>NW_026947578.1:0-1321274 GCF_034190915.1 Cavia porcellus | reverse complement strand
GTAACACAGACCCATACAATGCGCACCACCACGTGATGTTTTTCTCACTCCTACGAGTGAATGTAATGTAACACACACCATACAAGGCGCACCACCCCGTGATGTTTTTCTCACTCCTACGAGTGAATGTAATGTAACACACACCCATACAATGCGCACCACCCCGTGATGTTTTTCTCACTCCTACTAGTGAATGTAATGTAACACACACCCATACAATGCGCACCACCCCGTGATGTTTTTCTCACTCCTACTAGTGAATGTAATGTAACACACACCCATACAATGCGCACCACCCCATGATGTTTTTCTCACTCCTACTAGTGAATGTAATGTAACACACACCCATACAATGCGCACCACCCCGTGATGTTTTTCTCACTCCTACTAGTGAATGTAATGTAACACACCCATACAATGCGCACCACCCCGTGATGTTTTTCTCACTCCTACTAGTGAATGTAATGTAACACACCCATACAATGCGCACCACCCCGTGATATTTTTCTCACTCCTACTAGTGAATGTAATGTAACACACACCCATACAATGCGCACCACCCCGTGATATTTTTCTCCCTCCTACTAGTGAATGTAATGTAACACACACCCATACAATGTGCACTACCCCGTGATGTTTTTCTCACTCCTACTAGTGAATGTAATGTAACACACACCCATACAATGCGCACCAACCCGTGATGTTTTTCTCACTCCTACTAGTGAATGTAATGTAACACACACCCATACAACGCGCACCACCCCGTGATGTTTTTCTCACTCCTACTAGTGAATGTAATGTAACACACACCCATACAACGCGCACCACCCCGTGATGTTTTTCTCACTCCTACTAGTGAATGTAATGAAACACACACCCATACAACGCGCACCACCCCGTGATGATTTTCTCACTCCTACTAGTGAATCTAATGTAACACACACCCATACAATGCGCACCACCCCGTGATGTTTTTCTCACTCCTACTAGTGAATCTAATGTAACACACACCCATACAATGTGCACCACCCCGTGATGTTTTTCTCACTCCTACTAGTGAATGTAATGTAACACACACCCATACAATGCGCACCACCCCGTGATGTTTTTCTCACTCCTACTAGTGAATGTAATGTAACACACACCCATACAATGCGCACCACCCCGTGATGTTTTTTCACTCCTACTAGTGAATCTAATGTAACACACACCCATACAATGCGCACCACCCCGTGATGTTTTTCTCACTCCTACTAGTGAATGTAATGTAACACACACCCATAAAATGCGCACCACCCCGTGATGTTTTTCTCACTCCTACTAGTGAATGTAATGTAACACACACCCATACAATGCGCACCACCCCGTAATGTTTTTTCACTCCTACTAGTGAATCTAATGTAACACACTCCCATACAATGCGCACCACCCCGTGATGTTTTTTCACTCCTACTAGTGAATGTAATTTAACACACACCCATACAATGCGCACCACCCCGTGATGTTTTTCTCACTCCTACTAGTGAATGTAATGTAACACACACCCATACAATGCGCACCACCCCGTGATGTTTTTCTCACTCCTACTAGTGAATGTAATGTAACACACCCATACAATGCGCACCACCCCCTGATGTTTTTCTCACTCCTACTAGTGAATGTAATGTAACGCGCACCAATACAATGCGCACCACCCCGTGATGTTTTTCTCACTGCTACTAGTGAATGTAATGTAACACACACCCATACAATGCGCACCACCCCGTGATGTTTTTCTCACTCCTACTAGTGAATGTAATGTAACACACACCCATACAATGCGCACCACCCCGTGATGTTTTTCTCACTCCTACTAGTGAATGTAATGTAACACACACCAATACAATGCGCACCACCACGTGATGTTTTTCTCACTCCTACTAGTGAATCTAATGTAACACACACCCATACAATGCGCACCACCCCGTGATGTTTTTCTCACTGCTACTAGTAAATCTAATGTAACACACACCCATACAATGCGCACCACCCCGTGATGTTTTTCTCACTCCTACTAGTGAATGTAATTTAACACACACCGATACAATGCGCACCACCCCGTGATGTTTTTCTCACCCCTACTAATGAATGTAATGTAACACACCCATACAATGCGCACCACTCCCTGATGTTTTTCTCACTCCTACTAGTGAATGTAATGTAACACACACCCATACAATGCGCACCACCCCGTGATGTTTTTCTCACTCCTACTAGTGAATGTAATGTAACGCACACCCATACAATGCGCACCACCCCGTGATGTTTTTCTCACTCCTACTAGTGAATGTAATGTAACGCACACCCATAAAATGCGCACCACGCCGTGGTGTTTTTCTCACTCCTACTAGTGAATGTAATGTAACACACACCCATACAATGCGCACCACCCCGTGATGTTTTTCTCACTCCTACTAGTGAATGTAATGTAACACACACCAATACAATGCGCACCACCCCGTGATGTTTTTTCACTCCTACTAGTGAATGTAATGTAACACACACCCATACAATGCGCACCACCCCGTGATGTTTTTCTCACTCCTACTAGTGAATGTAATGTAACACACACCCATACAATATGCACCACCCCGTGATGTTTTTCTCACTCCTACTAGTGAATCTAAGGTAACACACACCCATACAATGCGCACCACCCCGTGTTGTTTTTCTCACTCCTACTAGTGAATGTAATGTAACACACCCATACAATGCGCACCACCCCGTGATGTTTTTCTCACTCCTACTAGTGAATCTAATGTAACACACACCCATACAATGCGCACCACCCCGTGATGTTTTTCTTACTCCTACTAGTGAATCTAATGTAACACACACCCATACAATGCACACCACCCCGTGATGTTTATCTCACTCCTACTAGTGAATCTAATGTAACACACACCCATACAATGCGCACCACCCCGTGATGATTTTCTCACTCCTACTAGTGAATGTAATGTAACACACACCCATACAATGCGCACCACCCCGTTATGTTTTTCTCACTCCTACTAGTGAATGTAATGTAACACACACCCATACAATGCGCACCACCCCGTGATGATTTTTTCACTCCTACTAGTGAATCTAATGTAACAAACACCCATACATTGCGCACCAACCTGTGATGTTTTTCTCACTCCTACTAGTGAATCTAATGTAAGACACACACCCATACAATGCGCACCACCCCGTGATTTTTTTCTCACTCCTACTAGTGAATGTAATGTAACACACACTCATACAATGTGCACCACCCCGTGATGTTTTTCTCACTCCTACTAGTGAATGTAATGTAACACACACCCATACAATGCGCACCACCCCGTGATGTTTTTCTCACTCTTACTAGTGAATGTAATGTAACACAAACCCATACAATGCGCACCACCCCGTGAAGTTTTTCTCACTCCCACTAGTGAATGTAATGTAACACACACCCATACAATGCGCACCACCCCGTGATGTTTTTCTCACTCTTACTAGTGAATGTAATGTAACACACACCCATACAATGCGCACCACCCCGTGATGTTTTTCTCACTCCTACTAGTGAATGTAATGTAACACACACCCATACAATGCGCAACACCCCGTGATGTTTTTCTCACTCCTACTAGTGAATGTAATGTAACACACACCCATACAATGCGCACCACCCCGTGATGATTTTCTCACTCCTACTAGTGAATGTAATGTAACACACACCCATACAATGCGCACCACCCCGTGATGTTTTTCTCACTCCTACTAGTGAATGTAATGTAACACACACCCATACAATGCGCACCACCCCGTGATGTTTTTCTCACTCCTACTAGTGAATGTAATGTAACACACACCCATACAATGCGCACAACCCCGTGATGTTTTTCTCACTCCTACTAGTGAATCTAATGTAACACACACCCATACAATGCGCACCACCCCGTGATGTTTTTCTCACTCCTACTAGTGTATGTAATGTAACAAACACCCATACAATGCGCACCACCCCGTGATGTTCTTCTCACTCCTACTAGTGAATCTAATGTAACACACACCCATACGATGCGCACCACCCCGTGATGTTTTTCTCACTCTTACTAGTGAATGTAATGTAACACACACCCATACGATGCGCACCACCCCGTGATGTTTTTCTCACTCCTACTAGTGAATGTAATGTAACACACACCCATACGATGCGCACCACCCCGTGATGTTTTTCTCACTCCTATTAGTGAATGTAATGTAACACACACCCATACGATGCGCATCACCCCGTGATGTTTTTCTCACTCCTACTAGTGAATGTAATGTAACACACACCCATACGATGCGCACCACCCCGTGATGTTTTTCTCACTCCTATTAGTGAATGTAATGTAACACACACCCATACGATGCGCATCACCCCGTGATGTTTTTCTCACTCCTACTAGTGAATGTAATGTAACACACACCCATACGATGCGCACCACCCCGTGATGTTTTTCTCACTCCTTCTAGTGAATGTAATGTAACACACACCCATACGATGCGCACCACCCCGTGATGTTTTTCTCACTCCTACTAGTGAATGTAATGTAACACACACCCATACGATGCGCACCTCCCCGTGATGTTTTTCTCACTCCTACTAGTGAATGTAATGTAACACACACCCATACAATGCGCACCACCCCGTGATGTTTTTCTCACTCCTACTAGTGAATGTAATGTAACACACACCCATAAAATGCGCACCACCCCGTGATGTTTTTCTCACTCCTACTAGTGAATGTAATGTAACACACACCCATACAATGCGCACCACCCCGTGATGTTTTTCTCACTCCTAGTAGTGAATGTAATGTAACACACACCCATACAATGCGCACCACCCCGTGATGATTTTCTCACTCCTACTAGTGAATGTAATGTAACAAACACCCATACAATGCGCACCACCCCGTGATGTTTTTCTCACTCCTACTAGTGAATGTAATGTAACGCAGACCCATACAATGCGCACCACCCCGTGATGTTTTTCTCACTCCTACGAGTGAATGTAATGTAACACACACCCATACAATGCGCACCACCCCGTGATGTTTTTCTCACTCCTACTAGTGAATGTAATGTAACACACACCCATACAATGCGCACCACCCCGTGATGTTTTTCTCACTCCTACTAGTGAATGTAATGTAACACACACCCATACAATGCGCGCCACCCCGTGATGTTTTTCTCACTCCTACGAGTGAATGTAATGTAACACACACCCATACAATGCGCACCACCCCGTGATGTTTTTCTCACTCCTACTAGTGAATGTAATGTAACACACCCATACAATGCGCACCACCCCGTGATGTTTTTCTCACTCCTACTAGTGAATGTAATGTAACACACAACCATACAATGCGCACCACCCCGTGATGTTTTTCTCACTCCTACTAGTGAATGTAATGTAACACACACCCATACAATGCGCACCACACCGTGATGTTTTTTTCACTCCTACGAGTGAATGTAATGTAACACACACCCATACAATGCGCACCACCCCGTGATGTTTTTCTCACTCCTACTAGTGAATGTAATGTAACACACCCATACAATGTGCACCACCCCGTGATGTTTTTCTCACTCCTACTAGTGAATGTAATGTAACACACACCCATACAATGCGCACCACCCCGTGATGTTTTTCTCACTCCTACTAGTGAATGTAATGTAACACACACCCATACAATGCGCACCACCCCGTGATGTTTTTCTCACTCCTACGAGTGAATGTAATGTAACACACACCCATACAACGCGCACCACCCCGTGATGTTTTTCTCACTCCTACTAGTGAATGTAATGTAACACACACCCATACAACGCGCACCACACCGTGATGTTTTTCTCACTCCTACTAGTGAATGTAATGTAACACACACCCATACAATGCGCACCACCCCGTGATGTTTTTCTCACTCCTACTAGTGAATGTAATGTAACACACACCCATACGATGCGCACCACCCCGTGATGTTTTTCTCACTCCTATTAGTGAATGTAATGTAACACACACCCATACGATGCGCATCACCCCGTGATGTTTTTCTCACTCCTACTAGTGAATGTAATGTAACACACACCCATACGATGCGCACCACCCCGTGATGTTTTTCTCACTCCTTGTAGTGAATGTAATGTAACACACACCCATACGATGCGCACCACCCCGTGATGTTTTTCTCACTCCTACTAGTGAATGTAATGTAACACACACCCATACGATGCGCACCACCCCGTGATGTTTTTCTCACTCCTACTAGTGAATGTAATGTAACACACACCCATACGATGCGCACCACCCCGTGATGTTTTTCTCACTCCTACTAGTGAATGTAATGCAACACACACCCATAAAATGCGCAGCACCCCGTGATGTTTTTCTCACTCCTACTAGTGAATGTAATGTAACACACACCCATACAATGCGCACCACCCCGTGATGTTTTTCTCACTCATAGTAGTGAATGTAATGTAACACACACCCATACAATGCGCAGCACCCCGTGATGTTTTTCTCACTCCTACTAGTGAATGTAATGTAACACACACCCATACAATGCGCACCACCCCGTGATGTTTTTCTCACTCCTACTAGTGAATGTAATGTAACACACACACATACAATGCGCACCACCCCGTGATGTTTTTCTCACTCCTACTAGTGAATGTAATGTAACAAACACCCATACAATGCGCACCACCCCGTGATGTTTTTCTCACTCCTACTAGTGAATGTAATGTAACAAACACCCATACAATGCGCACCACCCCGTGATGTTTTTCTCACTCCTACTAGTGAATCTAATGTAATACACACCCATACAATGCGCACCACACCGTGATGTTTTTCTCACTCTTACTAGTGAATGTAATGTAACACACACCCATACAATGCGCACCACCCCGTGATGTTTTTCTCACTCCCACTAGTGAATGTAATGTAACACACACCCATACGATGCGCACCACCCCGTGATGTTTTTCTCACTCCTACTAGTGAATGTAATGTAACACACACCCATACGATGCGCATCACCCCGTGATGTTTTTCTCACTCCTACTAGTGAATGTAATGTAACACACACCCATACGATGCGCACCACCCCGTGATGTTTTTCTCACTCCTATTAGTGAATGTAATGTAACACACACCCATACGATGCGCATCACCCCGTGATGTTTTTCTCACTCCTACTAGTGAATGTAATGTAACACACACCCATACGATGCGCACCACCCCGTGATGTTTTTCTCACTCCTTCTAGTGAATGTAATGTAACACACACCCATACGATGCGCACCACCCCGTGATGTTTTTCTCACTCCTACTAGTGAATGTAATGTAACACACACCCATACGATGCGCACCTCCCCGTGATGTTTTTCTCACTCCTACTAGTGAATGTAATGTAACACACACCCATACAATGCGCACCACCCCGTGATGTTTTTCTCACTCCTACTAGTGAATGTAATGTAACACACACCCATAAAATGCGCACCACCCCGTGATGTTTTTCTCACTCCTACTAGTGAATGTAATGTAACACACACCCATACAATGCGCACCACCCCGTGATGTTTTTCTCACTCCTAGTAGTGAATGTAATGTAACACACACCCATACAATGCGCACCACCCCGTGATGATTTTCTCACTCCTACTAGTGAATGTAATGTAACAAACACCCATACAATGCGCACCACCCCGTGATGTTTTTCTCACTCCTACTAGTGAATGTAATGTAACGCAGACCCATACAATGCGCACCACCCCGTGATGTTTTTCTCACTCCTACGAGTGAATGTAATGTAACACACACCCATACAATGCGCACCACCCCGTGATGTTTTTCTCACTCCTACTAGTGAATGTAATGTAACACACACCCATACAATGCGCACCACCCCGTGATGTTTTTCTCACTCCTACTAGTGAATGTAATGTAACACACACCCATACAATGCGCGCCACCCCGTGATGTTTTTCTCACTCCTACGAGTGAATGTAATGTAACACACACCCATACAATGCGCACCACCCCGTGATGTTTTTCTCACTCCTACTAGTGAATGTAATGTAACACACCCATACAATGCGCACCACCCCGTGATGTTTTTCTCACTCCTACTAGTGAATGTAATGTAACACACACCCATACAATGCGCACCACCCCGTGATGTTTTTCTCACTCCTACTAGTGAATGTAATGTAACACACACCCATACAATGCGCACCACACCGTGATGTTTTTTTCACTCCTACGAGTGAATGTAATGTAACACACACCCATACAATGCGCACCACCCCGTGATGTTTTTCTCACTCCTACTAGTGAATGTAATGTAACACACCCATACAATGTGCACCACCCCGTGATGTTTTTCTCACTCCTACTAGTGAATGTAATGTAACACACACCCATACAATGCGCACCACCCCGTGATGTTTTTCTCACTCCTACTAGTGAATGTAATGTAACACACACCCATACAATGCGCACCACCCCGTGATGTTTTTCTCACTCCTACGAGTGAATGTAATGTAACACACACCCATACAACGCGCACCACCCCGTGATGTTTTTCTCACTCCTACTAGTGAATGTAATGTAACACACACCCATACAACGCGCACCACACCGTGATGTTTTTCTCACTCCTACTAGTGAATGTAATGTAACACACACCCATACAATGCGCACCACCCCGTGATGTTTTTCTCACTCCTACTAGTGAATGTAATGTAACACACACCCATACGATGCGCACCACCCCGTGATGTTTTTCTCACTCCTATTAGTGAATGTAATGTAACACACACCCATACGATGCGCATCACCCCGTGATGTTTTTCTCACTCCTACTAGTGAATGTAATGTAACACACACCCATACGATGCGCACCACCCCGTGATGTTTTTCTCACTCCTTGTAGTGAATGTAATGTAACACACACCCATACGATGCGCACCACCCCGTGATGTTTTTCTCACTCCTACTAGTGAATGTAATGTAACACACACCCATACGATGCGCACCACCCCGTGATGTTTTTCTCACTCCTACTAGTGAATGTAATGTAACACACACCCATACGATGCGCACCACCCCGTGATGTTTTTCTCACTCCTACTAGTGAATGTAATGCAACACACACCCATAAAATGCGCAGCACCCCGTGATGTTTTTCTCACTCCTACTAGTGAATGTAATGTAACACACACCCATACAATGCGCACCACCCCGTGATGTTTTTCTCACTCATAGTAGTGAATGTAATGTAACACACACCCATACAATGCGCAGCACCCCGTGATGTTTTTCTCACTCCTACTAGTGAATGTAATGTAACACACACCCATACAATGCGCACCACCCCGTGATGTTTTTCTCACTCCTACTAGTGAATGTAATGTAACACACACACATACAATGCGCACCACCCCGTGATGTTTTTCTCACTCCTACTAGTGAATGTAATGTAACAAACACCCATACAATGCGCACCACCCCGTGATGTTTTTCTCACTCCTACTAGTGAATGTAATGTAACAAACACCCATACAATGCGCACCACCCCGTGATGTTTTTCTCACTCCTACTAGTGAATCTAATGTAATACACACCCATACAATGCGCACCACACCGTGATGTTTTTCTCACTCTTACTAGTGAATGTAATGTAACACACACCCATACAATGCGCACCACCCCGTGATGTTTTTCTCACTCCCACTAGTGAATGTAATGTAACACACACCCATACGATGCGCACCACCCCGTGATGTTTTTCTCACTCCTACTAGTGAATGTAATGTAACACACACCCATACGATGCGCACCACCCCGTGATGTTTTTCTCACTCCTATTAGTGAATGTAATGTAACACACACCCATACGATGCGCACCACCCCGTGATGTTTTTCTCACTCCTACTAGTGAATGTAATGTAACACACACCCATACGATGCGCACCACCCCGTGATGTTTTTCTCACTCCTTCTAGTGAATGTAATGTAACACACACCCATACGATGCGCACCACCCTGTGATCTTTTTCTCACTCCTACTAGTGAATGTAATGTAACACACACCCATACGATGCGCACCACCCCGTGATGTTTTTCTCACTCCTACTAGTGAATGTAATGTAACACACACCCATACGATGCGCACCACCCCGTGATGTTTTTCTCACTCCTACTAGTGAATGTAATGTAACACACACCCATACGATGCGCACCACCCCGTGATGTTTTTCTCACTCCTACTAGTGAATGTAATGTAACACACACCCATACGATGCGCACCACCCCGTGATGTTTTTCTCACTCCTACTAGTGAATGTAATGTAACACACACCCATACAATGCGCACCACCCCGTGATGTTTTTCTCACTCCTAGTAGTGAATGTAATGTAACACACACCCATACAATGCGCACCACCCCGTGATGATTTTCTCACTCCTACTAGTGAATGTAATTTAACAAACACCCATACAATGCGCACAACCCCGTGATGTTTTTCTCACTCCTACTAGTGAATGTAATGTAACACAGACCCATACAATGCGCACCACCCCGTGATGTTTTTCTCACTCCTACGAGTGAATGTAATGTAACACACACCCATACAATGCGCACCACCCCGTGATGTTTTTCTCACTCCTACTAGTGAAAGTAATGTAACACACACCCATACAATGCGCACCACCCCGTGATGTTTTTCTCACTCCTACGAGTGAATGTAATGTAACACACACCCATACAATGCGCACCACCCCGTGATGTTTTTCTCACTCCTACGAGTGAATGTAATGTAACACACACCCATACAATGCGCACCACCCCGTGATGTTTTTCTCACTCCTACTAGTGAATGTAATGTAACACACCCATACAATGCGCACCACACCGTGATGTTTTTCTCACTCCTACTAGTGAATGTAATGTAACACACACCCATACAATGCGCACCACCCCGTGATGTTTTTCTCACTCCTACTAGTGAATGTAATGTAACACACACCCATACAATGCGCACCACCCCGTAATGTTTTTCTCACTCCTACTAGTGAGTGTAATGTAACACACACCCATACAATGCGCACCACCCCGTGATGTTTTTCTCACTCCTACTAGTGAATCTAATGTAACACACACCCATACAACGCGCACCACCCCGTGATGTTTTTCTCACTCCTACTAGTGAATGTAATGTAACACACACCCATACAACGCGCACCACCCCGTGATGATTTTCTCACTCCTACTAGTGAATGTAATGTAACACACACCCATACAACGCGCACCACCCCGTGATGATTTTCTCACTCCTACTAGTGAATGTAATGTAACACACACCCATACAACGCGCACCAACCCGTGATGTTTTTCTCACTCCTACTAGTGAATGTAATGTAACACACACCCATACAACGCGCACCACCCCGTGATGTTTTTCTCACTCCTACTAGTGAATGTAATGTAACACACACCCATACAACGCGCACCACCCCGTGATGTTTTTCTCACTCCTACTAGTGAATGTAATGTAACACACACCCATACAATGCGCACCACCCCGTGATGTTTTTCTCACTCCTACTAGTGAATCTAATGTAACACACCCCCATACAATGCGCACCACCCCGTGATGTTTTTCTCACTCCTACTAGTGAATCTAATGTAACACACACCCATACAATGCGCACCACCCCGTGATGTTTTTCTCACTCCTACTAGTGAATCTAATGTAACACACACCCATACAATGCGCACGACCCCGTGATGTTTTTCTCACTCCTACTAGTGAATCTAATGTAACACACACCCATACAATGCGCACCACCCCGTGATGTTTTTCTCACTCCTACTAGTGAATGTAATGTAACACACGCCCATACAATGCGCACCACCCCATGACGTTTTTCTCACTCCTACTAGTGAAGGTAATGTAACACACACCCATACAATGCGCACCACCCCGTGATGGTTTTCTCACTCCTACTAGTGAATCTAATGTAACACACACCCATACAATGCGCACCGCCCCGTGATGTTTTTCTCACTCCTACTAGTGAATGTAATGTAACACACACCCATACAATGCGCACCACCTCGAGATGTTTTTCTCACTCCTACTAGTGAATCTAATGTAACACACACCCATACAATGCGCACCACCCCGTGATGTTTTTCTCACTCCTACTAGTGAATGTAATATAACATACACCCATACGATGCGCACCACCCCGTGATGTTATTCTCACTCCTACTAGTGAATGTAATGTAACACACACCCATACGATGCGCACCACCCCGTGATGTTTTTCTCACTCCTACTAGTGAATGTAATGTAACACACACCCATACGATGCGCACCACCCTGTGATGTTTTTCTCACTCCTACTAGTGAATGTAATGTAACACACACCCATACGATGCGCACCACCCCGTGATGTTTTTCTCACTCCTACTAGTGAATGTAATGTAACACACACCCATACAATGCGCACCACCCCGTGATGTTTTTCTCACTCCTACTAGTGAATGTAATGTAACACACACCCATAAAATGCGCACCACCCCGTGATGTTTTTCTCACTCCTACTAGTGAATGTAATGTAACACACACCCATACAATGCGCACCACCCCGTGATGTTTTTCTCACTCCTAGTAGTGAATGTAATGTAACACACACCCATACAATGCGCACCACCCCGTGATGATTTTCTCACTCCTACTAGTGAATGTAATGTAACAAACACCCATACAATGCGCACCACCCCGTGATGTTTTTCTCACTCCTACTAGTGAATGTAATGTAACACAGACCCATACAATTCGCACCACCCCGTGATGTTTTTCTCACTCCTATGAGTGAATGTAATGTAACACACACCCATACAATGCGCACCACCCCGTGATGATTTTCTCACTCCTACTAGTGAATGTAATGTAACACACACCCATACAATGCGCACAACCCCGTGATGTTTTTCTCACTCCTACGAGTGAATGTAATGTAACACACACCCATACAATGCGCACCACCCCGTGATGTTTTTCTCACTCCTACGAGTGAATGTAATGTAACACACACCCATACAATGCGCACCACCCCGTGATGTTTTTCTCACTCCTACGAGTGAATGGAATGTAACACACCCATACAATGCGCACCACCCCGTGATATTTTTCTCACACCTACTAGTGAATGTAATGTAACACACACCCATACAATGTGCACCACCCCGTGACGTTTTTCTCACTCCTACTAGTGAATGTAATGTAACACACACCCATACAATGTGCACCACCCCGTGATGTTTTTCTCACTCCTACTAGTGAATCTAATGTAACACACACCCATACAATGCGCACCACCCCGTGATGTTTTTCTCACTCCTACTAGTGAATCTAATGTAACACACACCCATACAATGCGCACCACCCCGTGATGATTTTCTCACTCCTACTAGTGAATCTAATGTAACACACACCCATACAATGCGCACCACCCCGTGATGTTTTTCTCACTCCTACTAGTGAATGTAATGTAACACACACCCATACAATGCGCACCACCCCGTGATGTTTCTCTCACTCCTACTAGTGAATCTAATGTAACACACACCCATACAATGCGCACCACCCCGTGATGTTTCTCTCACTACTACTAGTGAATCTAATGTAACACACACCCATACAATGCGCACCACCCCGTGATGTTTTTCTCACTCCTACTAGTGAATGTAATATAACACACACCCATACAAGGCGCACCACCCCGTGATGTTTTTCTCACTCCTACTAATGAATGTAATGTAACACACACCCATACAATGCGCACCACCCCATGATGTTTTTCTCACTCCTACTAGTGAATGTAATGTAACACACACCCATACAATGCGCACCACCCCGTGATGTTTTTCTCACTCCTACTAGTGAATCTAATGTAACACACACCCATACAATGTGCACCACCCCGTGATGTTTTTCTCACTCCTACTAGTGAATGTAATGTAACACACACCCATACAATGCGCACCACCCCGTGATGTTTTTCTCACTCCTACTAGTGAATCTAATGTAACACACACCCATACAACGCGCACCACCCCGTGATGTTTTTCTCACTCCTACTAGTGAATGTAATGTAACACACACCCATACAATGCGCACCACCCCGTGATGTTTTTCTCACTCCTACTAGTGAATGTAATGTAACACACACCCATACAATGCGCACCACCCCGTGATGTTTTTCTCACTCCTACTAGTGAATGTAATGTAACACACACCCATACAATGCGCACCACCCCGTGATGTTTTTCTCACTCCTACTAGTGAATGTAATGTAACACACACCCATACAATGCGCACCACCCCGTGATGTTTTTCTCACTCCTACTAATGAATGTAATGTAACACACACCCATACAATGCACACCACCCCGTGATGTTTTTCTCACTCTTACCAGTGAATGTAATGTAATACACACCCATACAATGCGCACCACCCCGTGATGTTTTTCTCACTCCTACTAGTGAATCTAATGTAACACACACCCATACAATGCGCACCACCCCGTGATGTTTTTCTCACTCCTACTAGTGAATGTAATGTAACACACACCCATACAATGCGCACCACCCCGTGATGTTTTTCTCACTCCCATTAGTGAATGTAATGTAACACACACCCATACAATGCACAGCAACCCGTGATGTTTTTCTCACTCCTATTAGTGAATGTAATGTAACACACACCCATACAACACCCCGTGATGTTTTTCTCACTCCTACTAGTGAATGTAATGTAACACACACCCATACAATGCGCACCACCCCGTGATGTTTTTCTCACTCCTACTAGTGAATGTAATGTAACACACACCCATACAATGCGCACCACCCCGTGATGTTTTTCTCACTCCTACTAGTGAATGTAATGTAACTCACACCCATACAATGCGCACCACCCCGTGATCTTTTTCTCACTCCTACTAGTGAATGTAATGTAACACACACCCATACAATGCGCACCACCCCGTGATGTTTTTCTCACTCCTACTAGTGAATGTTATGTAACACACACCCATACAATGCGCACCACCCCGTGATGTTTTTCTCACTCGTACTAGTGAATGTAATGTAACACACACCCATACAATGGGCACCACCCCGTGATGTTTTTCTCACTGCTACTAGTGAATGTAATGTAACACCCACCCATACAATGCGCACCACCCCGTGATGTTTTCCTCACTCCTACTAGTGAATCTAATGTAACACACACCCATACAATGCGCACCACCCCGTGATGTTTTTCTCACTCCTACTAGTGAATCTAATGTAACACACACCCATACAATGCGCACCACCCCGTGATATTTTTCTCACTCCTACTAGTGAATCTAATGTAACACACACCCATACAATGCGCACCACCCCGTGATGTTTTTCTCACTCCTACTAGTGAATGTAATGTAACACGCGCATACAATGCGCACCACCCCGTGATGTTTTTCTCACTCCTACTAGTGAATGTAATGTAACACACACCCATACAATGCGCACCACCCCGTGATGTTTTTCTCACACCTACTAGTGAATGTAATGTAACACACCCATACAATGCGCACCACCCCGTGATGTTTTTCTCACTCCTACTAGTGAATCTAATGTAACACACACCCATACAATGCGCACCACCCCGTGATGTTTTTCTCACTCCTACTAGTGAATGTAATGTAACACACACCCATACAATGCGCACCACCCCGTGATGTTTTTCTCACTCCTACTAGTGAATGTAATGTAACACACACCCATACAATGCGCACCACCCCGTGATGTTTTTCTCACTCCTACTAGTGAATGTAATGTAACACACCCATACAATGCGCACCACCCCCTGATGTTTTTCTCACTCCTACTAGTGAATGTAATGTAACGCACACCCATACAATGCGCACCACCCCGTGATGTTTTTCTCACTGCTACTAGTGAATGTAATGTAACGCACACCCATACAATGCGCACCACCCCGTGATGTTTTTCTCACTCCTACTAGTGAATGTAATGTAACACACACCCATACAATGCGCACCACCCCGTGATGTTTTTCTCACTCCTACTAGTGAATGTAGTGTAACACACACCCATACAATGCGCACCACCCCGTGATGTATTTCTCACTGCTAGTAGTGAATGTAGTGTAACACACACCCATACAATGGGCACCACCCCGTGATATTTTTCTCACTCCCACTAGTGAATGTAATGTAACACACACCCATACAATGCGCACCACCCCGTGATGATTTTCTCACTCCTACTAGTGAATCTAATGTAACAAACACCCATACAATGCGCACCACCCTGTGATGTTTTTCTCACTCCTACTAGTGAATGTAATGTAACACACACCCATACAATGCGCACCACCCTGTGATGTTTTTCTCACTCCTACTAGTGAATCTAATGTAACACACACCCATACAATGCGCACCACCCCGTGATGCTTTTCTCACTCCTACTATTGAATCTAATGTAACACACACCCATACAATGCGCACCACCCCGTGATGTTTTTCTCACTCCTACTAGTGAATGTAGTGTAACACACACCCATACAATGCGCACCACCCCGTGATGATTTTCTCACTCCTACTAGTGAATGTAATGTAACACACACCCATACAATGCGCATCACCCCGTGATGTTTTTCTCACTCCTACTAGTGAATGTAATGTAACACACACCCATACAATGCGCACCACCCCGTGATGTTTTTCTCACTCCTACTAGTGAATCTAATGTAACACACACCCATACAATGCGCACCACCCCGTGATAATTTTCTCACTCCTACTAGTGAATCTAATGTAACACACACCCATACAATGCGCACCACCCTGTGATCTTTTTCTCACTCCTACTAGTGAATGTAATGTAACACACACCCATACAATGTGCACCACCCCGTGATGTTTTTCTCACTCTTACTAGTGAATGTAATGTAACACACACCCGTACAATGCGCACCACCCCGTGATGTTTTTCTCACTCCTACTAGTGAATGTAATGTAACACACACCCATACAATGCGCACCACCCCGTGATCTTTTTCTCACTCCTACTAGTGAATGTAATGTAACACACACCCATACAATGCGCACCACCCCATGATGTTTTTCTCACTCCCATTAGTGAATGTAATTTAACACACACCCATACAATGCGCACCACCCCGTGATGTTTTTCTCACTCCTATTAGTGAATGTAATGTAACACACACCCATACACCACCCCGTGATGTTTTTCTCACTCCTACTAGTGAATGTAATGTAACACACACCCATACAATGCGCACCACCCCGTGATGTTTTTCTCACTCCTACTAGTGAATGTAATGTAACACACACCCATACAATGCGCAGCACCCCGTGATGTTTTTCTCACTCCTACTAGTGAATGTAATGTAACACACACCCATACAATGCGCATCACCCCGTGATGTTTTTCTCACTCCTACTAGTGAATGTAATGTAACACACACCCATACAATGCGCACCACCCCGTGATGTTCTTCTCACTCCTATTAGTGAATGTAATGTAACACACACCCATACAATGCGCACCACCCCGTGATGTTTTTCTCACTCCTACTAGTGAATGTAATGTAACACACACCCATACAATGCGCACCACCCCGTGATGTTTTTCTCACTCCTACTAGTGAATGTAATGTAACACACACCCACACAATGCGCACCACCCCGTGATCTTTTTCTCACTCCTACTAGTGAATGTAATGTAACACACACCCATACAATGCGCACCACCCCGTGATGTTTTTCTCACTCCTACTAGTGAATGTAATGTAACACACACCCATACAATGCGCACCACCCTGTGATGTTTTTCTCACTCCTACTAGTGAATGTAATGTAACACACACCCATAAAATGCGCACCACCCCGTGATGTTTTTCTCACTCCCACTAGTGAATGTAATGTAACACACACCCATACAATGCGCACCACCCCGTGATGTTTTTTCACTCCTACTAGTGAATCTAATGTAACACACACCCATACAATGCGCACCACCCCGTGATGTTTTTCTCACTGCTACTAGTGAATGTAATGTAACACACACCCATACAATGCGCACCACCCCGTGATGTTTTTCTCACTGCTACTAGTGAATGTAATGTAACACCCACCCATACAATGCGCACCACCCCGTGATGTTTTTCTCACTCCTACTAGTGAAACTAATGTAACACACACCCATACAATGCGAACCACCCCGTGATGTTTTTCTCACTCCTACTAGTGAATCTAATGTAACACACGCCCATACAATGCGCACCACCCCGTGATGTTTTTCTCACTCCTACTAGTGAATCTAATGTAACACACGCCCATACAATGCGCACCACCCCGTGATGTTTTTCTCACTCCTACTAGTGAATGTAATGTAACGCACGCCCATACAATGCGCACCACCCCGTGATGTTTTTCTCACTCCTACTAGTGAATGTAATGTAACGCACGCCCATACAATGCGCACCACCCCGGGATGCTTTTCTCACTCCTACTAGTGAATGTAATGTAACACACCCATACAATGCGCACCACCCCCTGATGTTTTTCTCACTCCTACTAGTGAATGCAATGTAACGCACACCCATACAATGCGCACCACCCCGTGATGTTTTTCTCACTGCTAATAGTGAATGTAATGTAACGCACACCCATACAATGCGCACCACCCCGTGATGTTTTTCTCACTACTACTAGTGAATCTAATGTAACACACACCCATACAATGCGCACCACCCCGTGATGTTTTTCTCACTCCTACTAGTGAATGTAATATAACACACACCCATACAATGCGCACCACCCCGTGATGTTTTTCTCACTCCTACTAGTGAATCTAATGTAACACACACCCATACAATGCGCACCACCCCATGATGTTTTTCTCATTCCTACGAGTGAATGTAATGTAACACACACCCATACAATGCGCACCACCCCGTGATGTTTTTCTCACTCCTACGAGTGAATGTAATGTAACACACACCCATACAATGCGCACCACCCCGTGATGTTTTTCTCACTCCTACTAGTGAATGTAATGTAACACACACCCATACAATGCGCACCACCCCGTGATGTTTTTCTCACTCATACTAGTGAATGTAATGTAACACACACCCATACAATGCGCACCACCCCGTGATGTTTTTCTCACTCCTACTAGTGAATCTAATGTAACACACACCCATACAATGCGCACCACCCCGTGATGTTTTTCTCACTCCTACTAGTGAATGTAATGTAACACACACCCATAAAATGCGCACCACCCCGTGATGTTTTTCTCACTCCTACTAGTGAATCTAATGTAACACACACCCATACAATGCGCACCACCCCGTGATGTTTTTCTCACTCCTACTGGTGAATCTAATGTAACACACACCCATACAATGCGCACCACCCCGTGATGTTTTTCTCACTCCTACTAGTGAATGTAATGTAACACACACCCATACAATGCGCACCACCCCGTGATGTTTTTCTCACTCCTACTAGTGAATGTAATGTAACACACACCCATACAATGCACACCACCCCGTGATGTTTTTCTCACTCCTACTAGTGAATGTAATGTAACACACACCCATACAATGCGCACCTACCCGTGATTTTTTTCTCACTCCTAGTAGTGAATGTAATGTAACACACACCCATACAATGCGCACCACCCCGTGATGTTTTTCTCACTCCTACTAGTGAATGTAATGTAACACACACCCATACAATGCGCACCACCCCATGATGTTTTTCTCACTCCCATTAGTGAATGTAATGTAACACACACCCATACAATGCGCAGCAACCCGTGATGTTTTTCTCACTCCTATTAGTGAATGTAATGTAACACACACCCATACAACACCCCGTGATGTTTTTCTCACTCCTACTAGTGAATGTAATGTAACACACACCCATACAATGCGCACCCCCCCGTGATGTTTTTCTCACTCCTACTAGTGAATGTAATGTAACACACACCCATACAATGCGCACCACCCCGTGATGTTTTTCTCACTCCTACTAGTGAATGTAATGTAACTCACACCCATACAATGCGCACCACCCCGTGATCTTTTTCTCACTCCTACTAGTGAATGTAATGTAACACACACCCATACAATGCGCACCACCCCGTGATGTTTTTCTCACTCCTACTAGTGAATGTTATGTAACACACACCCATACAATGCGCACCACCCCGTGATGTTTTTCTCACTCCTACTAGTGAATGTAATGTAACACACACCCATACAATGGGCACCACCCCGTGATGTTTTTCTCACTGCTACTAGTGAATGTAATGTAACACCCACCCATACAATGCGCACCACCCCGTGATGTTTTCCTCACTCCTACTAGTGAATCTAATGTAACACACACCCATACAATGCGCACCACCCCGTGATGTTTTTCTCACTCCTACTAGTGAATCTAATGTAACACACACCCATACAATGCGCACCACCCCGTGATGTTTTTCTCACTCCTACTAGTGAATCTAATGTAACACACACCCATACAATGCGCACCACCCCGTGATGTTTTTCTCACTCCTACTAGTGAATGTAATGTAACACGCGCATACAATGCGCACCACCCCGTGATGTTTTTCTCACTCCTACTAGTGAATGTAATGTAACACACACCCATACAATGCGCACCACCCCGTGATGTTTTTCTCACTCCTACTAGTGAATGTAATGTAACACACCCATACAATGCGCACCACCCCGTGATGTTTTTCTCACTCCTACTAGTGAATCTAATGTAACACACACCCATACAATGCGCACCACCCCGTGATGTTTTTCTCACTCCTACTAGTGAATGTAATGTAACACACACCCATACAATGCGCACCACCCCGTGATGTTTTTCTCACTCCTACTAGTGAATGTAATATAACACACACCCATACAATGCGCACCACCCCGTGATGTTTTTCTCACTCCTACTAGTGAATGTAATGTAACACACCCATACAATGCGCACCACCCCCTGATGTTTTTCTCACTCCTACTAGTGAATGTAATGTAACGCACACCCATACAATGCGCACCACCCCGTGATGTTTTTCTCACTGCTACTAGTGAATGTAATGTAACGCACACCCATACAATGCGCACCACCCCGTGATGTTTTTCTCACTCCTACTAGTGAATGTAATGTAACACACACCCATACAATGCGCACCACCCCGTGATGTTTTTCTCACTCCTACTAGTGAATGTAGTGTAACACACACCCATACAATGCGCACCACCCCGTGATGTATTTCTCACTGCTAGTAGTGAATGTAGTGTAACACACACCCATACAATGGGCACCACCCCGTGATATTTTTCTCACTCCCACTAGTGAATGTAATGTAACACACACCCATACAATGCGCACCACCCCGTGATGATTTTCTCACTCCTACTAGTGAATCTAATGTAACAAACACCCATACAATGCGCACCACCCTGTGATGTTTTTCTCACTCCTACTAGTGAATGTAATGTAACACACACCCATACAATGCGCACCACCCTGTGATGTTTTTCTCACTCCTACTAGTGAATCTAATGTAACACACACCCATACAATGCGCACCACCCCGTGATGCTTTTCTCACTCCTACTATTGAATCTAATGTAACACACACCCATACAATGCGCACCACCCCGTGATGTTTTTCTCACTCCTACTAGTGAATGTAGTGTAACACACACCCATACAATGCGCACCACCCCGTGATGATTTTCTCACTCCTACTAGTGAATGTAATGTAACACACACCCATACAATGCGCATCACCCCGTGATGTTTTTCTCACTCCTACTAGTGAATGTAATGTAACACACACCCATACAATGCGCACCACCCCGTGATGTTTTTCTCACTCCTACTAGTGAATCTAATGTAACACACACCCATACAATGCGCACCACCCCGTGATAATTTTCTCACTCCTACTAGTGAATCTAATGTAACACACACCCATACAATGCGCACCACCCTGTGATCTTTTTCTCACTCCTACTAGTGAATGTAATGTAACACACACCCATACAATGTGCACCACCCCGTGATGTTTTTCTCACTCTTACTAGTGAATGTAATGTAACACACACCCGTACAATGCGCACCACCCCGTGATGTTTTTCTCACTCCTACTAGTGAATGTAATGTAACACACACCCATACAATGCGCACCACCCCGTGATCTTTTTCTCACTCCTACTAGTGAATGTAATGTAACACACACCCATACAATGCGCACCACCCCATGATGTTTTTCTCACTCCCATTAGTGAATGTAATTTAACACACACCCATACAATGCGCACCACCCCGTGATGTTTTTCTCACTCCTATTAGTGAATGTAATGTAACACACACCCATACACCACCCCGTGATGTTTTTCTCACTCCTACTAGTGAATGTAATGTAACACACACCCATACAATGCGCACCACCCCGTGATGTTTTTCTCACTCCTACTAGTGAATGTAATGTAACACACACCCATACAATGCGCAGCACCCCGTGATGTTTTTCTCACTCCTACTAGTGAATGTAATGTAACACACACCCATACAATGCGCATCACCCCGTGATGTTTTTCTCACTCCTACTAGTGAATGTAATGTAACACACACCCATACAATGCGCACCACCCCGTGATGTTCTTCTCACTCCTATTAGTGAATGTAATGTAACACACACCCATACAATGCGCACCACCCCGTGATGTTTTTCTCACTCCTACTAGTGAATGTAATGTAACACACACCCATACAATGCGCACCACCCCGTGATGTTTTTCTCACTCCTACTAGTGAATGTAATGTAACACACACCCACACAATGCGCACCACCCCGTGATCTTTTTCTCACTCCTACTAGTGAATGTAATGTAACACACACCCATACAATGCGCACCACCCCGTGATGTTTTTCTCACTCCTACTAGTGAATGTAATGTAACACACACCCATACAATGCGCACCACCCTGTGATGTTTTTCTCACTCCTACTAGTGAATGTAATGTAACACACACCCATAAAATGCGCACCACCCCGTGATGTTTTTCTCACTCCCACTAGTGAATGTAATGTAACACACACCCATACAATGCGCACCACCCCGTGATGTTTTTTCACTCCTACTAGTGAATCTAATGTAACACACACCCATACAATGCGCACCACCCCGTGATGTTTTTCTCACTGCTACTAGTGAATGTAATGTAACACACACCCATACCATGCGCACCACCCCGTGATGTTTTTCTCACTGCTACTAGTGAATGTAATGTAACACCCACCCATACAATGCGCACCACCCCGTGATGTTTTTCTCACTCCTACTAGTGAAACTAATGTAACACACACCCATAAAATGCGAACCACCCCGTGATGTTTTTCTCACTCCTACTAGTGAATCTAATGTAACACACGCCCATACAATGCGCACCACCCCGTGATGTTTTTCTCACTCCTACTAGTGAATCTAATGTAACACACGCCCATACAATGCGCACCACCCCGTGATGTTTTTCTCACTCCTACTAGTGAATGTAATGTAACACACGCCCATACAATGCGCACCACCCCGTGATGTTTTTCTCACTCCTACTAGTGAATGTAATGTAACGCACGCCCATACAATGCGCACCACCCCGTGATGCTTTTCTCACTCCTACTAGTGAATGTAATGTAACACACCCATACAATGCGCACCACCCCCTGATGTTTTTCTCACTCCTACTAGTGAATGCAATGTAACGCACACCCATACAATGCGCACCACCCCGTGATGTTTTTCTCACTGCTAATAGTGAATGTAATGTAACGCACACCCATACAATGCGCACCACCCCGTGATGTTTTTCTCACTACTACTAGTGAATCTAATGTAACACACACCCATACAATGCGCACCACCCCGTGATGTTTTTCTCACTCCTACGAGTGAATGTAATATAACACACACCCATACAATGCGCACCACCCCGTGATGTTTTTCTCACTCCTACTAGTGAATCTAATGTAACACACACCCATACAATGCCCACCACCCCATGATGTTTTTCTCATTCCTACGAGTGAATGTAATGTAACACACACCCATACAATGCGCACCACCCCGTGATGTTTTTCTCACTCCTACGAGTGAATGTAATGTAACACACACCCATACAATGCGCACCACCCCGTGATGTTTTTCTCACTCCTACTAGTGAATGTAATGTAACACACACCCATACAATGCGCACCACCCCGTGATGTTTTTCTCACTCATACTAGTGAATGTAATGTAACACACACCCATACAATGCGCACCACCCCGTGATGTTTTTCTCACTCCTACTAGTGAATCTAATGTAACACACACCCATACAATGCGCACCACCCCGTGATGTTTTTCTCACTCCTACTAGTGAATGTAATGTAACACACACCCATAAAATGCGCACCACCCCGTGATGTTTTTCTCACTCCTACTAGTGAATCTAATGTAACACACACCCATACAATGCGCACCACCCCGTGATGTTTTTCTCACTCCTACTGGTGAATCTAATGTAACACACACCCATACAATGCGCACCACCCCGTGATGTTTTTCTCACTCCTACTAGTGAATGTAATGTAACACACACCCATACAATGCGCACCACCCCGTGATGTTTTTCTCACTCCTACTAGTGAATGTAATGTAACACACACCCATACAATGCACACCACCCCGTGATGTTTTTCTCACTCCTACTAGTGAATGTAATGTAACACACACCCATACAATGCGCACCTACCCGTGATTTTTTTCTCACTCCTAGTAGTGAATGTAATGTAACACACACCCATACAATGCGCACCACCCCGTGATGTTTTTCTCACTCCTACTAGTGAATGTAATGTAACACACCCATACAATGCGCACCACCCCCTGATGTTTTTCTCACTCCTACTAGTGAATGTAATGTAACGCACACCCATACAATGCGCACCACCCCGTGATGTTTTTCTCACTCCTACTAGTGAATGTAATGTAACGCACACCCATACAATGCGCACCACCCCGTGATGTTTTTCTCACTCCTACTAGTGAATGTAATGTAACGCACACCCATAAAATGCGCACCACCCCGTGATGTTTCTCTCACTCCTACTAGTGAATCTAATGTAACACACACCCATACAATGCGCACCACCCCGTGATGTTTCTCTCACTACTACTAGTGAATCTAATGTAACACACACCCATACAATGCGCACCACCCCGTGATGTTTTTCTCACTCCTACTAGTGAATGTAATATAACACACACCCATACAATGCGCACCACCCCGTGATGTTTTTCTCACTCCTACTAGTGAATCTAATGTAACACACACCCATACAATGCGCACCACCCCATGATGTTTTTCTCACTCCTACGAGTGAATGTAATGTAACACACACCCATACAATGCGCACCACCCCGTGATGTTTTTCTCACTCCTACGAGTGAATGTAATGTAACACACACCCATACAATGCGCACCACCCCGTGATGTTTTTCTCACTCCTACGAGTGAATGTAATGTAACACACACCCATACAATGCGCACCACCCCATGATGTTTTTCTCACTCCTACTAGTGAATGTAATGTAACACACACCCATACAATGCGCACCACCCCGTGATGTTTTTCTCACTCCTACTAGTGAATGTAATGTAACACACACCCATACAATGCGCACCACCCCGTGATGTTTTTCTCACTGCTACTAGTGAATGTAATGTAACACACACCCATACAATGCGCACCACCCCGTGATGTTTTTCTCACTCCTACTAGTGAATGTAATGTAACACACACCCATACAATGCACACCACCCCGTGATGTTTTTCTCACTCCTACTAGTGAATGTAATGTAACACACACCCATACAATGCGCACCACCCCGTGATGTTTTTCTCACTCCTACTAGTGAATGTAATGTAACACACACCCATACAATGCGCACCACCCCGTGATGTTTTTCTCACTCCTACTAGTGAATGTAATGTAACACACACCCATACAATGCGCACCACCCCGTGATGTTTTTCTCACTCCTACTAGTGAATGTAATGTAACACACACCCATACAATGCGCACCACCCCGTGATGTTTTTCTCACTCCTACTAGTGAATGTAATGTAACACACACCCATACAATGCGCACCACCCCGTGATGTTTTTCTCACTCCTACTAGTGAATGGAATGTAACACACCAATACAATGCGCACCACCCCCTGATGTTTTTCTCACTCCTACTAGTGAATGTAATGTAACGCACACCCATACAATGCGCACCACCCCGTGATGTTTTTCTCACTCCTACTAGTGAATCTAATGTAACGCACACCCATACAATGCGCACCACCCCGTGATGTTTTTCTCACTCCTACTAGTGAATGTAATGTAACACACACCCATAAAATGCGCACCACCCCGTGATGTTTCTCTAACTCCTATTAGTGAATCTAATGTAACACACACCCATACAATGCGCACCACCCCGTGATGATTTTCTCACTCCTACTAGTGAATTTAATGTAACACACACCCATACAATGCGCACCACCCCGTGATGTTTTTCTCACTCCTACTAGTGAATGTGATGTAACACACACCCATACAATGCGCATCACCCCGTGATGTTTTTCTCACTCCTACTAGTGAATGTAATGTAACACACACCCATACAATGCGCACCACCCCGTGATGTTTTTCTCACTCCTACTAGTGAATGTAGTGTAACACACACCCATACAATGCGCACCACCCCGTGATGTTTTTCTCACTGCTAGTAGTAAATGTAGTGTAACACACACCCATACAATGCGCAGCACCCCGTGATATTTTTCTCACTCCTACTAGTGAATGTAATGTAACACACACCCATACAATGCGCACCACCCCGTGATGATTTTCTCACTCCTACTAGTGAATCTAATGTAACAAACACCCATACAATGCGCACCACCCCGTGATGTTTTTCTCACTCCTACTAGTGAATGTAATGTAACACACACCCATACAATGCGCACCACCCCGTGATGTTTTTCTCACTCCTACTAGTGAATCTAATGTAACACACACCCATACAATGCGCACCACCCCGTGATAATTTTCTCACTCCTACTAGTGAATGTAATGTAACACAAACCCATACAATGTGCACTACCCCGTGATGTTTTTCTCACTCCTACTAGTGAATGTAATGTAACACACACCCATACAATGTGCACTACCCCGTGATGTTTTTCTCACTCCTACTAGTGAATGTAATGTAACACACACCTATACAATGCGCACCACCCCGTGATGTTTTTCTCACTCTTACTAGTGAATGTAATGTAACACACACCCATACAATGCGCACCACCCCGTGATGTTTTTCTCACTCCTACTAGTGAATGTAATGTAACACACACCCATACAATGCGCACCACCCCGTGATGTTTTTCTCACTCCTACTAGTGAATGTAATGTAACGCACGCCCATACAATGCGCACCACCCCGTGATGTTTTTCTCACTCCTACTAGTGAATGTAATGTAACGCACGCCCATACAATGCGCACCACCCCGTGATGCTTTTCTCACTCCTACTAGTGAATGTAATGTAACACACCCATACAATGCGCACCACCCCCTGATGTTTTTCTCACTCCTACTAGTGAATGCAATGTAACGCACACCCATACAATGCGCACCACCCCGTGATGTTTTTCTCACTGCTAATAGTGAATGTAATGTAACGCACACCCATACAATGCGCACCACCCCGTGATGTTTTTCTCACTACTACTAGTGAATCTAATGTAACACACACCCATACAATGCGCACCACCCCGTGATGTTTTTCTCACTCCTACTAGTGAATGTAATATAACACACACCCATACAATGCGCACCACCCCGTGATGTTTTTCTCACTCCTACTAGTGAATCTAATGTAACACACACCCATACAATGCGCACCACCCCGTGATGTTTTTCTCACTCCTACTAGTGAATGTAATGTAACACACACCCATAAAATGCGCACCACCCCGTGTTGTTTTTCTCACTCCTACTAGTGAATCTAATGTAACACACACCCATACAATGCGCACCACCCCGTGATGTTTTTCTCACTCCTACTGGTGAATCTAATGTAACACACACCCATACAATGCGCACCACCCCGTGATGTTTTTCTCACTCCTACTAGTGAATGTAATGTAACACACACCCATACAATGCGCACCACCCCGTGATGTTTTTCTCACTCCTACTAGTGAATGTAATGTAACACACACCCATACAATGCACACCACCCCGTGATGTTTTTCTCACTCCTACTAGTGAATGTAAGGTAACACACACCCATACAATGCGCACCTACCCGTGATTTTTTTCTCACTCCTAGTAGTGAATGTAATGTAACACACACCCATACAATGCGCACCACCCCGTGATGTTTTTCTCACTCCTACTAGTGAATGTAATGTAACACACCCATACAATGCGCACCACCCCCTGATGTTTTTCTCACTCCTACTAGTGAATGTAATGTAACGCACACCCATACAATGCGCACCACCCCGTGATGTTTTTCTCACTCCTACTAGTGAATGTAATGTAACGCACACCCATACAATGCGCACCACCCCGTGATGTTTTTCTCACTCCTACTAGTGAATGTAATGTAACGCACACCCATAAAATGCGCACCACCCCGTGATGTTTCTCTCACTCATACTAGTGAATCTAATGTAACACACACCCATACAATGCGCACCACCCCGTGATGTTTCTCTCACTACTACTAGTGAATCTAATGTAACACACACCCATACAATGCGCACCACCCCGTGATGTTTTTCTCACTCCTACTAGTGAATGTAATATAACACACACCCATACAATGCGCACCACCCCGTGATGTTTTTCTCACTCCTACTAGTGAATCTAATGTAACACACACCCATACAATGCGCACCACCCCATGATGTTTTTCTCACTCCTACGAGTGAATGTAATGTAATACACACCCATACAATGCGCACCACCCCGTGATGTTTTTCTCACTCCTACGAGTGAATGTAATGTAACACACACCCATACAATGCGCACCACCCCGTGATGTTTTTCTCACTCCTACGAGTGAATGTAATGTAACACACACCCATACAATGCGCACCACCCCATGATGTTTTTCTCACTCCTACTAGTGAATGTAATGTAACACACACCCATACAATGCGCACCACCCCGTGATGTTTTTCTCACTCCTACTAGTGAATCTAATGTAACACACACCCATACAATGCGCACCACCCCGTGATGTTTTTCTCACTGCTACTAGTGAATGTAATGTAACACACACCCATACAATGCGCACCACCCCGTGATGTTTTTCTCACTCCTACTAGTGAATGTAATGTAACACACACCCATACAATGCACACCACCCCGTGATGTTTTTCTCACTCCTACTAGTGAATGTAATGTAACACACACCCATACAATGCGCACCACCCCGTGATGTTTTTCTCACTCCTACTAGTGAATGTAATGTAACACACACCCATACAATGCGCACCACCCCGTGATGTTTTTCTCACTCCTACTAGTGAATGTAATGTAACACACACCCATACAATGCGCACCACCCCGTGATGTTTTTCTCACTCCTACTAGTGAATGTAATGTAACACACACCCATACAATGCGCACCACCCCGTGATGTTTTTCTCACTCCTACTAGTGAATGTAATGTAACACACACCCATACAATGCGCACCACCCCGTGATGTTTTTCTCACTCCTACTAGTGAATGGAATGTAACACACCAATACAATGCGCACCACCCCCTGATGTTTTTCTCACTCCTACTAGTGAATGTAATGTAACGCACACCCATACAATGCGCACCACCCCGTGATGTTTTTCTCACTCCTACTAGTGAATCTAATGTAACGCACACCCATACAATGCGCACCACCCCGTGATGTTTTTCTCACTCCTACTAGTGAATGTAATGTAACACACACCCATAAAATGCGCACCACCCCGTGATGTTTCTCTAACTCCTATTAGTGAATCTAATGTAACACACACCCATACAATGCGCACCACCCCGTGATGATTTTCTCACTCCTACTAGTGAATTTAATGTAACACACACCCATACAATGCGCACCACCCCGTGATGTTTTTCTCACTCCTACTAGTGAATGTGATGTAACACACACCCATACAATGCGCATCACCCCGTGATGTTTTTCTCACTCCTACTAGTGAATGTAATGTAACACACACCCATACAATGCGCACCACCCCGTGATGTTTTTCTCACTCCTACTAGTGAATGTAGTGTAACACACACCCATACAATGCGCACCACCCCGTGATGTTTTTCTCACTGCTAGTAGTAAATGTAGTGTAACACACACCCATACAATGCGCAGCACCCCGTGATATTTTTCTCACTCCTACTAGTGAATGTAATGTAACACACACCCATACAATGCGCACCACCCCGTGATGATTTTCTCACTCCTACTAGTGAATCTAATGTAACAAACACCCATACAATGCGCACCACCCCGTGATGTTTTTCTCACTCCTACTAGTGAATGTAATGTAACACACACCCATACAATGCGCACCACCCCGTGATGTTTTTCTCACTCCTACTAGTGAATCTAATGTAACACACACCCATACAATGCGCACCACCCCGTGATGTTTTTCTCACTCCTACTAGTGAATGTAATGTAACACAAACCCATACAATGTGCACTACCCCGTGATGTTTTTCTCACTCCTACTAGTGAATGTAATGTAACACACACCCATACAATGTGCACTACCCCGTGATGTTTTTCTCACTCCTACTAGTGAATGTAATGTAACACACACCTATACAATGCGCACCACCCCATGATGTTTTTCTCACTCTTACTAGTGAATGTAATGTAACACACACCCATACAATGCGCACCACCCCGTGATGTTTTTCTCACTCCTACTAGTGAATGTAATGTAACACACACCCATACAATGCGCACCACCCCGTGATGTTTTTCTCACTCCTACTAGTGAATGTAATGTAACACACACCAATACAATGCGCACCACCCCGTGATGTTTTTCTCACTCCTATTAGTGAATGTAATGTAACACACACCCATACAAAGCACACCACCCCGTGATGTTTTTCTCACTCCTATTAGTGAATGTAATGTAACACACACCCATACACCACCCCGTGATGTTTTTCTCACTCCTACTAGTGAATGTAATGTAACACACACCCATACAATGCGCACCACCCCGTGATGTTTTTCTCACTCCTACTAGTGAATGTAATGTAACACACACCCATACAATGCGCACCACCCCGTGATGTTTTTCTCACTCCTACTAGTGAATGTAATGTAACACACACCCATACAATGCGCACCACCCCGTGATCTTTTTCTCACTCCTACTAGTGAATGTAATGTAACACACACCCATACAATGCGCACCACCCCGTGATGTTTCTCTCACTCCTACTAGTGAATGTAATGTAACACACACCCATACAATGCGCACCACCCCGTGATGTTTTTCTCACTCCTACTAGTGAATGTAATGTAACACACACCCATAAAATGCGCACCACCCCGTGATGTTTTTCTCACTCCCACTAGTGAATGTAATGTAACACACACCCATACAATGCCCACCACCCCGTGATGTTTTTTCACTCCTACTAGTGAATCTAATGTAACACACACCCATACAATGCGCACCACCCCGTGATGTTTTTCTCACTCCTACTAGTGAATGTAATGTAACACACACCCATACAATGCGCACCACCCCGTGATGTTTTTCTCACTGCTACTAGTGAATGTAATGTAACACCCACCCATACAATGCGCACCACCCCGTGATGTTTTTCTCACTCCAACTAGTGAATCTAATGTAACACACACCCATACAATGCGCACCACCCCGTGATGTTTTTCTCACTCCTACTAGTGAATCTAATGTAACACACACCCATACAATGCGCACCACCCCGTGATGTTTTTCTCACTCCTACTAGTGAATCTAATGTAACACACACCCATACAATGCGCACCACCCCGTGATGTTTTTCTCACTCCTACTAGTGAATGTAATGTAACACACGCCCATACAATTCGCACCACCCCGTGATGTTTTTCTCACTCCTACTAGTGAATGTAATGTAACACACGCCCATACAATTCGCACCACCCCGTGATGTTTTTCTCACTCCTACTAGTGAATCTAATGTAACACACACCCATACAATGCGCACCACCCCGTGATGTTTTTCTCACTCCTACTAGTGAATCTAATGTAACACACACCCATACAATGCGCACCACCCCATGATGTTTTTCTCACTCCTACTAGTGAATGTAGTGTAACACACACCCATACAATGAGCATCACCCCGTGATGATTTTCTCACTCCTACTAGTGAATGTAATGTAACACACACCCATACAATGCGCATCACCCCGTGATGTTTTTCTCACTCCTACTAGTGAATGTAATGTAACACACACCCATACAATGCGCACCACCCCGTGATGTTTTTCTCACTCCTACTAGTGAATCTAATGTAACACACACCCATACAATGCGCACCACCCCGTGATAATTTTCTCACTCCTACTAGTGAATGTAATGTAACACAAACCCATACAATGTGCACTACCCCGTGATGTTTTTCTCACTCCTACTAGTGAATGTAATGTAACACACACCTATACAATGCGCACCACCCCGTGATGTTTTTCTCACTCTTACTAGTGAATGTAATGTAACACACACCCATACAATGCGCACCACCCCATGATGTTTTTCTCACTCCTACTAGTGAATGTAATGTAACACACACCCATACAATGCGCACCACCCCGTGATGTTTTTCTCACTCCTACTAGTGAATGTAATGTAACACACACCCATACAATGCGCACCACCCCGTGATGGTTTTCTCACTCCTATTAGTGAATGTAATGTTACACACACCCATACAATGCGCACCACCCCGTGATGTTTTTCTCACTCCTATTAGTGAATGTAATGTAACACACACCCATACACCACCCCGTGATGTATTTCTCACTCCTACTAGTGAATGTAATGTAACACACACCCATACAATGCGCACCACCCCGTGATGTTTTTCTCACTCCTACTAGTGAATGTAATGTAACACACACCCATACAATGCGCACCACCCCGTGATGTTTTTCTCACTCCTACTAGTGAATGTAATGTAACACACACCCATACAATGCGCACCACCCCGTGATCTTTTTCTCACTCCTACTAGTGAATGTAATGTAACACACACCCATACAATGCGCACCACCCCGTGATGTTTTTCTCACTCCTACTAGTGAATGTAATGTAACACACACCCATACAATGCGCACCACCCCGTGATGTTTTTCTCACTCCTACTAGTGAATGTAATGTAACACACACCCATAAAATGCGCACCACCCCGTGATGTTTTTCTCACTCCCACTAGTGAATGTAATGTAACACACACCCATACAATGCCCACCACCCCGTGATGTTTTTTCACTCCTACTAGTGAATCTAATGTAACACACACCCATACAATGCGCACCACCCCGTGATGTTTTTCTCACTCCTACTAGTGAATGTAATGTAACACATGCCCATACAATGCGCACCACCCCGTGATGTTTTTCTCACTCCTACTAGTGAATGTAATGTAACACACACCCATACAATGCGCACCACCCCGTGATGTTTTTCTCACTCCTACTAGTGAATGTAATGTAACACACCCATACAATGCGCACCACCCCCTGATGTTTTTCTCACTCCTACTAGTGAATGTAATGTAACACACACCCATACAATGCGCACCACCCCGTGATGTTTTTCTCACTCCTACTAGTGAATGTCATGTAACACACCCATACAATGCGCACCACCCCCTGATGTTTTTCTCACTCCTACTAGTGAATCTAATGTAACACACACCCATACAATGCGCACCACCCCGTGATGTTTCTCTCACTACTACTAGTGAATCTAATGTAACACACACCCATACAATGCGCACCACCCCGTGATGTTTTTCTCACTCCTACTAGTGAATGTAATATAACACACACCCATACAATGCGCACCACCCCGTGATGTTTTTCTCACTCCTACTAGTGAATCTAATGTAACACACACCCATACAATGCGCACCACCCCATGATGTTTTTCTCATTCCTACGAGTGAATGTAATGTAACACACACCCATACAATGCGCACCACCCCATGATGTTTTTCTCATTCCTACGAGTGAATGTAATGTAACACACACCCATACAATGCGCACCACCCCGTGATGTTTTTCTCACTGCTAGTAGTGAATGTAGTGTAACACACACCCATACAATGCGCAGCACCCCGTGATATTTTTCTCACTCCTACTAGTGAATGTAATGTAACACACACCCATACAATGCGCACCACCCCATGATGTTTTTCTCACTCCTACTAGTGAATGTAATATAACACACACCCATACAATGCGCACCACCCCGTGATGTTTTTCTCACTCCTACTAGTGAATCTAATGTAACACACACCCATACAATGCGCACCACCCCGTGATGTTTTTCTCACTCCCACTAGTGAATCTAATGTAACACACACCCATACAATGCGCACCACCCCGTGATGTTTTTCTCACTCCTACTAGTGAATGTAGTGTAACACACACCCATACAATGAGCATCACCCCGTGATGATTTTCTCACTCCTACTAGTGAATGTAATGTAACACACACCCATACAATGCGCATCACCCCGTGATGTTTTTCTCACTCCTACTAGTGAATGTAATGTAACACACACCCATACAATGCGCACCACCCCGTGATGTTTTTCTCACTCCTACTAGTGAATCTAATGTAACACACACCCATACAATGCGCACCACCCCGTGATAATTTTCTCACTCCTACTAGTGAATGTAATGTAACACAAACCCATACAATGTGCACTACCCCGTGATGTTTTTCTCACTCCTACTAGTGAATGTAATGTAACACACACCTATACAATGCGCACCACCCCGTGATGTTTTTCTCACTCTTACTAGTGAATGTAATGTAACACACACCCATACAATGCGCACCACCCCGTGATGTTTTTCTCACTCCTACTAGTGAATGTAATGTAACACACACCCATACAATGCGCACCACCCCGTGATGTTTTTCTCACTCCTACTAGTGAATGTAATGTAACACACACCCATACAATGCGCACCACCCCGTGATGTTTTTCTCACTCCTATTAGTGAATGTAATGTAACACACACCCATACAATGCACACCACCCCTTGATGTTTTTCTCACTCCTATTAGTGAATGTAATGTAACACATACCCATACACCACCCCGTGATGTTTTTCTCACTCCTACTAGTGAATGTAATGTAACACACACCCATACAATGCGCACCACCCCGTGATGTTTTTCTCACTCCTACTAGTGAATGTAATGTAACACACACCCATACAATGCGCACCACCCCGTGATGTTTTTCTCACTCCTACTAGTGAATGTAATGTAACACACACCCATACAATGCGCACCACCCCGTGATCTTTTTCTCACTCCTACTAGTGAATCTAATGTAACACACACCCATACAATGCGCACCACCCCGTGATGTTTTTCTCACTCCTACTAGTGAATGTAATGTAACACACACCCATACAATGCGCACCACCCCGTGATGTTTTTCTCACTGCTACTAGTGAATGTAATGTAACACCCACCCATACAATGCGCACCACCCCGTGATGTTTTTCTCACTCCAACTAGTGAATCTAATGTAATACACACCCATACAATGCGCACCACCCCGTGATGTTTTTCTCACTCCTACTAGTGAATCTAATGTAACACACACCCATACAATGCGCACCACCCCGTGATGTTTTTCTCACTCCTACTAGTGAATCTAATGTAACACACACCCATACAATGCGCACCACCCCGTGATGTTTTTCTCACTCCTACTAGTGAATGTAATGTAACACATGCCCATACAATGCGCACCACCCCGTGATGTTTTTCTCACTCCTACTAGTGAATGTAATGTAACACACACCCATACAATGCGCACCACCCCGTGATGTTTTTCTCACTCCTACTAGTGAATCTAATGTAACACACACCCATACAATGCGCACCACCCCGTGATGTTTTTCTCACTCCTACTAGTGAATCTAATGTAACACACACCCATACAATGCGCACCACCCCGTGATGTTTTTCTCACTCCTACTAGTGAATGTAGTGTAACACACACCCATACAATGAGCATCACCCCGTGATGATTTTCTCACTCCTACTAGTGAATGTAATGTAACACACACCCATACAATGCGCACCACCCCGTGATGTTTTTCTCACTGCTACTAGTGAATGTAATGTAACACACACCCATACAATGCGCACCACCCCGTGATGTTTTTCTCACTCCTATTAGTGAATGTAATGTAACACACACCCATACAATGCGCACCACCCCGTGATGTTTTTCTCACTCCTATTAGTGAATGTAATGTAACACACACCCATACACCACCCCGTGATGTTTTTCTCACTCCTACTAGTGAATGTAATGTAACACACACCCATACAATGCGCACCACCCCGTGATGTTTTTCTCACTCCTACTAGTGAATGTAATGTAACACACACCCATACAATGCGCACCATCCCGTGATGTTTTTCTCACTCCTACTAGTGAATGTAATGTAACACACACCCATACAATGCGCACCACCCCTTGATCTTTTTCTCACTCCTACTAGTGAATGTAATGTAACACACACCCATACAATGCGCACCACCCCGTGATGTTTTTCTCACTCCTACTAGTGAATGTAATGTAACACACACCCATACAATGCGCACCACCCCGTGATGTTTTTCTCACTCCTACTAGTGAATGTAATGTAACACACACCCATAAAATGCGCACCACCCCGTGATGTTTTTTCACTCCTACTAGTGAATCTAATGTAACACACACCCATACAATGCGCACCACCCCGTGATGTTTTTCTCACTCCTACTAGTGAATGTAATGTAACACACACCCATACAATGCGCACCACCCCGTGATGTTTTTCTCACTGCTACTAGTGAATGTAATGTAACACCCACCCATACAATGCGCACCACCCCGTGATGTTTTTCTCACTCCAACTAGTGAATCTAATGTAACACACACCCATACAATGCGCACCACCCCGTGATGTTTTTCTCACTCCTACTAGTGAATCTAATGTAACACACACCCATACAATGCGCACCACCCCGTGATGTTTTTCTCACTCCTACTAGTGAATCTAATGTAACACACACCCATAAAATGCGCACCACCCCGTGATGTTTTTCTCACTCCTACTAGTGAATGTAATGTAACACACGCCCATACAATGCGCACCACCCCGTGATGTTTTTCTCACTCCTACTAGTGAATGTAATGTAACACACACCCATACAATGCGCAACACCCCGTGATGTTTTTCTCACTCCTACTAGTGAATCTAATGTAACACACACCCATAAAATGCGCACCACCCCGTGATGTTTTTCTCACTCCTACTAGTGAATGTAATATAACACACACCCATACAATGCGCACCACCCCGTGATGTTTTTCTCACTCCTACTAGTGAATCTAATGTAACACACACCCATACAATGCGCACCACCCCATGATGTTTTTCTCATTCCTACAAGTGAATGTAATGTAACACACACCCATACAATGCGCACCACCCCGTGATGTTTTTCTCACTCCTACGAGTGAATGTAATGTAACACACACCCATACAATGCGCACCACCCCGTGATGTTTTTCTCACTCCTACTAGTGAATGTAATGTAACACACACCCATACAATGCGCACCACCCCATGATGTTTTTCTCACTCCTACTAGTGAATGTAATGTAACACACACCCATACAATGCGCACCACCCCGTGATGTTTTTCTCACTCCTACTAGTGAATCTAATGTAACACACACCCATACAATGCGCACCACCACGTGATGTTTTTCTCACTCCTACTAGTGAATGTAATGTAACACACACCCATACAATGCGCACCACCCCGTGATGTTTTTCTCACTCCTACTAGTGAATCTAATGTAACACACACCCATACAATGCGCACCACCCCGTGATGTTTTTCTCACTCCTACTAGTGAATCTAATGTAACACACACCCATACAATGCGCACCACCCCGTGATGTTTTTCTCACTCCTACTAGTGAATGTAATGTAACACACACCCATACAATGCGCACCACCCCGTGATGTTTTTCTCACTCCTACTAGTGAATGTAATGTAACACACACCCATACAATGCGCACCACCCCGTGATGTTTTTCTCACTCCTACTAGTGAATGTAATGTAACACACACCCATACAATGCGCACCACCCCGTGATGTTTTTCTCACTATAGTAGTGAATGTAATGTAACACACACCCATACAATGCGCACCACCCCGTGATGTTTTTCTCACTCCTACTAGTGAATGTAATGTAACACACCCATACAATGCGCACCACACCCTGATGTTTTTCTCACTCCTACTAGTGAATGTAATGTAACGCACACCCATACAATGCGCACCACCCCGTGATGTTTTTCTCACTCCTACTAGTGAATGTAATGTAACACACACCCATACAATGCGCACCACCCCGTGATGTTTTTCTCACTGCTACTAGTGAATGTAATGTAACACCCACCCATACAATGCGCACCACCCCGTGATGTTTTTCTCACTCCAACTAGTGAATCTAATGTAACACACACCCATACAATGCGCACCACCCCGTGATGTTTTTCTCACTCCTACTAGTGAATGTAATGTAACACACACCCATACAATGCGCACCACCCCGTGATGTTTTTCTCACTCCTACTAGTGAATCTAATGTAACACACACCCATACAATGCGCACCACCCCGTGATGTTTTTCTCACTCCTACTAGTGAATGTAATGTAACACATGCCCATACAATGCGCACCACCCCGTGATGTTTTTCTCACTCCTACTAGTGAATGTAATGTAACACACACCCATACAATGCGCACCACCCCGTGATGTTTTCCTCACTCCTACTAGTGAATGTAATGTAACACACCCATACAATGCGCACCACCCCCTGATGTTTTTCTCACTCCTACTAGTGAATGTAATGTAACACACACCCATACAATGCGCACCACCCCGTGATGTTTTTCTCACTCCTACTAGTGAATGTCATGTAACACACCCATACAATGCGCACCACCCCCTGATGTTTTTCTCACTCCTACTAGTGAATCTAATGTAACACACACCCATACAATGCGCACCACCCCGTGATGTTTCTCTCACTACTACTAGTGAATCTAATGTAACACACACCCATACAATGCGCACCACCCCGTGATGTTTTTCTCACTCCTACTAGTGAATGTAATATAACACACACCCATACAATGCGCACCACCCCGTGATGTTTTTCTCACTCCTACTAGTGAATCTAATGTAACACACACCCATACAATGCGCACCACCCCATGATGTTTTTCTCATTCCTACGAGTGAATGTAATGTAACACACACCCATACAATGCGCACCACCCCATGATGTTTTTCTCATTCCTACGAGTGAATGTAATGTAACACACACCCATACAATGCGCACCACCCCGTGATGTTTTTCTCACTGCTAGTAGTGAATGTAGTGTAACACACACCCATACAATGCGCAGCACCCCGTGATATTTTTCTCACTCCTACTAGTGAATGTAATGTAACATACACCCATACAACGCGCACCACCCCATGATGTTTTTCTCACTCCTACTAGTGAATGTAATGTAACACACACCCATACAATGCGCACCACCCCGTGATGTTTTTCTCACTCCTACTAGTGAATGTAATGTAACACACACCCATACAATGCGCACCACCCCGTGATGTTTTTCTCACTCCTACTAGTGAATCTAATGTAACACACAGCCATACAATGCGCACCACCCCGTGATGTTTTTCTCACTCCTACTAGTGAATCTAATGTAACACACACCCATACAATGCGCACCACCCCGTGATGTTTTTCTCACTCCTACTAGTGAATGTAGTGTAACACACACCCATACAATGAGCATCACCCCGTGATGATTTTCTCACTCCTACTAGTGAATGTAATGTAACACACACCCATACAATGCGCATCACCCCGTGATGTTTTTCTCACTCCTACTAGTGAATGTAATGTAACACACACCCATACAATGCGCACCACCCCGTGATGTTTTTCTCACTCCTACTAGTGAATCTAATGTAACACACACCCATACAATGCGCACCACCCCGTGATAATTTTCTCACTCCTACTAGTGAATGTAATGTAACACAAACCCATACAATGTGCACTACCCCGTGATGTTTTTCTCACTCCTACTAGTGAATGTAATGTAACACACACCTATACAATGCGCACCACCCCGTGATGTTTTTCTCACTCTTACTAGTGAATGTAATGTAACACACACCCATACATTGCGCACCACCCCGTGATGTTTTTCTCACTCCTACTAGTGAATGTAATGTAACACACACCCATACAATGCGCACCACCCCGTGATGTTTTTCTCACTCCTACTAGTGAATGTAATGTAACACACACCCATACAATGCGCACCACCCCGTGATGTTTTTCTCACTCCTATTAGTGAATGTAATGTAACACACACCCATACAATGCACACCACCCCGTGATGTTTTTCTCACTCCTATTAGTGAATGTAATGTAACACACACCCATACACCACCCCGTGATGTTTTTCTCACTCCTACTAGTGAATGTAATGTAACACACACCCATACAATGCGCACCACCCCGTGATGTTTTTCTCACTCCTACTAGTGAATGTAATGTAACACACACCCATACAATGCGCACCACCCCGTGATGTTTTTCTCACTCCTACTTGTGAATGTAATGTAACACACACCCATACAATGCGCACCACCCCGTGATCTTTTTCTCACTCCTACTAGTGAATCTAATGTAACACACACCCATACAATGCGCACCACCCCGTGATGTTTTTCTCACTCCTACTAGTGAATGTAATGTAACACACACCCATACAATGCGCACCACCCCGTGATGTTTTTCTCACTGCTACTAGTGAATGTAATGTAACACCCACCCATACAATGCGCACCACCCCGTGATGTTTTTCTCACTCCAACTAGTGAATCTAATGTAACACACACCCATACAATGCGCACCACCCCGTGATGTTTTTCTCACTCCTACTAGTGAATCTAATGTAACACACACCCATACAATGCGCACCACCCCGTGATGTTTTTCTCACTCCTACTAGTGAATCTAATGTAACACACACCCATACAATGCGCACCACCCCGTGATGTTTTTCTCACTCCTACTAGTGAATGTAATGTAACACATGCCCATACAATGCGCACCACCCCGTGATGTTTTTCTCACTCCTACTAGTGAATGTAATGTAACACACACCCATACAATGCGCACCACCCCGTGATGTTTTTCTCACTCCTACTAGTGAATCTAATGTAACACACACCCATACAATGCGCACCACCCCGTGATGTTTTTCTCACTCCTACTAGTGAATCTAATGTAACACACACCCATACAATGCGCACCACCCCGTGATGTTTTTCTCACTCCTACTAGTGAATGTAGTGTAACACACACCCATACAATGAGCATCACCCCGTGATGATTTTCTCACTCCTACTAGTGAATGTAATGTACCACACACCCATACAATGCGCATCACCCCGTGATGTTTTTCTCACTCCTACTAGTGAATGTAATGTAACACACACCCATACAATGCGCACCACCCCGTGATGTTTTTCTCACTCCTACTAGTGAATCTAATGTAACACACACCCATACAATGCGCACCACCCCGTGATAATTTTCTCACTCCTACTAGTGAATGTAATGTAACACAAACCCATACAATGTGCACTACCCCGTGATGTTTTTCTCACTCCTACTAGTGAATGTAATGTAACACACACCTATACAATGCGCACCACCCCGTGATGTTTTTCTCACTCTTACTAGTGAATGTAATGTAACACACACCCATACAATGCGCACCACCCCGTGATGTTTTTCTCACTCCTACTAGTGAATGTAATGTAACACACACCCATACAATGCGCACCACCCCGTGATGTTTTTCTCACTCCTACTAGTGAATGTAATGTAACACACACCCATACAATGCGCACCACCCCGTGATGTTTTTCTCACTCCTATTAGTGAATGTAATGTAACACACACCCATACAATGCGCACCACCCCGTGATGTTTTTCTCACTCCTATTAGTGAATGTAATGTAACACACACCCATACACCACCCCGTGATGTTTTTCTCACTCCTACTTGTGAATGTAATGTAACACACACCCATACAATGCGCACCACCCCGTGATGTTTTTCTCACTCCTACTAGTGAATGTAATGTAACACACACCCATACAATGCGCACCACCCCGTGATGTTTTTCTCACTCCTACTAGTGAATGTAATGTAACACACACCCATACAATGCGCACCACCCCGTGATCTTTTTCTCACTCCTACTAGTGAATGTAATGTAACACACACCCATACAATGGGCACCACCCCGTGATGTTTTTCTCACTCCTACTAGTGAATGTAATGTAACACACACCCATACAATGCGCACCACCCCGTGATGTTTTTCTCACTCCTACTAGTGAATGTAATGTAACACACACCCATAAAATGCGCACCACCCCGTGATGTTTTTCTCACTCCCACTAGTGAATGTAATGTAACACACACCCATACAATGCCCACCACCCCGTGATGTTTTTTCACTCCTACTAGTGAATCTAATGTAACACACACCCATACAATGCGCACCACCCCGTGATGTTTTTCTCACTCCTACTAGTGAATGTAATGTAACACACACCCATACAATGCGCACCACCCCGTGATGTTTTTCTCCCTCCTACTAGTGAATGTAATGTAACACACACCCATACAATGCGCACCACCCCGTGATGGTTTTCTCACTCCAACTAGTGAATCTAATGTAACACACACCCATACAATGCGCACCACCCCGTGATGTTTTTCTCACTCCTACTAGTGAATCTAATGTAACACACACCCATACAATGCGCACCACCCCGTGATGTTTTTCTCACTCCTACTAGTGAATCTAATGTAACACACACCCATACAATGCGCACCACCCCGTGATGTTTTTCTCACTCCTACTAGTGAATGTAATGTAACACATGCCCATACAATGCGCACCACCCCGTGATGTTTTTCTCACTCCTACTAGTGAATGTAATGTAACACACACCCATACAATGCGCACCACCCCGTGATGTTTTTCTCACTCCTACTAGTGAATGTAATGTAACACACCCATACAATGCGCACCACCCCCTGATGTTTTTCTCACTCCTACTAGTGAATGTAATGTAACACACACCCATACAATGCGCACAACCCCGTGATGTTTTTCTCACTCCTACTAGTGAATGTCATGTAACACACCCATACAATGCGCACCACCCCCTGATGTTTTTCTCACTCCTACTAGTGAATCTAATGTAACACACACCCATACAATGCGCACCACCCCGTGATGTTTCTCTCACTACTACTAGTGAATCTAATGTAACACACACCCATAAAATGCGCACCACACCGTGATGTTTTTCTCACTCCTACTAGTGAATGTAATATAACACACACCCATACAATGCGCACCACCCCGTGATGTTTTTCTCACTCCTACTAGTGAATCTAATGTAACACACACCCATACAATGCGCACCACCCCATGATGTTTTTCTCATTCCTACAAGTGAATGTAATGTAACACACACCCATACAATGCGCACCACCCCGTGATGTTTTTCTCACTCCTACGAGTGAATGTAATGTAACACACACCCATACAATGCGCACCACCCCGTGATGTTTTTCTCACTCCTACTAGTGAATGTAATGTAACACACACCCATACAATGCGCACCACCCCATGATGTTTTTCTCACTCCTACTAGTGAATGTAATGTAACACACACCCATACAATGCGCACCACCCCGTGATGTTTTTCTCACTCCTACTAGTGAATCTAATGTAACACACACCCATACAATGCGCACCACCACGTGATGTTTTTCTCACTCCTACTAGTGAATGTAATGTAACACACACCCATACAATGCGCACCACCCCGTGATGTTTTTCTCACTCCTACTAGTGAATCTAATGTAACACACACCCATACAATGCGCACCACCCCGTGATGTTTTTCTCACTCCTACTAGTGAATCTAATGTAACACACACCCATACAATGCGCACCACCCCGTGATGTTTTTCTCACTCCTACTAGTGAATGTAATGTAACACACACCCATACAATGCGCACCACCCCGTGATGTTTTTCTCACTCCTACTAGTGAATGTAATGTAACACACACCCATACAATGCGCACCACCCCGTGATGTTTTTCTCACTCCTACTAGTGAATGTAATGTAACACACACCCATACAATGCGCACCACCCCGTGATGTTTTTCTCACTATAGTAGTGAATGTAATGTAACACACACCCATACAATGCGCACCACCCCGTGATGTTTTTCTCACTCCTACTAGTGAATGTAATGTAACGCACACCCATACAATGCGCACCACCCCGTGATGTTTTTCTCACTCCTACTAGTGAATGTAATGTAACACACACCCATACAATGCGCACCACCCCGTGATGTTTTTCTCACTCCTATTAGTGAATGTAATGTAACACACACCCATACAATGCACACCACCCCGTGATGTTTTTCTCACTCCTATTAGTGAATGTAATGTAACACACACCCATACACCACCCCGTGATGTTTTTCTCACTCCTACTAGTGAATGTAATGTAACACACACCCATACAATGCGCACCACCCCGTGATGTTTTTCTCACTCCTACTAGTGAATGTAATGTAACACACACCCATACAATGCGCACCACCCCGTGATGTTTTTCTCACTCCTACTAGTGAATGTAATGTAACACACACCCATACAATGCGCACCACCCCGTGATCTTTTTCTCACTCCTACTAGTGAATGTAATGTAACACACACCCATACAATGCGCACCACCCCGTGATGTTTTTCTCACTCCTAGTAGTGAATGTAATGTAACACACACCCATACAATGCGCACCACCCCGTGATGTTTTTCTCACTCCTACTAGTGAATCTAATGTAACACACACCCATAAAATGCGCACCACCCCGTGATGTTTTTCTCACTCCTACTAGTGAATCTAATGTAACACACACCCATACAATGCGCACCACCCCGTGATGTTTTTCTCACTCCTACTAGTGAATGTAATGTAACACATGCCCATACAATGCGCACCACCCCGGGATGTTTTTCTCACTTCTACTAGTGAATGTAATGTAACACACACCCATACAATGCGCACCACCCCGTGATGTTTTTCTCACTCCTACTAGTGAATCTAATGTAACACACACCCATACAATGCGCACCACCCCGTGATGTTTTTCTCACTCCTACTAGTGAATCTAATGTAACACACACCCATACAATGCGCACCACCCCGTGATGTTTTTCTCACTCCTACTAGTGAATGTAGTGTAACACACACCCATACAATGAGCATCACCCCGTGATGATTTTCTCACTCCTACTAGTGAATGTAATGTAACACACACCCATACAATGCGCATCACCCCGTGATGTTTTTCTCACTCCTACTAGTGAATGTAATGTAACACACACCCATACAATGCGCACCACCCCGTGATGTTTTTCTCACTCCTACTAGTGAATCTAATGTAACACACACCCATACAATGCGCACCACCCCGTGATAATTTTCTCACTCCTACTAGTGAATGTAATGTAACACAAACCCATACAATGTGCACTACCCCGTGATGTTTTTCTCACTCCTACTAGTGAATGTAATGTAACACACACCTATACAATGCGCACCACCCCGTGATGTTTTTCTCACTCTTACTAGTGAATGTAATGTAACACACACCCATACAATGCGCACCACCCCGTGATGTTTTTCTCACTCCTACTAGTGAATGTAATGTAACACACACCCATACAATGCGCACCACCCCGTGATGTTTTTCTCACTCCTACTAGTGAATGTAATGTAACACACACCCATACAATGCGCACCACCCCGTGATGTTTTTCTCACTCCTATTAGTGAATGTAATGTAACACACACCCATACAATGCGCACCACCCCGTGATGTTTTTCTCACTCCTATTAGTGAATGTAATGTAACACACACCCATACACCACCCCGTGATGTTTTTCTCACTCCTACTAGTGAATGTAATGTAACACACACCCATACAATGCGCACCACCCCGTGATGTTTTTCTCACTCCTACTAGTGAATGTAATGTAACACACACCCATACAATGCGCACCACCCCGTGATGTTTTTCTCACTCCTACTAGTGAATGTAATGTAATACACACCCATACAATGCGCACCACCCCGTGATCTTTTTCTCACTCCTACTAGTGAATGTAATGTAACACACACCCATACAATGCGCACCACCCTGTGATGTTTTTCTCACTCCTACTAGTGAATGTAATGTAACACACACCCATACAATGCGCACCACCCCGTGATGTTTTTCTCACTCCCACTAGTGAATGTAATGTAACACACACCCATACAATGCCCACCACCCCGTGATGTTTTTTCACTCCTACTAGTGAATCTAATGTAACACACACCCATACAATGCGCACCACCCCGTGATGTTTTTCTCACTCCTACTAGTGAATCTAATGTAACACACACCCATACAATGCGCACCACCCCGTGATGTTTTTCTCACTCCTACTAGTGAATCTAATGTAACACACACCCATACAATGCGCACCACCCCGTGATGTTTTTCTCACTCCTACTAGTGAATGTAATGTAACACATGCCCATACAATGCGCACCACCCCGTGATGTTTTTCTCACTCCTACTAGTGAATGTAATGTAACACACCCATACAATGCGCACCACCCCCTGATGTTTTTCTCACTCCTACTAGTGAATGTAATGTAACACACACCCATACAATGCGCACAACCCCGTGATGTTTTTCTCACTCCTACTAGTGAATGTCATGTAACACACCCATACAATGCGCACCACCCCCTGATGTTTTTCTCACTCCTACTAGTGAATCTAATGTAACACACACCCATACAATGCGCACCACCCCGTGATGTTTCTCTCACTACTACTAGTGAATCTAATGTAACACACACCCATACAATGCGCACCACCCCGTGATGTTTTTCTCACTCCTACTAGTGAATGTAATATAACACACACCCATACAATGCGCACCACGCCGTGATGTTTTTCTCACTCCTACTAGTGAATCTAATGTAACACACACCCATACAATGCGCACCACCCCATGATGTTTTTCTCATTCCTACAAGTGAATGTAATGTAACACACACCCATTCAATGCGCACCACCCCGTGATGTTTTTCTCACTCCTACGAGTGAATGTAATGTAACACACACCCATACAATGCGCACCACCCCGTGATGTTTTTCTCACTCCTACTAGTGAATGTAATGTAACACACACCCATACAATGCGCACCACCCCATGATGTTTTTCTCACTCCTACTAGTGAATGTAATGTAACACACACCCATACAGTGCGCACCACCCCGTGATGTTTTTCTCACTCCTACTAATGAATCTAATGTAACACACACCGATACAATGCGCACCACCCCGTGATGTTTTTCTCACTCCTACTAGTGAATGTAATGTAACACACACCCATACAATGCGCACCACCCCGTGATGTTTTTCTCACTCCTACTAGTGAATGTAATGTAACACACACCCATACAATGCGCACCACCCCGTGATGTTTTTCTCACTCCTACTAGTGAATCTAATGTAACACACACCCATACAATGCGCACCACCCCGTGATGTTTTTCTCACTCCTACTAGTGAATGTAATGTAACACACACCCATACAATGCGCACCACCCCGTGATCTTTTTCTCACTCCTACTAGTGAATGTAATGTAACACACACCCATACAATGCGCACCACCCCGTGATGTTTTTCTCACTCCTAGTAGTGAATGTAATGTAACACACACCCATACAATGCGCACCACCCCGTGATGTTTTTCTCACTCCTACTAGTGAATCTAATGTAACACACACCCATACAATGCGCACCACCCCGTGATGTTTTTCTCACTCCTACTAGTGAATCTAATGTAACACACACCCATACAATGCGCACCACCCCGTGATGTTTTTCTCACTCCTACTAGTGAATGTAATGTAACACATGCCCATACAATGCGCACCACCCCGTGATGTTTTTCTCACTTCTACTAGTGAATGTAATGTAACACACACCCATACAATGCGCACCACCCCGTGATGTTTTTCTCACTCCTACTAGTGAATCTAATGTAACACACACCCATACAATGCGCACCACCCCGTGATGTTTTTCTCACTCCTACTAGTGAATCTAATGTAACACACACCCATACAATGCGCACCACCCCGTGATGTTTTTCTCACTCCTACTAGTGAATGTAATGTAATACACACCCATACAATGCGCACCACCCCGTGATCTTTTTCTCACTCCTACTAGTGAATGTAATGTAACACACACCCATACAATGCGCACCACCCTGTGATGTTTTTCTCACTCCTACTAGTGAATGTAATGTAACACACACCCATACAATGCGCACCACCCCGTGATGTTTTTCTCACTCCTACTAGTGAATGTAATGTAACACACACCCATAAAATGCGCACCACCCCGTGATGTTTTTCTCACTCCCACTAGTGAATGTAATGTAACACACACCCATACAATGCCCACCACCCCGTGATGTTTTTTCACTCCTACTAGTGAATCTAATGTAACACACACCCATACAATGCGCACCACCCCGTGATGTTTTTCTCACTCCTACTAGTGAATCTAATGTAACACACACCCATACAATGCGCACCACCCCGTGATGTTTTTCTCACTCCTACTAGTGAATCTAATGTAACACACACCCATACAATGCGCACCACCCCTTGATGTTTTTCTCACTCCTACTAGTGAATGTAATGTAACACATGCCCATACAATGCGCACCACCCCGTGATGTTTTTCTCACTCCTACTAGTGAATGTAATGTAACACACACCCATACAATGCGCACCACCCCGTGATGTTTTTCTCACTCCTACTAGTGAATGTAATGTAACACACCCATACAATGCGCACCACCCCCTGATGTTTTTCTCACTCCTACTAGTGAATGTAATGTAACACACACCCATACAATGCGCACAACCCCGTGATGTTTTTCTCACTCCTACTAGTGAATGTCATGTAACACACCCATACAATGCGCACCACCCCCTGATGTTTTTCTCACTCCTACTAGTGAATCTAATGTAACACACACCCATACAATGCGCACCACCCCGTGATGTTTCTCTCACTACTACTAGTGAATCTAATGTAACACACACCCATACAATGCGCACCACCCCGTGATGTTTTTCTCACTCCTACTAGTGAATGTAATATAACACACACCCATACAATGCGCACCACGCCGTGATGTTTTTCTCACTCCTACTAGTGAATCTAATGTAACACACACCCATACAATGCGCACCACCCCATGATGTTTTTCTCATTCCTACAAGTGAATGTAATGTAACACACACCCATACAATGCGCACCACCCCGTGATGTTTTTCTCACTCCTACGAGTGAATGTAATGTAACACACACCCATACAATGCGCACCACCCCGTGATGTTTTTCTCACTCCTACTAGTGAATGTAATGTAACACACACCCATACGATGCGCACCACCCCATGATGTTTTTCTCACTCCTACTAGTGAATGTAATGTAACACACACCCATACAGTGCGCACCACCCCGTGATGTTTTTCTCACTCCTACTAGTGAATCTAATGTAACACACACCCATAAAATGCGCACCACCCCGTGATGTTTTTCTCACTCCTACTAGTGAATGTAATGTAACACACACCCATACAATGCGCACCACCCCGTGATGTTTTTCTCACTCCTACTAGTGAATCTAATGTAACACACACCCATACAATGCGCACCACCCCGTGATGTTTTTCTCACTCCTACTAGTGAATCTAATGTAACACACACCCATACAATGCGCACCACCCCGTGATGTTTTTCTCACTCCTACTAGTGAATGTAATGTAACACACACCCATACAATGCGCACCACCCCGTGATGTTTTTCTCACTCCTACTAGTGAATGTAATGTAACACACACCCATACAATGCGCACCACCCCGTGATGTTTTTCTCACTCCTACTAGTGAATGTAATGTAACACACACCCATACAATGCACACCACCGCGTGATGTTTTTCTCACTCCTAGTAGTGAATGTAATGTAACACACACCCATACAATGCGCACCACCCCGTGATGTTTTTCTCACTCCTACTAGTGAATGTAATGTAACACACCCATACAATGCGCACCACACCCTGATGTTTTTCTCACTCCTACTAGTGAATGTAATGTAACGCACACCCATACAATGCGCACCACCCCGTGATGTTTTTCTCACTCCTACTAGTGAATGTAATGTAACGCACACCCATACAATGCGCACCACCCCGTGATGTTTTTCTCACTCCTACTAGTGAATGTAATGTAACGCACACCCATAAAATGCGCACCACCCCGTGATGTTTCTCTCACTCCTACTAGTGAATCTAATGTAACACACACCCATACAATGCGCACCACCCCGTGATGTTTCTCTCACTACTACTAGTGAATCTAATGTAACACACACCCATACAATGCGCACCACCCCGTGATGTTTTTCTCACTCCTACTAGTGAATGTAATATTACACACACCCATACAATGCGCACCACCCCGTGATGTTTTTCTCACTCCTACTAGTGAATCTAATGTAACACACACCCATACAATGCGCACCACCCCATGATGTTTTTCTCACTCCTACTAGTGAATCTAATGTAACACACACCCATACAATGCGCACCACCCCGTGATGTTTTTCTCACTCCTACGAGTGAATGTAATGTAACACACACCCATACAATGCGCACCACCCCGTGATGTTTTTCTCACTCCTACTAGTGAATGTAATGTAACACACACCCATACAATGCGCACCACCCCATGATGTTTTTCTCACTCCTACTAGTGAATGTAATGTAACACACACCCATACAATGCGCACCACCCCGTGATGTTTTTCTCACTCCTACTAGTGAATCTAATGTAACACACACCCATACAATGCGCACCACCCCGTGATGTTTTTCTCACTCCTACTAGTGAATGTAATGTAACACACACCCATACAATGCGCACCACCCCGTGATGTTTTTCTCACTCCTACTAGTGAATGTAATGTAACACACACCCATACAATGCGCACCACCCCGTGATGTTTTTCTCACTCCTACGAGTGAATGTAATGTAACACACACCCATACAATGCGCACCACCCCGTGATGTTTTTCTCACTCCTACTAGTGAATCTAATGTAACACACACCCATACAATGCGCACCACCCCGTGATGTTTTTCTCACTCCTACTAGTGAATCTAATGTAACACACACCCATACAATGCGCACCACCCCGTGATGTTTTTCTCACTCCTACTAGTGAATGTAATGTAACACACACCCATACAATGCGCACCACCCCGTGATGTTTTTCTCACTCCTACTAGTGAATGTAATGTAACACACACCCATACAATGCGCACCACCCCGTGATGTTTTTCTCACTCCTACTAGTGAATGTAATGTAACACACACCCATACAATGCGCACCACCCCATGATGTTTTTCTCACTCCTAGTAGTGAATGTAATGTAACACACACCCATACAATGCGCACCACCCCGTGATGTTTTTCTCACTCCTACTAGTGAATGTAATGTAACACACCCATACAATGCGCACCACACCCTGATATTTTTCTCACTCCTACTAGTGAATGTAATGTAACGCACACCCATACAATGCGCACCACCCCGTGATGTTTTTCTCACTCCTACTAGTGAATGTAATGTAACACACACCCATACAATGCGCACCACCCCGTGATGTTTTTCTCACTCCTATTAGTGAATGTAATGTAACACACACCCATACAATGCACACCACCCCGTGATGTTTTTCTCACTCCTATTAGTGAATGTAATGTAACACACACCCATACACCACCCCGTGATGTTTTTCTCACTCCTACTAGTGAATGTAATGTAACACACACCCATACAATGCGCACCACCCCGTGATGTTTTTCTCACTCCTACTAGTGAATGTAATGTAACACACACCCATACAATGCGCACCACCCCGTGATGTTTTTCTCACTCCTACTAGTGAATGTAATGTAACACACACCCATACAATGCGCACCACCCCGTGATGTTTTTCTCACTCCTAGTAGTGAATGTAATGTAACACACACCCATACAATGCGCACCACCCCGTGATGTTTTTCTCACTCCTACTAGTGAATCTAAAGTAACACACGCCCATACAATGCGCACCACCCGTGATGTTTTTCTCACTCCTACTAGTGAATCTAATGTAACACACACCCATACAATGCGCACCACCCCGTGATGTTTTTCTCACTCCTACTAGTGAATGTAATGTAACACATGCCCATACAATGCGCACCACCCCGTGATGTTTTTCTCACTCCTACTAGTGAATGTAATGTAACACACACCCATACAATGCGCACCACCCCGTGATGTTTTTCTCACTCCTACTAGTGAATGTAATGTAACACACACCCATACAATGCGCACCACCCCGTGATGTTTTTCTCACTCCTACTAGTGAATCTAATGTAACACACACCCATACAATGCGCACCACCCCGTGATGTTTTTCTCACTCCTACTAGTGAATGTAGTGTAACACACACCCATACAATGAGCATCACCCCGTGATGATTTTCTCACTCCTACTAGTGAATGTAATGTAACACACACCCATACAATGCGCATCACCCCGTGATGTTTTTCTCACTCCTACTAGTGAATGTAATGTAACACACACCCATACAATGCGCACCACCCCGTGATGTTTTTCTCACTCCTACTAGTGAATCTAATGTAACACACACCCATACAATGCGCACCACCCCGTGATAATTTTCTCACTCCTACTAGTGAATGTAATGTAACACAAACCCATACAATGTGCACTACCCCGTGATGTTTTTCTCACTCCTACTAGTGAATGTAATGTAACACACACCTATACAATGCGCACCACCCCGTGATGTTTTTCTCACTCTTACTAGTGAATGTAATGTAACACACACCCATACAATGCGCACCACCCCGTGATGTTTTTCTCACTCCTACTAGTGAATGTAATGTAACACACACCCATACAATGCGCACCACCCCGTGATGTTTTTCTCACTCCTACTAGTGAATGTAATGTAACACACACCCATACAATGCGCACCACCCCGTGATGTTTTTCTCACTCCTATTAGTGAATGTAATGTAACACACACCCATACAATGCGCACCACCCCGTGATGTTTTTCTCACTCCTATTAGTGAATGTAATGTAACACACACCCATACACCACCCCGTGATGTTTTTCTCACTCCTACTAGTGAATGTAATGTAACACACACCCATACAATGCGCACCACCCCGTGATGTTTTTCTCACTCCTACTAGTGAATGTAATGTAACACACACCCATACAATGCGCACCACCCCGTGATGTTTTTCTCACTCCTACTAGTGAATGTAATGTAATACACACCCATACAATGCGCACCACCCCGTGATCTTTTTCTCACTCCTACTAGTGAATGTAATGTAACACACACCCATACAATGCGCACCACCCCGTGATGTTTTTCTCACTCTTACTAGTGAATGTAATGTAACACACACCCATACAATGCGCACCACCCCGTGATGTTTTTCTCACTCCTACTAGTGAATGTAATGTAACACACACCCATACAATGCGCACCACCCCGTGATGTTTTTCTCACTCCTACTAGTGAATGTAATGTAACACACACCCATACAATGCGCACCACCCCGTGATGTTTTTCTCACTCCTATTAGTGAATCTAATGTAACACACACCCATACAATGCGCACCACCCCGTGATGTTTTTCTCACTCCTACTAGTGAATGTAATGTAACACACACCCATACAATGCGCACCACCCCGTGATGTTTTTCTCACTCCTACTAGTGAATGTAATGTAACACACACCCATACAATGCGCACCACCCCGTGATGTTTTTCTCACTCCTATTAGTGAATGTAATGTAACACACACCCATACAATGCGCACCACCCCGTGATGTTTTTCTCACTCCTATTAGTGAATGTAATGTAACACACACCCATACACGACCCCGTGATGTTTTTCTCACTCCTACTAGTGAATGTAATGTAACACACACCCATACAATGCGCACCACCCCGTGATGTTTTTCTCACTCCTACTAGTGAATGTAATGTAACACACACCCATACAATGCGCACCACCCCGTGATGTTTTTCTCACTCCTACTAGTGAATGTAATGTATTACACACCCATACAATGCGCACCACCCCGTGATCTTTTTCTCACTCCTACTAGTGAATGTAATGTAACACACACCCATACAATGCGCACCACCCCGTGATGTTTTTCTCACTCCTACTAGTGAATGTAATGTAACACACACCCATACAATGCGCACCACCCCGTGATGTTTTTCTCACTCCTACTAGTGAATGTAATGTAACACACACCCATAAAATGCGCACCACCCCGTGATGTTTTTCTCACTCCCACTAGTGAATGTAATGTAACACACACCCATACAATGCCCACCACCCCGTGATGTTTTTTCACTCCTACTAGTGAATCTAATGTAACACACACCCATACAATGCGCACCACCCCGTGATGTTTTTCTCACTCCTACTAGTGAATGTAATGTAACACACACCCATACAATGCGCACCACCCCGTGATGTTTTTCTCACTGCTACTAGTGAATGTAATGTAACACCCACCCATACAATGCGCACCACCCCGTGATGTTTTTCTCACTCCAACTAGTGAATCTAATGTAACACACACCCATACAATGCGCACCACCCCGTGATGTTTTTCTCACTCCTACTAGTGAATCTAATGTAACACACACCCATACAATGCGCACCACCCCGTGATGTTTTTCTCACTCCTACTAGTGAATCTAATGTAACACACACCCATACAATGCGCACCACCCCGTGATGTTTTTCTCACTCCTACTAGTGAATGTAATGTAACACATGCCCATACAATGCGCACCACCCCGTGATGTTTTTCTCACTCCTACTAGTGAATGTAATGTAACACACACCCATACAATGCGCACCACCCCGTGATGTTTTTCTCACTCCTACTAGTGAATGTAATGTAACACACCCATACAATGCGCACCACCCCCTGATGTTTTTCTCACTCCTACTAGTGAATGTAATGTAACACACACCCATACAATGCGCACAACCCCGTGATGTTTTTCTCACTCCTACTAGTGAATGTCATGTAACACACCCATACAATGCGCACCACCCCCTGATGTTTTTCTCACTCCTACTAGTGAATCTAATGTAACACACACCCATACAATGCGCACCACCCCGTGATGTTTCTCTCACTACTACTAGTGAATCTAATGTAACACACACCCATACAATGCGCACCACCCCGTGATGTTTTTCTCACTCCTACTAGTGAATGTAATATAACACACACCCATACAATGCGCACCACGCCGTGATGTTTTTCTCACTCCTACTAGTGAATCTAATGTAACACACACCCATACAATGCGCACCACCCCATGATGTTTTTCTCATTCCTACAAGTGAATGTAATGTAACACACACCCATACAATGCGCACCACCCCGTGATGTTTTTCTCACTCCTACTAGTGAATCTAATGTAACACACACCCATACAATGCGCACCACCCCGTGATGTTTTTCTCACTCCTACTAGTGAATGTAATGTAACACACACCCATACAATGCGCACCACCCCATGATGTTTTTCTCACTCCTACTAGTGAATGTAATGTAACACACACCCATACAATGCGCACCACCCCGTGATGTTTTTCTCACTCCTACTAGTGAATCTAATGTAACACACACCCATAAAATGCGCACCACCCCGTGATGTTTTTCTCACTCCTACTAGTGAATGTAATGTAACACACACCCATACAATGCGCACCACCCCGTGATGTTTTTCTCACTCCTACTAGTGAATCTAATGTAACACACACCCATACAATGCGCACCACCCCGTGATGTTTTTCTCACTCCTACTAGTGAATCTAATGTAACACACACCCATACAATGCGCACCACCCCGTGATGTTTTTCTCACTCCTACTAGTGAATGTAATGTAACACACACCCATACAATGCGCACCACCCCGTGATGTTTTTCTCACTCCTACTAGTGAATGTAATGTAACACACACCCATACAATGCGCACCACCCCGTGATGTTTTTCTCACTCCTACTAGTGAATGTAATGTAACACACACCCATACAATGCGCACCACCCCGTGATGTTTTTCTCACTCCTAGTAGTGAATGTAATGTAACACACACCCATACAATGCGCCCACCCCGTGATGTTTTTCTCACTCCTACTAGTGAATGTAATGTAACACACCCATACAATGCGCACCACACCCTGATGTTTTTCTCACTCCTACTAGTGAATGTAATGTAACGCACACCCATACAATGCGCACCACCCCGTGATGTTTTTCTCACTCCTACTAGTGAATGTAATGTAACGCACACCCATACAATGCGCACCACCCCGTGATGTTTTTCTCACTCCTACTAGTGAATGTAATGTAACGCACACCCATAAAATGCGCACCACCCCGTGATGTTTCTCTCACTCCTACTAGTGAATCTAATGTAACACACACCCATACAATGTGCACCACCCCGTGATGTTTCTCTCACTACTACTAGTGAATCTAATGTAACACACACCCATACAATGCGCACCACCCCGTGATGTTTTTCTCACTCCTACTAGTGAATGTAATATTACACACACCCATACAATGCGCACCACCCCGTGATGTTTTTCTCACTCCTACTAGTGAATCTAATGTAACACACACCCATACAATGCGCACCACCCCATGATGTTTTTCTCACTCCTACGAGTGAATGTAATGTAACACACACCCATACAATGCGCACCACCCCGTGATGTTTTTCTCACTCCTACGAGTGAATGTAATGTAACACACACCCATACAATGCGCACCACCCCGTGATGTTTTTCTCACTCCTACTAGTGAATGTAATGTAACACACACCCATACAATGCGCACCACCCCATGATGTTTTTCTCACTCCTACTAGTGAATGTAATGTAACACACACCCATACAATGCGCACCACCCCGTGATGTTTTTCTCACTCCTACTAGTGAATCTAATGTAACACACACCCATACAATGCGCACCACCCCGTGATGTTTTTCTCACTCCTACTAGTGAATGTAATGTAACACACACCCATACAATGCGCACCACCCCGTGATGTTTTTCTCACTCCTACTAGTGAATGTAATGTAACACACACCCATACAATGCGCACCACCCCGTGATGTTTTTCTCACTCCTACGAGTGAATGTAATGTAACACACACCCATACAATGCGCACCACCCCGTGATGTTTTTCTCACTCCTACTAGTGAATCTAATGTAACACACACCCATACAATGCGCACCACCCCGTGATGTTTTTCTCACTCCTACTAGTGAATCTAATGTAACACACACCCATACAATGCGCACCACCCCGTGATGTTTTTCTCACTCCTACTAGTGAATGTAATGTAACACACACCCATACAATGCGCACCACCCCGTGATGTTTTTCTCACTCCTACTAGTGAATGTAATGTAACACACACCCATACAATGCGCACCACCCCGTGATGTTTTTCTCACTCCTACTAGTGAATGTAATGTAACACACACCCATACAATGCGCACCACCCCGTGATGTTTTTCTCACTCCTAGTAGTGAATGTAATGTAACACACACCCATACAATGCGCACCACCCCGTGATGTTTTTCTCACTCCTACTAGTGAATGTAATGTAACACACCCATACAATGCGCACCACACCCTGATGTTTTTCTCACTCCTACTAGTGAATGTAATGTAACGCACACCCATACAATGCGCACCACCCCGTGATGTTTTTCTCACTCCTACTAGTGAATGTAATGTAACACACACCCATACAATGCGCACCACCCCGTGATGTTTTTCTCACTCCTATTAGTGAATGTAATGTAACACACACCCATACAATGCACACCACCCCGTGATGTTTTTCTCACTCCTATTAGTGAATGTAATGTAACACACACCCATACACCACCCCGTGATGTTTTTCTCACTCCTACTAGTGAATGTAATGTAACACACACCCATACAATGCGCACCACCCCGTGATGTTTTTCTCACTCCTACTAGTGAATGTAATGTAACACACACCCATACAATGCGCACCACCCCGTGATGTTTTTCTCACTCCTACTAGTGAATGTAATGTAACACACACCCATACAATGCGCACCACCCCGTGATGTTTTTCTCACTCCTAGTAGTGAATGTAATGTAACACACACCCATACAATGCGCACCACCCCGTGATGTTTTTCTCACTCCTACTAGTGAATCTAATGTAACACACACCCATACAATGCGCACCACCCGTGATGTTTTTCTCACTCCTACTAGTGAATCTAATGTAACACACACCCATACAATGCGCACCACCCCGTGATGTTTTTCTCACTCCTACTAGTGAATGTAATGTAACACATGCCCATACAATGCGCACCACCCCGTGATGTTTTTCTCACTCCTACTAGTGAATGTAATGTAACACACACCCATACAATGCGCACCACCCTGTGATGTTTTTCTCACTCCTACTAGTGAATGTAATGTAACACACACCCATACAATGCGCACCACCCCGTGATGTTTTTCTCACTCCTACTAGTGAATCTAATGTAACACACACCCATACAATGCGCACCACCCCGTGATGTTTTTCTCACTCCTACTAGTGAATGTAGTGTAACACACACCCATACAATGAGCATCACCCCGTGATGATTTTCTCACTCCTACTAGTGAATGTAATGTAACACACACCCATACAATGCGCATCACCCCGTGATGTTTTTCTCACTCCTACTAGTGAATGTAATGTAACACACACCCATACAATGCGCACCACCCCGTGATGTTTTTCTCACTCCTACTAGTGAATCTAATGTAACACACACCCATACAATGCGCACCACCCCGTGATAATTTTCTCACTCCTACTAGTGAATGTAATGTAACACAAACCCATACAATGTGCACTACCCCGTGATGTTTTTCTCACTCCTACTAGTGAATGTAATGTAACACACACCCATACAATGCGCACCACCCCGTGATGTTTTTCTCACTCTTACTAGTGAATGTAATGTAACACACACCCATACAATGCGCACCACCCCGTGATGTTTTTCTCACTCCTACTAGTGAATGTAATGTAACACACACCCATACAATGCGCACCACCCCGTGATGTTTTTCTCACTCCTACTAGTGAATGTAATGTAACACACACCCATACAATGCGCACCACCCCGTGATGTTTTTCTCACTCCTATTAGTGAATGTAATGTAACACACACCCATACAATGCGCACCACCCCGTGATGTTTTTCTCACTCCTATTAGTGAATGTAATGTAACACACACCCATAGACCACCCCGTGATGTTTTTCTCACTCCTACTAGTGAATCTAATGTAACACACACCCATACAATGCGCACCACCCCGTGATGTTTCTCTCACTACTACTAGTGAATCTAATGTAACACACACCCATACAATGCGCACCACCCCGTGATGTTTTTCTCACTCCTACTAGTGAATGTAATATTACACACACCCATACAATGCGCACCACCCCGTGATGTTTTTCTCACTCCTACTAGTGAATCTAATGTAACACACACCCATACAATGCGCACCACCCCATGATGTTTTTCGCACTCCTACGAGTGAATGTAATGTAACACACACCCATACAATGCGCACCACCCCGTGATGTTTTTCTCACTCCTACGAGTGAATGTAATGTAACACACACCCATACAATGCGCACCACCCCGTGATGTTTTTCTCACTCCTACTAGTGAATGTAATGTAACACACACCCATACAATGCGCACAACCCCATGATGTTTTTCTCACTCCTACTAGTGAATGTAATGTAACACACACCCATACAATGCGCACCACCCCGTGATGTTTTTCTCACTCCTACTAGTGAATCTAATGTAACACACACCCATACAATGCGCACCACCCCGTGATGTTTTTCTCACTCCTACTAGTGAATGTAATGTAACACACACCCATACAATGCGCACCACCCCGTGATGTTTTTCTCACTCCTACTAGTGAATGTAATGTAACACACACCCATACAATGCGCACCACCCCGTGATGTTTTTCTCACTCCTACGAGTGAATGTAATGTAACACACACCCATACAATGCGCACCACCCCGTGATGTTTTTCTCAGTCCTACTAGTGAATCTAATGTAACACACACCCATACAATGCGCACCACCCCGTCATGTTTTTCTCACTCCTACTAGTGAATCTAATGTAACACACACCCATACAATGCGCACCACCCCGTGATGTTTTTCTCACTCCTACTAGTGAATGTAATGTAACACACACCCATACAATGCGCACCACCCCGTGATGTTTTTCTCACTCCTACTAGTGAATGTAATGTAACACACACCCATACAATGCGCACCACCCCGTGATGTTTTTCTCACTCCTACTAGTGAATGTAATGTAACACACACCCATACAATGCGCACCACCCCGTGATGTTTTTCTCACTCCTAGTAGTGAATGTAATGTAACACACACCCATACAATGCGCACCACCCCGTGATGTTTTTCTCACTCCTACTAGTGAATGTAATGTAACACACCCATACAATGCGCACCACACCCTGATGTTTTTCTCACTCCTACTAGTGAATGTAATGTAACGCACACCCATACAATGCGCACCACCCCGTGATGTTTTTCTCACTCCTACTAGTGAATGTAATGTAACACACACCCATACAATGCGCACCACCCCGTGATGTTTTTCTCACTCCTATTAGTGAATGTAATGTAACACACACCCATACAATGCACACCACCCCGTGATGTTTTTCTCACTCCTATTAGTGAATGTAATGTAACACACACCCATACACCACCCCGTGATGTTTTTCTCACTCCTACTAGTGAATGTAATGTAACACACACCCATACAATGCGCACCACCCCGTGATGTTTTTCTCACTCCTACTAGTGAATGTAATGTAACACACACCCATACAATGCGCACCACCCCGTGATGTTTTTCTCACTCCTACTAGTGAATGTAATGTAACACACACCCATACAATGCGCACCACCCCGTGATGTTTTTCTCACTCCTAGTAGTGAATGTAATGTAACACACACCCATACAATGCGCACCACCCCGTGATGTTTTTCTCACTCCTACTAGTGAATCTAATGTAACACACACCCATACAATGCGCACCACCCGTGATGTTTTTCTCACTCCTACTAGTGAATCTAATGTAACACACACCCATACAATGCGCACCACCCCGTGATGTTTTTCTCACTCCTACTAGTGAATGTAATGTAACACATGCCCATACAATGCGCACCACCCCGTGATGTTTTTCTCACTCCTACTAGTGAATGTAATGTAACACACACCCATACAATGCGCACCACCCCGTGATGTTTTTCTCACTCCTACTAGTGAATGTAATGTAACACACACCCATACATTGCGCACCACCCCGTGATGTTTTCTCACTCCTAGTAGTGAATCTAATGTAACACACACCCATACAATGCGCACCACCCCGTGATGTTTTTCTCACTCCTACTAGTGAATGTAATATTACACACACCCATACAATGCGCACCACCCCGTGATGTTTTTCTCACTCCTACTAGTGAATCTAATGTAACACACACCCATACAATGCGCACCACCCCATGATGTTTTTCTCACTCCTACGAGTGAATGTAATGTAACACACACCCATACAATGCGCACCACCCCGTGATGTTTTTCTCACTCCTACGAGTGAATGTAATGTAACACACACCCATACAATGCGCACCACCCCGTGATGTTTTTCTCACTCCTACTAGTGAATGTAATGTAACACACACCCATACAATGCGCACCACCCCATGATGTTTTTCTCACTCCTACTAGTGAATGTAATGTAACACACACCCATACAATGCGCACCACCCCGTGATGTTTTTCTCACTCCTACTAGTGAATCTAATGTAACACACACCCATACAATGCGCACCACCCCGTGATGTTTTTCTCACTCCTACTAGTGAATGTAATGTAACACACACCCATACAATGCGCACCACCCCGTGATGTTTTTCTCACTCCTACTAGTGAATGTAATGTAACACACACCCATACAATGCGCACCACCCCGTGATGTTTTTCTCACTCCTACGAGTGAATGTAATGTAACACACACCCATACAATGCGCACCACCCCGTGATGTTTTTCTCACTCCTACTAGTGAATCTAATGTAACACACACCCATACAATGCGCACCACCCCGTCATGTTTTTCTCACTCCTACTAGTGGATCTAATGTAACACACACCCATACAATGCGCACCACCCCGTGATGTTTTTCTCACTCCTACTAGTGAATGTAATGTAACACACACCCATACAATGCGCACCACCCCGTGATGTTTTTCTCACTCCTACTAGTGAATGTAATGTAACACACACCCATACAATGCGCACCACCCCGTGATGTTTTTCTCACTCCTACTAGTGAATGTAATGTAACACACACCCATACAATGCGCACCACCCCGTGATGTTTTTCTCACTCCTAGTAGTGAATGTAATGTAACACACACCCATACAATGCGCACCACCCCGTGATGTTTTTCTCACTCCTACTAGTGAATGTAATGTAACACACCCATACAATGCGCACCACACCCTGATGTTTTTCTCACTCCTACTAGTGAATGTAATGTAACGCACACCCATACAATGCGCACCACCCCGTGATGTTTTTCTCACTCCTACTAGTGAATGTAATGTAACACACACCCATACAATGCGCACCACCCCGTGATGTTTTTCTCACTCCTATTAGTAAATGTAATGTAACACACACCCATACAATGCACACCACCCCGTGATGTTTTTCTCACTCCTATTAGTGAATGTAATGTAACACACACCCATACACCACCCCGTGATGTTTTTCTCACTCCTACTAGTGAATGTAATGTAACACACACCCATACAATGCGCACCACCCCGTGATGTTTTTCTCACTCCTACTAGTGAATGTAATGTAACACACACCCATACAATGCGCACCACCCCGTGATGTTTTTCTCACTCCTACTAGTGAATGTAATGTAACACACACCCATACAATGCGCACCACCCCGTGATGTTTTTCTCACTCCTAGTAGTGAATGTAATGTAACACACACCCATACAATGCGCACCACCCCGTGATGTTTTTCTCACTCCTACTAGTGAATCTAATGTAACACACACCCATACAATGCGCACCACCCGTGATGTTTTTCTCACTCCTACTAGTGAATCTAATGTAACACACACCCATACAATGCGCACCACCCCGTGATGTTTTTCTCACTCCTACTAGTGAATGTAATGTAACACATGCCCATACAATGCGCACCACCCCGTGATGTTTTTCTCACTCCTACTAGTGAATGTAATGTAACACACACCCATACAATGCGCACCACCCCGTGATGTTTTTCTCACTCCTACTAGTGAATGTAATGTAACACACACCCATACAATGCGCACCACCCCGTGATGTTTTTCTCACTCCTACTAGTGAATCTAATGTAACACACACCCATACAATGCGCACCACCCCGTGATGTTTTTCTCACTCCTACTAGTGAATGTAGTGTAACACACACCCATACAATGAGCATCACCCCGTGATGATTTTCTCACTCCTACTAGTGAATGTAATGTAACACACACCCATACAATGCGCATCACCCCGTGATGTTTTTCTCACTCCTACTAGTGAATGTAATGTAACACACACCCATACAATGCGCACCACCCCGTGATGTTTTTCTCACTCCTACTAGTGAATCTAATGTAACACACACCCATACAATGCGCACCACCCCGTGATAATTTTCTCACTCCTACTAGTGAATGTAATGTAACACAAACCCATACAATGTGCACTACCCCGTGATGTTTTTCTCACTCCTACTAGTGAATGTAATGTAACACACACCTATACAATGCGCACCACCCCGTGATGTTTTTCTCACTCTTACTAGTGAATGTAATGTAACACACACCCATACAATGCGCACCACCCCGTGATGTTTTTCTCACTCCTACTAGTGAATGTAATGTAACACACACCCATACAATGCGCACCACCCCGTGATGTTTTTCTCACTCCTACTAGTGAATGTAATGTAACACACACCCATACAATGCGCACCACCCCGTGATGTTTTTCTCACTCCTATTAGTGAATGTAATGTAACACACACCCATACAATGCGCACCACCCCGTGATGTTTTTCTCACTCCTATTAGTGAATGTAATGTAACACACACCCATACACCACCCCGTGATGTTTTTCTCACTCCTACTAGTGAATGTAATGTAACACACACCCATACAATGCGCACCACCCCGTGATGTTTTTCTCACTCCTACTAGTGAATGTAATGTAACACACACCCATACAATGCGCACCACCCCGTGATGTTTTTCTCACTCCTACTAGTGAATGTAATGTAATACACACCCATACAATGCGCACCACCCCGTGATCTTTTTCTCACTCCTACTAGTGAATGTAATGTAACACACACCCATACAATGCGCACCACCCCGTGATGTTTTTCTCACTCCTACGAGTGAATGTAATGTAACACACACCCATACAATGCGCACCACCCCGTGATGTTTTTCTCACTCCTACTAGTGAATGTAATGTAACACACACCCATACAATGCGCACCACCCCATGATGTTTTTCTCACTCCTACTAGTGAATGTAATGTAACACACACCCATACAATGCGCACCACCCCGTGATGTTTTTCTCACTCCTACTAGTGAATCTAATGTAACACACACCCATACAATGCGCACCACCCCGTGATGTTTTTCTCACTCCTACTAGTGAATGTAATGTAACACACACCCATACAATGCGCACCACTCCGTGATGTTTTTCTCACTCCTACTAGTGAATCTAATGTAACACACACCCATACAATGCGCACCACCCCGTGATGTTTTTCTCACTCCTACTAGTGAATCTAATGTAACACACACCCATACAATGCGCACCACCCCGTGATGTTTTTCTCACTCCTACTAGTGAATGTAATGTAACACACACCCATACAATGCGCACCACCCCGTGATGTTTTTCTCACTCCTACTAGTGAATGTAATGTAACACACACCCATACAATGCGCACCACCCCGTGATGTTTTTCTCACTCCTACTAGTGAATGTAATGTAACACACACCCATACAATGCGCACCACCCCGTGATGTTTTTCTCACTCCTAGTAGTGAACGTAATGTAACACACACCCATACAATGCGCACCACCCCGTGATGTTTTTCTCACTCCTACTAGTGAATGTAATGTAACACACCCATACAATGCGCACCACACCCTGATGTTTTTCTCACTCCTACTAGTGAATGTAATGTAACGCACACCCATACAATGCGCACCACCCCGTGATGTTTTTCTCACTCCTACTAGTGAATGTAATGTAACACACCCATACAATGCGCACCACCCCCTGATGTTTTTCTCACTCCTACTAGTGAATGTAATGTAACGCACACCCATAAAATGCGCACCACCCCGTGATGTTTCTCTCACTCCTACTAGTGAATCTAATGTAACACACACCCATACAATGCGCACCACCCCGTGATGTTTCTCTCACTACTACTAGTGAATCTAATGTAACACACACCCATACAATGCGCACCACCCCGTGATGTTTTTCTCACTCCTACTAGTGAATGTAATATTACACACACCCATACAATGCGCACCACCCCGTGATGTTTTTCTCACTCCTACTAGTGAATCTAATGTAACACACACCCATACAATGCGCACCACCCCATGATGTTTTTCTCACTCCTACGAGTGAATGTAATGTAACACACACCCATACAATGCGCACCACCCCGTGATGTTTTTCTCACTCCTACGAGTGAATGTAATGTAACACACACCCATACAATGCGCACCACCCCGTGATGTTTTTCTCACTCCTACTAGTGAATGTAATGTAACACACACCCATACAATGCGCACCACCCCGTGATGTTTTTCTCACTCCTACTAGTGAATGTAATGTAACACACACCCATACAATGCGCACCACCCCGTGATGTTTTTCTCACTCCTACTAGTGAATCTAATGTAACACACACCCATACAATGCGCACCACCCCGTGATGTTTTTCTCACTCCTACTAGTGAATGTAATGTAACACACACCCATACAATGCGCACCACCCCGTGATGTTTTTCTCACTCCTACTAGTGAATGTAATGTAACACACACCCATACAATGCGCACCACCCCGTGATGTTTTTCTCACTCCTACTAGTGAATCTAATGTAACACACACCCATACAATGCGCACCACCCCGTGATGTTTTTCTCACTCCTACTAGTGAATCTAATGTAACACACACCCATACAATGCGCACCACCCCGTGATGTTTTTCTCACTCCTACTAGTGAATGTAATGTAACACACACCCATACAATGCGCACCACCCCGTGATGTTTTTCTCACTCCTACTAGTGAATGTAATGTAACACACACCCATACAATGCGCACCACCCCGTGATGTTTTTCTCACTCCTACTAGTGAATGTAATGTAACACACACCCATACAATGCGCACCACCCCGTGATGTTTTTCTCACTCCTACTAGTGAATGTAATGTAACACACCCATACAATGCGCACCACCCCCTGATGTTTTTCTCACTCCTACTAGTGAATGTAATGTAACGCACACCCATACAATGCGCACCTCCCCGTGATGTTTTTCTCACTCCTACTAGTGAATGTAATGTAACGCACACCCATACAATGCGCACCACCCCGTGATGTTTTTCTCACTCCTACTAGTGAATGTAATGTAACGCACACCCATAAAATGCGCACCACCCCGTGATGTTTCTCTCACTCCTACTAGTGAATCTAATGTAACACACACCCATACAATGCGCACCACCCCGTGATGATTTTCTCACTCCTACTAGTGAATTTAATGTAACACACACCCATACAATGCGCACCACCCCGTGATGTTTTTCTCACTCCTACTAGTGAATGTAATGTAATACACACCCATACACCACCCCGTGATGTTTTTCTCACTCCTACTAGTGAATGTAATGTAACACACACCCATACAATGCGCACCACCCCGTGATGTTTTTCTCACTCCTACTAGTGAATGTAATGTAACACACACCCATACAATGCGCACCACCCCGTGATGTTTTTCTCACACCTACTAGTGAATGTAATGTAACACACATCCATACAATGCGCACCATCCCGTGATCTTTTTCTCACTCCTACTAGTGAATGTAATGTAACACACACCCATACAATGCGCACCACCCCGTGATGTTTTTCTCACTCCTACTAGTGAATGTAATGTAACACACACCCATACAATGCGCACCACCCCGTGATGTTTTTCTCACTCCTACTAGTGAATGTAATGTAACACACACCCATAAAATGCGCACCACCCCGTGATGTTTTTCTCACTCCCACTAGAGAATGTAATGTAACACACACCCATACAATGCCCACCACCCCGTGATGTTTTTTCACTCCTAATAGTGAATCTAATGTAACACACACCCATACAATGCGCACCACCCCGTGATGTTTTTCTCACTCCTACTAGTGAATGTAATGTAACACACACCCATACAATGCGCACCACCCCGTGATGTTTTTCTCACTGCTACTAGTGAATGTAATGTAACACCCACCCATACAATGCGCACCACCCCGTGATGTTTTTCTCACTCCTACTAGTGAATCTAATGTAACACACACCCATACAATGCGCACCACCCCGTGATGTTTTTCTCACTCCTACTAGTGAATCTAATGTAACACACACCCATACAATGCGCACCACCCCGTGATGTTTTTCTCACTCCTACTAGTGAATCTAATGTAACACACACCCATACAATGCGCACCACCCCGTGATGTTTTTCTCACTCCTACTAGTGAATGTAATGTAACACATGCCCATACAATGCGCACCACCCCGTGATGTTTTTCTCACTCCTACTAGTGAATGTAATGTAACACACACCCATACAATGCGCACCACCCCGTGATGTTTTTCTCACTCCTACTAGTGAATGTAATGTAACACACCCATACAATGCGCACCACCCCCTGATGTTTTTCTCACTCCTACTAGTGAATGTAATGTAACGCACACCCATACAATGCGCACCACCCCGTGATGCTTTTCTCACTGCTAATAGTGAATGTAATGTAACGCACACCCATACAATGCGCACCACCCCGTGATGTTTTTCTCACTCCTACTAGTGAATGTAATGTAACGCACACCCATTCAATGCGCACCACCCCGTGATGTTTCTCTCACTCCTACTAGTGAATCTAATGTAACGCACACCCATAAAATGCGCACCACCCCATGATGTTTCTCTCACTTCTACTAGTGAATGTAATGTAACACACACCCATACAATGCGCACCACCCCGTGATGTTTCTCTCACTACTACTAGTGAATCTAATGTAACACACACCCATACAATGCGCACCACCCCGTGATGTTTTTCTCACTCCTACTAGTGAATCTAATGTAACACACACCCATACAATGCGCACCACCCCGTGATGTTTTTCTCACTCCTACTAGTGAATGTAATGTAACACACACCCATACAATGCGCACCACCCCGTGATGTTTTTCTCACTCCTACTAGTGAATGTAGTGTAACACACACCCATACAATGCGCACCACCCCGTGATGTTTTTCTCACTGCTAGTAGTGAATGTTGTGTAACACACACCCATACAATGCGCACCACCCCGTGATGTTTTTCTCACTCCTACTAGTGAATGTAACACACACCCATACAATGCGCACCACCCCGTGATGTTTTTCTCACTCCTACTAGTGAATGTAATGTAACACACACCCATACAATGCGCACCAACTTGTGATGTTTTTCTCACTCCTACTAGTGAATGTAATGTAACACACACCCATACAATGCGCACCAACCCGTGATGTTTTTCTCACTCCTACTAGTGAATGTAATGTAACACACACCCATACAATGCGCACCACCCCGTGATGTTTTTCTCACTCCTACTAGTGAATGTAATGTAACACACACCCATACAATGCGCACCACCCCGTGATGTTTTTCTCACTCCTACTAGTGAATGTAGTGTAACACACACCCATACAATGCGCACCACCCCGTGATGTTTTTCTCACTGCTAGTAGTGAATGTAGTGTAACACACACCCATACAATGCGAACCACCCCGTGATGTTTTTCTCACTCCTACTAGTGAATGTAATGTAACACACACCCATACAATGCGCACCACCCCGTGATGTTTTTCTCACTCTTACTAGTGAATGTAATGTAACACACACCCATACAATGCGCACCACCCCGTGATGTTTTTCTCACTCCTACTAGTGAATGTAATGTAACACACACCCATACAATGCGCACCACCCCGTGATGTTTTTCTCACTCCTACTAGTGAATGTAATGTAACACACACCCATACAATGCGCACCACCCCGTGATGTTTTTCTCACTCCTACTAGTGAATGTAATGTAACACACACCCATACAATGCGCACCACCCCGTGATGTTTTTCTCACTCCTACTAGTGAATGTAATGTAACACACACCCATACAATGCGCACCAACTTGTGATGTTTTTCTCACTCCTACTAGTGAATGTAATGTAACACACACCCATACAATGCGCACCAACCCGTGATGTTTTTCTCACTCCTACTAGTGAATGTAATGTAACACACACCCATACAATGCGCACCACCCCGTGATGTTTTTCTCACTCCTACTAGTGAATGTAATGTAACACACACCCATACAATGCGCACCACCCCGTGATGTTTTTCTCACTCCTACTAGTGAATGTAGTGTAACACACACCCATACAATGCGCACCACCCCGTGATGTTTTTCTCACTGCTAGTAGTGAATGTAGTGTAACACACACCCATACAATGCGAACCACCCCGTGATGTTTTTCTCACTCCTACTAGTGAATGTAATGTAACACACACCCATACAATGCGCACCACCCCGTGATGTTTTTCTCACTCCTACTAGTGAATGTAATGTAACACACCCATACAATGCGCACCACCCCGTGATGTTTTTCTCACTCCTACTAGTGAATGTAGTGTAACACAAACCCATACAATGCGCACCACCCCGTGATGTTTTTCTTACTGCTAGTAGTGAATGTAGTGTAACACACACCCATACAATGCGCACCACCCCGTGATGATTTTCTCACTCCTAGTAGTGCATCTAATGTAACAAACACCCATACAATGCGCACCACCCCGTGATGTTTTTCTCACTCCTACTAGTGAATGTAATGTAACACACACCCATACAATGCGCACCACCCCGTGATGTTTTTCTCACTCCTACTAGTGAATGTAATGTAACACACACCCATACAATGCGCACCACCCCGTGATGTTTTTCTCACTGCTACTAGTGAATGTAATGTAACACACACCCATACAATGCACACCACCCCGTGATGTTTTTCTCACGCCTACTAGTGAATCTAATGTAACACACACCCATACAATGCGCACCACCCCGTGATGTTTTTCTCACTCCTACTAGTAAATCTAATGTAACACACACCCATACAATGCGCACCACCCCGTGATGTTTTTCTCACTCCTACTAGTGAATGTAATGTAACACACGCCCATACAATGCGCACCACCAAGTGATGTTTTTCTCACTCCTACTAGTGAATGTAATGTAACACACACTCATACAATGCGCACCACCCCGTGATGTTTTTCTCACTCCTACTAGTGAATATAATGTAACACACCCATACAATGCGCACCACCCCCTGATGTTTTTGTCACTCCTACTAGTGAATGTAATGTAACGCACACCCATACAATGCGCACCACCCCGTGATGTTTTTCTCACTCCTACTAGTGAATGTAATGTAACACACACCCATACAATGCGCACCACCCCGTGATGTTTTTCTCACTCCTACTAGTGAATGTAATGTAACACACACCCATACAATGCGCAACACCCCGTGATGTTTTTCTCACTCCTACTAGTGAATGTAATGTAACACACACCCATACAATGTGCACCACCCCGTGATGTTTTTCTCACTCCTACTAGTGAATGTAATGTAACACACACCCATACAATGCGCACCACCCCGTGATGTTTTTCTCACTCTTACTAGTGAATGTAATGTAACACACACCCATACAATGCGCACCACCCCGTGATGTTTTTCTCACTCCTACTAGTGAATGTAATGTAACACACACCCATACAATGCGCACCACCACGTGATGTTTTTCTCACTCCTACTAGTGAATGTAATGTAACACACACCCATACAATGCGCAACACCCCGTGATGTTTTTCTCACTCCTATTAGTGAATGTAATGTAACACACACCCATACAATGCGCACCACCCCGTGATGTTTTTCTCACTCCTATTAGTGAATGTAATGTAACACACACCCATACAATGCGCACCACCCCGTGATGATTTTCTCACTCCTACTAGTGAGTGTAATGTAACACACACCCATACAATGTGCACCACCCCGTGATGTTTTTCTCCCTCCTACTAGTGAATGTAATGTAACACACACCCATACAATGCGCACCACCCCGTGATGTTTTTCTCACTCCTACTAGTGAATGTAATGTAACGCACACCCATAAAATGCGTACCACGCCGTGATGTTTCTCTCACTCCTACTAGTGAATCTAATGTAACACACACCCATACAATGCGCACCACCCCGTGATAATTTTCTCACTCCTACTAGTGAATCTAATGTAACACACACCCATGCAATGCGCACCACCCCGTGATGTTTTTCTCACTCCTACTAGTGAATATAATGTAACACACCCATACAATGCGCACCACCCCCTGATGTTTTTGTCACTCCTACTAGTGAATGTAATGTAACGCACACCCATACAATGCGCACCACCCCGTGATGTTTTTCTCACTGCTAATAGTGAATGTAATGTAACGCACACCCATACAATGCGCACCACCCCGTGATGTTTCTCTCACTCCTACTAGTGAATGTAATGTAACGCACACCCATTCAATGCGCACCACCCCGTGATGTTTCTCTCACTCCTACTAGTGAATGTAATGTAACACACACCCATAAAATGCGCACCACCCCGTGATGTTTCTCTCACTCCTACTAGTGAATCTAATGTAACACACACCCATACAATGCGCACCACCCCGTGATGTTTCTCTCACTACTACTAGTGAATCTAATGTAACACACACCCATACAATGTGCAACACCCCGTGATAATTTTCTCACTCCTACTAGTGAATGTAATGTAACACACACCCATACAATGCGCACCACCCCGTGATGTTTTTCTCACTCCTAATAATGAATGTAATGTAACACACACCAATACAATGCGCACCACCCCGTGATGTTTTTCTCACTCCTAGTAGTGAATGTAATGTAACACACACCCATACAATGCGCACCACCCCTTGATGTTTTTCTCACTCCTACTAGTGAATGTAATGTAACACAGACCCAGACAATGCGCACCACCCCGTGATGTTTTTCTCACTCCTACTAGTGAATGTAATGTAACACACACCCATACAATGCGCACCACCCCGTGATGTTTTTCTCACTCTTACTAGTGAATGTAATGTAACACACACCCATACAATGCGCACCACCCCGTGATGTTTTTCTCACTCCTACTAGTGAATGTAATGTTACGCACACCCATACAATGCGCACCACCCCGTGATGTTTTTCTCACTGCTAATAGTGAATGTAATGTAACACACACCCATACAATGCGCACCACCCCGTGATGTTTTTCTCACTCCTACTAGTGAATGTAGTGTAACACACACCCTACAATGCGCAGCACCCCGTGATGTTTTTCTCACTGCTAGTAGTGAATGTAGTGTAACACACACCCATACAATGCGCACCACCCCGTGATGTTTTTCTCACTCCTACTAGTGAATGTAATGTAACACACACCCATACAATGCGCACCACCCCGTGATGATTTTCTCACTCCTACTAGTGAATCTAATGTAATGCACACCCATACAATGCGCACCACCCCGTGATGTTTTTCTCACTCCTACTAGTGAATGTAATGTAACACACACCCATACAATGCGCACCACCCCGTGATGTTTTTCTCACTCCTACTAGTGAATGTAATGTAACACACACCCATACAATGCGCAACACCCCGTGATGTTTTTCTCACTCCTACTAGTGAATGTAATGTAACACACACCCATACAATGTGCACCACCCCGTGATGTTTTTCTCACTCCTACTAGTGAATGTAATGTAACACACACCCATACAATGCGCACCACCCCGTGATGTTTTTCTCACTCTTACTAGTGAATGTAATGTAACACACACCCATACAATGCGCACCACACCGTGATGTTTTTCTCACTCCTACTAGTGAATGTAATGTAACACACACCCATACAATGCGCACCACCACGTGATGTTTTTCTCACTCCTACTAGTGAATGTAATGTAACACACACCCATACAATGCGCAACACCCCGTGATGTTTTTCTCACTCCTATTAGTGAATGTAATGTAACACACACCCATACAATGCGCACCACCCCGTGATGTTTTTCTCACTCCTATTAGTGAATGTAATGTAACACACACCCATACAATGCGCACCACCCCGTGATGATTTTCTCACTCCTACTAGTGAGTGTAATGTAACACACACCCATACAATGTGCACCACCCCGTGATGTTTTTCTCCCTCCTACTAGTGAATGTAATGTAACACACACCCATACAATGCGCACCACCCCGTGATGTTTTTCTCACTCCTACTAGTGAATGTAATGTAACGCACACCCATAAAATGCGTACCACGCCGTGATGTTTCTCTCACTCCTACTAGTGAATCTAATGTAACACACACCCATACAATGCGCACCACCCCGTGATAATTTTCTCACTCCTACTAGTGAATCTAATGTAACACACACCCATGCAATGCGCACCACCCCGTGATGTTTTTCTCACTCCTACTAGTGAAAGTAATGTAACACACACCCATACAATGCGCACCACCCCGTGATGTTTTTCTCACTCCTACTAGTGAATGTAATGTAACACACACCCATACAATGCGCACCACCCCGTGATGTTTTTCTCACTGCTACTAGTGAATGTAATGTAACACCCACCCATACAATGCGCACCACCCCGTGATGTTTTTCTCACTCCTACTAGTGAATCTAATGTAACACACACCAATACAATGCGCACCACCCCGTGATGTTTTTCTCACTCCTACTAGTAAATCTAATGGAACACACACCCATACAATGCGCACCACCCCGTGATGTTTTTCTCACTCCTACTAGTGAATGTAATGTAACACACGCCCATACAATGCGCACCACCAAGTGATGTTTTTCTCACTCCTACTAGTGAATGTAATGTAACACACACTCATACAATGCGCACCACCCCGTGATGTTTTTCTCACTCCTACTAGTGAATGTAATGTAACACACCCATACAATGCGCACCACCCCCTGATTTTTTCTCAGTCCTACTAGTGAATGTAATGTAACGCACACCCATACAATGCGCACCACCCCGTGATGTTTTTCTCACTGCTAATAGTGAATGTAATGTAACGCACACCCATACAATGCGCACCACCCCGTGATGTTTCTCTCACTGCTAATAGTGAATGTAATGTAACGCACACCCATACAATGCGCACCACCCCGTGATGTTTCTCTCACTCCTACTAGTGAATGTAATGTAACGCACACCCATACAATGCGCACCACCCCGTGATGTTTCTCTCACTCCTACTAGTGAATGTAATGTAACGCACACCCATAAAATGCGCACCACCCCGTGATGTTTCTCTCACTCCTACTAGTGAATCTAATGTAACACACACCCATACAATGCGCACCACCCCGTGATGTTTTTCTCACTCCTACTAGTGAATGTAATGTAACACACACCCATACAATGCGCACCACGCCGTGATGTTTTTCTCACTCCTACTAGTGAATGTAACACACACCCATACAATGCGCACCACCCCGTGATGTTTTTCTCACTCCTACTAGTGAATGTAGTGTAACACACACCCTACAATGCGCAGCACCCCGTGATGTTTTTCTCACTGCTAGTAGTGAATGTAGTGTAACACACACCCATACAATGCGCACCACCCCGTGATGTTTTTCTCACTCCTACTAGTGAATGTAATGTAACGCACACCCATACAATGCGCACAACCCCGTGATGATTTTCTCACTCCTACTAGTGAATCTAATGTAACGCACACCCATACAATGCGCACCACCCCGTGATGTTTTTCTCACTCCTACTAGTGAATGTAATGTAACACACACCCATACAATGCGCACCACCCCGTGATGTTTTTCTCACTCCTACTAGTGAATGTAATGTAACACACACCCATACAATGTGCACCACCCCGTGATGTTTTTCTCACTCCTACTAGTGAATGTAATGTAACACACACCCATACAATGCGCACCACCCCGTGATGTTTTTCTCACTCTTACTAGTGAATGTAATGTAACACACACCCATACAATGCGCACCACCCCGTGATGTTTTTCTCACTCCTACTAGTGAATGTAATGTAACACACACCCATACAATGCGCACCACCCCGTGATGTTTTTCTCACTCCTACTAGTGAATGTAATGTAACACACACCCATACAATGCGCAACACCCCGTGATGTTTTTCTCACTCCTATTAGTGAATGTAATGTAACACACACCCATACAATGCGCACCACCCCGTGATGTTTTTCTCACTCCTATTAGTGAATGTAATGTAACACACACCCATACAATGCGCACCACCCCGTGATGATTTTCTCACTCCTACTAGTGAGGGTAATGTAACACACACCCATACAATGTGCACCACCCCGTGATGTTTTTCTCCCTCCTACTAGTGAATGTAATGTAACACACACCCATACAATGCGCACCACCCCGTGATGTTTTTCTCACTCCTACTAGTGAATGTAATGTAACGCACACCCATAAAATGCGTACCACGCCGTGATGTTTCTCTCACTCCTACTAGTGAATCTAACGTAACACACACCCATACAATGCGCACCACCCCGTGATAATTTTCTCACTCCTACTAGTGAATCTAATGTAACACACACCCATGCAATGCGCACCACCCCGTGATGTTTTTCTCACTCCTACTAGTGAATCTAATGTAACACACACCCATACAATGCGCACCACCCCGTGATGTTTTTCTCACTCCTACTAGTGAATGTAATGTAACACACACCCATACAATGCGCACCACCCCGTGATGTTTTTCTCACTGCTACTAGTGAATGTAATGTAACACCCACCCATACAATGCGCACCACCCCGTGATGTTTTTCTCACTCCTACTAGTGAATGTAATGTAACACACACCCATACAATGCGCACCACCCCGTGATGTTTTTCTCACTCCTACTAGTAAATCTAATGGAACACACACCCATACAATGCGCACCACCCCGTGATGTTTTTCTCACTCCTACTAGTGAATGTAATGTAACACACGCCCATACAATGCGCACCACCAAGTGATGTTTTTCTCACTCCTACTAGTGAATGTAATGTAACACACACTCATACAATGCGCACCACCCCGTGATGTTTTTCTCACTCCTACTAGTGAATGTAATGTAACACACCCATACAATGCGCACCACCCCCTGATTTTTTCTCAGTCCTACTAGTGAATGTAATGTAACGCACACCCATACAATGCGCACCACCCCGTGATGTTTTTCTCACTGCTAATAGTGAATGTAATGTAACGCACACCCATACAATGCGCACCACCCCGTGATGTTTCTCTCACTGCTAATAGTGAATGTAATGTAACGCACACCCATACAATGCGCACCACCCCGTGATGTTTCTCTCACTCCTACTAGTGAATGTAATGTAACGCACACCCATACAATGCGCACCACCCCGTGATGTTTCTCTCACTCCTACTAGTGAATGTAATGTAACGCACACCCATAAAATGCGCACCACCCCGTGATGTTTCTCTCACTCCTACTAGTGAATCTAATGTAACACACACCCATACAATGCGCACCACCCCGTGATGTTTTTCTCACTCCTACTAGTGAATGTAGTGTAACACACACCCTACAATGCGCAGCACCCCGTGATGTTTTTCTCACTGCTAGTAGTGAATGTAGTGTAACACACACCCATACAATGCGCACCACCCCGTGATGTTTTTCTCACTCCTACTAGTGAATGTAATGTAACGCACACCCATACAATGCGCACCACCCCGTGATGATTTTCTCACTCCTACTAGTGAATCTAATGTAACGCACACCCATACAATGCGCACCACCCCGTGATGTTTTTCTCACTCCTACTAGTGAATGTAATGTAACACACACCCATACAATGCGCACCACCCCGTGATGTTTTTCTCACTCCTACTAGTGAATGTAATGTAACACACACCCATACGATGCGCAACACCCCGTGATGTTTTTCTCACTCCTACTAGTGAATGTAATGTAACACACACCCATACAATGTGCACCACCCCGTGATGTTTTTCTCACTCCTACTAGTGAATGTAATGTAACACACACCCATACAATGCGCACCACCCCGTGATGTTTTTCTCACTCTTACTAGTGAATGTAATGTAACACACACCCATACAATGCGCACCACCCCGTGATGTTTTTCTCACTCCTACTAGTGAATGTAATGTAACACACACCCATACAATGCGCACCACCCCGTGATGTTTTTCTCACTCCTACTAGTGAATGTAATGTAACACACACCCATACAATGCGCAACACCCCGTGATGTTTTTCTCACTCCTATTAGTGAATGTAATGTAACACACACCCATACAATGCGCACCACCCCGTGATGTTTTTCTCACTCCTATTAGTGAATGTAATGTAACACACACCCATACAATGCGCACCACCCCGTGATGATTTTCTCACTCCTACTAGTGAGTGTAATGTAACACACACCCATACAATGTGCACCACCCCGTGATGTTTTTCTCCCTCCTACTAGTGAATGTAATGTAACACACACCCATACAATGCGCACCACCCCGTGATGTTTTTCTCACTCCTACTAGTGAATGTAATGTAACGCACACCCATAAAATGCGTACCACGCCGTGATGTTTCTCTCACTCCTACTAGTGAATCTAACGTAACACACACCCATACAATGCGCACCACCCCGTGATAATTTTCTCACTCCTACTAGTGAATCTAATGTAACACACACCCATGCAAGGTCACCACCCCGTGATGTTTTTCTCACTCCTACTAGTGAATCTAATGTAACACACACCCATACAATGCGCACCACCCCGTGATGTTTTTCTCACTCCTACTAGTGAATGTAATGTAACACACACCCATACAATGCGCACCACCCCGTGATGTTTTTCTCACTGCTACTAGTGAATGTAATGTAACACCCACCCATACAATGCGCACCACCCCGTGATGTTTTTCTCACTCCTACTAGTGAATCTAATGTAACACACACCAATACAATGCGCACCACCCCGTGATGTTTTTCTCACTCCTACTAGTAAATCTAATGGAACACACACCCATACAATGCGCACCACCCCGTGATGTTTTTCTCACTCCTACTAGTGAATGTAATGTAACACACACCCATACAATGCGCACCACCCCGTGATGTTTTTCTCACTGCTATAGTGAATGTAATGTAACACCCACCCATACAATGCGCACCACCCCGTGATGTTTTTCTCACTCCTACTAGTGAATCTAATGTAACACACACCCATACAATGCGCACCACCCCGTGATGTTTTTCTCACTCCTACTAGTAAATCTAATGTAACACACACCCATACAATGCGCACCACCCCGTGATGTTTTTCTCACTCCTACTAGTGAATGTAATGTAACACACGCCCATACAATGCGCACCACCAAGTGATGTTTTTCTCACTCCTACTAGTGAATGTAATGTAACACACACTCATACAATGCGCACCACCCCGTGATGTTTTTCTCACTCCTACTAGTGAATGTAATGTAACGCACACCCATACAATGCGCACCACCCCGTGATTATTTTCTCACTCCTACTAGTGAATCTAATGTAACGCACACCCATACAATGCGCACCACCCCGTGATGTTTTTCTCACTCCTACTAGTGAATGTAATGTAACACACACCCATACAATGCGCACCACCCCGTGATGTTTTTCTCACTCCTACTAGTGAATGTAATGTAACACACACCCATACGATGCGCAACACCCCGTGATGTTTTTCTCACTCCTACTAGTGAATGTAATGTAACACACACCCATACAATGCGCACCACCCCGTGATGTTTTTCTCACTCCTACTAGTGAATGTAATGTAACACACACCCATACAATGCGCACCACCCCGTGATGTTTTTCTCACTCTTACTAGTGAATGTAATGTAACACACACCCATACAATGCGCACCACCCCGTGATGTTTTTCTCACTCCTACTAGTGAATGTAATGTAACACACACCCATACAATGCGCACCACCCCGTGATGTTTTTCTCACTCCTACTAGTGAATGTAATGTAACACACACCCATACAATGCGCAACACCCCGTGATGTTTTTCTCACTCCTATTAGTGAATGTAATGTAACACACACCCATACAATGCGCACCACCCCGTGATGTTTTTCTCACTCCTATTAGTGAATGTAATGTAACACACACCCATACAATGCGCACCACCCCGTGATGATTTTCTCACTCCTACTAGTGAGTGTAATGTAACACACACCCATACAATGTGCACCACCCCGTGATGTTTTTCTCCCTCCTACTAGTGAATGTAATGTAACACACACCCATACAATGCGCACCACCCCGTGATGTTTTTCTCACTCCTACTAGTGAATGTAATGTAACGCACACCCATAAAATGCGTACCACGCCGTGATGTTTCTCTCACTCCTACTAGTGAATCTAACGTAACACACACCCATACAATGCGCACCACCCCGTGATAATTTTCTCACTCCTACTAGTGAATCTAATGTAACACACACCCATGCAAGGTCACCACCCCGTGATGTTTTTCTCACTCCTACTAGTGAATCTAATGTAACACACACCCATACAATGCGCACCACCCCGTGATGTTTTTCTCACTCCTACTAGTGAATGTAATGTAACACACACCCATACAATGCGCACCACCCCGTGATGTTTTTCTCACTGCTACTAGTGAATGTAATGTAACACCCACCCATACAATGCGCACCACCCCGTGATGTTTTTCTCACTCCTACTAGTGAATCTAATGTAACACACACCAATACAATGCGCACCACCCCGTGATGTTTTTCTCACTCCTACTAGTAAATCTAATGGAACACACACCCATACAATGCGCACCACCCCGTGATGTTTTTCTCACTCCTACTAGTGAATGTAATGTAACACACACCCATACAATGCGCACCACCCCGTGATGTTTTTCTCACTGCTATAGTGAATGTAATGTAACACCCACCCATACAATGCGCACCACCCCGTGATGTTTTTCTCACTCCTACTAGTGAATCTAATGTAACACACACCCATACAATGCGCACCACCCCGTGATGTTTTTCTCACTCCTACTAGTAAATCTAATGTAACACACACCCATACAATGCGCACCACCCCGTGATGTTTTTCTCACTCCTACTAGTGAATGTAATGTAACACACGCCCATACAATGCGCACCACCAAGTGATGTTTTTCTCACTCCTACTAGTGAATGTAATGTAACACACACTCATACAATGCGCACCACCCCGTGATGTTTTTCTCACTCCTACTAGTGAATATAATGTAACACACCCATACAATGCGCACCACCCCCTGATGTTTTTCTCACTCCTACTAGTGAATGTAATGTAACGCACACCCATACAATGCGCACCACCCCGTGATGTTTTTCTCACTGCTAATAGTGAATGTAATGTAACGCACACCCATACAATGCGCACCACCCCGTGATGTTTCTCTCACTCCTACTAGTGAATCTAATGTAACGCACACCCATTCAATGCGCACCACCCCGTGATGTTTCTCTCACTCCTACTAGTGAATGTAATGTAACACACACCCATAAAATGCGCACCACCCCGTGATGTTTCTCTCACTCCTACTAGTGAATCTAATGTAACACACACCCATACAATGCGCACCACCCCGTGATGTTTCTCTCACTACTACTAGTGAATCTAATGTAACACACACCCATACAATGTGCAACACCCCGTGATAATTTTCTCACTCCTACTAGTGAATGTAATGTAACACACACCCATACAATGCGCACCACCCCGTGATGTTTTTCTCACTCCTAATAATGAATGTAATGTAACACACACCAATACAATGCGCACCACCCCGTGATGTTTTTCTCACTCCTACTAGTAAATCTAATGGAACACACACCCATACAATGCGCACCACCCCGTGATGTTTTTCTCACTCCTACTAGTGAATGTAATGTAACACACGCCCATACAATGCGCACCACCAAGTGATGTTTTTCTCACTCCTACTAGTGAATGTAATGTAACACACACTCATACAATGCGCACCACCCCGTGATGTTTTTCTCACTCCTACTAGTGAATGTAATGTAACACACCCATACAATGCGCACCACCCCCTGATTTTTTCTCAGTCCTACTAGTGAATGTAATGTAACGCACACCCATACAATGCGCACCACCCCTTGATGTTTTTCTCACTGCTAATAGTGAATGTAATGTAACGCACACCCATACAATGCGCACCACCCCGTGATGTTTCTCTCACTCCTACTAGTGAATGTAATGTAACGCACACCCATACAATGCGCACCACCCCGTGATGTTTTTCTCACTCCTACTAGTGAATGTAATGTAACACACACCCATACAATGCGCAACACCCCGTGATGTTTTTCTCACTCCTACTAGTGAATGTAATGTAACACACACCCATACAATGTGCACCACCCCGTGATGTTTTTCTCACTCCTACTAGTGAATGTAATGTAACACACACCCATACAATGCGCACCACCCCGTGATGTTTTTCTCACTCTTACTAGTGAATGTAATGTAACACACACCCATACAATGCGCACCACCCCGTGATGTTTTTCTCACTCCTACTAGTGAATGTAATGTAACACACACCCATACAATGCGCACCACCCCGTGATGTTTTTCTCACTCCTACTAGTGAATGTAATGTAACACACACCCATACAATGCGCAACACCCCGTGATGTTTTTCTCACTCCTATTAGTGAATGTAATGTAACACACACCCATACAATGCGCACCACCCCGTGATGTTTTTCTCACTCCTATTAGTGAATGTAATGTAACACACACCCATACAATGCGCACCACCCCGTGATGATTTTCTCACTCCTACTAGTGAGTGTAATGTAACACACACCCATACAATGTGCACCACCCCGTGATGTTTTTCTCCCTCCTACTAGTGAATGTAATGTAACACACACCCATACAATGCGCACCACCCCGTGATGTTTTTCTCACTCCTACTAGTGAATATAATGTAACGCACACCCATAAAATGCGTACCACGCCGTGATGTTTCTCTCACTCCTACTAGTGAATCTAACGTAACACACACCCATACAATGCGCACCACCCCGTGATAATTTTCTCACTCCTACTAGTGAATCTAATGTAACACACACCCATGCAAGGCGCACCACCCCGTGATGTTTTTCTCACTCCTACTAGTGAATCTAATGTAACACACACCCATACAATGCGCACCACCCCGTGATGTTTTTCTCACTCCTACTAGTGAATGTAATGTAACACACACCCATACAATGCGCACCACCCCGTGATGTTTTTCTCACTGCTACTAGTGAATGTAATGTAACACCCACCCATACAATGCGCACCAGACCGTGATGTTTTTCTCACTCCTACTAGTGAATCTAATGTAACACACACCAATACAATGCGCACCACCCCGTGATGTTTTTCTCACTCCTACTAGTAAATCTAATGGAACACACACCCATACAATGCGCACCACCCCGTGATGTTTTTCTCACTCCTACTAGTGAATGTAATGTAACACACACCCATACAATGCGCACCACCCCGTGATGTTTTTCTCACTGCTACTAGTGAATGTAATGTAACACCCACCCATACAATGCGCACCACCCCGTGATGTTTTTCTCACTCCTACTAGTGAATCTAATGTAACACACACCCATACAATGCGCACCACCCCGTGATGTTTTTCTCACTCCTACTAGTAAATCTAATGTAACACACACCCATACAATGCGCACCACCCCGTGATGTTTTTCTCACTCCTACTAGTGAATGTAATGTAACACACGCCCATACAATGCGCACCACCAAGTGATGTTTTTCTCACTCCTACTAGTGAATGTAATGTAACACACACTCATACAATGCGCACCACCCCGTGATGTTTTTCTCACTCCTACTAGTGAATATAATGTAACACACCCATACAATGCGCACCACCCCCTGATGTTTTTCTCACTCCTACTAGTGAATGTAATGTAACGCACACCCATACAATGCGCACCACCCCGTGATGTTTTTCTCACTGCTAATAGTGAATGTAATGTAACGCACACCCATACAATGCGCACCACCCCGTGATGTTTCTCTCACTCCTACTAGTGAATGTAATGTAACGCACACCCATTCAATGCGCACCACCCCGTGATGTTTCTCTCACTCCTACTAGTGAATGTAATGTAACACACACCCATAAAATGCGCACCACCCCGTGATGTTTCTCTCACTCCTACTAGTGAATCTAATGTAACACACACCCATACAATGCGCACCACCCCGTGATGTTTCTCTCACTACTACTAGTGAATCTAATGTAACACACACCCATACAATGTGCAACACCCCGTGATAATTTTCTCACTCCTACTAGTGAATGTAATGTAACACACACCCATACAATGCGCACCACCCCGTGATGTTTTTCTCACTCCTAATAATGAATGTAATGTAACACACACCAATACAATGCGCACCACCCCGTGATGTTTTTCTCACTCCTAGTAGTGAATGTAATGTAACACACACCCATACAATGCGCACCACCCCTTGATGTTTTTCTCACTCCTACTAGTGAATGTAATGTAACACACACCAATAAAATGCGCACCACACCATGATGTTTTTCTCACTCCTACTAGTGAATGTAGTGTAACACACACCCATACAATGCGCACCACCCCGTGATGTATTTCTCACTGCTAGTAGTGAATGTAGTGTAACACACACCCATACAATGCGCACCACCCCGTGATGTTTTTCTCACTCCTACTAGTGAATGTAATGTAACACACACCCATACAATGCGCACCACCCCGTGATGTTTTTCTCACTCCTACTAGTGAATGTAATGTAACACACACCCATACAATGCGCACCACCCCGTGATGTTTTTCTCACTCCTACTAGTGAATGTAGTGTAACACACACCCTACAATGCGCAGCACCCCGTGATGTTTTTCTCACTGCTAGTAGTGAATGTAGTGTAACACACACCCATACAATGCGCACCACCCTGTGATGTTTTTCTCACTCCTACTAGTGAATGTAATGTAACACACACCCATACAATGCGCACCACCCCGTGATGATTTTCTCACTCCTACTAGTGAATCTAATGTAACGCACACCCATACAATGCGCACCACCCCGTGATGTTTTTCTCACTCCTACTAGTGAATGTAATGTAACACACACCCATACAATGCACACCACCCCGTGATGTTTTTCTCACTCCTACTAGTGAATGTAATGTAACACACACCCATACAATGCGCAACACCCCGTGATGTTTTTCTCACTCCTACTAGTGAATGTAATGTAACACACACCCATACAATGTGCACCACCCCGTGATGTTTTTCTCACTCCTACTAGTGAATGTAATGTAACACACACCCATACAATGCGCACCACCCCATGATGTTTTTCTCACTCTTACTAGTGAATGTAATGTAACACACACCCATACAATGCGCACCACCCCGTGATGTTTTTCCACTCCTACTAGTGAATGTAATGTAACACACACCCATACAATGCGCACCACCCCGTGATGTTTTTCTCACTGCTAATAGTGAATGTAATGTAACGCACACCCATACAATGCGCACCACCCCGTGATGTTTTTCTCACTCCTACTAGTGAATGTAATGTAACGCACACCCATACAATGCGCACCACCCCGTGATGTTTCTCTCACTCCTACTAGTGAATGTAATGTAACGCACACCCATACAATGCGCACCACCCCGTGATGTTTCTCTCACTCCTACTAGTGAATGTAATGTAACACACACCCATACGATGCGCACCACCCCGTGATGTTTTTCTCACTCCTACTAGTGAATGTAATGTAACACACACCCATACAATGCGCACCACCCCGTGATGTTTTTCTCACTCCTACTAGTGAATGTAATGTAACACACACCCATACAATGCGCACCACGCCGTGATGTTTTTCTCACTCCTACTAGTGAATGTAGTGTAACACACACCCTACAATGCGCAGCACCCCGTGATGTTTTTCTCACTGCTAGTAGTGAATGTAGTGTAACACACACCCATACAATGCGCACCACCCCGTGATGTTTTTCTCACTCCTACTAGTGAATGTAATGTAACACACACCCATACAATGCGCACCACCCCGTGATGATTTTCTCACTCCTACTAGTGAATCTAATGTAACGCACACCCATACAATGCGCACCACCCCGTGATGTTTTTCTCACTCCTACTAGTGAATGTAATGTAACACACACCCATACAATGCGCACCACCCCGTGATGTTTTTCTCACTCCTACTAGTGAATGTAATGTAACACACACCCATACAATGCGCAACACCCCGTAATGTTTTTCTCACTCCTACTAGTGAATGTAATGTAACACACACCCATACAATGCGCACCACCCCGTGATGTTTTTCTCACTCCTACTAGTGAATGTAATGTAACACACACCCATACAATGCGCACCACCCCGTGATGTTTTTCTCACTCTTACTAGTGAATGTAATGTAACACACACCCATACAATGCGCACCACCCCGTGATGTTTTTCTCACTCCTACTAGTGAATGTAATGTAACACACACCCATACAATGCGCACCACCCCGTGATGTTTTTCTCACTCCTACTAGTGAATGTAATGTAACACACACCCATACAATGCGCAACACCCCGTGATGTTTTTCTCACTCCTATTAGTGAATGTAATGTAACACACACCCATACAATGCGCACCACCCCGTGATGTTTTTCTCACTCCTATTAGTGAATGTAATGTAACACACACCCATACAATGCGCACCACCCCGTGATGATTTTCTCACTCCTACTAGTGAGTGTAATGTAACACATACCCATACAATGTGCACCACCCCGTGATGTTTTTCTCCCTCCTACTAGTGAATGTAATGTAACACACACCCATACAATGCGCACCACCCCGTGATGTTTTTCTCACTCCTACTAGTGAATGTAATGTAACGCACACCCATAAAATGCGTACCACGCCGTGATGTTTCTCTCACTCCTACTAGTGAATGTAATGTAACACACACCCATACAATGCGTACCACCCCGTGATGATTTTCTCACTCCTACTAGTGAATGTAATGTAACACACACCCATACAATGCGCACCACCCCGTGATGATTTTCTCACTCCTACTAGTGAATCTAATGTAACGCACACCCATACAATGCGCACCACCCCGTGATGTTTTTCTCACTCCTACTAGTGAATGTAATGTAACACACACCCATACAATGCGCACCACCCCGTGATGTTTTTCTCACTCCTACTAGTGAATCTAATGTAACACACACCCATACAATGCGCACCACCCCGTGATGTTTTTCTCACTCCTACTAGTGAATGTAATGTAACGCACACCCATAAAATGCGTACCACGCCGTGATGTTTCTCTCACTCCTACTAGTGAATGTAATGTGACACACACCCATACAATGCGCACCACCCCGTGATGATTTTCTCACTCCTACTAGTGAATGTAATGTAACACACACCCATACAATGCGCACCACCCCGTGATGTTTTTCTCACTCCTATTAGTGAATGTAATGTAACACACACCCATACAATGCGCACCACCCCGTGATGATTTTCTCACTCCTACTAGTGAGTGTAATGTAACACATACCCATACAATGTGCACCACCCCGTGATGTTTTTCTCCCTCCTACTAGTGAATGTAATGTAACACACACCCATACAATGCGCACCACCCCTTGATGTTTTTCTCACTCCTACTAGTGAATGTAATGTAACGCACACCCATAAAATGCGTACCACGCCGTGATGTTTCTCTCACTCCTACTAGTGAATGTAATGTAACACACACCCATACAATGCGCACCACCCCGTGATGATTTTCTCACTCCTACTAGTGAATGTAATGTAACACACACCCATACAATGCGCACCACCCCGTGATGATTTTCTCACTCCTACTAGTGAATCTAATGTAACGCACACCCATACAATGCGCACCACCCCGTGATGTTTTTCTCACTCCTACTAGTGAATGTAATGTAACACACACCCATACAATGCGCACCACCCCGTGATGTTTTTCTCACTCCTACTAGTGAATGTAATGTAACACACACCCATACAATGCGCAACACCCCGTAATGTTTTTCTCACTCCTACTAGTGAATGTAATGTAACACACACCCATACAATGCGCACCACCCCGTGATGTTTTTCTCACTCCTACTAGTGAATGTAATGTAACACACACCCATACAATGCGCAATACCCCGTGATGTTTTTCTCACTCCTATTAGTGAATGTAATGTAACACACACCCATACAATGCGCACCACCCCGTGATGTTTTTCTCACTCCTATTAGTGAATGTAATGTAACACACACCCATACAATGCGCACCACCCCGTGATGATTTTCTCACTCCTACTAGTGAGTGTAATGTAACACATACCCATACAATGCGCACCACCCCGTGATGTTTTTCTCACTGCTAATAGTGAATGTAATGTAACGCACACCCATACAATGCGCACCACCCCGTGATGTTTTTCTCACTCCTACTAGTGAATGTAATGTAACGCACACCCATACAATGCGCACCACCCCGTGATGTTTCTCTCACTCCTACTAGTGAATGTAATGTAACGCACACCCATACAATGCGCACCACCCCGTGATGTTTCTCTCACTCCTACTAGTGAATGTAATGTAACACACACCCATACAATGCGCACCACCCCGTGATGTTTTTCTCACTCCTACTAGTGAATGTAATGTAACACACACCCATACAATGCGCACCACCCCGTGATGTATTTCTCACTCCTACTAGTGAATGTAATGTAACACACACCCATACAATGCGCACCACGCCGTGATGTTTTTCTCACTCCTACTAGTGAATGTAGTGTAACACACACCCTACAATGCGCAGCACCCCGTGATGTTTTTCTCACTGCTAGTAGTGAATGTAGTGTAACACACACCCATACAATGCGCACCACCCCGTGATGTTTTTCTCACTCCTACTAGTGAATGTAATGTAACGCACACCCATAAAATGCGTACCACGCCGTGATGTTTCTCTCACTCCTACTAGTGAAAGTAATGTAACACACACCCATACAATGCGCACCACCCCGTGATGATTTTCTCACTCCTACTAGTGAATGTAATGTAACACACACCCATACAATGCGCACCACCCCGTGATGATTTTCTAACTCCTACTAGTGAATCTAATGTAACGCACACCCATACAATGCGCACCACCCCGTGATGTTTTTCTCACTCCTACTAGTGAATGTAATGTAACACACACCCATACAATGCGCACCACCCCGTGATGTTTTTCTCACTCCTACTAGTGAATGTAATGTAACACACACCCATACAATGCGCAACACCCCGTAATGTTTTTCTCACTCCTACTAGTGAATGTAATGTAACACACACCCATACAATGCGCACCACCCCGTGATGTTTTTCTCACTGCTACTAGTGAATGTAATGTAACACACACCCATACAATGCGCACCACCCCGTGATGTTTTTCTCACTCTTACTAGTGAATGTAATGTAACACACACCCATACAATGCGCACCACCCCGTGATGTTTTTCTCACTCCTACTAGTGAATGTAATGTAACACACACCCATACAATGCGCACCACCCCGTGATGTTTTTCTCACTCCTACTAGTGAATGTAATGTAACACACACCCATACAATGCGCAACACCCCGTGATGTTTTTCTCACTCCTATTAGTGAATGTAATGTAACACACACCCATACAATGCGCACCACCCCGTGATGTTTTTCTCACTCCTATTAGTGAATGTAATGTAACACACACCCATACAATGCGCACCACCCCGTGATGATTTTCTCACTCCTACTAGTGAGTGTAATGTAACACATACCCATACAATGTGCACCACCCCGTGATGTTTTTCTCCCTCCTACTAGTGAATGTAATGTAACACACACCCATACAATGCGCACCACCCCGTGATGTTTTTCTCACTCCTACTAGTGAATGTAATGTAACGCACACCCATAAAATGCGTACCACGCCGTGATGTTTCTCTCACTCCTACTAGTGAATCTAATGTAACACACACCCATACAATGCGCACCACCCCGTGATAATTTTCTCACTCCTACTAGTGAATCTAATGTAACACACACCCATGCAATGCGCACCACCCCGTGATGTTTTTCTCACTCCTACTAGTGAATGTAATGTAACACACACCCATACAATGCGCACCACCCCGTGATGTTTTTCTCACTCCTACTAGTGAATGTAATGTAACACACACACATACAATGCGCACCAACCCGTGATGTTTTTCTCACTCCTACTAGTGAATGTTATGTAACACCCACCCATACAATGCGCACCACCCCGTGATGTTTTTCTCACTCCTACTAGTGAATCTAATGTAACACACACCAATACAATGCGCACCACCCCGTGATGTTTTTCTCACTCCTACTAGTAAATCTAATGGAACACACACCCATACAATGCGCACCACCCCGTGATGTTTTTCTCACTCCTACTAGTGAATGTAATGTAACACACGCACATACAATGCGCACCACCAAGTGATGTTTTTCTCACTCCTACTAGTGAATGTAATGTAACACACACTCATACAATGCGCACCACCCCGTGATGTTTTTCTCACTCCTACTAGTGAATGTAATGTAACACACCCATACAATGCGCACCACCCCCTGATTTTTTCTCAGTCCTACTAGTGAATGTAATGTAACGCACACCCATACAATGCGCACCACCCCGTGATGTTTTTCTCACTGCTAATAGTGAATGTAATGTAACGCACACCCATACAATGCGCACCACCCCGTGATGTTTCTCTCACTCCTACTAGTGAATGTAATGTAACGCACACCCATACAATGCGCACCACCCCGTGATGTTTCTCTCACTCCTACTAGTGAATGTAATGTAACGCACACCCATAAAATGCGCACCACCCCGTGATGTTTCTCTCACTCCTACTAGTGAATCTAATGTAACACACACCCATACAATGCGCACCACCCCGTGATGTTTTTCTCACTCCTACTAGTGAATGTAATGTAACACACACCCATACAATGCGCACCACCCCGTGATGTTTTTCTCACTCCTATTAGTGAATGTAATGTAACACACACCCATACAATGCGCACCACCCCATGATGTTTTTCTCATTCCTACAAGTGAATGTAATGTAACACACACCCATACAATGCGCAACACCCCGTGATGTTTTTCTCACTCCTACTAGTGAATGTAATGTAACACACACCCATACAATGCGCACCACCCCGTGATGTTTTTCTCACTCCTATTAGTGAATGTAATGTAACACACACCCATACAATGCGCACCACCCCGTGATGATTTTCTCACTCCTACTAGTGAGTGTAATGTAACACATACCCATACAATGTGCACCACCCCGTGATGTTTTTCTCCCTCCTACTAGTGAATGTAATGTAACACACACCCATACAATGCGCACCACCCCGTGATGTTTTTCTCACTCCTACTAGTGAATGTAATGTAACGCACACCCATAAAATGCGTACCACGCCGTGATGTTTCTCTCACTCCTACTAGTGAATGTAATGTAACACACACCCATACAATGCGCACCACCCCGTGATGATTTTCTCACTCCTACTAGTGAATGTAATGTAACACACACCCATACAATGCGCACCACCCCGTGATGATTTTCTCACTCCTACTAGTGAATCTAATGTAACGCACACCCATACAATGCGCACCACCCCGTGATGTTTTTCTCACTCCTACTAGTGAATGTAATGTAACACACACCCATACAATGCGCACCACCCCGTGATGTTTTTCTCACTCCTACTAGTGAATGTAATGTAACACACACCCATACAATGCGCAACACCCCGTAATGTTTTTCTCCCTCCTACTAGTGAATGTAATGTAACACACACCCATACAATGCGCACCACCCCGTGATGTTTTTCTCACTCTTACTAGTGAATGTAATGTAACACACACCCATACAATGCGCACCACCCCGTGATGTTTTTCTCACTCTTACTAGTGAATGTAATGTAACACACACCCATACAATGCGCACCACCCCGTGATGTTTTTCTCACTCCTACTAGTGAATGTAATGTAACACACACCCATACAATGCGCACCACCCCGTGATGTTTTTCTCACTCCTACTAGTGAATGTAATGTAACACACACCCATACAATGCGCAACACCCCGTGATGTTTTTCTCACTCCTATTAGTGAATGTAATGTAACACACACCCATACAATGCGCACCACCCCGTGATGTTTTTCTCACTCCTATTAGTGAATGTAATGTAACACACACCCATACAATGCGCACCACCCCGTGATGATTTTCTCACTCCTACTAGTGAGTGTAATGTAACACATACCCATACAATGTGCACCACCCCGTGATGTTTTTCTCCCTCCTACTAGTGAATGTAATGTAACACACACCCATACAATGCGCACCACCCCGTGATGTTTTTCTCACTCCTACTAGTGAATGTAATGTAACGCACACCCATAAAATGCGTACCACGCCGTGATGTTTCTCTCACTCCTACTAGTGAATCTAATGTAACACACACCCATACAATGCGCACCACCCCGTGATAATTTTCTCACTCCTACTAGTGAATCTAATGTAACACACACCCATGCAATGCGCACCACCCCGTGATGTTTTTCTCACTCCTACTAGTGAATGTAATGTAACACACACCCATACAATGCGCACCACCCCGTGATGTTTTTCTCACTCCTACTAGTGAATGTAATGTAACACACACCCATACAATGCGCACCACCCCGTGATGTTTTTCTCACTGCTACTAGTGAATGTAATGTAACACCCACCCATACAATGCGCACCACCCCGTGATGTTTTTCTCACTCCTACTAGTGAATCTAATGTAACACACACCAATACAATGCGCACCACCCCGTGATGTTTTTCTCACTCCTACTAGTAAATCTAATGGAACACACACCCTTACAATGCGCACCACCCCGTGATGTTTTTCTCACTCCTACTAGTGAATGTAATGTAACACACGCCCATACAATGCGCACCACCAAGTGATGTTTTTCTCACTCCTACTAGTGAATGTAATGTAACACACACTCATACAATGCGCACCACCCCGTGATGTTTTTCTCACTCCTACTAGTGAATGTAATGTAACACACCCATACAATGCGCACCACCCCCTGATTTTTTCTCAGTCCTACTAGTGAATGTAATGTAACGCACACCCATACAATGCGCACCACCCCGTGATGTTTTTCTCACTGCTAATAGTGAATGTAATGTAACGCACACCCATACAATGCGCACCACCCCGTGATGTTTCTCTCACTCCTACTAGTGAATGTAATGTAACGCACACCCATACAATGCGCACCACCCCGTGATGTTTCTCTCACTCCTACTAGTGAATGTAATGTAACACACACCCATAAAATGCGCACCACACCATGATGTTTTTCTCACTCCTACTAGTGAATGTAGTGTAACACACACCCATACAATGCGCACCACCCCGTGATGTATTTCTCACTGCTAGTAGTGAATGTAGTGTAACACACACCCATACAATGCGCACCACCCCGTGATGTTTTTCTCACTCCTACTAGTGAATGTAATGTAACACACACCCATACAATGCGCACCACCCCGTGATGATTTTCTCACTCCTACTAGTGAATCTAATGTAACAAACACCCATAAAATGCGCACCACCACGTGATGTTTTTCTCACTCCTACTAATGAATGTAATGTAACACACACCCATACAATGCGCACCACCCCGTGATGTTTTTCTCACTCCTACTAGTGAATGTAATGTAACACACACCCATACAATGCGCACCACCCCGTGATGTTTTTCTCACTCCTACTAGTGAATGTAATGTAACACAGACCCATACAATGTGCACCACCCCGTGATGTTTTTCTCACTCCTACTAGTGAATGTAATGTAACACACACCCATACAATGCGCACCACCCCGTGATGTTTTTCTCACTCTTACTAGTGAATGTAATGTAACACACACCCATACAATGCGCACCACCCCGTGATGTTTTTCTCACTCCTACTAGTGAATGTAATGTAACGCACACCCATACAATGCGCACCACCACGTGATGTTTTTCTCACTGCTAATAGTGAATGTAATGTAACGCACACCCATACAATGCGCACCACCCCGTTATGTTTTTCTCACTCCTACTAGTGAATGTAATGTAACGCACACCCATACAATGCGCACCACCCCGTGATGTTTCTCTCACTCCTACTAGTGAAGGTAATGTAACGCACACCCATACAATGCGCACCACCCCGTGATGTTTCTCTCACTCCTACTAGTGAATCTAATGTAACACACACCCATACAATGCGCACCACCCCGTGATGTTTCTCTCACTACTACTAGTGAATCTAATGTAACACACACCCATACAATGCGCACCACCCCGTGATAATTTTCTCACTCCTACTAGTGAATGTAATGTAACACACACCCATACAATGCGCACCACCCCGTGATGTTTTTCTCACTCCTACTAGTGAATCTAATGTAACACACACCCATACAATGCGCACCACCCCGTGATGTTTTTCTCACTCCTACTAGTGAATGTAATGTAACACACACCCATACAATGCGCACCACCCCGTGATGTTTTTCTCACTCCTACTAGTGAATGTAGTGTAACACACACCCTACAATGCGCACCACCCCGTGATGTTTTTCTCACTGCTAGTAGTGAATGTAGTGTAACACACACCCATACAATGCGCACCACCCCGTGATGTTTTTCTCACTCCTACTAGTGAATGTAATGTAACGCACACCCATACAATGCGCACCACCCCGTGATGATTTTCTCACTCCTACTAGTGAATCTAATGTAACGCACACCCATACAATGCGCACCACCCCGTGATGTTTTTCTCACTCCTACTAGTGAATGTAATGTAACACACACCCATACAATGCGCACCACCCCGTGATGTTTTTCTCACTCCTACTAGTGAATGTAATGTAACACACACCCATACAATGCGCACCACCCCGTGATGTTTTTCTCACTCCTACTAGTGAATGTAATGTAACACACACCCATACAATGTGCACCACCCCGTGATGTTTTTCTCACTCCTACTAGTGAATGTAATGTAACACACACCCATACAATGCGCACCACCCCATGATGTTTTTCTCACTCTTACTAGTGAATGTAATGTAACACACACCCATACAATGCGCACCACCCCGTGATGTTTTTCTCACTCCTACTAGTGAATGTAATGTAACACACACCCATACAATGCGCACCACCCCGTGATGTTTTTCTCACTCCTACTAGTGAATGTAATGTAACACACACCCATACAATGCGCAACACCCCATGATGTTTTTCTCACTCCTATTAGTGAATGTAATGTAACACACACCCATACAATGCGCACCACCCCGTGATGTTTTTCTCACTCCTATTAGTGAATGTAATGTAACACACACCCATACAATGCGCACCACCCCGTGATGATTTTCTCACTCCTACTAGTGTGTGTAATGTCACACACACCCATACAATGTGCACCACCCCGTGATGTTTTTCTCCCTCCTACTAGTGAATGTAATGTAACACACACCCATACAATGCGCACCACCCCGTGATGTTTTTCTCACTCCTACTAGTGAATGTAATGTAACGCACACCCATAAAATGCGTACCACGCCGTGATGTTTCTCTCACTCCTACTAGTGAATCTAATGTAACACACACCCATACAATGCGCACCACCCCGTGATAATTTTCTCACTCCTACTAGTGAATCTAATGTAACACACACCCATGCAATGCGCACCACCCCGTGATGTTTTTCTCACTCCTACTAGTGAATCTAATGTAACACACACCCATACAATGCGCACCACCCCGTGATGTTTTTCTCACTCCTACTAGTGAATGTAATGTAACACACACCCATACAATGCGCACCACCCCGTGATGTTTTTCTCACTGCTACTAGTGAATGTAATGTAACACCCACCCATACAATGCGCACCACCCCGTGATGTTTTTCTCACTCCTACTAGTGAATCTAATGTAACACACACCCATACAATGCGCACCACCCCGTGATGTTTTTCTCACTCCTACTAGTAAATCTAATGTAACACACACCCATACAATGCGCACCACCCCGTGATGTTTTTCTCACTCCTACTAGTGAATGTAATGTAACACACGCCCATACAATGCGCACCACCAAGTGATGTTTTTCTCACTCCTACTAGTGAATGTAATGTAACACACACTCATACAATGCGCACCACCCCGTGATGTTTTTCTCACTCCTACTAGTGAATGTAATGTAACACACCCATACAATGCGCACCACCCCCTGATTTTTTCTCACTCCTACTAGTGAATGTAATGTAACGCACACCCATACAATGCGCACCACCCCGTGATGTTTTTCTCACTGCTAATAGTGAATGTAAAGTAACGCACACCCATACAATGCGCACCACCCCGTGATGTTTCTCTCACTCCTACTAGTGAATGTAATGTAACGCACACCCATACAATGCGCACCACCCCGTGATGTTTCTCTCACTCCTACTAGTGAATGTAATGTAACGCACACCCATAAAATGCGCACCACCCCGTGATGTTTCTCTCACTCCTACTAGTGAATCTAATGTAACACACACCCATACAATGCGCACCACCCCGTGATGTTTCTCTCACTACTACTAGTGAATCTAATGTAACACACACCCATACAATGTGCAACACCCCGTGATAATTTTCTCACTCCTACTAGTGAATGTAATGTAACACACACCCATACAATGCGCACCACCCCGTGATGTTTTTCTCACTCCTACTAGTGAATGTATTGTAACACACACCAATACAATGCGCACCACCCCGTGATGTTTTTCTCACTCCTACTAGTGAATGTAATGTAACACACACCCATACAATGCGCACCACCCCTTGATGTTTTTCTCACTCCTACTAGTGAATGTAATGTAACACACACCCATAAAATGCGCACCACACCATGATGTTTTTCTCACTCCTACTAGTGAATGTAGTGTAACACACACCCATACAATGCGCACCACCCTGTGATGTATTTCTCACTGCTAGTAGTGAATGTAGTGTAACACACACCCATACAATGCGCACCACCCCGTGATGTTTTTCTCACTCCTACTAGTGAATGTAATGTAACACACACCCATACAATGCGCACCACCCCGTGATGATTTTCTCACTCCTACTAGTGAATCTAATGTAACAAACACCCATAAAATGCGCACCACCCCGTGATGTTTTTCTCACTCCTACTAGTGAATGTAATGTAACACACACCCATACAATGCGCACCACCCCGTGATGTTTTTCTCACTCCTACTAGTGAATGTAATGTAACACACACCCATACAATGCGCACCACCCCGTGATGTTTTTCTCACTCCTACTAGTGAATGTAATGTAACACAGACCCATACAATGTGCACCACCCCGTGATGTTTTTCTCACTCCTACTATTGAATGTAATGTAACACACACCCATACAATGCGCACCACCCCGTGATGTTTTTCTCACTCTTACTAGTGAATGTAATGTAACACACACCCATACAATGCGCACCACCCCGTGATGTTTTTCTCACTCCTACTAGTGAATGTAATGTAACGCACACCCATACAATGCGCACCACCCCGTGATGTTTTTCTCACTGCTAATAGTGAATGTAATGTAACGCACACCCATACAATGCGCACCACCCCGTGATGTTTTTCTCACTCCTACTAGTGAATGTAATGTAACGCACACCCATACAATGCGCACCACCCCGTGATGTTTCTCTCACTCCTACTAGTGAATGTAATGTAACGCACACCCATACAATGCGCACCACCCCGTGATGTTTCTCTCACTCCTACTAGTGAATCTAATGTAACACACACCCATACAATGCGCACCACCCCGTGATGTTTCTCTCACTACTACTAGTGAATCTAATGTAACACACACCCATACAATGCGCACCACCCCGTGATAATTTTCTCACTCCTACTAGTGAATGTAATGTAACACACACCCATACAATGCGCACCACCCCGTGATGTTTTTCTCACTCCTACTAGTGAATGTAATGTAACACACACCCATACAATGCGCACCACCCCGTGATGTTTTTCTCACTCCTACTAGTGAATGTAATGTAACACACACCCATACAATGCGCACCACCCCGTGATGTTTTTCTCACTCCTACTAGTGAATGTAGTGTAACACACACCCTACAATGCGCACCACCCCGTGATGTTTTTCTCACTGCTAGTAATGAATGTAGTGTAACACACACCCATACAATGCGCACCACCCCGTGATGTTTTTCTCACTCCTACTAGTGAATGTAATGTAACACACACCCATACAATGCGCACCACCCCGTGATGATTTTCTCACTCCTACTAGTGAATCTAATGTAACGCACAACCATACAATGCGCACCACCCCGTGATGTTTTTCTCACTCTTACTAGTGAATGTAATGTAACACACACCCATACAATGCGCACCACCCCGTGATGTTTTTCTCACTCCTACTAGTGAATGTAATGTAACACACACCCATACAATGTGCACCACCCCGTGATGTTTTTCTCACTCCTACTAGTGAATGTAATGTAACACACACCCATACAATGCGCACCACCCCGTGATGTTTTTCTCACTCCTACTAGTGAATGTAATGTAACACACACCCATACAATGCGCACCACCCCGTGATGTTTTTCTCACTCCTACTAGTGAATGTAATGTAACACACACCCATACAATGTGCACCACCCCGTGATGTTTTTCTCACTCCTACTAGTGAATGTAATGTAACACACACCCATACAATGCGCAACACCCCGTGATGATTTTCTCACTCTTACTAGTGAATGTAATGTAACACACACCCATACAATGCGCACCACCCCGTGATGTTTTTCTCACTCCTACTAGTGAATGTAATGTAACACACACCCATACAATGCGCACCACCCCGTGATGTTTTTCTCACTCCTACTAGTGAATGTAATGTAACACACACCCATACAATGCGCACCACCCCGTGATGTTTTTCTCACTCCTACTAGTGAATGTAGTGTAACACACACCCTACAATGCGCACCACCCCGTGATGTTTTTCTCACTGCTAGTAATGAATGTAGTGTAACACACACCCATACAATGCGCACCACCCCGTGATGTTTTTCTCACTCCTACTAGTGAATGTAATGTAACACACACCCATACAATGCGCACCACCCCGTGATGATTTTCTCACTCCTACTAGTGAATCTAATGTAACGCACAACCATACAATGCGCACCACCCCGTGATGTTTTTCTCACTCCTACTAGTGAATGTAATGTAACACACACCCATACAATGCGCACCACCCCGTGATGTTTTTCTCACTCCTACTAGTGAATGTAATGTAACACACACCCATACAATGTGCACCACCCCGTGATGTTTTTCTCACTCCTACTAGTGAATGTAATGTAACACACACCCATACAATGCGCACCACCCCGTGATGTTTTTCTCACTCCTACTAGTGAATGTTATGTAACACACACCCATACAATGCGCACCACCCCGTGATGTTTTTCTCACTCCTACTAGTGAATGTAATGTAACACACACCCATACAATGCGCACCACCCCGTGATGTTTTTCTCACTCCTACTAGTGAATGTAATGTAACACACACCCATACAATGCGCAACACCCCGTGATGTTTTTCTCACTCCTATTAGTGAATGTAATGTAACACACACCCATACAATGCGCACCACCCCGTGATGATTTTCTCACTCCTACTAGTGAATGTAATGTAACACACACCCATACAATGCGCAACACCCCATGATGTTTTTCTCACTCCTATTAGTGAATGTAATGTAACACACACCCATACAATGCGCACCACCCCGTGATGTTTTTCTCACTCCTATTAGTGAATGTAATGTAACACACACCCATACAATGCGCACCACCCCGTGATGATTTTCTCACTCCTACTAGTGAGTGTAATGTAACACACACCCATACAATGTGCACCACCCCGTGATGTTTTTCTCCCTCCTACTAGTGAATGTAATGTAACACACACCCATACAATGCGCACCACCCCGTGATGTTTTTCTCACTCCTACTAGTGAATGTAATGTAACGCACACCCATAAAATGCGTACCACGCCGTGATGTTTCTCTCACTCCTACTAGTGAATCTAATGTAACACACACCCATACAATGTGCACCACCCCGTGATAATTTTCTCACTCCTACTAGTGAATCTAATGTAACACACACCCATGCAATGCGCACCACCCCGTGATGTTTTTCTCACTCCTACTAGTGAATCTAATGTAACACACACCCATACAATGCGCACCACCCCGTGATGTTTTTCTCACTCCTACTAGTGAATGTAATGTAACACACACCCATACAATGTGCACCACCCCGTGATGTTTTTCTCACTGCTACTAGTGAATGTAATGTAACACCCACCCATACAATGCGCACCACCCCGTGATGTTTTTCTCACTCCTACTAGTGAATCTAATGTAACACACACCCATACAATGCGCACCACCCCGTGATGTTTTTCTCACTCCTACTAGTAAATCTAATGTAACACACACCCATACAATGCGCACCACCCCGTGATGTTTTTCTCACTCCTACTAGTGAATGTAATGTAACACACGCCCATACAATGCGCACCACCAAGTGATGTTTTTCTCACTCCTACTAGTGAATGTAATGTAACACACACTCATACAATGCGCACCACCCCGTGATGTTTTTCTCACTCCTACTAGTGAATGTAATGTAACACACCCATACAATGCGCACCACCCCCTGATTTTTTCTCACTCCTACTAGTGAATGTAATGTAACGCACACCCATACAATGCGCACCACCCCGTGATGTTTTTCTCACTGCTAATAGTGAATGTAAAGTAACGCACACCCATACAATGCGCACCACCCCGTGATGTTTCTCTCACTCCTACTAGTGAATGTAATGTAACGCACACCCATACAATGCGCACCACCCCGTGATGTTTCTCTCACTCCTACTAGTGAATGTAATGTAACGCACACCCATAAAATGCGCACCACCCCGTGATGTTTCTCTCACTCCTACTAGTGAATCTAATGTAACACACACCCATACAATGCGCACCACCCCGTGATGTTTCTCTCACTACTACTAGTGAATCTAATGTAACACACACCCATACAATGTGCAACACCCCGTGATAATTTTCTCACTCCTACTAGTGAATGTAATGTAACACACACCCATACAATGCGCACCACCCCGTGATGTTTTTCTCACTCCTACTAGTGAATGTATTGTAACACACACCAATACAATGCGCACCACCCCGTGATGTTTTTCTCACTCCTACTAGTGAATGTAATGTAACACACACCCATACAATGCGCACCACCCCTTGATGTTTTTCTCACTCCTACTAGTGAATGTAATGTAACACACACCCATAAAATGCGCACCACACCATGATGTTTTTCTCACTCCTACTAGTGAATGTAGTGTAACACACACCCATACAATGCGCACCACCCTGTGATGTATTTCTCACTGCTAGTAGTGAATGTAGTGTAACACACACCCATACAATGCGCACCACCCCGTGATGTTTTTCTCACTCCTACTAGTGAATGTAATGTAACACACACCCATACAATGCGCACCACCCCGTGATGATTTTCTCACTCCTACTAGTGAATCTAATGTAACAAACACCCATAAAATGCGCACCACCCCGTGATGTTTTTCTCACTCCTACTAGTGAATGTAATGTAACACACACCCATACAATGCGCACCACCCCGTGATGTTTTTCTCACTCCTACTAGTGAATGTAATGTAACACACACCCATACAATGCGCACCACCCCGTGATGTTTTTCTCACTCCTACTAGTGAATGTAATGTAACACAGACCCATACAATGTGCACCACCCCGTGATGTTTTTCTCACTCCTACTATTGAATGTAATGTAACACACACCCATACAATGCGCACCACCCCGTGATGTTTTTCTCACTCTTACTAGTGAATGTAATGTAACACACACCCATACAATGCGCACCACCCCGTGATGTTTTTCTCACTCCTACTAGTGAATGTAATGTAACGCACACCCATACAATGCGCACCACCCCGTGATGTTTTTCTCACTGCTAATAGTGAATGTAATGTAACGCACACCCATACAATGCGCACCACCCCGTGATGTTTTTCTCACTCCTACTAGTGAATGTAATGTAACGCACACCCATACAATGCGCACCACCCCGTGATGTTTCTCTCACTCCTACTAGTGAATGTAATGTAACGCACACCCATACAATGCGCACCACCCCGTGATGTTTCTCTCACTCCTACTAGTGAATCTAATGTAACACACACCCATACAATGCGCACCACCCCGTGATGTTTCTCTCACTACTACTAGTGAATGTAATGTAACACACACCCATACAATGCGCACCACCCCGTGATAATTTTCTCACTCCTACTAGTGAATGTAATGTAACACACACCCATACAATGCGCACCACCCCGTGATGTTTTTCTCACTCCTACTAGTGAATGTAATGTAACACACACCCATACAATGCGCACCACCCCGTGATGTTTTTCTCACTCCTACTAGTGAATGTAATGTAACACACACCCATACAATGCGCACCACCCCGTGATGTTTTTCTCACTCCTACTAGTGAATGTAGTGTAACACACACCCTACAATGCGCACCACCCCGTGATGTTTTTCTCACTGCTAGTAATGAATGTAGTGTAACACACACCCATACAATGCGCACCACCCCGTGATGTTTTTCTCACTCCTACTAGTGAATGTAATGTAACACACACCCATACAATGCGCACCACCCCGTGATGATTTTCTCACTCCTACTAGTGAATCTAATGTAACGCACAACCATACAATGCGCACCACCCCGTGATGTTTTTCTCACTCCTACTAGTGAATGTAATGTAACACACACCCATACAATGCGCACCACCCTGTGATGTTTTTCTCACTCCTACTAGTGAATGTAATGTAACACACACCCATACAATGTGCACCACCCCGTGATGTTTTTCTCACTCCTACTAGTGAATGTAATGTAACACACACCCATACAATGCGCACCACCCCGTGATGTTTTTCTCACTCCTACTAGTGAATGTAATGTAACACACACCCATACAATGCGCACCACCCCGTGATGTTTTTCTCACTCCTACTAGTGAATGTAATGTAACACACACCCATACAATGCGCACCACCCCGTGATGTTTTTCTCACTCCTACTAGTGAATGTAATGTAACACACACCCATACAATGCGCAACACCCCGTGATGTTTTTCTCACTCCTATTAGTGAATGTAATGTAACACACACCCATACAATGCGCACAACCCCGTGATGATTTTCTCACTCCTACTAGTGAATGTAATGTAACACACACCCATACAATGCGCACCACCCCGTGATGTTTTTCTCACTCCTACTAGTGAATGTAATGTAACACACACCCATACAATGCGCACCACCCCGTGATGTTTTTCTCACTCCTACTAGTGAAAGTAATGTAACACACACCCATACAATGCGCACCACCCCGTGATGTTTTTCTCACTCCTACTAGTGAATGTAATGTAACGCACACCCATAAAATGCGTACCACGCCGTGATGTTTCTCTCACTCCTACTAGTGAATCTAATGTAAAACACACCCATACAATGCGCACCACCCCGTGATAATTTTCTCACTCCTACTAGTGAATCTAATGTAACACACACCCATACAATGCGCACCACCCCGTGATGTTTTTCTCACTCCTACTAGTGAATGTAATGTAACACACACCCATACAATGCGCACCACCCCGTGATGTTTTTCTCACTCCTACTAGTGAATGTAATGTAACACACACCCATACAATGCGCACCACCCCGTGATGTTTTTCTCACTGCTACTAGTGAATGTAATGTAACACCCAACCATACAATGCGCACCACCCCGTGATGTTTTTCTCACTCCTACTAGTGAATCTAATGTAACACACACCCATACAATGCGCACCACCCCGTGATGTTTTTCTCACTCCTACTAGTAAATCTAATGTAACACACACCCATACAATGCGCACCACCCCGTGATGTTTTTCTCACTCCTACTAGTGAATGTAATGTAACACACGCCCATACAATGCGCACCACCAAGTGATGTTTTTCTCACTCCTACTAGTGAATGTAATGTAATACACACTCATACAATGCGCACCACCCCGTGATGTTTTTCTCACTCCTACTAGTGAATGTAATGTAACACACCCATACAATGCGCACCACCCCCTGATGTTTTTCTCACTCCTACTAGTGAATGTAATGTAACGCACACCCATACAATGCGCACCACCCCGTGATCTTTTTCTCACTGCTAATAGTGAATGTAATGTAACGCACACCCATACAATGCGCACCACCCCGTGATGTTTCTCTCACTCCTACTAGTGAATGTAATGTAACGCACACCCATACAATGCGCACCACCCCGTGATGTTTCTCTCACTCCTACTAGTGAATCTAATGTAACACACACCCATACAATGCGCACCACCCCGTGATGTTTCTCTCACTACTACTAGTGAATCTAATGTAACACACACCCATACAATGTGCAACACCCCGTGATAATTTTCTCACTCCTACTAGTGAATGTAATGTAACACACACCCATACAATGCGCACCACCCCGTGATGTTTTTCTCACTCCTACTAGTGAATGTAATGTAACACACACCAATACAATGCGCACCACCCCGTGATGTTTTTCTCACTCCTAGTAGTGAATGTAATGTAACACACACCCATACAATGCACACCACCCCGTGATGTTTTTCTCACTCCTACTAGTGAATGTAATGTAACACACACCCATAAAATGCGCACCACACCATGATGTTTTTCTCACTCCTACTAGTGAATGTAGTGTAACACACACCCATACAATGTGCACCACCCCGTGATGTATTTCTCACTGCTAGTAGTGAATGTAGTGTAACACACACCCATACAATGCGCACCACCCCGTGATGTTTTTCTCACTCTTACTAGTGAATGTAATGTAACACACACCCATACAATGCGCACCACCCCGTGATGTTTTTCTCACTCCTACTAGTGAATGTAATGTAACATACACCCATACAATGCGCACCACCCCGTGATGTTTTTCTCACTCCTACTAGTGAGTGTAGTGTAACACACACCCATACAATGCGCACCACCCCGTGATGTTTTACTCACTCCTAATAGTGAATCTAATGTAACACACACCCATACAATGCGCACCACCCCGTGATGTTTTTCTCACTCCTACTAGTGAATGTAATGTAACACACACGCGTACAACACGCACCACCCCGTGATGATTTTCTCACTCCTACTAGTGAATGTAATGTAACACACACCCATACAATGCGCACCACCCCGTGATGTTTTTCTCACTCCTACTAGTGAATGTAATGTAACACACACCCATACAATGCGCACCACCCCGTGATGTTTTTCTCACTCCTACTAGTGAATGTAATGTAACACACACCCATACAATGCGCACCACCCCGTGATGTTTTTCTCACTCCTACTAGTGAATGTAATGTAACACACACCCATACAATGCGCAACACCCCGTGATGTTTTTCTCACTCCTATTAGTGAATGTAATGTAACACACACCCATACAATGCGCACCACCTCGTGATGATTTTCTCACTCCTACTAGTGAATGTAATGTAACACACACCCATACAATGCGCACCACCCCGTGATGTTTTTCTCACTCCTACTAGTGAAAGTAATGTAACACACACCCATACAATGCGCACCACCCCGTGATGTTTTTCTCACTCCTACTAGTGAATGTAATGTAACGCACACCCATAAAATGCGTACCACGCCGTGATGTTTCTCTCACTCCTACTAGTGAATCTAATGTAAAACACACCCATACAATGCGCACCACCCCGTGATAATTTTCTCACTCCTACTAGTGAATCTAATGTAACACACACCCATACAATGCGCACCACCCCGTGATGTTTTTCTCACTCCTACTAGTGAATGTAATGTAACACACACCCATACAATGCGTACCACCCCGTGATGTTTTTCTCACTCCTACTAGTGAATGTAATGTAACACACACCCATACAATGCGCACCACCCCGTGATGTTTTTCTCACTGCTACTAGTGAATGTAATGTAACACCCAACCATACAATGCGCACCACCCCCTGATGTTTTTCTCACTCCTACTAGTGAATGTAATGTAACGCACACCCATACAATGCGCACCACCCCGTGATCTTTTTCTCACTGCTAATAGTGAATGTAATGTAACGCACACCCATACAATGCGCACCACCCCGTGATGTTTCTCTCACTCCTACTAGTGAATGTAATGTAACGCACACCCATACAATGCGCACCACCCCGTGATGTTTCTCTCACTCCTACTAGTGAATCTAATGTAACACACACCCATACAATGCGCACCACCCCGTGATGTTTCTCTCACTACTACTAGTGAATCTAATGTAACACACACCCATACAATGTGCAACACCCCGTGATAATTTTCTCACTCCTACTAGTGAATGTAATGTAACACACACCCATACAATGCGCACCACCCCGTGATGTTTTTCTCACTCCTACTAGTGAATGTAATGTAACACACACCAATACAATGCGCACCACCCCGTGATGTTTTTCTCACTCCTAGTAGTGAATGTAATGTAACACACACCCATACAATGCGCACCACCCCGTGATGTTTTTCTCACTCCTACTAGTGAATGTAATGTAACACACACCCATAAAATGCGCACCACACCATGATGTTTTTCTCACTCCTACTAGTGAATGTAGTGTAACACACACCCATACAATGTGCACCACCCCGTGATGTATTTCTCACTGCTAGTAGTGAATGTAGTGTAACACACACCCATACAATGCGCACCAACACGTGATGTTTTTCTCACTCCTACTAGTGAGTGTAGTGTAACACACACCCATACAATGCGCACCACCCCGTGATGTTTTTCTCACTCCTACTAGTGAATCTAATGTAACACACACCCATACAATGCGCACCACCCCGTGATGTTTTTCTCACTCCTACTAGTGAATGTAATGTAACACACACGCGTACAACACGCACCACCCCGTGATGATTTTCTCACTCCTACTAGTGAATGTAATGTAACACACACCCATACAACGCGCACCACCCCGTGATGTTTTTCTCACTCCTACTAGTGAATGTAATGTAACACACACCCATACAATGCGCACCACCCCGTGATGTTTTTCTCACTCCTACTAGCGAATGTAATGTAACACACACCCATACAATGCGCACCACCCCGTGATGTTTTTCTCACTCCTACTAGTGAATGTAATGTAACACACACCCATACAATGCGCACCACCCCGTGATGTTTTTCTCACTCCTACTAGTGAATGTAATGTAACACACACCCATACAATGCGCACCACCCCGTGATGTTTTTCTCACTCCTACTAGTGAATCTAATGTAACACACACCCATACAATGCGCACCACCCAGTGATGTTTTTCTCACTCCTACTAGTGAATCTAATGTAACACACACCCATACAAGGCGCACCACCCCGTGATGTTTTTCTCACTCCTATTAGTGAATGTAATGTAACACACACCCATACAATGAGCACCACCCCGTGATGATTTTCTCACTCCTACTAGTGAATCTAATGTAACAAACACCCATACAATGCGCACCACCCCGTGATGTTTTTCTCACTCCTACTAGCGAATGTAATGTAACAAACACCCATACAATGCGCACCACCCCGTGATGTTTTTCTCACTCCTACTAGCGAATGTAATGTAACACACACTCATACAATGCGCACCACCCCGTGATGTTTTTCTCACTCTTACTAGTGAATGTAATGTAACACACACCCATACAATGCGCACCACCCCGTGATGTTTTTCTCACTCCTACTAGTGAATGTAATGTAACACACACCCATACAATGCGTACCACCCCGTGATGTTTTTCTCACTCCTACTAGTGAATCTAATGTAACACACACCCATACAATGCGCACCACCCCGTGATGTTTTTCTTACTCCTACTAGTGAATCTAATGTAACACACACCCATACAACGCGCACCACCCCGTGATGTTTTTCTCACTCCTACTAATGAATGTAATGTAACACACACCCATACAACGCGCACCACCCCGTGATGTTTTTCTCACTCCTACTAGTGAATGTAATGTAACACACACCCATACAATGCGCACCACCCCGTGATGTTTTTCTCACTCCTACTAGTGAATCTAATGTAACACTCACCCATACAATGCGCACCACCCCGTGATGTTTTTCTCACTCCTACTAGTGAATGTAATGTAACACACACCCATACAATGCGTACCACCCCGTGATGTTTTTCTCACTCCTACTAGTGAATGTAATGTAACACACACCCATACAATGCGCAGCGCCCCGTGATGTTTTTCTCACTCCTACTAGTGAATGTAATGTAAAACACACCCATACAATGCGCACCGCCCTGTGATGTTTTTCTCACACCTACTAGTGAATCTAATGTAACACACACCCATACAATGCGCACCACCCCGTGATGTTTTTCTCACTCCTACTAGTGAATGTAATGTAACACACACCCATACAATGCGCACCCCCCCGTGATGTTTTTCTCACTCCTACTAGTGAATGTAATGTAACACACACCCATACAATGCGCACTGCCCCGTGATGTTTTTCTCACTCCTACTAGTGAATGTAATGTAACACACACCCATACAATGCGCACCACCCCGTGATGTTTTCTCACTCCTACTAGTGAATGTAATGTAACACACACCCATACAATGCGCACCACCCCGTGATGTTTTTCTCACTCCTACTAGTGAATGTAATGTAACACACACCCATACAATGCGCACCCCCCCGTGATGTTTTTCTCACTCCTACTAGTGAATCTAATGTAACACACACCCATACAATGCGCACCACCACGTGATGTTTTTCTTACTCCTACTAGTGAATCTAATGTAACACACACCCATACAATGCGCACCACCCCGTGATGTTTTTCTCACTCCTACTAGTGAATGTAATGTAACACACACCCATACAATGCGCACCACCCCGTAATGTTTTTCTTACTCCTACTAATGAATGTAATGTAACACGCACCCATACAATGCGCACCACCCCGTGATGATTTTCTCACTCCTACTAGTGAATCTAATGTAACAAACACCCATACAATGCGCACCACCCCGTGATGTTTTTCTCACTCCTACTAGTGAATCTAATGTAACACACACCTATACAATGCGCACCACCCCGTAATGTTTTTCTCACTCCTACTAATGAATGTAATGTAACACGCACCCATACAATGCGCACCACCCCGTGATGAATTTCTCACTCCTACTAGTGAATCTAATGTAACAAACACCCATACAATGCGCACCACCCCGTGATGTTTTTCTCACTCCTACTAGTGAATGTAATGTAACACACACCCATACAATGCGCACCACCCCGTGATGTTTTTCTCACTCCTACTAGTGAATCTAATGTAACACACACCCATACAAGGCGCACCACCCCGTGATGTTTTTCTCACTCCTACTAGTGAATGTAATGTAACACACACCCATACAATGGGCACCACCCCGTGATGTTTTTCTCACTCCTACTAGTGAATGTAATGTAACACACACCCATACAATGCGCACCACCCCGTGATGTTTTTCTAACTCCTACTAGTGAATGTAATGTAACACACACCCATACAATGCGCACCACCCCGTGATGTTTTTCTCACTGCTACTAGTGAATGTAATGTAACACACACCCATACAATGCGCACCACCCCGTGATGTTTTTCTCACTCCTACTAGTCAATGTAATGTAACACACACCCATACAATGCGCACCACCCCGTGATGTTTTTCTCACTCCTACTAGTGAATGTAATGTAACACACACCCATACAATGCGCACCACCCCGTGATGTTTTTCTCACTGCTACTAGTGAATGTAATGTAACACACCCATACAATGCGCACCACCCCGTGATATATTTCTCACTCCTACTAGTGAATGTAATGTAACACACACCCATACAATGCGCACCACCCCGTGATGTTTTTCTCACTGATACTAGTGAATGTAATGTAACACACACCAATACAATGCGCACCACCCCGTGATGTTTTTCTCACTCCTACTATTGAATGTAATGTAACACACACCCATACAATGCGCACCACCCCGTGATGTTTTTCTCATTCCTACTAGTGAATGTAATGTAACACACACCCATACAATGCGCACCACCCCGTGATGTTTTTCTCACTCCTACTAGTGAATCTAATGTAACACACACCCATACAATGCGCACCACCCCGTGATGTTTTTCTCACTCCTACTAGTGAATGTAATGTAGCACACACCCATACAATGCGCACCACCCCGTGATGATTTTCTGACTCCTACTAGTGAATCTAATGTAACAAACACCCATACAATGCGCACCACCCCGTGATGTTTTTCTCACTCCTACTAGTGAATGTAATGTAACACACACCCATACAATGCGCACCACCCCGTGATGTTTTTCTCACTCCTACTAGTGAATCTAATGTAACACACACCCATACAATGCGCACCACCCCGTGATGTTTTTCTCACTCCTACTAGTGAATGTAATGTAACACACACCCATACAATGCGCACCACCCCGTGATGTTTTTCTCACTCCTACTAGTGAATGTAATGTAACACACACCCATACAATGTGCACCACCCCGTGATGTTTTTCTCACTCCTACTAGTGAATCTAATGTAACACACACCCATACAATGCGCACCACCCCGTGATGTTTTTCTCACTCCTACTAGTGAATGTAATGTAACACACACCCATACAATGCGCACCACCCCGTGATGTTTTTCTCACTCCTACTAGTGAATGTAATGTAACACACACCCATACAATGCGCACCACCCCGTGATGTTTTTCTCACTCCTACTAGTGAATGTAATGTAACACACACCCATACAATGCGCACCACCCCGTGATGTTTTTCTCACTCCTACTAGTGAATGAAATGTAACACACATCCATACAATGCGCACCACCCCCTGATGTTTTTCTCACTCCTACTAGTGAATCTAATGTAACACACACCCATACAATGCGCACCACCCCGTGATGTTTTTCTCACTCCTACTAGTGAATCTAATGTAACACTCACCCATACAATGCGCACCACCCCGTGATGTTTTTCTCACTCCTACTAGTGAATGTAATGTAACACACACCCATACAATGCGCACCACCCCGTGATGATTTTCTCACTCCTACTAGTGAATCTAATGTAACAAACACCCATACAATGCGCACCACCCCGTGATGTTTTTCTCACTCCTACTAGTGAATGTAATGTAACACACACCCATACAATGCGCACCACCCCGTGATGTTTTTCTCACTCCTACTAGTGAATGTAATGTAACACACACCCATACAATGCGCACCACCCCGTGATGATTTTCTCACTCCTACTAGTGAATCTAATGTAACAAACACCCATACAATGCGCACCACCCCGTGATGTTTTTCTCACTCCTACTAGTGAATGTAATGTAACACACACCCATACAATGCGAACCACCCAGTGATGTTTTTCTCACGCCTACTAGTGAATGTAATGTAACACACACCCATACACTGCGCACCACCCCGTGATGATTTTCTCACTCCTACTAGTGAATCTAATGTAACAAACACCCATACAATGCGCACCACCCCGTGATGTTTTTCTCACTCCTACTAGTGAATGTAATGTAACACACACCCATACAATGCGCACCACCCCGTGATATTTTTCTCACTCCTACTAGTGAATGTAATGTAACACACACCCATACAATGCGCACCACCCCGTGATGTTTTTCTCACTCCTACTAGTGAATGTAATGTAACACACACCCATACAATGCGCACCACCCCGTGATGTTTTTCTCACTCCTACTAGTGAGTGTAATGTAACACACACCCATACAATGCGCACCACCCCGTGATGTTTTTCTCACTCCTACTAGTGAATGTAATGTAACACACACCCATACAATGCGCACCACCCCGTGATGTTTTTCTCACTCCTACTAGTGAATGTAATGTAACACACACCCATACAATGCGCACCACCCCGTGATGTTTTTCTCACTCCTACTAGTGAATGTAATGTAACACACACCCATACAATGCGCACCACCCCGTGATGTTTTTCTCACTCCTACTAGTGAATGAAATGTAACACACACCCATACAATGCGCACCACCCCCTGATGTTTTTCTCACTCCTACTAGTGAATCTAATGTAACACACACCCATACAATGCGCACCACCCCGTGATGTTTTTCTCACTCCTACTAGTGAATCTAATGTAACACACACCCATACAATGCGCACCACCCCGTGATGTTCTTCTCACTCCTACTAGTGAATGTAATGTAACACACACCCATACAATGCGCACCACCCCGTGATGTTCTTCTCACTCCTACTAGTGAATGTAATGTAACACACACCCATACAATGCGTACCACCCCGTGATGTTCTTCTCACTCCTACTAGTGAATCTAATGTAACACACACCAATACAATGCGCACCACCCCGTGATGTTCTTCTCACTCCTACTAGTGAATGTAATGTAACACACACCCATACAATGCGTACCACCCCGTGATGTTCTTCTCACTCCTAATAGTGAATCTAATGTAACACACACCAATACAATGCGCACCACCCCGTGATGTTTTTCTCACTCCTACTAGTGTATGTAATGTAACACACACCCATACAATGCGCACCACCCCGTGATGATTTTCTCACTCCTACTAGTGTATGTAATGTAACACACACCCATACAATGCGCACCACCCCGTGATGATATTCTCACTCCTACTAGTGAATGTAATGTAACACACACCCATACAATGCGCACCACCCCGTGATGATTTTCTCACTCCTACTAGTGAATCTAATGTAACAAACACCCATACAATGCGCACCACCCCGTGATGTTTTTCTCACTCCTACTAGTGAATGTAATGTAACACACACCCATACAATGCGCACCACCCCGTGATGTTTTTCTCACTCCTACTAGTGAATGTAATGTAACACACACCCATACAATGCGCACCACCCCGTGATGTTTTTCTCACTCCTACTAGTGAATGTAATGTAACACACACCCATACAATGCGCACCACCCCGTGATGTTTTTCTCACTCCTACTAGTGAATGTAATGTAACACACACCCATACAATGCCCACCACCCCGTGATGTTTTTCTCACTCCTACTAGTGAATGTAATGTAACACACACCCATACAATGCGCACCACCCCGTGATGTTTTTCTCACTGCTACTAGTGAATGTAATGTAACACCCAACCATACAATGCGCACCACTCCGTGATGTTTTTCTCACTCCTACTAGTGAATGTAATGTAACACACACCCATACAATGCGCACCACCCCGTGATGTTTTTCTCACTCCTACTAGTGAATGTAATGTAACACACACCCATACAATGCGCACCACCCCGTGATGTTTTTCTCACTCCTACTAGCGAATGTAATGTAACACACACGCATACAATGCGCACCACCCCGTGATGTTTTTCTCACTCCTACTGGTGAATCTAATGTAACACACACCCATACAATGCGCACCACCCCGTGATGTTTTTCTCACTCCTACTAGTGAATCTAATGTAACACACACCCATACAATGCGCACCACCCCGTGATGTTTTTCTCACTCCTGCTAGTGAATGTAATGTAACACACACCCATACAATGCGCACCACACCGTAATGTTTTTCTCACTCCTACTAATGAATGTAATGTAACACGCACCCATACAATGCGCACCACCCCGTGATGATTTTCTCACTCCTACTAGTGAATCTAATGTAACAAACACCCATACAATGCGCACCACCCCGTGATGTTTTTCTCACTCCTACTAGTGAATGTAATGTAACACACACCCATACAATGCGCACCACCCCGTGATGTTTTTCTCACTCCTACTAGTGAATGTAATGTAACACACACCCATACAATGCGCACCACCCCGTGATGTTTTTCTCACTCCTACTAGTGAATGTAATGTAACACACACCCATACAATGCGCACCACCCCGTGATGTTTTTCTCACTCCTACTAGTGAATCTAATGTAACACACACCAATACAATGCGCACCACCCCGTGATGTTTTTCTCACTCCTGCTAGTGAATCTAATGTAACACACACCAATACAATGCGCACCACCCCGTGATGTTTTTCTCACTCCTGCTAGTGAATGTAATGTAACACACACCCATACAATGCGCACCACCCCGTAATGTTTTTCTCACTCCTACTAATGAATGTAATGTAACACGCACCCATACAATGCGCACCACCCCGTGATGATTTTCTCACTCCTACTAGTGAATCTAATGTAACAAACACCCATACAATGCACACAACCCCGTGATGTTTTTCTCACTCCTACTAGTGAATGTAATGTAACACACACCCATACAATGCGCACCACCCCGTAATGTTTTTCTCACTCCTACTAATGAATGTAATGTAACACACACCCATACAATGCGAACCACCCCGTGATGATTTTCTCACTCCTACTAGTGAATCTAATGTAACAAACACCCATACAATGCGCACCACCCCGTGATGTTTTTCTCACTCCTACTAGTGAATGTAATGTAACACACACCCATACAATGCGCACCACCCCGTGATGATTTTCTCACTCCTACTAGTGAATCTAATGTAACACACACCCATACAATGCGCACCACCCTGTGATGTTTTTCTCACTCCTACTAGTGAATCTAATGTAACACACACCCATACAATGCGCACCACCCCGTGATGATTTTCTCACTCCTACTAGTGAATTTAATGTAACACACACCAATACAATGCGCACCACCCCGTGATGTTTTTCTCACTCCTACTAGTGAATGTAGTGTAACACACACCCTACAATGCGCACCACCCCGTGATGTTTTTCTCACTGCTAGTAGTGAATGTAGTGTAACACACACCCATACAATGCGCACCACCCCGTGATGTTTTTCTCACTCCTACTAGTGAATGTAATGTAACACACACCCATACAATGCGCACCACCCCGTGATGATTTTCTCACTCCTACTAGTGAATCTAATGTAACACACACCCATACAATGCGCACCACCCTGTGATGTTTTTCTCACTCCTACTAGTGAATCTAATGTAACACACACCCATACAATGCGCACCACCCCGTGATGATTTTCTCACTCCTACTAGTGAATTTAATGTAACACACACCCATACAATGCGCTCCACCCCGTGATGTTTTTCTCACTCCTACTAGTGAATGTAGTGTAACACACACCCTACAATGCGCACCACCCCGTGATGTTTTTCTCACTGCTAGTAGTGAATGTAGTGTAACACACACCCATACAATGCGCACCACCCCGTGATGTTTTTCTCACTCCTACTAGTGAATGTAATGTAACACACACCCATACAATGCGCACCACCCCGTGATGATTTTCTCACTCCTACTAGTGAATCTAATGTAACGCACACCCATACAATGCGCACCACCCCGTGATGTTTTTCTCACTCCTACTAGTGAATGTAATGTAACACACACCCATATAATGCGCACCACCCCGTGATGTTTTTCTCACTCCTACTAGTGAATGTAATGTAACACACACCCATACAATGTGCACCACCCCGTGATGTGTTTCTCACTCCTACTAGTGAATGTAATGTAACACACACCCATACAATGCGCACCACCCCGTGATGTTTTTCTCACTCCTACTAGTGAATGTAATGTAACACACACCCATACAATGCGCACCACCCCGTGATGTTTTTCTCACTCCTACTAGTGAATGTAATGTAACACACACCCATACAATGCGCACCACCCCGTGATGTTTTTCTCACTCCTACTAGTGAATGTAATGTAACACACACCCATACAATGCGCAACACCCCGTGATGTTTTTCTCACTCCTATTAGTGAATGTAATGTAACACACACCCATACAATGCGCACCACCCCGTGATGATTTTCTCACTCCTACTAGTGAATGTAATGTAACACACACCAATACAATGCGCACCACCCCGTGATGTTTTTCTCACTCCTACTAGTGAATGTAATGTAACACACACCCATACAATGCGCACCACCCCGTGATGTTTTTCTCACTCCTACTAGTGAATGTAATGTAACACACACCCATACAATGCGCACCACCCCGTGATGTTTTTCTCACTCCTACTAGTGAATGTAATGTAACGCACACCCATAAAATGCGTACCACGCCGTGATGTTTCTCTCACTCCTACTAGTGAATCTAATGTAAAACACACCCATACAATGCGCACCACCCCGTGATAATTTTCTCACTCCTACTAGTGAATCTAATGTAACACACACCCATACAATGCGCACCACCCCGTGATGTTTTTCTCACTCCTACTAGTGAATGTAATGTAACACACACCCATACAATGCGCACCACCCCATGATGTTTTTCTCACTCCTACTAGTGAATGTAATGTAACACACACCCATACAATGCGCACCACCCCGTGATGTTTTTCTCACTGCTACTAGTGAATGTAATGTAACACCCAACCATACAATGCGCACCACCCCGTGATGTTTTTCTCACTCCTACTAGTGAATCTAATGTAACACACACCCATACAATGCGCACCACCCCGTGATGTTTTTCTCACTCCTACTAGTAAATCTAATGTAACACACACCCATACAATGCGCACCACCCCGTGATGTTTTTCTCACTCCTACTAGTGAAAGTAATGTAACACACGCCCATACAATGCGCACCACCAAGTGATGTTTTTCTCACTCCTACTAGTGAATGTAATGTAACACACACTCATACAATGCGCACCACCCCGTAATGTTTTTCTCACTCCTACTAGTGAATGTAATGTAACACACCCATACAATGCGCACCACCCCCTGATGTTTTTCTCACTCCTACTAGTGAATGTAATGTAACGCACACCCATACAATGCGCACCACCCCGTGATGTTTTTCTCACTGCTTATAGTGAATGTAATGTAACGCACACCCATACAATGCGCACCACCCCGTGATGTTTCTCTCACTCCTACTAGTGAATGTAATGTAACGCACACCCATACAATGCGCACCACCCCGTGATGTTTCTCTCACTCCTACTAGTGAATGTAATGTAACGCACACCCATAAAATGCGCACCACCCCGTGATGTTTCTCTCACTCCTACTAGTGAATCTAATGTAACACACACCCATACAATGCGCACCACCCCGTGATGTTTCTCTCACTACTACTAGTGAATCTAATGTAACACACACCCATACAATGTGCAACACCCCGTGATAATTTTCTCACTCCTACTAGTGAATGTAATGTAACACACACCCATACAATGCGCACCACCCCGCGATGTTTTTCTCACTCCTACTAGTGAATGTAATGTAACACACACCAATACAATGCGCACCACCCCGTGATGTTTTTCTCACTCCTAGTAGTGAATGTAATGTAACACACACCCATACAATGCGCACCACCCCGTGATGTTTTTCTCACTCCTACTAGTGAATGTAATGTAACACACACCCATAAAATGCGCACCACACCATGATGTTTTTCTCACTCCTACTAGTGAATGTAGTGTAACACACACCCATACAATGCGCACCACACCGTGATGTATTTCTCACTGCTAGTAGTGAATGTAGTGTAACACACACCCATACAATGCGCACCACCCCGTGATGTTTTTCTCACTCTTACTAGTGAATGTAATGTAACACACACCCATACAATGCGCACCACCCCGTGATGTTTTTCTCACTCTTACTAGTGAATGTAATGTAACATACACCCATACAATGTGCACCACCCCGTGATGTTTTTCTCACTCCTACTAGTGAGTGTAGTGTAACACACACCCATACAATGCGCACCACCCCGTGATGTTTTTCTCACTCCTACTAGTGAATCTAATGTAACACACACCCATACAATGCGCACCACCCCGTGATGTTTTTCTCACTCCTACTAGTGAATGTAATGTAACACACACGCGTACAACACGCACCACCCCGTGATGATTTTCTCACTCCTACTAGTGAATGTAATGTAACATGCACCCATGCAACGCGCACCACCCCGTGATGTTTTTCTCACTCCTACTAGTGAATGTAATGTAACACACACCCATACAATGCGCACCACCCCGTGATGTTTTTCTCACTCCTACTAGTGAATGTAATGTAACACACACCCATACAATGCGCACCACCCCGTGATGTTTTTCTCACTCCTACTAGTGAATGTAGTGTAACACACACCCATACAATGCGCACCACCCCGTGATGTTTTTCTCACTCCTACTAGTGAATGTAATGTAACACACACCCATACAATGCGCAGCACCCCGTGATGTTTTTCTCACTCCTACTAGTGAATCCAATGTAACACACACCCATACAATGCGCACCACCCCGTGATGTTTTTCTCACTCCTACTAGTGAATGTAATGTAACACACACCCATACAATGCGCACCACTCCGTGATGTTTTTCTCACTCCTACTAGTGAATGTAATGTAACACACACCCATACAATGCGCACCACCCCGTGATGTTTTTCTCACTCCTACTAGTGAATGTAATGTAACACACACCCATACAATGCGCACCACCCCGTGATGATTTTCTCACTCCTACTAGTGAATCTAATGTAACAAACACCCATACAATGCACACCACCCCGTGATGTTTTTCTCACTCCTACTAGTGAATGTAATGTAACACACACCCATACAATGCGCACCACCCCGTAATGTTTTTCTCACTCCTACTAATGAATGTAATGTAACACACACCCATACAATGCGAACCACCCCGTGATGATTTTCTCACTCCTACTAGTGAATCTAATGTAACAAACACCCATACAATGCGCACCACCCCGTGATGTTTTTCTCACTCCTATTAGTGAATGTAATGTAACACACACCCATACAATGCGCACCACCCCGTGATGATTTTCTCACTCCTACTATTGAATGTAATGTAACACACACCCATACAATGCGCACCACCCCGTGATGTTTTTCTCACTCCTACTAGTGAATGTAATGTAACACACACCCATACAATGCGCACCACCCCGTGATGTTTTTCTCACTCCTACTAGTGAATGTAATGTAACACACACCCATACAATGCGCACCACCCCGTGATGTTTTTCTCACTCCTACTAGTGAATGTAATGTAACGCACACCCATAAAATGCGTACCACGCCGTGATGTTTCTCTCACTCCTACTAGTGAATCTAATGTAAAACACACCCATACAATGCGCACCACCCCGTGATAATTTTCTCACTCCTACTAGTGAATCTAATGTAACACACACCCATACAATGCGCACCACCCCGTGATGTTTTTCTCACTCCTACTAGTGAATGTAATGTAACACACACCCATACAATGCGCACCACCCCGTGATGTTTTTCTCACTCCTACTAGTGAATGTAATGTAACACACACCCATACAATGCGCACCACCCCGTGATGTTTTTCTCACTGCTACTAGTGAATGTAATGTAACACCCAACCATACAATGCGCACCACCCCGTGATGTTTTTCTCACTCCTACTAGTGAATCTAATGTAACACACACCCATACAATGCGCACCACCCCGTGATGTTTTTCTCACTCCTACTAGTAAATCTAATGTAACACACACCCATACAATGCGCACCACCCCGTGATGTTTTTCTCACTCCTACTAGTGAAAGTAATGTAACACACGCCCATACAATGCGCACCACCAAGTGATGTTTTTCTCACTCCTACTAGTGAATGTAATGTAACACACACTCATACAATGCGCACCACCCCGTAATGTTTTTCTCACTCCTACTAGTGAATGTAATGTAACACACCCATACAATGCGCACCACCCCCTGATGTTTTTCTCACTCCTACTAGTGAATGTAATGTAACGCACACCCATACAGTGCGCACCACCCCGTGATGTTTTTCTCACTGCTAATAGTGAATGTAATGTAACGCACACCCATACAATGCGCACCACCCCGTGATGTTTCTCTCACTCCTACTAGTGAATGTAATGTAACGCACACCCATACAATGCGCACCACCCCGTGATGTTTCTCTCACTCCTACTAGTGAATGTAATGTAATGCACACCCATAAAATGCGCACCACCCCGTGATGTTTCTCTCAATCCTACTAGTGAATCTAATGTAACACACACCCATACAATGCGCACCACCCCGTGATGTTTCTCTCACTACTACTAGTGAATCTAATGTAACACACACCCATACAATGTGCAACACCCCGTGATAACTTTCTCACTCCTACTAGTGAATGTAATGTAACACACACCCATACAATGCGCACCACCCCGCGATGTTTTTCTCACTCCTACTAGTGAATGTAATGTAACACACACCAATACAATGCGCACCACCCCGTGATGTTTTTCTCACTCCTAGTAGTGAATGTAATGTAACACACACCCATACAATGCGCACCACCCGTGATGTTTTTCTCACTCCTACTAGTGAATGTAATGTAACACACACCCATAAAATGCGCACCACACCATGATGTTTTTCTCACTCCTACTAGTGAATGTAGTGTAACACACACCCATACAATGCGCACCACACCGTGATGTATTTCTCACTGCTAGTAGTGAATGTAGTGTAACACACACCCATACAATGCGCACCACCCCGTGATGTTTTTCTCACTCTTACTAGTGAATGTAATGTAACACACACCCATACAATGCGCACCACCCCGTGATGTTTTTCTCACTCTTACTAGTGAATGTAATGTAACATACACCCATACAATGCGCACCACCCCGTGATGTTTTTCTCACTCCTACTAGTGAGTGTAGTGTAACACACACCCATACAATGCGCACCACCCCGTGATGTTTTTCTCACTCCTACTAGTGAATCTAATGTAACACACACCCATACAATGCGCACCACCCCGTGATGTTTTTCTCACTCCTACTAGTGAATGTAATGTAACACACACGCGTACAACACGCACCACCCCGTGATGATTTTCTCACTCCTACTAGTGAATGTAATGTAACACACACCCATGCAACGCGCACCACCCCGTGATGTTTTTCTCACTCCTACTAGTGAATGTAATGTAACACACACCCATACAATGCGCACCACCCCGTGATGTTTTTCTCACTCCTACTAGTGAATGTAGTGTAACACACACCCATACAATGCGCACCACCCCGTGATGTTTTTCTCACTCCTACTAGTGAATGTAGTGTAACACACACCCATACAATGCGCACCACCCCGTGATGTTTTTCTCACTCCTACTAGTGAATGTAATGTAACACACACCCATACAATGCGCACCACCCCGTGATGTTTTTCTCACTCCTACTAGTGAATCCAATGTAACACACACCCATACAATGCGCACCACCCCGTGATGTTTTTCTCACTCCTACTAGTGAATGTAATGTAACACACACCCATACAATGCGCACCACCCCGTGATGTTTTTCTCACTCCTACTAGTGAATGTAATGTAACACACACCCATACAATGCGCACCACCCCGTGATGTTTTTCTCACTCCTACTAGTGAATGTAATGTAACACACACCCATACAATGCGCACCACCCCGTGATGTTTTTCTCACTCCTACTAGTGAATGTAATGTAACACACACCCATACAATGCGCAGCACCCCGTGATGTTTTTCTCACTCCTACTAGTGAATCCAATGTAACACACACCCATACAATGCGCACCACCCCGTGATGTTTTTCTCACTCCTACTAGTGAATGTAATGTAACACACACCCATACAATGCGCACCACTCCGTGATGTTTTTCTCACTCCTACTAGTGAATGTAATGTAACACACACCCATACAATGCGCACCACCCCGTGATGTTTTTCTCACTCCTACTAGTGAATGTAATGTAACACACACCCATACAATGCGCACCACCCCGTGATGATTTTCTCACTCCTACTAGTGAATCTAATGTAACAAACACCCATACAATGCACACCACCCTGTGATGTTTTTCTCACTCCTACTAGTGAATGTAATGTAACACACACCCATACAATGCGCACCACCCCGTAATGTTTTTCTCACTCCTACTAATGAATGTAATGTAACACACACCCATACAATGCGAACCACCCCGTGATGATTTTCTCACTCCTACTAGTGAATCTAATGTAACAAACACCCATACAATGCGCACCACCCCGTGATGTTTTTCTCACTCCTATTAGTGAATGTAATGTAACACACACCCATACAATGCGCACCACCCCGTGATGATTTTCTCACTCCTACTATTGAATGTAATGTAACACACACCCATACAATGCGCACCACCCCGTGATGTTTTTCTCACTCCTACTAGTGAATGTAATGTAACACACACCCATACAATGCGCACCACCCCGTGATGTTTTTCTCACTCCTACTAGTGAATGTAATGTAACACACACCCATACAATGCGCACCACCCCGTGATGTTTTTCTCACTCCTACTAGTGAATGTAATGTAACGCACACCCATAAAATGCGTACCACGCCGTGATGTTTCTCTCACTCCTACTAGTGAATCTAATGTAAAACACACCCATACAATGCGCACCACCCCGTGATAATTTTCTCACTCCTACTAGTGAATCTAATGTAACACACACCCATACAATGCGCACCACCCCGTGATGTTTTTCTCACTCCTACTAGTGAATGTAATGTAACACACACCCATACAATGCGCACCACCCCGTGATGTTTTTCTCACTCCTACTAGTGAATGTAATGTAACACACACCCATACAATGCGCACCACCCCGTGATGTTTTTCTCACTGCTACTAGTGAATGTAATGTAACACCCAACCATACAATGCGCACCACCCCGTGATGTTTTTCTCACTCCTACTAGTGAATCTAATGTAACACACACCCATACAATGCGCACCACCCCGTGATGTTTTTCTCACTCCTACTAGTAAATCTAATGTAACACACACCCATACAATGCGCACCACCCCGTGATGTTTTTCTCACTCCTACTAGTGAAAGTAATGTAACACACGCCCATACAATGCGCACCACCAAGTGATGTTTTTCTCACTCCTACTAGTGAATGTAATGTAACACACACTCATACAATGCGCACCACCCCGTAATGTTTTTCTCACTCCTACTAGTGAATGTAATGTAACACACCCATACAATGCGCACCACCCCCTGATGTTTTTCTCACTCCTACTAGTGAATGTAATGTAACGCACACCCATACAGTGCGCACCACCCCGTGATGTTTTTCTCACTGCTAATAGTGAATGTAATGTAACGCACACCCATACAATGCGCACCACCCCGTGATGTTTCTCTCACTCCTACTAGTGAATGTAATGTAACGCACACCCATACAATGCGCACCACCCCGTGATGTTTCTCTCACTCCTACTAGTGAATGTAATGTAACGCACACCCATAAAATGCGCACCACCCCGTGATGTTTCTCTCAATCCTACTAGTGAATCTAATGTAACACACACCCATACAATGCGCACCACCCCGTGATGTTTCTCTCACTACTACTAGTGAATCTAATGTAACACACACCCATACAATGTGCAACACCCCGTGATAACTTTCTCACTCCTACTAGTGAATGTAATGTAACACACACCCATACAATGCGCACCACCCCGCGATGTTTTTCTCACTCCTACTAGTGAATGTAATGTAACACACACCAATACAATGCGCACCACCCCGTGATGTTTTTCTCACTCCTAGTAGTGAATGTAATGTAACACACACCCATACAATGCGCACCACCCGTGATGTTTTTCTCACTCCTAGTAGTGAATGTAATGTAACACACACCCATAAAATGCGCACCACACCATGATGTTTTTCTCACTCCTACTAGTGAATGTAGTGTAACACACACCCATACAATGCGCACCACACCGTGATGTATTTCTCACTGCTAGTAGTGAATGTAGTGTAACACACACCCATACAATGCGCACCACCCCGTGATGTTTTTCTCACTCTTACTAGTGAATGTAATGTAACACACACCCATACAATGCGCACCACCCCGTGATGTTTTTCTCACTCTTACTAGTGAATGTAATGTAACATACACCCATACAATGCGCACCACCCCGTGATGTTTTTCTCACTCCTACTAGTGAGTGTAGTGTAACACACACCCATACAATGCGCACCACCCCGTGATGTTTTTCTCACTCCTACTAGTGAATCTAATGTAACACACACCCATACAATGCGCACCACCCCGTGATGTTTTTCTCACTCCTACTAGTGAATGTAATGTAACACACACGCGTACAACACGCACCACCCCGTGATGATTTTCTCACTCCTACTAGTGAATGTAATGTAACACACACCCATGCAACGCGCACCACCCCGTGATGTTTTTCTCACTCCTACTAGTGAATGTAATGTAACACACACCCATACAATGCGCACCACCCCGTGATGTTTTTCTCACTCCTACTAGTGAATGTAATGTAACACACACCCATACAATGCGCACCACCCCGTGATGTTTTTCTCACTCCTACTAGTGAATGTAGTGTAACACACACCCATACAATGCGCACCACCCCGTGATGTTTTTCTCACTCCTACTAGTGAATGTAATGTAACACACACCCATACAATGCGCAGCACCCCGTGATGTTTTTCTCACTCCTACTAGTGAATCCAATGTAACACACACCCATACAATGCGCACCACCCCGTGATGTTTTTCTCACTCCTACTAGTGAATGTAATGTAACACACACCCATACAATGCGCACCACCCCGTGATGTTTTTCTCACTCCTACTAGTGAATGTAATGTAACACACACCCATACAATGCGCACCACCCCGTGATGTTTTTCTCACTCCTACTAGTGAATGTAATGTAACACACACCCATACAATGCGCACCACCCCGTGATGATTTTCTCACTCCTACTAGTGAATCTAATGTAACAAACACCCATACAATGCACACCACCCCGTGATGTTTTTCTCACTCCTACTAGTGAATGTAATGTAACACACACCCATACAATGCGCACCACCCCGTAATGTTTTTCTCACTCCTACTAATGAATGTAATGTAACACACACCCATACAATGCGAACCACCCCGTGATGATTTTCTCACTCCTACTAGTGAATCTAATGTAACAAACACCCATACAATGCGCACCACCCCGTGATGTTTTTCTCACTCCTACTAGTGAATGTAATGTAACACACACCCATACAATGCGCAACACCCCGTGATGTTTTTCTCACTCCTATTAGTGAATGTAATGTAACACACACCCATAAAATGCGCACCACCCCGTGATGATTTTCTCACTCCTACTAGTGAATGTAATGTAACACACACCCATACAATGCGCACCACCCCGTGATGTTTTTCTCACTCCTACTAGTGAATGTAATGTAACACACACCCATACAATGCGCACCACCCCGTGATGTTTTTCTCACTCCTACTAGTGAATGTAATGTAACACACACCCATACAATGCGCACCACCCCGTGATGTTTTTCTCACTCCTACTAGTGAATGTAATGTAACGCACACCCATAAAATGCGTACCACGCCGTGATGTTTCTCTCACTCCTACTAGTGAATCTAATGTAAAACACACCCATACAATGCGCACCACCCCGTGATAATTTTCTCACTCCTACTAGTGAATCTAATGTAACACACACCCATACAATGCGCACCACCCCGTGATGTTTTTCTCACTCCTACTAGTGAATGTAATGTAACACACACCCATACAATGCGCACCACCCCGTGATGTTTTTCTCACTCCTACTAGTGAATGTAATGTAACACACACCCATACAATGCGCACCACCCCGTGATGTTTTTCTCACTGCTACTAGTGAATGTAATGTAACACCCAACCATACAATGCGCACCACCCCGTGATGTTTTTCTCACTCCTACTAGTGAATCTAATGTAACACACACCCATACAATGCGCTCCACCCCGTGATGTTTTTCTCACTCCTACTAGTAAATCTAATGTAACACACACCCATACAATGCGCACCACCCCGTGATGTTTTTCTCACTCCTACTAGTGAATGTAATGTAACACACGCCCATACAATGCGCACCACCAAGTGATGTTTTTCTCACTCCTACTAGTGAATGTAATGTAACACACACTCATAAAATGCGCACCACCCCGTAATGTTTTTCTCACTCCTACTAGTGAATGTAATGTAACACACCCATACAATGCGCACCACCCCCTGATGTTTTTCTCACTCCTACTAGTGAATGTAATGTAACGCACACCCATACAATGCGCACCACCCCGTGATGTTTTTCTCACTGCTAATAGTGAATGTAATGTAACGCACACCCATACAATGCGCACCACCCCGTGATGTTTCTCTCACTCCTACTAGTGAATGTAATGTAACGCACACCCATACAATGCGCCCCACCCCGTGATGTTTCTCTCACTCCTACTAGTGAATGTAATGTAACGCACACCCATAAAATGCGCACCACCCCGTGATGTTTCTCTCACTCCTACTAGTGAATCTAATGTAACACACACCCATACAATGCGCACCACCCCGTGATGTTTCTCTCACTACTACTAGTGAATCTAATGTAACACACACCCATACAATGTGCAACACCCCGTGATAATTTTCTCACTCCTACTAGTGAATGTAATGTAACACACACCCATACAATGCGCACCACCCCGTGATGTTTTTCTCACTCCTACTAGTAAATGTAATGTAACACACACCAATACAATGCGCAAGACCCCGTGATGTTTTTCTCACTCCTAGTAGTGAATGTAATGTAACACACACCCATACAAAGCGCACCACCCCGTGATGTTTTTCTCACTCCTACTAGTGAATGTAATGTAACACACACCCATAAAATGCGCACCACACCATGATGTTTTTCTCACTCCTACTAGTGAATGTAGTGTAACACACACCCATACAATGCGCACCACACCGTGATGTATTTCTCACTGCTAGTAGTGAATGTAGTGTAACACACACCCATACAATGCGCACCACCCCGTGATGTTTTTCTCACTCTTACTAGTGAATGTAATGTAACACACACCCATACAATGCGCACCACCCCGTGATGTTTTTCTCACTCTTACTAGTGAATGTAATGTAACATACACCCATACAATGCGCACCACCCCGTGATGTTTTTCTCACTCCTACTAGTGAGTGTAGTGTAACACACACCCATACAATGCGCACCACCCCATGATGTTTTTCTCACTCCTACTAGTGAATCTAATGTAACACACACCCATACAATGCGCACCACCCCGTGATGTTTTTCTCACTCCTACTAGTGAATGTAATGTAACACACACGCGTACAACACGCACCACCCCGTGATGATTTTCTCACTCCTACTAGTGAATGTAATGTAACACACACCCATGCAACGCGCACCACCCCGTGATGTTTTTCTCACTCCTACTAGTGAATGTAATGTAACACACACCCATACAATGCGCACCACCACGTGATGTTTTTCTCACTCCTACTAGTGAATGTAATGTAACACACACCCATACAATGCGCACCACCCCGTGATGTTTTTCTCACTCCTACTAGTGAATGTAGTGTAACACACACCCATACAATGCGCACCACCCCGTGATGTTTTTCTCACTCCTACTAGTGAATGTAATGTAACACACACCCATACAATGCGCAGCACCCCGTAATGTTTTTCTCACTCCTACTAGTGAATCCAATGTAACACACACCCATACAATGCGCACCACCCCGTGATGTTTTTCTCACTCCTACTAGTGAATGTAATGTAACACACACCCATACAATGCGCAGCACCCCGTAATGTTTTTCTCACTCCTACTAGTGAATGTAATGTAACACACACCCATACAATGCGCACCACCCCGTGATGTTTTTCTCACTCCTACTAGTGAATGTAATGTAACACACACCCATACAATGCGCACCACCCCGTGATGTTTTTCTCACTCCTACTAGTGAATGTAATGTAACACACACCCATACAATGCGCACCACCCCGTGATGATTTTCTCACTCCTACTAGTGAATCTAATGTAACAAACACCCATACAATGCACACCACCCCGTGATGTTTTTCTTACTCCTACTAGTGAATGTAATGTAACACACACCCATACAATGCGCACCACCCCGTAATGTTTTTCTCACTCCTACTAATGAATGTAATGTAACACACACCCATACAATGCGAACCACCCCGTGATGATTTTCTCACTCCTACTAGTGAATCTAATGTAACAAACACCCATACAATGCGCACCACCCCGTGATGTTTTTCTCACTCCTACTAGTGAATGTAATGTAACACACACCCATACAATGCGCACCACCCCGTGATGATTTTCTCACTCCTACTAGTGAATCTAATGTAACACACACCCATACAATGCGCACCACCCTGTGATGTTTTTCTCACTCCTACTAGTGAATCTAATGTAACACACACCCATACAATGCGCACCACCCCGTGATGATTTTCTCACTCCTACTAGTGAATCTAATGTAACACACACCAATACAATGCGCACCACCCCGTGATGTTTTTCTCACTCCTAGTAGTGAATGTAATGTAACACACACCCATACAATGCGCACCACCCCTTGATGTATTTCTCACTCCTACTAGTGAATGTAATGTAACACACACCCATAAAATGCGCACCACACCATGATGTTTTTCTCACTCCTACTAGTGAATGTAGTGTAACACACACCCATACAATGCGCACCACCCCGTGATGTATTTCTCACTGCTAGTAGTGAATGTAGTGTAACACACACCCATACAATGCGCACCACCCCGTGATGTTTTTCTCACTACTACTAGTGAATGTAATGTAACACACACCCATACAATGCGCACCACCCCGTGATGATTTTCTCACTCCTACTAGTGAATCTAATGTAACAAACACCCATAAAATGCGCACCACCCCGTGATGTTTTTCTCACTCCTACTAGTGAATGTAATGTAACACACACCCATACAATGCGCACCACCCCGTGATGTTTTTCTCACTCCTACTAGTGAATGTAATGTAACACACACCCATACAATGCGCACCACCCCGTGATGTTTTTCTCACTCCTACTAGTGAATGTAATGTAACACAGACCCATACAATGTGCACCACCCCGTGATGTTTTTCTCACTCCTACTAGTGAATGTAATGTAACACACACCCATACAATGCGCACCACCCCGTGATGTTTTTCTCACTCTTACTAGTGAATGTAATGTAACACACACCCATACAATGAGCACCACCCCGTGATGTTTTTCTCACTCCTACTAGTGAATGTAATGTAACGCAAACCCATACAATGCGCACCACCCCGTGATGTTTTTCTCACTGCTAATAGTGAATGTAATGTAACGCACACCCATACAATGCGCACCACCCCGTGATGTTTTTCTCACTCCTACTAGTGAATGTAATGTAACGCACACCCATACAATGCGCACCACCCCGTGATGTTTCTCTCACTCCTACTAGTGAATGTAATGTAACGCACACCCATACAATGCGCACCACCCCGTGATGTTTCTCTCACTCCTACTAGTGAATCTAATGTAACACACACCCATACAATGCGCACCACCCCGTGATGTTTCTCTCACTACTACTAGTGAATCTAATGTAACACACACCCATACAATGCGCACCACCCCGTGATAATTTTCTCACTCCTACTAGTGAATGTAATGTAACACACACCCATACAATGCGCATCACCCCGTGATGTTTTTCTCACTCCTACTAGTGAATGTAATGTAACACACACCCATACAATGCGCACCACCCCGTGATGTTTTTCTCACTCCTACTAGTGAATGTAATGTAACACACACCCATACAATGCGCACCACCCCGTGATGTTTTTCTCACTCCTACTAGTGAATGTAGTGTAACACACACCCTACAATGCGCACCACCCCGTGATGTTTTTCTCACTGCTAGTAGTGAATGTAGTGTAACACACACCCATACAATGCGCACCACCCCGTGATGTTTTTCTCACTCCTACTAGTGAATGTAATGTAACACACACCCATACAATGCGCACCACCCCGTGATGATTTTCTCACTCCTACTAGTGAATCTAATGTAACGCACACCCATACAATGCGCACCACCCCGTGATGTTTTTCTCACTCCTACTAGTGAATGTAATGTAACACACACCCATACAATGCGCACCACCCCGTGATGTTTTTCTCACTCCTACTAGTGAATGTAATGTAACACACACCCATGCAATGTGCACCACCCCGTGATGTGTTTCTCACTCCTACTAGTGAATGTAATGTAACACACACCCATACAATGCGCACCACCCCGTGATGTTTTTCTCACTCCTACTAGTGAATGTAATGTAACACACACCCATACAATGCGCACCACCCCGTGATGTTTTTCTCACTCCTACTAGTGAATGTAATGTAACACACACCCATACAATGCGCACCACCCCGTGATGTTTTTCTCACTCCTACTAGTGAATGTAATGTAACACACACCCATACAATGCGCAACACCCCGTGATGTTTTTCTCACTCCTATTAGTGAATGTAATGTAACACACACCCATACAATGCGCACCACCCCGTGATGATTTTCTCACTCCTACTAGTGAATGTAATGTAACACACACCCATACAATGCGCACCACCCCGTGATGTTTTTCTCACTCCTACTAGTGAATGTAATGTAACACACACCCATACAATGCGCACCACCCCGTGATGTTTTTCTCACTCCTACTAGTGAATGTAATGTAACACACACCCATAAAATGCGCACCACCCCGTGATGTTTTTCTCACTCCTACTAGTGAATGTAATGTAACGCACACCCATAAAATGCGTACCACGCCGTGATGTTTCTCTCACTCCTACTAGTGAATCTAATGTAAAACACACCCATACAATGCGCACCACCCCGTGATAATTTTCTCACTCCTACTAGTGTATCTAATGTAACACACACCCATACAATGCGCACCACCCCGTGATGTTTTTCTCACTCCTACTAGTGAATGTAATGTAACACACACCCATACAATGCGCACCACCCCGTGATGTTTTTCTCACTGCTACTAGTGAATGTAATGTAACACACCCATACAATGCGCACCACCCCGTGATGTTTTTCTCACTGCTACTAGTGAATGTAATGTAACACCCAACCATACAATGCGCACCACCCCGTGATGTTTTTCTCACTCCTACTAGTGAATCTAATGTAACACACACCCATACAATGCGCACCACCCCGTGATGTTTTTCTCACTCCTACTAGTAAATCTAATGTAACACACACCCATACAATGCGCACCACCCCGTGATGTTTTTCTCACTCCTACTAGTGAATGTAATGTAACACACGCCCATACAATGCTCACCACCAAGTGATGTTTTTCTCACTCCTACTAGTGAATGTAATGTAACACACACTCATACAATGCGCACCACCCCGTAATGTTTTTCTCACTCCTACTAGTGAATGTAATGTAACACACCCATACAATGCGCACCACCCCCTGATGTTTTTCTCACTCCTACTAGTGAATGTAATGTAACGCACACCCATACAATGCGCACCACCCCGTGATGTTTTTCTCACTGCTAATAGTGAATGTAATGTAACGCACACCCATACAATGCGCACCACCCCGTGATGTTTCTCTCACTCCTACTAGTGAATGTAATGTAACGCACACCCATACAATGCGCACCACCCCGTGATGTTTCTCTCACTCCTACTAGTGAATGTAATGTAACGCACACCCATAAAATGCGCACCACCCCGTGATGTTTCTCTCACTCCTACTAGTGAATCTAATATAACACACACCCATACAATGCGCACCACCCCGTGATGTTTCTCTCACTACTACTAGTGAATCTAATGTAACACACACCCATACAATGTGCAACACCCCGTGATAATTTTCTCACTCCTACTAGTGAATGTAATGTAACACACACCCATACAATGCGCACCACCCTGTGATGTTTTTCTCACTCCTACTAGTGAATGTAATGTAACACACACCAATACAATGCGCACCACCCCGTGATGTTTTTCTCACTCCTAGTAGTGAATGTAATGTAACACACACCCATACAATGCGCACCACCCCGTGATGTTTTTCTCACTCCTACTAGTGAATGTAATGTAACACACACCCATACAATGCGCACCACCCCGTGATGTTTTTCTCACTCCTACTAGTGAATGTAATGTAACACACACCCATACAATGCGCACCACCCCGGAATGTTTTTCTCACTCCTACTAGTGAATGTAATGTAACGCACACCCATAAAATGCGTACCACGCCGTGATGTTTCTCTCACTCCTACTAGTGAATCTAATGTAAAACACACCCATACAATGCGCACCACCCCGTGATAATTTTCTCACTCCTACTAGTGAATCTAATGTAACACACACCCATACAATGCGCACCACCCCGTGATGTTTTTCTCACTCCTACTAGTGAATGTAATGTAACACACACCCATACAATGCGCACCACCCCGTGATGTTTTTCTCACTGCTACTAGTGAATGTAATGTAACACACCCATACAATGCGCACCACCCCGTGATGTTTTTCTCACTGCTACTAGTGAATGTAATGTAACACCCAACCATACAATGCGCACCACCCCGTGATGTTTTTCTCACTCCTACTAGTGAATCTAATGTAACACACACCCATACAATGCGCACCACCCCGTGATGTTTTTCTCACTCCTACTAGTAAATCTAATGTAACACACACCCATACAATGCGCACCACCCCGTGATGTTTTTCTCACTCCTACTAGTGAATGTAATGTAACACACGCCCATACAATGCTCACCACCAAGTGATGTTTTTCTCACTCCTACTAGTGAATGTAATGTAACACACACTCATACAATGCGCACCACCCCGTAATGTTTTTCTCACTCCTACTAGTGAATGTAATGTAACACACCCATACAATGCGCACCACCCCCTGATGTTTTTCTCACTCCTACTAGTGAATGTAATGTAACGCACACCCATACAATGCGCACCACCCCGTGATGTTTTTCTCACTGCTAATAGTGAATGTAATGTAACGCACACCCATACAATGCGCACCACCCCGTGATGTTTCTCTCACTCCTACTAGTGAATGTAATGTAACGCACACCCATACAATGCGCACCACCCCGTGATGTTTCTCTCACTCCTACTAGTGAATGTAATGTAACGCACACCCATAAAATGCGCACCACCCCGTGATGTTTCTCTCACTCCTACTAGTGAATCTAATGTAACACACACCCATACAATGCGCACCACCCCGTGATGTTTCTCTCACTACTACTAGTGAATCTAATGTAACACACACCCATACAATGTGCAACACCCCGTGATAATTTTCTCACTCCTACTAGTGAATGTAATGTAACACACACCCATACAATGCGCACCACCCCGTGATGTTTTTCTCACTCCTACTAGTGAATGTAATGTAACACACACCAATACAATGCGCACCACCCCGTGATGTTTTTCTCACTCCTAGTAGTGAATGTAATGTAACACACACCCATACAATGCGCACCACCCCGTGATGTTTTTCTCACTCCTACTAGTGAATGTAATGTAACACACACCCATAAAATGGGCACCACACCATGATGTTTTTCTCACTCCTACTAGTGAATGTAGTGTAACACACACCCATACAATGCGCACCACACCGTGATGTATTTCTCACTGCTAGTAGTGAATGTAGTGTAACACACACCCATACAATGCGCACCACCCCGTGATGTTTTTCTCACTCTTACTAGTGAATGTAATGTAACACACACCCATACAATGCGCACCACCCCGTGATGTTTTTCTCACTCTTACTAGTGAATGTAATGTAACATACACCCATACAATGCGCACCACCCCGTGATGTTTTTCTCACTCCTACTAGTGAGTGTAGTGTAACACACACCCATACAATGCGCACCACCCCGTGATGTTTTTCTCACTCCTACTAGTGAATCTAATGTAACACACACCCATACAATGCGCACCACACCGTGATGTTTTTCTCACTCCTACTAGTGAATGTAATGTAACACACACGCGTACAACACGCACCACCCCGTGATGATTTTCTCACTCCTACTAGTGAATGTAATGTAACACACACCCATGCAACGCGCACCACCCCGTGATGTTTTTCTCACTCCTACTAGTGAATGTAATGTAACACACACCCATACAATGCGCACCACCCCGTGATGTTTTTCTCACTCCTACTAGTGAATGTAATGTAACACACACCCATACAATGCGCACCACCCCGTGATGTTTTTCTCACTCCTACTAGTGAATGTAGTGTAACACACACCCATACAATGCGCACCACCCCGTGATGTTTTTCTCACTCCTACTAGTGAATGTAATGTAACACACACCCATACAATGCGCAGCACCCCGTGATGTTTTTCTCACTCCTACTAGTGAATCCAATGTAACACACACCCATACAATGCGCACCACCCCGTGATGTTTTTCTCACTCCTACTAGTGAATGTAATGTAACACACACCCATACAATGCGCACCACCCCGTGATGTTTTTCTCACTCCTACTAGTGAATGTAATGTAACACACACCCATACAATGCGCACCACCCCATGATGTTTTTCTCACTCCTACTAGTGAATGTAATGTAACACACACCCATACAATGCGCACCACCCCGTGATGTTTTTCTCACTCCTACTAGTGAATGTAATGTAACACACACCCATACAATGCGCACCACCCCGTGATGTTTTTCTCACTCCTACTAGTGAATGTAATGTAACACACACCCATACAATGCGCACCACCCCGTGATGTTTTTCTCACTCCTACTAGCGAATGTAATGTAACACACACGCATACAATGCGCACCACCCCGTGATGTTTTTCTCACTCCTACTGGTGAATCTAATGTAACACACACCCATACAATGCGCACCACCCCGTGATGTTTTTCTCACTCCTACTAGTGAATCTAATGTAACACACACCCATACAATGCGCACCACCCCGTGATGTTTTTCTCACTCCTGCTAGTGAATGTAATGTAACACACACCCATACAATGCGCACCACACCGTAATGTTTTTCTCACTCCTACTAATGAATGTAATGTAACACGCACCCATACAATGCGCACCACCCCGTGATGATTTTCTCACTCCTACTAGTGAATCTAATGTAACAAACACCCATACAATGCGCACCACCCCGTGATGTTTTTCTCACTCCTACTAGTGAATGTAATGTAACACACACCCATACAATGCGCACCACCCCGTGATGTTTTTCTCACTCCTACTAGTGAATGTAATGTAACACACACCCATACAATGCGCACCACCCCGTGATGTTTTTCTCACTCCTACTAGTGAATGTAATGTAACAAACACCCATACAATGCGCACCACCCCGTGATGTTTTTCTCACTCCTACTAGTGAATCTAATGTAACACACACCAATACAATGCGCACCACCCCGTGATGTTTTTCTCACTCCTGCTAGTGAATGTAATGTAACACACACCCATACAATGCGCACCACCCCGTAATGTTTTTCTCACTCCTACTAATGAATGTAATGTAACACGCACCCATACAATGCGCACCACCCGTGATGATTTTCTCACTCCTACTAGTGAATCTAATGTAACAAACACCCATACAATGCACACCACCCCGTGATGTTTTTCTCACTCCTACTAGTGAATGTAATGTAACACACACCAATACAATGCGCACCACCCCGTGATGTTTTTCTCACTCCTAGTAGTGAATGTAATGTAACACACACCCATACAATGCGCACCACCCCGTGATGTTTTTCTCACTCCTACTAGTGAATGTAATGTAACACACACCCATAAAATGGGCACCACACCATGAAGTTTTTCTCACTCCTACTAGTGAATGTAGTGTAACACACACCCATACAATGCGCACCACACCGTGATGTATTTCTCACTGCTAGTAGTGAATGTAGTGTAACACACACCCATACAATGCGCACCACCCCGTGATGTTTTTCTCACTCTTACTAGTGAATGTAATGTAACACACACCCATACAATGCGCACCACCCCGTGATGTTTTTCTCACTCTTACTAGTGAATGTAATGTAACATACACCCATACAATGCGCACCACCCCGTGATGTTTTTCTCACTCCTGCTAGTGAGTGTAGTGTAACACACACCCATACAATGCGCACCACCCCGTGATGTTTTTCTCACTCCTACTAGTGAATCTAATGTAACACACACCCATACAATGCGCACCACACCGTGATGTTTTTCTCACTCCTACTAGTGAATGTAATGTAACACACACGCGTACAACACGCACCACCCCGTGATGATTTTCTCACTCCTACTAGTGAATGTAATGTAACACACACCCATGCAACGCGCACCACCCCGTGATGTTTTTCTCACTCCTACTAGTGAATGTAATGTAACACACACCCATACAATGCGCACCACCCCGTGATGTTTTTCTCACTCCTACTAGTGAATGTAATGTAACACACACCCATACAATGCGCACCACCCCGTGATGTTTTTCTCACTCCTACTAGTGAATGTAGTGTAACACACACCCATACAATGCGCACCACCCCGTGATGTTTTTCTCACTCCTACTAGTGAATGTAATGTAACACACACCCATACAATGCGCAGCACCCCGTGATGTTTTTCTCACTCCTACTAGTGAATCCAATGTAACACACACCCATACAATGCGCACCACCCCGTGATGTTTTTCTCACTCCTACTAGTGAATGTAATGTAACACACACCCATACAATGCGCACCACCCCGTGATGTTTTTCTCACTCCTACTAGTGAATGTAATGTAACACACACCCATACAATGCGCACCACCCCATGATGTTTTTCTCACTCCTACTAGTGAATGTAATGTAACACACACCCATACAATGCGCACCACCCCGTGATGTTTTTCTCACTCCTACTAGTGAATGTAATGTAACACACACCCATACAATGCGCACCACCCCGTGATGTTTTTCTCACTCCTACTAGTGAATGTAATGTAACACACACCCATACAATGCGCACCACCCCGTGATGTTTTTCTCACTCCTACTAGCGAATGTAATGTAACACACACGCATACAATGCGCACCACCCCGTGATGTTTTTCTCACTCCTACTGGTGAATCTAATGTAACACACACCCATACAATGCGCACCACCCCGTGATGTTTTTCTCACTCCTACTAGTGAATCTAATGTAACACACACCCATACAATGCGCACCACCCCGTGATGTTTTTCTCACTCCTGCTAGTGAATGTAATGTAACACACACCCATACAATGCGCACCACACCGTAATGTTTTTCTCACTCCTACTAATGAATGTAATGTAACACGCACCCATACAATGCGCACCACCCCGTGATGATTTTCTCACTCCTACTAGTGAATCTAATGTAACAAACACCCATACAATGCGCACCACCCCGTGATGTTTTTCTCACTCCTACTAGTGAATGTAATGTAACACACACCCATACAATGCGCACCACCCCGTGATGTTTTTCTCACTCCTACTAGTGAATGTAATGTAACACACACCCATACAATGCGCACCACCCCGTGATGTTTTTCTCACTCCTACTAGTGAATGTAATGTAACAAACACCCATACAATGCGCACCACCCCGTGATGTTTTTCTCACTCCTACTAGTGAATCTAATGTAACACACACCAATACAATGCGCACCACCCCGTGATGTTTTTCTCACTCCTGCTAGTGAATGTAATGTAACACACACCCATACAATGCGCACCACCCCGTAATGTTTTTCTCACTCCTACTAATGAATGTAATGTAACACGCACCCATACAATGCGCACCACCCGTGATGATTTTCTCACTCCTACTAGTGAATCTAATGTAACAAACACCCATACAATGCACACCACCCCGTGATGTTTTTCTCACTCCTACTAGTGAATGTAATGTAACACACACCCATACAATGCGCACCACCCCGTAATGTTTTTCTCACTCCTACTAATGAATATAATGTAACACACACCCATACAATGCGAACCACCCCGTGATGATTTTCTCACTCCTACTAGTGAATCTAATGTAACAAACACCCATACAATGCGCACCACCCCGTGATGTTTTTCTCACTCCTACTAGTGAATGTAATGTAACACACACCCATACAATGCGCACCACCCCGTGATCATTTTCTCACTCCTACTAGTGAATCTAATGTAACACACACCCATACAATGCGCACCACCCTGTGATGTTTTTCTCACTCCTACTAGTGAATCTAATGTAACACACACCCATACAAGGCGCACCACCCCGTGATGTTTTTCTCACTCCTACTAGTGAATGTAATGTAACACACACCCATACAATGCGCACCACCCCGTGATGATTTTCTCACTCCTACTAGTGAATCTAATGTAACAAACACCCATACAATGCACACCACCCCGTGATGTTTTTCTCACTCCTATTAGTGAATGTAATGTAACAAACACCCATACAACGCGCACCACCCCGTGATGTTTTTCTCACTCCTACTAGTGAATGTAATGTAACACACACCCATACAATGCGCACCACCCCGTGATATTTTTCTCACTCCTACGAGTGAATGTAATGTAACACACACCCATACAATGCGCACCACCCCGTGATGTTTTTCTCACTCCTACTAGCGAATGTAATGTAACACACACCCATACAATGCGCACCACCCCGTGATGTTTTTCTCACTCCTACTAGTGAATGTAATGTAACACACACCCATACAATGCGCACCACCCCGTGATGTTTTTCTCACTCCTACTAGTGAATGTAATGTAACACACACCCATACAATGCGCACCACCCCGTGATGTTTTTCTCACTCCTACTAGTGAATCTAATGTAACACACACCCATACAATGCGCACCACCCAGTGATGTTTTTCTCACTCCTACTAGTGAATCTAATGTAACACACACCCATACAAGGCGCACCACCCCGTGATGTTTTTCTCACTCCTATTAGTGAATGTAATGTAACACACACCCATACAATGAGCACCACCCCGTGATGATTTTCTCACTCCTACTAGTGAATCTAATGTAACACACACCCATACAATGCGCAGCACCCCGTGATGTTTTTCTCACTCCTACTAGTGAATCCAATGTAACACACACCCATACAATGCGCACAACCCCGTGATGTTTTTCTCACTCCTACTAGTGAATGTAATGTAACACACACCCATACAATGCGCACCACCCCGTGATGTTTTTCTCACTCCTACTAGTGAATGTAATGTAACACACACCCATACAATGCGCACCACCCCGTGATGTTTTTCTCACTCCTACTAGTGAATGTAATGTAACACACACCCATACAATGCGCACCACCCCGTGATGTTTTTCTCACTCCTACTAGTGAATGTAATGTAACACACACCCATACAATGCGCACCACCCCGTGATGTTTTTCTCACTCCTACTAGTGAATGTAATGTAACACACACCCATACAATGCGCACCACCCCGTGATGTTTTTATCACTCCTACTAGCGAATGTAATGTAACACACACGCATACAATGCGCACCACCCCGTGATGTTTTTCTCACTCCTACTGGTGAATCTAATGTAACACACACCCATACAATGCGCACCACCCCGTGATGTTTTTCTCACTCCTACTAGTGAATCTAATGTAACACACACCCATACAATGCGCACCACCCCGTGATGTTTTTCTCACTCCTGCTAGTGAATGTAATGTAACACACACCCATACAATGCGCACCACACCGTAATGTTTTTCTCACTCCTACTAATGAATGTAATGTAACACGCACCCATACAATGCGCACCACCCCGTGATGATTTTCTCACTCCTACTAGTGAATCTAATGTAACAAACACCCATACAATGCGCACCACCCCGTGATGTTTTTCTCACTCCTACGAGTGAATGTAATGTAACACACACCCATACAATGCGCACCACCCCGTGATGTTTTTCTCACTCCTACTAGCGAATGTAATGTAACACACACCCATACAATGCGCAACACCCCGTGATGTTTTTCTCCCTCCTACTAGTGAATGTAATGTAACACACACCCATACAATGCGCACCACCCCGTGATGTTTTTCTCACTCCTACTAGTGAATGTAATGTAACACACACCCATACAATGCGCACCACCCCGTGATGTTTTTCTCACTCCTACTAGTGAATCTAATGTAACACACACCCATACAATGCGCACCACCCAGTGATGTTTTTCTCACTCCTACTAGTGAATCTAATGTAACACACACCCATACAAGGCGCACCACCCCGTGATGTTTTTCTCACTCCTATTAGTGAATGTAATGTAACACACACCCATACAATGAGCACCACCCCGTGATGAGTTTCTCACTCCTACTAGTGAATCTAATGTAACAAACACCCATACAATGCGCACCACCCCGTGATGTTTTTCTCACTCCTACTAGTGAATGTAATGTAACAAACACCCATACAATGCGCACCACCCCGTGATGTTTTTCTCACTCCTACTAGTGAATGTAATGTAACACACACCCATACAATGCGCACCACCGCGTGATGTTTTTCTCACTCCTACGAGTGAATGTAATGTAACACACACCCATACAATGCGCACCACCCCGTGATGTTTTTCTCACTCCTACTAGTGAATGTAATGTAACACACACCCATACAACGCGCACCACCCCGTGATGTTTTTCTCACTCCTACTAGTGAATGTAACACACACCCATACAACGCGCACCACCCCGTGATGTTTTTCTCACTCCTACTAGTGAATGTAATGTAACACACACCCATACAATGCGCACCACCCCGTGATGTTTTTCTCACTCCTACTAGTGAATCTAATGTAACACTCACCCATACAATGCGCACCACCCCGTGATGTTTTTCTCACTCCTACTAGTGAATGTAATGTAACACACACCCATACAATGCGTACCACGCCGTGATGTTTTTCTCACTCCTACTAGTGAATGTAATGGAACACACACCCATACAATGCGCACCGCCCCGTGATGTTTTTCTCACTCCTACTAGTGAATGTAATGTAACACACACCCATACAATGCGCACCACCCTGTGATGTTTTTCTCACTCCTACTAGTGAATGTAATGTAACACACACCCATACAATGCGCACCACCCCGTGATGTTTTTCTCACTCCTACTAGTGAATGTAATGTAACACACACCCATACAATGCGCACCCCCCCGTGATGTTTTTCTCACTCCTACTAGTGAATGTAATGTAACACACACCCATACAATGCGCACCGCCCCGTGATGTTTTTCTCACTCCTACTAGTGAATGTAATGTAACACACACCCATACAATGCGCACCGCCCCGTGATGTTTTTCTCACTCCTACTAGTGAATGTAATGTAACACACACCCATACAATGCGCACCACCCCGTGATGTTTTTCTCACTCCTACTAGTGAATGTAATGTAACACACACCCATACAATGCGCACCCCCCCGTGATGTTTTTCTCACTCCTACTAGTGAATGTAATGTAACACACACCCATACAATGCGCACCACCCCGTGATGTTTTTCTCACTCCTACTAGTGAATCTAATGTAACACACACCCATACAATGCGCACCACCCCGTGATGTTTTTCTCACTCCTACTAGTGAATGTAATGTAACACACACCCATACAATGCGCACCACCCCGTAATGTTTTTCTCACTCCTACTAATGAATGTAATGTAACACGCACCCATACAATGCGCACCACCCCGTGATGATTTTCTCACTCCTACTAGTGAATCTAATGTAACAAACACCCATACAATGCGCACCACCCCGTGATGTTTTTCTCACTCCTACTAGTGAATCTAATGTAACACACACCCATACAATGCGCACCACCCCGTAATGTTTTTCTCACTCCTACTAATGAATGTAATGTAACACGCACCCATACAATGCACACCACCCCGTGATGAATTTCTCACTCCTACTAGTGAATCTAATGTAACAAACACCCATACAATGCGCACCACCCCGTGATGTTTTTCTCACTCCTACTAGTGAATGTAATGTAACACACACCCATACAATGCGCACCACCCCGTGATGTTTTTCTCACTCCTACTAGTGAATCTAATGTAACACACACCCATACAAGGCGCACCACCCCGTGATGTTTTTCTCACTCCTACTAGTGAATGTAATGTAACACACACCCATACAATGCGCACCACCCCGTGATGTTTTTCTCACTCCTACTAGTGAATGTAATGTAACACACACCCATACAATGCGCACCACCCCGTGATGTTTTTCTCACTCCTACTAGTGAATGTAATGTAACACACACCCATACAATGCGCACCACCCCGTGATGTTTTTCTCACTGCTACTAGTGAATGTAATGTAACACACACCCATACAATGCGCACCACCCCGTGATGTTTTTCTCACTCCTACTAGTGAATGTAATGTAACACACACCCATACAATGCGCACCACCCCGTGATGTTTTTCTCACTCCTACTAGTGAATGTAATGTAACACACACCCATACAATGCGCACCACCCCGTGATGTTTTTCTCACTGCTACTAGTGAATGTAATGTAACACACCCCTACAATGCGCACCACCCCGTGATATATTTCTCACTCCTACTAGTGAATGTAATGTAACACACACCCATACAATGCGCACCACCCCGTGATGTTTTTCTCACTGATACTAGTGAATGTAATGTAACACACACCAATACAATGCGCACCACCCCGTGATGTTTCTCTCACTCCTACTATTGAATGTAATGTAACACACACCCATACAATGCGCACCACCCCGTGATGATTTTCTCACTCCTACTAGTGAATCTAATGTAACACACACCCATACAATGCGCACCACCCCGTGATGTTTTTCTCACTCCTACTAGTGAATGTAATGTAACACACACCCATACAATGCGCACCACCCCGTGATGTTTTTCTCACTCCTACTAGTGAATCTAATGTAACACACACCCATACAATGCGCACCACCCCGTGATGTTTTTCTCACTCCTACTAGTGAATCTAATGTAACACACACCCATACAATGCGCACCACCCCGTGATGTTTTTCTCACTCCTACTAGTGAATGTAATGTAGCACACACCCATACAATGCGCACCACCCCGTGATGATTTTCTCACTCCTACTTGTGAATCTAATGTAACAAACACCCATACAATGCGCACCACCCCGTGATGTTTTTCTCACTCCTACTAGTGAATGTAATGTAACACACACCCATACAATGCGCACCACCCCGTGATGTTTTTCTCACTCCTACTAGTGAATCTAATGTAACACACACCCATACAATGCGCACCACCCCGTGATGTTTTTCTCACTCCTACTAGTGAATGTAATGTAACACACACCCATACAATGCGCACCACCCCGTGATGTTTTTCTCACTCCTACTAGTGAATGTAATGTAACACACACCCATACAATGCGCACCACCCCGTGATGTTTTTCTCACTCCTACTAGTGAATCTAATGTAACACACACCCATACAATGCGCACCCCCCCGTGATGTTTTTCTCACTCCTACTAGTGAATGTAATGTAACACACACCCATACAATGCGCACCACCCCGTGATGTTTTTCTCACTCCTACTAGTGAATGTAATGTAACACACACCCATACAATGCGCACCACCCCGTGATGTTTTTCTCACTCCTACTAGTGAATGAAATGTAACACACACCCATACAATGCGCACCACCCCCTGATGTTTTTCTCACTCCTACTAGTGAATCTAATGTAACACACACCCATACAATGCGCACCACCCCGTGATGTTTTTCTCACTCCTACTAGTGAATCTAATGTAACACTCACCCATACAATGTGCACCACCCCGTGATGTTTTTCTCACTCCTACTAGTGAATGTAATGTAACACACACCCATACAATGCGCACCACCCCGTGATGATTTTCTCACTCCTACTTGTGAATCTAATGTAACAAACACCCATACAATGCGCACCACCCCGTGATGTTTTTCTCACTCCTACTAGTGAATGTAATGTAACACACACCCATACAATGCGCACCACCCCGTGATGTTTTTCTCACTCCTACTAGTGAATGTAATGTAACACACACCCATACAATGCGCACCACCCCGTGATGATTTTCTCACTCCTACTAGTGAATCTAATGTAACAAACACCCATACAATGCGCACCACCCCGTGATGTTTTTCTCACTCCTACTAGTGAATGTAATGTAACACACACCCATACAATGCGCACCACCCAGTGATATTTTTCTCACGCCTACTAGTGAATGTAATGTAACACACACCCATACACTGCGCACCACCCCGTGATGATTTTCTCACTCCTACTAGTGAATCTAATGTAACAAACACCCATACAATGCGCACCACCCCGTGATGTTTTTCTCACTCCTACTAGTGAATGTAATGTAACACACACCCATACAATGCGCACCACCCCGTGATATTTTTCTCACTCCTACTAGTGAATGTAATGTAACACACACCCATACAATGCGCACCACCCCGTGATGTTTTTCTCACTCCTACTAGTGAATGTAATGTAACACACACCCATACAATGCGCACCACCCCGTGATGTTTTTCTCACTCCTACTAGTGAGTGTAATGTAACACACACCCATACAATGCGCACCACCCCGTGATGTTTTTCTCACTCCTACTAGTGAATGTAATGTAACACACACCCATACAATGCGCACCACCCCGTGATGTTTTTCTCACTCCTACGAGTGAATGTAATGTAACACACACCCATACAATGCGCACCACCCCGTGATGTTTTTCTCACTCCTACGAGTGAATGTAATGTAACACACACCCATACAATGCGCACCACCCCGTGATGTTTTTCTCACTCCTACTAGTGAATCTAATGTAACACACACCCATACAATGCGCACCACCCCGTGATGTTTTTCTCACTGCTACTAGTGAATGTAATGTAACACACCCATACAATGCGCACCACCCGTGATGTTTTTCTCACTCCTACTAGTGAATGTAATGTAACACACACCCATACAATGCGCACCACCCCGTGATGTTTTTCTCACTCCTACTAGTGAATGTAATGTAACACACACCCATACAATGCGCACCACCCCGTGATGTTTTTCTCACTCCTACTAGTGAATGTAATGTAACACACACCCATACAATGCGCACCACCCCGTGATGTTTTTCTCACTCCTACTAGTGAATCTAATGTAACACACACCCATACAATGCGCACCACCCCGTGATGTTTTTCTCACTCCTACTAGTGAATCTAATGTAACACACACCCATACAATGCGCACCACCCCGTGATGATTTTCTCACTCCTACTAGTGAATCTAATGTAACACACACCCATACAATGCGCACCACCCCGTGATGATTTTCTCACTCCTACTAGTGAATCTAATGTAACACACACCCATACAATGCGCACCACCCCGTGATGTTTTTCTCACTCCTACTATTGAATGTAATGTAACACACACCCATACAATGCGCACCACCCAGTGATGTTCTTCTCACTCCTACTAGTGAATGTAATGTAACACACACCCATACAATGCGTACCACCCCGTGATGTTCTTCTCACTCCTACTAGTGAATCTAATGTAACACACACCAATACAATGCGCACCACCCCGTGATGTTTTTCTCACTCCTACTAGTGAATGTAATGTAACACACACCCATACAATGCGTACCACCCCGTGATGTTCTTCTCACTCCTAATAGTGAATCTAATGTAACACACACCAATACAATGCGCACCACCCCGTGATGTTTTTCTCACTCCTACTAGTGTATGTAATGTAACACACACCCATACAATGCGCACCACCCCGTGATGATTTTCTCACTCCTACTAGTGTATGTAATGTAACACACACCCATACAATGCGCACCACCCCGTGATGATTTTCTCACTCCTACTAGTGAATGTAATGTAACACACACCCATACAATGCGCACCACCCCGTGATGATTTTCTCACTCCTACTAGTGAATCTAATGTAACAAACACCCATACAATGCGCACCACCCCGTGATGTTTTTCTCACTCCTACTAGTGAATGTAATGTAACACACACCCATACAATGCGCACCACCCCGTGATGTTCTTCTCACTCCTACTAGTGAATGTAATGTAACACACACCCATACAATGCGCACCACCCCGTGATGTTTTTCTCACTCCTACTAGTGAATCTAATGTAACACACACCCATACAATGCGCACAACCCCGTGATGTTTTTCTCACTCCTACTAGTGAATGTAATGTAACACATACCCATACAATGCGCACCACCCCGTGATGTTTTTCTCACTCCTACTAGTGAATCTGATGTAACACACACCCATACAATGCGCACCACCCCGTGTTTTTCTCACTCCTACTAGTGAATCTAATGTAACACACACCCATACAATGCGCACCACCCCGTGATGTTTTTCTCACTCCTACTAGTGAATGTAATGTAACACACACCCATACAATGCGCACCACCCCGTGATGTTTTTCTCACTCCTACTAGTGAATGTAATGTAACACACACCCATACAATGCGCACCACCCCGTGATGTTTTTCTCACTCCTACTAGTGAATGTAATGTAACACACACCCATACAATGCGCACCCCCCCGTGATGTTTTTCTCACTCCTACTAGTGAATGTAATGTAACACACACCCATACAATGCGCACCACCCCGTGATGTTTTTCTCACTCCTACTAGTGAATCTAATGTAACACACACCCATACAATGCGCACCACCCCGTGATGTTTTTCTCACTCCTACTAGTGAATGTAATGTAACACACACCCATACAATGCGCACCACCCCGTAATGTTTTTCTCACTCCTACTAATGAATGTAATGTAACACGCACCCATACAATGCGCACCACCCCGTGATGATTTTCTCACTCCTACTAGTGAATCTAATGTAACAAACACCCATACAATGCGCACCACCCCGTGATGTTTTTCTCACTCCTACTAGTGAATCTAATGTAACACACACCCATACAATGCGCACCACCCCGTAATGTTTTTCTCACTCCTACTAATGAATGTAATGTAACACGCACCCATACAATGCGCACCACCCCGTGATGAATTTCTCACTCCTACTAGTGAATCTAATGTAACAAACACCCATACAATGCGCACCACCCCGTGATGTTTTTCTCACTCCTACTAGTGAATGTAATGTAACACACACCCACACAATGCGCACCACCCCGTGATGTTTTTCTCACTCCTACTAGTGAATCTAATGTAACACACACCCATACAAGGCGCACCACCCCGTGATGTTTTTCTCACTCCTACTAGTGAATGTAATGTAACACACACCCATACAATGCGCACCACCCCGTGATGTTTTTCTCACTCCTACTAGTGAATGTAATGTAACACACACCCATACAATGCGCACCACCCCGTGATGTTTTTCTCACTCCTACTAGTGAATGTAATGTAACACACACCCATACAATGCGCACCACCCCGTGATGTTTTTCTCACTGCTACTAGTGAATGTAATGTAACACACACCCATACAATGCGCACCACCCCGTGATGTTTTTCTCACTCCTACTAGTGAATGTAATGTAACACACACCCATACAATGCGCACCACCCCGTGATGTTTTTCTCACTCCTACTAGTGAATGTAATGTAACACACACCCATACAATGCGCACCACCCCGTGATGTTTTTCTCACTGCTACTAGTGAATGTAATGTAACACACCCATACAATGCGCACCACCCCGTGATATATTTCTCACTCCTACTAGTGAATGTAATGTAACACACACCCATACAATGCGCACCACCCCGTGATGTTTTTCTCACTGATACTAGTGAATGTAATGTAACACACACCAATACAATGCGCACCACCCCGTGATGTTTTTCTCACTCCTACTATTGAATGTAATGTAACACACACCCATACAATGCGCACCACCCCGTGATGATTTTCTCACTCCTACTAGTGAATCTAATGTAACACACACCCATACAATGCGCACCACCCCGTGATGTTTTTCTCACTCCTACTAGTGAATGTAATGTAACACACACCCATACAATGCGCACCACCCCGTGATGTTTTTCTCACTCCTACTAGTGAATCTAATGTAACACACACCCATACAATGCGCACCACCCCGTGATGTTTTTCTCACTCCTACTAGTGAATCTAATGTAACACACACCCATACAATGCGCACCACCCCGTGATGTTTTTCTCACTCCTACTAGTGAATGTAATGTAGCACACACCCATACAATGCGCACCACCCCGTGATGATTTTCTCACTCCTACTAGTGAATCTAATGTAACAAACACCCATACAATGCGCACCACCCCGTGATGTTTTTCTCACTCCTACTAGTGAATGTAATGTAACACACACCCATACAATGCGCACCACCCCGTGATGTTTTTCTCACTCCTACTAGTGAATCTAATGTAACACACACCCATACAATGCGCACCACCCCGTGATGTTTTTCTCACTCCTACTAGTGAATGTAATGTAACACACACCCATACAATGCGCACCACCCCGTGATGTTTTTCTCACTCCTACTAGTGAATGTAATGTAACACACACCCATACAATGCGCACCACCCCGTGATGGTTTTCTCACTCCTACTAGTGAATCTAATGTAACACACACCCATACAATGCGCACCCCCCCGTGATGTTTTTCTCACTCCTACTAGTGAATGTAATGTAACACACACCCATACAATGCGCACCACCCCGTGATGTTTTTCTCACTCCTACTAGTGAATGTAATGTAACACACACCCATACAATGCGCACCACCCCGTGATGTTTTTCTCACTCCTACTAGTGAATGTAATGTAACACACACCCATACAATGCGCACCACCCCGTGATGTTTTTCTCACTCCTACTAGTGAATGTAATGTAACACACACCCATACAACGCGCACCACCCCGTGATGTTTTTCTCAGTCCTACTAGTGAATGTAATGTAACACACACCCATACAATGCGCACCACCCCGTGATGATTTTCTCACTCCTACTTGTGAATCTAATGTAACAAACACCCATACAATGCGCACCACCCCGTGATGTTTTTCTCACTCCTACTAGTGAATGTAATGTAACACACACCCATACAATGCGCACCACCCCGTGATGTTTTTCTCACTCCTACTAGTGAATGTAATGTAACACACACCCATACAATGCGCACCACCCCGTGATGATTTTCTCACTCCTACTAGTGAATCTAATGTAACAAACACCCATACAATGCGCACCACCCCGTGATGTTTTTCTCACTCCTACTAGTGAATGTAATGTAACACACACCCATACAATGCGCACCACCCAGTGATGTTTTTCTCACGCCTACTAGTGAATGTAATGTAACACACACCCATACACTGCGCACCACCCCGTGATGATTTTCTCACTCCTACTAGTGAATCTAATGTAACAAACACCCATACAATGCGCACCACCCCGTGATGTTTTTCTCACTCCTACTAGTGAATGTAATGTAACACACACCCATACAATGCGCACCACCCCGTGATGTTTTTCTCACTCCTACTAGTGAATGTAATGTAACACACACCCATACAATGCGCACCACCCCGTGATGTTTTTCTCACTCCTACTAGTGAATGTAATGTAACACACACCCATACAATGCGCACCACCCCGTGATGTTTTTCTCACTCCTACTAGTGAGTGTAATGTAACACACACCCATACAATGCGCACCACCCCGTGATGTTTTTCTCACTCCTACTAGTGAATGTAATGTAACACACACCCATACAATGCGCACCACCCCGTGATGTTTTTCTCACTCCTACGAGTGAATGTAATGTAACACACACCCATACAATGCGCACCACCCCGTGATGTTTTTCTCACTCCTACGAGTGAATGTAATGTAACACACACCCATACAATGCGCACCACCCCGTGATGTTTTTCTCACTCCTACTAGTGAATCTAATGTAACACACACCCATACAATGCGCACCACCCCGTGATGTTTTTCTCACTGCTACTAGTGAATGTAATGTAACACACCCATACAATGCGCACCACCCGTGATGTTTTTCTCACTCCTACTAGTGAATGTAATGTAACACACACCCATACAATGCGCACCACCCCGTGATGTTTTTCTCACTCCTACTAGTGAATGTAATGTAACACACACCCATACAATGCGCACCACCCCGTGATGTTTTTCTCACTCCTACTAGTGAATGTAATGTAACACACACCCATACAATGCGCACCACCCCGTGATGTTTTTCTCACTCCTACTAGTGAATGTAATGTAACACACACCCATACAATGCGCACCACCCCGTGATGTTTTTCTCACTCCTACTAGTGAATCTAATGTAACACACACCCATACAATGCGCACCACCCCGTGATGTTTTTCTCACTCCTACTAGTGAATCTAATGTAACACACACCCATACAATGCGCACCACCCCGTGATGATTTTCTCACTCCTACTAGTGAATCTAATGTAACACACACCCATACAATGCGCACCACCCCGTGATGATTTTCTCACTCCTACTAGTGAATCTAATGTAACACACACCCATACAATGCGCACCACCCCGTGATGTTTTTCTCACTCCTACTATTGAATGTAATGTAACACACACCCATACAATGCGCACCACCCCGTGATGTTCTTCTCACTCCTACTAGTGAATGTAATGTAACACACACCCATACAATGCGTACCACCCCGTGATGTTCTTCTCACTCCTACTAGTGAATCTAATGTAACACACACCAATACAATGCGCACCACCCCGTGATGTTTTTCTCACTCCTACTAGTGAATGTAATGTAACACACACCCATACAATGCGTACCACCCCGTGATGTTCTTCTCACTCCTAATAGTGAATCTAATGTAACACACACCAATACAATGCGCACCACCCCGTGATGTTTTTCTCACTCCTACTAGTGTATGTAATGTAACACACACCCATACAATGCGCACCACCCCGTGATGATTTTCTCACTCCTACTAGTGTATGTAATGTAACACACACCCATACAATGCGCACCACCCCGTGATGATTTTCTCACTCCTACTAGTGAATGTAATGTAACACACACCCATACAATGCGCACCACCCCGTGATGATTTTCTCACTCCTACTAGTAAATCTAATGTAACAAACACCCATACAATGCGCACCACCCCGTGATGTTTTTCTCACTCCTACTAGTGAATTTAATGTAACACACACCCATACAATGCGCACCACCCCGTGATGTTCTTCTCACTCCTACTAGTGAATGTAATGTAACACACACCCATACAATGCGCACCACCCCGTGATGTTTTTCTCACTCCTACTAGTGAATCTAATGTAACACACACCCATACAATGCGCACAACCCCGTGATGTTTTTCTCACTCCTACTAGTGAATGTAATGTAACACATACCCATACAATGCGCACCACCCCGTGATGTTTTTCTCACTCCTACTAGTGAATCTAATGTAACACACACCCATACAATGCGCACCACCCCGTGTTTTTCTCACTCCTACTAGTGAATCTAATGTAACACACACCCATACAATGCGCACCACCCCGTGATGTTTTTCTCACTCCTACTAGTGAATGTAATGTAACACACACCCATACAATGCGCACCACCCCGTGATGTTTTTCTCACTCCTACTAGTGAATGTAATGTAACACACACCCATACAATGCGCACCACCCCGTGATGTTTTTCTCACTCCTACGAGTGAATGTAATGTAACACACACCCATACAATGCGCACCACCCCGTGATGTTTTTCTCACTCCTACGAGTGAATGTAATGTAACACACACCCATACAATGCGCACCACCCCGTGATGTTTTTCTCACTCCTACTAGTGAATCTAATGTAACACACACCCATACAATGCGCACCACCCCGTGATGTTTTTCTCACTGCTACTAGTGAATGTAATGTAACACACCCATACAATGCGCACCACCCGTGATGTTTTTCTCACTCCTACTAGTGAATGTAATGTAACACACACCCATACAATGCGCACCACCCCGTGATGTTTTTCTCACTCCTACTAGTGAATGTAATGTAACACACACCCATACAATGCGCACCACCCCGTGATGTTTTTCTCACTCCTACTAGTGAATGTAATGTAACACACACCCATACAATGCGCACCACCCCGTGATGTTTTTCTCACTCCTACTAGTGAATCTAATGTAACACACACCCATACAATGCGCACCACCCCGTGATGTTTTTCTCACTCCTACTAGTGAATCTAATGTAACACACACCCATACAATGCGCACCACCCCGTGATGATTTTCTCACTCCTACTAGTGAATCTAATGTAACACACACCCATACAATGCGCACCACCCCGTGATGATTTTCTCACTCCTACTAGTGAATCTAATGTAACACACACCCATACAATGCGCACCACCCCGTGATGTTTTTCTCACTCCTACTAGTGAATGTAATGTAACACACACCCATACAATGCGCACCACCCCGTGATGTTCTTCTCACTCCTACTAGTGAATGTAATGTAACACACACCCATACAATGCGTACCACCCCGTGATGTTCTTCTCACTCCTACTAGTGAATCTAATGTAACACACACCAATACAATGCGCACCACCCCGTGATGTTTTTCTCACTCCTACTAGTGAATGTAATGTAACACACACCCATACAATGCGTACCACCCCGTGATGTTCTTCTCACTCCTAATAGTGAATCTAATGTAACACACACCAATACAATGCGCACCACCCCGTGATGTTTTTCTCACTCCTACTAGTGTATGTAATGTAACACACACCCATACAATGCGCACCACCCCGTGATGATTTTCTCACTCCTACTAGTGTATGTAATGTAACACACACCCATACAATGCGCACCACCCCGTGATGATTTTCTCACTCCTACTAGTGAATGTAATGTAACACACACCCATACAATGCGCACCACCCCGTGATGATTTTCTCACTCCTACTAGTGAATCTAATGTAACAAACACCCATACAATGCGCACCACCCCGTGATGTTTTTCTCACTCCTACTAGTGAATGTAATGTAACACACACCCATACAATGCGCACCACCCCGTGATGTTCTTCTCACTCCTACTAGTGAATCTAATGTAACACACACCCATACAATGCGCACCACCCCGTGATGTTTTTCTCACTCCTACTAGTGAATCTAATGTAACACACACCCATACAATGCGCACAACCCCGTGATGTTTTTCTCACTCCTACTAGTGAATGTAATGTAACACATACCCATACAATGCGCACCACCCCGTGATGTTTTTCTCACTCCTACTAGTGAATCTAATGTAACACACACCCATACAATGCGCACCACCCCGTGTTTCTCTCACTCCTACTAGTGAATCTAATGTAACACACACCCATACAATGCGCACCACCCCGTGTTTTTCTCACTCCTACTAGTGAATCTAATGTAACACACACCCATACAATGCGCACCACCCCGTGATGTTTTTCTCACTCCTACTAGTGAATGTAATGTAACACACACCCATACAGTGCGCACCACCCCGTGATGTTTTTCTCACTCCTACTAGTGAATGTAATGTAACACACACCCATACAGTGCGCACCACCCCGTGATGTTTTTCTCCCTCCTACTAGTGAATGTAATGTAACATACACCCATACAGTGCGCACCACCACGTGATGTTTTTCTCACTCCTACTAGTCAATGTAATGTAACACACACCCATACAGTGCGCACCACCCCGTGATGTTTTTCTCACTCCTACTAGTGAATGTAATGTAACACACACCCATACAGTGCGCACCACCCCGTGATGTTTTTCTCACTCCTACTAGTGAATGTAATGTAACACACACCCATACAGTGCGCACCACCCCGTGATGATTTTCTCACTCCTACTAGTGAATCTAATGTAACAAACACCCATACAATGCGCACCACCCCGTGATGTTTTTCTCACTCCTAGTAGTGAATGTAATGTAACACACACCCATACAATGCGCACCACCCCTTGATGTTTTTCTCACTCCTACTAGTGAATGTAATGTAACACACACTCATAAAATGCGCACCACACCGTGATGTTTTTCTCACTCCTACTAGTGAATGTAGTGTAACACACACCCATACAATGCGCACCACCCCGTGATGTATTTCTCACTCCTACTAGTGAGTGTAGTGTAACACACACCCATACAATGCGCACCACCCCGTGATGTTTTTCTCACTCCTACTAGTGAATCTAATGTAACACACACCCATACAATGCGCACCACCCCGTGATGTTTTTCTCACTCCTACTAGTGAATGTAATGTAACACACACCCATACGATGCGCACCACCCCGTGATGATTTTCTCACTCCTACTAGTGAATGTAATGTAACACACACCCATACAACGCGCACCACCCCGTGATGTTTTTCTCACTCCTATTAGTGAATTTAATGTAACACACACCCATACAATGCGCACCACCCCGTGATGTTTTTCTCACTCCTACGAGTGAATGTAATGTAACACACACCCATACAATGCGCACCACCCCGTGATGTTTTTCTCACTCCTACTAGTGAATCTAATGTAACACACACCCATACAATGCGCACCACCCCGTGATGTTTTTCTCACTGCTACTAGTGAATGTAATGTAACACACCCATACAATGCGCACCACCCGTGATGTTTTTCTCACTCCTACTAGTGAATGTAATGTAACACACACCCATACAATGCGCACCACCCCGTGATGTTTTTCTCACTCCTACTAGTGAATGTAATGTAACACACACCCATACAATGTGCACCACCCCGTGATGTTTTTCTCACTCCTACTAGTGAATGTAATGTAACACACACCCATACAATGCGCACCACCCCGTGATGTTTTTCTCACTCCTACTAGTGAATCTAATGTAACACACACCCATACAATGCGCACCACCCCGTGATGATTTTCTCACTCCTACTAGTGAATCTAATGTAACACACACCCATACAATGCGCACCACCCCGTGATGATTTTCTCACTCCTACTAGTGAATCTAATGTAACACACACCCATACAATGCGCACCACCCCGTGATGTTTTTCTCACTCCTACTAGTGAATGTAATGTAACACACACCCATACAATGCGCACCACCCCGTGATGTTCTTCTCACTCCTACTAGTGAATGTAATGTAACACACACCCATACAATGCGTACCACCCCGTGATGTTCTTCTCACTCCTACTAGTGAATCTAATGTAACACACACCAATACAATGCGCACCACCCCGTGATGTTTTTCTCACTCCTACTAGTGAATGTAATGTAACACACACCCATACAATGCGTACCACCCCGTGATGTTCTTCTCACTCCTAATAGTGAATCTAATGTAACACACACCAATACAATGCGCACCACCCCGTGATGTTTTTCTCACTCCTACTAGTGTATGTAATGTAACACACACCCATACAATGCGCACCACCCCGTGATGATTTTCTCACTCCTACTAGTGTATGTACTGTAACACACACCCATACAATGCGCACCACCCCGTGATGATTTTCTCACTCCTACTAGTGAATGTAATGTAACACACACCCATACAATGCGCACCACCCCGTGATGATTTTCTCACTCCTAATAGTGAATCTAATGTAACAAACACCCATACAATGCGCACCACCCCGTGATGTTTTTCTCACTCCTACTAGTGAATGTAATGTAACACACACCCATACAATGCGCACCACCCCGTGATGTTCTTCTCACTCCTAATAGTGAATCTAATGTAACACACACCCATACAATGCGCACCACCCCGTGATGTTTTTCTCACTCCTACTAGTGAATCTAATGTAACACACACCCATACAATGCGCACAACCCCGTGATGTTTTTCTCACTCCTACTAGTGAATGTAATGTAACACATACCCATACAATGCGCACCACCCCGTGATGTTTTTCTCACTCCTACTAGTGAATCTAATGTAACACACACCCATACAATGCGCACCACCCCGTGTTTTTCTCACTCCTACTAGTGAATCTAATGTAACACACACCCATACAATGCGCACCACCCCGTGATGTTTTTCTCACTCCTACTAGTGAATGTAATGTAACACACACCCATACAATGCGCACCACCCCGTGATGTTTTTCTCACTCCTACTAGTGAATGTAATGTAACACACACCCATACAATGCGCACCACCCCGTGATGTTTTTCTCACTCCTACTAGTGAATGTAATGTAACACACACCCATACAATGCGCACCACCCCGTGATGTTTTTCTCACTCCTACTAGTGAATGTAATGTAACACACACCCATACAATGCGCACCACACCGTGATGTTTTTCTCACTCCTACTAGTGAATGTAATGTAACACACACCCATACAATGCGCACCACCCCGTGATGTTTTTCTCACTCATACGAGTGAATGTAATGTAACACACACCCATACAATGCGCACCACCCCGTGATGTTTTTCTCACTCATACGAATGAATGTAATGTACCACACACCCATACAATGCGCACCACCCCGTGATGTTTTTCTCACTCCTACTAGTGAATGTAATGTAACACACACCCATACAATGCGCACCACCCCGTGATGTTTTTCTCACTCCTACTAGTGAATGTAATGTAACACACACCGAAACAATGCGCACCACCCCGTGATGATTTTCTCACTCCTACTAGTGAATCTAATGTAACACACACCCATACAATGCGCACCACCCCGTGATGTTTTTCTCACTCCTACTAGTGAATGTAATGTAACACACTCCCATACAATGCGCACCACCCCGTGATGTTTTTCTCACTCGTAGTATTGAATGTAATGTAACACACACCCATACAATGCGCACCACCCCGTGATGTTTTTCTCACTCCTACTAGTGAATCTAATGTAACACACACCCATACAATGCGCACCACCCCGTGATGTTTTTCTCACTCCTACTAGTGAATGTAATGTAACACACACCCATACAATGCGCACCACCCCGTGATGTTTTTCTCACTCCTACTAGTGAATGTAATGTAACACACACCCATACAATGCGCACCACCCCGTGATGTTTTTCTCAGTCCTACTAGTGAATGCAATGTAACACGCACCCATACAATGCGCACCACCCCGTGATGTTTTTCTCACTCCTACTAGTGAATGTAATGTAACAAACACCCATACAATGCGCACCTCCCCGTGATGTTTTTCTCACTCCTACTAGTGACTGTAATGTAACACACACACATACAATGCGCACCACCCCGTGATGATTTTCTCACTCCTACTAGTGAATGTAATGTAACACACACCCATACAATGCGCACCACCCCGTGATGTTTTTCTCACTCCTACTAGTGAATGTAATGTAACACACACCCATACAATGCGCACCACCAGGTGATGTTTTTCTCACTCCTACTAGTGAATGTAATGTAACACACACCCATACAATGAGCACCACCCCGTGATGTTTTTCTCACTCCTACTAGTGAACGTAATGTAACACACACCCATACAATGCGCACCACCCCGTGATGTTTTTCTCACTCCTAATAGTGAATGTAATGTAACACACACCCATACAATGCGCACCACCCCGTGATGTTTTTCTCACTCCTAATAGTGAATGTAATGTAACACACACCCATACAATGCGCACCACCCCGTGATCATTTTCTCACTCCTACTAGTGAATCTAATGTAACAAACACCCATACAATGCGCACCACCCCGTGATGTTTTTCTCACTCCTACTAGTGAATGTAATGTAACACACACCCATACAATGCGCACCACCCCGTGATGTTTTTCTCACTCCTACTAGTGAATGTAATGTAACACACACCCATACAATGCGCACCACCCCGTGATGTTTTTCTCACTCCTACTAGTGAATGTAATGTAACACACACCCATACAATGCGCACCACCCCGTGATGTTTTTCTCACTCCTACTAGTGAATGTAATGTAACACACACCCATACAATGCGCACCACCCCGTGATGTTTCTCTCACTCCTACTAGTGAATGTAATGTAACACACACCCATACAATGCGCACCACCCCGTGATGTTTTTCTCACTCCTAATAGTGAATGTAATGTAACACACACCCATACAATGCGCACCACCCCGTGATCATTTTCTCACTCCTACTAGTGAATCTAATGTAACAAACACCCATACAATGCGCACCACCCCGTGATGTTTTTCTCACTCCTACTAGTGAATGTAATGTAACACACACCCATACAATGCGCACCACCCCGTGATGTTTTTCTCACTGCTACTAGTGAATGTAATGTAACACACACCCATACAATGCGCACCACCCCGTGATGTTTTTCTCACTCCTACTAGTGAATGTAATGTAACACACACCCATACAATGCGCACCACCCCGTGATGTTTTTCTCACTCCTACTAGTGAATGTAATGTAACACACACCCATACAATGCGCACCACCCCGTGATGTTTTTCTCACTCCTACTAGTGAATGTAATGTAACACACACCCATACAATGCGCACCACCCCGTGATGTTTTTCTCACTCCTACTAGTGAATGTAATGTAACACACACCCATACAATGCGCACCACCCCGTGATGTTTTTTCTCACTCCTACTAGTGAATGTAATGTAACACACACCCATACAATCCGCACCACCCCGTGATGTTTTTCTCACTCCTACTAGTGAATGTAATGTAACACACTCCCATACAATGCGCACCACCCCGTGATGTTTTTCTCACTCCTACTAGTGAATCTAATGTAACACACACCCATACAATGCGCACCACCCCGTGATGTTTTTCTCACTCCTACTAGTGAATGTAATGTAACACACACCCATACAACGCGCACCACCCCGTGATGATTTTCTCACTCCTACTAGTGAATGTAATGTAACACACACCCATACAACGCGCACCACCCCGTGATGTTTTTCTCACTCCTACTATTGAATGTAATGTAACACACACCCATACAACGCGCACCACCCCGTGATGTTTTTCTCACTCCTACTAGTGAATGTAATGTAACACACACCCATACAACGCGCACCACCCCGTGATGTTTTTCTCACTCCTACTAGTGAATCTAATGTAACACACACCCATACAACGCGCACCACCCCGTGATGTTTTTCTCACTCCTACTAGTGAATGTAATGTAACACACACCCATACAACGCGCACCACCCCGTGATGATTTTCTCACTCCTACTAGTGAATCTAATGTAACACACACCCATACAATGCGCACCACCCAGTGATGTTTTTCTCACGCCTACTAGTGAATGTAATGTAACACACACCCATACACTGCGCACCACCCCGTGATGATTTTCTCACTCCTACTAGTGAATCTAATGTAACAAACACCCATACAATGCGCACCACCCCGTGATGTTTTTCTCACTCCTACTAGTGAATGTAATGTAACACACACCCATACAATGCGCACCACCCCGTGATATTTTTCTCACTCCTACTAGTGAATGTAATGTAACACACACCCATACAATGCGAACCACCCCGTGATGTTTTTCTCACTCCTACTAGTGAATGTAATGTAACACACACCCATACAATGCGCACCACCCCGTGATGTTTTTCTCACTCCTACTAGTGAGTGTAATGTAACACACACCCATACAATGCGCACCACCCCGTGATGTTTTTCTCACTCCTACTAGTGAATGTAATGTAACACACACCCATACGATGCGCACCACCCCGTGATGTTTTTCTCACTCCTACGAGTGAATGTAATGTAACACACACCCATACAATGCGCACCACCCCGTGATGTTTTTCTCACTCCTACGAGTGAATGTAATGTAACACACACCCATACAATGCGCACCACCCCGTGATGTTTTTCTCACTCCTAATAGTGAATGTAATGTAACACACACACCCATACAATGCGCACCACCCCGTGATCATTTTCTCACTCCTACTAGTGAATCTAATGTAACAAACACCCATACAATGCGCACCACCCCGTGATGTTTTTCTCACTCCTACTAGTGAATGTAATGTAACACACACCCATACAATGCGCACCACCCCGTGATGTTTTTCTCACTCCTACTAGTGAATGTAATGTAACACACACCCATACAATGCGCACCACCCCGTGATGTTTTTCTCACTCCTACTAGTGAATGTAATGTAACACACACCCATACAATGCGCACCACCCCGTGATGTTTTTCTCACTCCTACTAGTGAATGTAATGTAACACACACCCATACAATGCGCACCACCCCGTGATGTTTCTCTCACTCCTACTAGTGAATGTAATGTAACACACACCCATACAATGCGCACCACCCCGTGATGTTTTTCTCACTCCTAATAGTGAATGTAATGTAACACACACCCATACAATGCGCACCACCCCGTGATCATTTTCTCACTCCTACTAGTGAATCTAATGTAACAAACACCCATACAATGCGCACCACCCCGTGATGTTTTTCTCACTCCTACTAGTGAATGTAATGTAACACACACCCATACAATGCGCACCACCCCGTGATGTTTTTCTCACTGCTACTAGTGAATGTAATGTAACACACACCCATACAATGCGCACCACCCCGTGATGTTTTTTCTCACTCCTACTAGTGAATGTAATGTAACACACACCCATACAATCCGCACCACCCCGTGATGTTTTTCTCACTCCTACTAGTGAATGTAATGTAACACACTCCCATACAATGCGCACCACCCCGTGATGTTTTTCTCACTCCTACTAGTGAATCTAATGTAACAAACACCCATACAATGCGCACCACCCCGTGATGTTTTTCTCACTCCTACTAGTGAATGTAATGTAACACACACCCATACAATGCGCACCACCCCGTGATGTTTCTCTCACTCCTACTAGTGAATGTAATGTAACACACACCCATACAATGCGCACCACCCCGTGATGTTTTTCTCACTCCTAATAGTGAATGTAATGTAACACACACCCATACAATGCGCACCACCCCGTGATCATTTTCTCACTCCTACTAGTGAATCTAATGTAACAAACACCCATACAATGCGCACCACCCCGTGATGTTTTTCTCACTCCTACTAGTGAATGTAATGTAACACACACCCATACAATGCGCACCACCCCGTGATGTTTTTCTCACTGCTACTAGTGAATGTAATGTAACACACACCCATACAATGCGCACCACCCCGTGATGTTTTTTCTCACTCCTACTAGTGAATGTAATGTAACACACACCCATACAATCCGCACCACCCCGTGATCTTTTTCTCACTCCTACTAGTGAATGTAATGTAACACACTCCCATACAATGCGCACCACCCCGTGATGTTTTTCTCACTCCTACTAGTGAATCTAATGTAACACACACCCATACAATGCGCACCACCCCGTGATGTTTTTCTCACTCCTACTAGTGAATGTAATGTAACACACACCCATACAACGCGCACCACCCCGTGATGATTTTCTCACTCCTACTAGTGAATGTAATGTAACACACACCCATACAACGCGCACCACCCCGTGATGTTTTTCTCACTCCTACTATTGAATGTAATGTAACACACACCCATACAACGCGCACCACCCCGTGATGTTTTTCTCACTCCTACTAGTGAATGTAATGTAACACACACCCATACAACGCGCACCACCCCGTGATGTTTTTCTCACTCCTACTAGTGAATCTAATGTAACACACACCCATACAACGCGCACCACCCCGTGATGTTTTTCTCACTCCTACTAGTGAATGTAATGTAACACACACCCATACAACGCGCACCACCCCGTGATGATTTTCTCACTCCTACTAGTGAATCTAATGTAACACACACCCATACAATGCGCACCACCCAGTGATGTTTTTCTCACGCCTACTAGTGAATGTAATGTAACACACACCCATACACTGCGCACCACCCCGTGATGATTTTCTCACTCCTACTAGTGAATCTAATGTAACAAACACCCATACAATGCGCACCACCCCGTGATGTTTTTCTCACTCCTACTAGTGAATGTAATGTAACACACACCCATACAATGCGCACCACCCCGTGATATTTTTCTCACTCCTACTAGTGAATGTAATGTAACACACACCCATACAATGCGAACCACCCCGTGATGTTTTTCTCACTCCTACTAGTGAATGTAATGTAACACACACCCATACAATGCGCACCACCCCGTGATGTTTTTCTCACTCCTACTAGTGAGTGTAATGTAACACACACCCATACAATGCGCACCACCCCGTGATGTTTTTCTCACTCCTACTAGTGAATGTAATGTAACACACACCCATACGATGCGCACCACCCCGTGATGTTTTTCTCACTCCTACGAGTGAATGTAATGTAACACACACCCATACAATGCGCACCACCCCGTGATGTTTTTCTCACTCCTACGAGTGAATGTAATGTAACACACACCCATACAATGCGCACCACCCCGTGATGTTTTTCTCACTCCTAATAGTGAATGTAATGTAACACACACCCATACAATGCGCACCACCCCGTGATCATTTTCTCACTCCTACTAGTGAATCTAATGTAACAAACACCCATACAATGCGCACCACCCCGTGATGTTTTTCTCACTCCTACTAGTGAATGTAATGTAACACACACCCATACAATGCGCACCACCCCGTGATGTTTTTCTCACTCCTACTAGTGAATGTAATGTAACACACACCCATACAATGCGCACCACCCCGTGATGTTTTTCTCACTCCTACTAGTGAATGTAATGTAACACACACCCATACAATGCGCACCACCCCGTGATGTTTTTCTCACTCCTACTAGTGAATGTAATGTAACACACACCCATACAATGCGCACCACCCCGTGATGTTTCTCTCACTCCTACTAGTGAATGTAATGTAACACACACCCATACAATGCGCACCACCCCGTGATGTTTTTCTCACTCCTAATAGTGAATGTAATGTAACACACACCCATACAATGCGCACCACCCCGTGATCATTTTCTCACTCCTACTAGTGAATCTAATGTAACAAACACCCATACAATGCGCACCACCCCGTGATGTTTTTCTCACTCCTACTAGTGAATGTAATGTAACACACACCCATACAATGCGCACCACCCCGTGATGTTTTTCTCACTGCTACTAGTGAATGTAATGTAACACACACCCATACAATGCGCACCACCCCGTGATGTTTTTCTCACTCCTACTAGTGAATGTAATGTAACACACACCCATACAATGCGCACCACCCCGTGATGTTTTTCTCACTCCTACTAGTGAATGTAATGTAACACACACCCATACAATGCGCACCACCCCGTGATGTTTTTCTCACTCCTACTAGTGAATGTAATGTAACACACACCCATACAATGCGCACCACCCCGTGATGTTTTTCTCACTCCTACTAGTGAATGTAATGTAACACACACCCATACAATGCGCACCACCCCGTGATGTTTTTTCTCACTCCTACTAGTGAATGTAATGTAACACACACCCATACAATCCGCACCACCCCGTGATGTTTTTCTCACTCCTACTAGTGAATGTAATGTAACACACTCCCATACAATGCGCACCACCCCGTGATGTTTTTCTCACTCCTACTAGTGAATCTAATGTAACACACACCCATACAATGCGCACCACCCCGTGATGTTTTTCTCACTCCTACTAGTGAATGTAATGTAACACACACCCATACAACGCGCACCACCCCGTGATGATTTTCTCACTCCTACTAGTGAATGTAATGTAACACACACCCATACAACGCGCACCACCCCGTGATGTTTTTCTCACTCCTACTATTGAATGTAATGTAACACACACCCATACAACGCGCACCACCCCGTGATGTTTTTCTCACTCCTACTAGTGAATGTAATGTAACACACACCCATACAACGCGCACCACCCCGTGATGTTTTTCTCACTCCTACTAGTGAATCTAATGTAACACACACCCATACAACGCGCACCACCCCGTGATGTTTTTCTCACTCCTACTAGTGAATGTAATGTAACACACACCCATACAACGCGCACCACCCCGTGATGATTTTCTCACTCCTACTAGTGAATCTAATGTAACACACACCCATACAATGCGCACCACCCAGTGATGTTTTTCTCACGCCTACTAGTGAATGTAATGTAACACACACCCATACACTGCGCACCACCCCGTGATGATTTTCTCACTCCTACTAGTGAATCTAATGTAACAAACACCCATACAATGCGCACCACCCCGTGATGTTTTTCTCACTCCTACTAGTGAATGTAATGTAACACACACCCATACAATGCGCACCACCCCGTGATATTTTTCTCACTCCTACTAGTGAATGTAATGTAACACACACCCATACAATGCGAACCACCCCGTGATGTTTTTCTCACTCCTACTAGTGAATGTAATGTAACACACACCCATACGATGCGCACCACCCCGTGATGTTTTTCTCACTCCTACGAGTGAATGTAATGTAACACACACCCATACAATGCGCACCACCCCGTGATGTTTTTCTCACTCCTACGAGTGAATGTAATGTAACACACACCCATACAATGCGCACCACCCCGTGATGTTTTTCTCACTCCTATTAGTGAATCTAATGTAACACACACCCATACAATGCGCACCACCCCGTGATGTTTTTCTCACTGCTACTAGTGAATGTAATGTAACACACCCATACAATGCGCACCACCCGTGATGTTTTTCTCACTCCTACTAGTGAATGTAATGTAACACACACCCATACAATGCGCACCACCCCGTGATGTTTTTCTCACTCCTACTAGTGAATGTAATGTAACACACACCCATACAATGCGCACCACCCCGTGATGTTTTTCTCACTCCTACTAGTGAATGTAATGTAACACACACCCATACAATGCGCACCACCCCGTGATGTTTTTCTCACTCCTACTAGTGAATCTAATGTAACACACACCCATACAATGCGCACCACCCCGTGATGTTTTTCTCACTCCTACTAGTGAATCTAATGTAACACACACCCATACAATGCGCACCACCCCGTGATGATTTTCTCACTCCTACTAGTGAATCTAATGTAACACACACCCATACAATGCGCACCACCCCGTGATGATTTTCTCACTCCTACTAGTGTATCTAATGTAACACACACCCATACAATGCGCACCACCCCGTGATGTTTTTCTCACTCCTACTAGTGAATGTAATGTAACACACACCCATACAATGCGCACCACCCCGTGATGTTCTTCTCACTCCTACTAGTGAATGTAATGTAACACACACCCATACAATGCGTACCACCCCGTGATGTTCTTCTCACTCCTACTAGTGAATCTAATGTAACACACACCAATACAATGCGCACCACCCCGTGATGTTTTTCTCACTCCTACTAGTGAATGTAATGTAACACACACCCATACAATGCGTACCACCCCGTGATGTTCTTCTCACTCCTAATAGTGAATCTAATGTAACACACACCAATACAATGCGCACCACCCCGTGATGTTTTTCTCACTCCTACTAGTGTATGTAATGTAACACACACCCATACAATGCGCACCACCCCGTGATGATTTTCTCACTCCTACTAGTGTATGTAATGTAACACACACCCATACAATGCGCACCACCCCGTGATGATTTTCTCACTCCTACTAGTGAATGTAATGTAACACACACCCATACAATGCGCACCACCCCGTGATGATTTTCTCACTCCTACTAGTGAATCTAATGTAACAAACACCCATACAATGCGCACCACCCCGTGATGTTTTTCTCACTCCTACTAGTGAATGTAATGTAACACACACCCATACAATGCGCACCACCCCGTGATGTTCTTCTCACTCCTACTAGTGAATCTAATGTAACACACACCCATACAATGCGCACCACCCCGTGATGTTTTTCTCACTCCTACTAGTGAATCTAATGTAACACACACCCATACAATGCGCACAACCCCGTGATGTTTTTCTCACTCCTACTAGTGAATGTAATGTAACACATACCCATACAATGCGCACCACCCCGTGATGTTTTTCTCACTCCTACTAGTGAATCTAATGTAACACACACCCATACAATGCGCACCACCCCGTGTTTTTCTCACTCCTACTAGTGAATCTAATGTAACACACACCCATACAATGCGCACCACCCCGTGATGTTTTTCTCACTCCTACTAGTGAATGTAATGTAACACACACCCATACAATGCGCACCACCCCGTGATGTTTTTCTCACTCCTACTAGTGAATGTAATGTAACACACACCCATACAATGCGCACCACCCCGTGATGTTTTTCTCACTCCTACTAGTGAATGTAATGTAACACACACCCATACAATGCGCACCACCCCGTGATGTTTTTCTCCCTCCTACTAGTGAATGTAATGTAACATACACCCATACAATGCGCACCACCCCGTGATGTTTTTCTCACTCCTACTAGTCAATGTAATGTAACACACACCCATACAGTGCGCACCACCCCGTGATGTTTTTCTCACTCCTACTAGTGAATGTAATGTAACACACACCCATACAGTGCGCACCACCCCGTGATGATTTTCTCACTCCTACTAGTGAATCTAATGTAACAAACACCCATACAATGCGCACCACCCCGTGATGTTTTTCTCACTCCTAGTAGTGAATGTAATGTAACACACACCCATACAATGCGCACCACCCCTTGATGTTTTTCTCACTCCTACTAGTGAATGTAATGTAACACACACTCATAAAATGCGCACCACACCATGATGTTTTTCTCACTCCTACTAGTGAATGTAGTGTAACACACACCCATACAATGCGCACCACCCCGTGATGTATTTCTCACTGCTACTAGTGAATGTAGTGTAACACACACCCATACAATGCGCACCACCCCGTGATGTTTTTCTCACTCCTATTAGTGAATTTAATGTAACACACACCCATACAATGCGCACCACCCCGTGATGTTTTTCTCCCTCCTACTAGTGAATGTAATGTAACACACACCCATACAATGCGCACCACCCCGTGATGTTTTTCTCACTCCTACTAGTGAATGTAGTGTAACACACACCCATACAATGCGCACCACCCCGTGATGTTTTTCTCACTCCTACTAGTGAATGTAATGTAACACACACCCATACAATGCGCAGCACCACGTGATGTTTTTCTCACTCCTACTAGTGAATCCAATGTAACACACACCCATACAATGCGCACCACCCCGTGATGTTTTTCTCACTCCTACTAGTGAATGTAATGTAACACACACCCATACAATGCGCACCACCCCGTGATGTTTTTCTCACTCCTACTAGTGAATGTAATGTAACACACACCCATACAATGCGTACCACCCCGTGATGTTTTTCTCACTCCTACTAGTGAATGTAATGTAACACACACCCATACAATGCGCACCACCCCGTGATGTTTTTCTCACTCCTACTATTGAATGTAATGTAACACACACCCATACAATGCGCACCACCCCGTGATGTTTTTCTCACTCCTACTAGTGAATGTAATGTAACACACACCCATACAATGCGCACCACCCCGTGATGTTTTTCTCACTCATACGAGTGAATGTAATGTAACACACACCCATACAATGCGCACCACCCCGTGATGTTTTTCTCACTCATACGAATGAATGTAATGTAACACACACCCATACAATGCGCACCACCCCGTGATGTTTTTCTCACTCCTACTAGTGAATGTAATGTAACACACACCCATACAATGCGCACCACCCCGTGATGTTTTTCTCACTCCTACTAGTGTATGTAATGTAACACACACCGAAACAATGCGCACCACCCCGTGATGATTTTCTCACTCCTACTAGTGAATCTAATGTAACACACACCCATACAATGCGCACCACCCCGTGATGTTTTTCTCACTCCTACTAGTGAATGTAATGTAACACACTCCCATACAATGCGCACCACCCCGTGATGTTTTTCTCACTCGTAGTATTGAATGTAATGTAACACACACCCATACAATGCGCACCACCCCGTGATGTTTTTCTCACTCCTACTAGTGACTGTAATGTAACACACACCCATACAATGCGCACCACCCCGTGATGTTTTTCTCACTCCTACTAGTGAATGTAATGTAACACACACCCATACAATGCGCACCACGCCGTGATGTTTTTCTCACTCCTACTAGTGAATGTAATGTAACACACACCCATACAATGCGCACCACCCCGTGATGTTTTTCTCACTCCTACTAGTGAATGCAATGTAACACGCACCCATACAATGCGCACCACCCCGTGATGTTTTTCTCACTCCTACTAGTGAATGTAATGTAACAAACACCCATACAATGCGCACCTCCCCGTGATGTTTTTCTCACTCCTACTAGTGACTGTAATGTAACACACACCCATCCAATGCGCACCACCCCGTGATGATTTTCTCACTCCTACTAGTGAATCTAATGTAACACACACCCATACAATGCGCACCACCCCGTGATGTTTTTCTCACTCCTACTAGTGAATGTAGTGTAACACACACCCATACAATGCGCACCACCAGGTGATGTTTTTCTCACTCCTACTAGTGAATGTAATGTAACACACACCCATACAATGAGCACCACCCCGTGATGTTTTTCTCACTCCTACTAGTGAATGTAATGTAACACACACCCATACAATGCGCACCACCCCGTGATGTTTTTCTCACTCCTAATAGTGAATGTAATGTAACACACACCCATACAATGCGCACCACCCCGTGATGTTTTTCTCACTCCTAATAGTGAATGTAATGTAACACACACCCATACAATGCGCACCACCCCGTGATCATTTTCTCACTCCTACTAGTGAATCTAATGTAACAAACACCCATACAATGCGCACCACCCCGTGATGTTTTTCTCACTCCTACTAGTGAATGTAATGTAACACACACCCATACAATGCGCACCACCCCGTGATGTTTTTCTCACTCCTACTAGTGAATGTAATGTAACACGCACCCATACAATGCGCACCACCCCGTGATGTTTTTCTCACTCCTACTAGTGAATGTAATGTAACACACACCCATACAATGCGCACCACCCCGTGATGTTTTTCTCACTCCTACTAGTGAATGTAATGTAACACACACCCATACAATGCGCACCACCCCGTGATGTTTCTCTCACTCCTACTAGTGAATGTAATGTAACACACACCCATACAATGCGCACCACCCCGTGATGTTTTTCTCACTCCTAATAGTGAATGTAATGTAACACACACCCATACAATGCGCACCACCCCGTGATCATTTTCTCACTCCTACTAGTGAATCTAATGTAACAAACACCCATACAATGCGCACCACCCCGTGATGTTTTTCTCACTCCTACTAGTGAATGTAATGTAACACACACCCATACAATGCGCACCACCCCGTGATGTTTTTCTCACTGCTACTAGTGAATGTAATGTAACACACACCCATACAATGCGCACCACCCCGTGATGTTTTTCTCACTCCTACTAGTGAATTTAATGTAACACACACCCATACAATGCGCACCACCCCGTGATGTTTTTCTCACTCCTACTAGTGAATGTAATGTAACACACACCCATACAATGCGCACCACCCCGTGATGTTTTTCTCACTCCTACTAGTGAATGTAATGTAACACACACCCATACAATGCGCACCACCCCGTGATGTTTTTCTCACTCCTACTAGTGAATGTAATGTAACACACACCCATACAATGCGCACCACCCCGTGATGTTTTTTCTCACTCCTACTAGTGAATGTAATGTAACACACACCCATACAATCCGCACCACCCCGTGATGTTTTTCTCACTCCTACTAGTGAATGTAATGTAACACACTCCCATACAATGCGCACCACCCCGTGATGTTTTTCTCACTCCTACTAGTGAATCTAATGTAACACACACCCATACAATGCGCACCACCCCGTGATGTTTTTCTCACTCCTACTAGTGAATGTAATGTAACACACACCCATACAACGCGCACCACCCCGTGATGATTTTCTCACTCCTACTAGTGAATGTAATGTAACACACACCCATACAACGCGCACCACCCCGTGATGTTTTTCTCACTCCTACTAGTGAATGTAATGTAACACACACCCATACAACGCGCACCACCCCGTGATGTTTTTCTCACTCCTACTAGTGAATGTAATGTAACACACACCCATACAACGCGCACCACCCCGTGATGTTTTTCTCACTCCTACTAGTGAATCTAATGTAACACACACCCATACAACGCGCACCACCCCGTGATGTTTTTCTCACTCCTACTAGTGAATGTAATGTAACACACACCCATACAACGCGCACCACCCCGTGATGTTTTTCTCACTCCTACTAGTGAATGTAATGTAACACACACCCATACAACGCGCACCACCCCGTGATGTTTTTCTCACTCCTACTAGTGAATGTAATGTAACACACACCCATACAATGCGCAACACCCCGTGATGTTTTTCTCACTCCTACTAGTGAATGTAGTGTAACACACACCCATACAATGCGCACCACCCCGTGATGTTTTTCTCACTCCTACTAGTGAATGTAATGTAACACACACCCATACAATGCGCAGCACCACGTGATGTTTTTCTCACTCCTACTAGTGAATCCAATGTAACACACACCCATACAATGCGCACCACCCCGTGATGTTTTTCTCACTCCTACTAGTGAATGTAATGTAACACACACCCATACAATGCGCACCACCCCGTGATGTTTTTCTCACTCCTACTAGTGAATGTAATGTAACACACACCCATACAATGCGTACCACCCCGTGATGTTTTTCTCACTCCTACTAGTGAATGTAATGTAACACACACCCATACAATGCGCACCACCCCGTGATGTTTTTCTCACTCCTACTAGTGAATGTAATGTAACACACACCCATACAATGCGCACCACCCCGTGATGTTTTTCTCACTCGTAGTATTGAATGTAATGTAACACACACCCATACAATGCGCACCACCCCGTGATGTTTTTCTCACTCCTACTAGTGAATCTAATGTAACACACACCCATACAATGCGCACCACCCCGTGATGTTTTTCTCACTCCTACTAGTGAATGTAATGTAACACACACCCATACAATGCGCACCACGCCGTGATGTTTTTCTCACTCCTACTAGTGAATGTAATGTAACACACACCCATACAATGCGCACCACCCCGTGATGTTTTTCTCACTCCTACTAGTGAATGCAATGTAACACGCACCCATACAATGCGCACCACCCCGTGATGTTTTTCTCACTCCTACTAGTGAATGTAATGTAACAAACACCCATACAATGCGCACCTCCCCGTGATGTTTTTCTCACTCCTACTAGTGACTGTAATGTAACACACACCCATCCAATGCGCACCACCCCGTGATGATTTTCTCACTCCTACTAGTGAATCTAATGTAACACACACCCATACAATGCGCACCACCCCGTGATGTTTTTCTCACTCCTACTAGTGAATGTAATGTAACACACACCCATACAATGCGCACCACCAGGTGATGTTTTTCTCACTCCTACTAGTGAATGTAATGTAACACACACCCATACAATGAGCACCACCCCGTGATGTTTTTCTCACTCCTACTAGTGAATGTAATGTAACACACACCCATACAATGCGCACCACCCCGTGATGTTTTTCTCACTCCTAATAGTGAATGTAATGTAACACACACCCATACAATGCGCACCACCCCGTGATGTTTTTCTCACTCCTAATAGTGAATGTAATGTAACACACACCCATACAATGCGCACCACCCCGTGATCATTTTCTCACTCCTACTAGTGAATCTAATGTAACAAACACCCATACAATGCGCACCACCCCGTGATGTTTTTCTCACTCCTACTAGTGAATGTAATGTAACACACACCCATACAATGCGCACCACCCCGTGATGTTTTTCTCACTCCTACTAGTGAATGTAATGTAACACGCACCCATACAATGCGCACCACCCCGTGATGTTTTTCTCACTCCTACTAGTGAATGTAATGTAACACACACCCATACAATGCGCACCACCCCGTGATGTTTTTCTCACTCCTACTAGTGAATGTAATGTAACACACACCCATACAATGCGCACCACCCCGTGATGTTTCTCTCACTCCTACTAGTGAATGTAATGTAACACACACCCATACAATGCGCACCACCCCGTGATGTTTTTCTCACTCCTAATAGTGAATGTAATGTAACACACACCCATACAATGCGCACCACCCCGTGATCATTTTCTCACTCCTACTAGTGAATCTAATGTAACAAACACCCATACAATGCGCACCACCCCGTGATGTTTTTCTCACTCCTACTAGTGAATGTAATGTAACACACACCCATACAATGCGCACCACCCCGTGATGTTTTTCTCACTGCTACTAGTGAATGTAATGTAACACACACCCATACAATGCGCACCACCCCGTGATGTTTTTCTCACTCCTACTAGTGAATTTAATGTAACACACACCCATACAATGCGCACCACCCCGTGATGTTTTTCTCACTCCTACTAGTGAATTTAATGTAACACACACCCATACAATGCGCACCACCCCGTGATGTTTTTCTCACTCCTACTAGTGAATGTAATGTAACACACACCCATACAATGCGCACCACCCCGTGATGTTTTTCTCACTCCTACTAGTGAATGTAATGTAACACACACCCATACAATGCGCACCACCCCGTGATGTTTTTCTCACTCCTACTAGTGAATGTAATATAACACACACCCATACAATGCGCACCACCCCGTGATGTTTTTTCTCACTCCTACTAGTGAATGTAATGTAACACACACCCATACAATCCGCACCACCCCGTGATGTTTTTCTCACTCCTACTAGTGAATGTAATGTAACACACTCCCATACAATGCGCACCACCCCGTGATGTTTTTCTCACTCCTACTAGTGAATCTAATGTAACACACACCCATACAATGCGCACCACCCCGTGATGTTTTTCTCACTCCTACTAGTGAATGTAATGTAACACACACCCATACAACGCGCACCACCCCGTGATGATTTTCTCACTCCTACTAGTGAATGTAATGTAACACACACCCATACAATGCGCACCACCCCGTGATGTTTTTCTCACTCCTACTAGTGAATGTAATGTAACACACACCCATACAACGCGCACCACCCCGTGATGTTTTTCTCACTCCTACTAGTGAATGTAATGTAACACACACCCATACAACGCGCACCACCCCGTGATGTTTTTCTCACTCCTACTAGTGAATCTAATGTAACACACACCCATACAACGCGCACCACCCCGTGATGTTTTTCTCACTCCTACTAGTGAATGTAATGTAACACACACCCATACAACGCGCACCACCCCGTGATGTTTTTCTCACTCCTACTAGTGAATGTAATGTAACACACACCCATACAACGCGCACCACCCCGTGATGTTTTTCTCACTCCTACTAGTGAATGTAATGTAACACACACCCATACAATGCGCAACACCCCGTGATGTTTTTCTCACTCCTACTAGTGAATGTAATGTAACACACACCCATACAATGCGCACCACCCCGTGATGTTTTTCTCACTCCTACTAGTGAATGTAATGTAACACACACCCATACAATGCGCACCACCCCGTGATGTTTTTCTCACTCCTACTAGTGAATGTAATGTAACACACAACCATACAATGCGCACCACCCCGTGATGTTTTTCTCACTCCTACTAGTGAATGTAATGTAACACACACCCATACAATGCGCACCACCCCGTGATGTTTTTCTCACTCCTACTAGTGAATGTAATGTAACACACACCCATACAATGCGCACCACCCCGTGATGTTTTTTCACTCCTACTAGTGAATCTAATGTAACACACACCCATACAATGCGCACCACCCCGTGATGTTTTTCTCACTCCTACTAGTGAATCTAATGTAACACACACCCATACAATGCGCACCACCCCGTGATGTTTTTCTCACTCCTACTAGTGAATGTAATGTAACACACACCCATACAATGCGCACCACCCCGTGATGTTTTTTCACTCCTACTAGTGAATGTAATGTAACACACACCGATACAATGCGCACCACCCCGTGATGTTTTTCTCACTCCTACTAGTGAATGTAATGTAACACACCCATACAATGCGCACCACCCCCTAATGTTTTTCTCACTCCTACTAGTGAATGTAATGTAACACACACCCATACAATGCGCACCACCCCGTGATGTTTTTCTCACTCCTACTAGTGAATGTAATGTAACGCACACCCATACAATGCGCACCACGCCGTGATGTTTTTCTCACTCCTACTAGTGAATGTAATGTAACGCACACCCATACAATGCGCACCACCCCGTGATGTTTTTCTCACTCCTACTAGTGAATGTAATGTAACACACACCCATACAATGCGCACCACCCCGTGATGTTTTTCTCACTCCTACTAGTGAATGTAATGTAACACACACCCATACAATGCGCACCACCCCGTGATGTTTTTTCACTCCTACTAGTGAATGTAATGTAACACACACCCATACAATTCGCACCACCCCGTGATGTTTTTCTCATTCCTACTAGTGAATGTAATGTAACACACACCCATACAATATGCACCACCCCGTGATGTTTTTCTCACTCCTACTAGTGAATCTAAGGTAACACACACCCATACAATGCGCACCACACCGTGATGTTTTTCTCACTCCTACTAGTGAATGTAATGTAACACACACCCATACAATGCGCACCACCCCGTGATGTTTTTCTCACTCCTACTAGTGAATCTAATGTAACACACACCCATACAATGCGCACCACCCCGTGATGTTTTTCTTACTCCTACTAGTGAATCTAATGTAACACACACCCATACAATGCGCACCACCCCGTGATGTTTTTCTCACTCATACTAGTGAATCTAATGTAACACACACCCATACAATACGCACCACCCCGTGATGTTTTTCTCACTCCTACTAGTGAATCTAATGTAACACACACCCATACAATGCGCACCACCCCGTGATGTTTTTCTCACTCCTACTAGTGAATGTAATGTAACACACACCCATACAATGCGCACCACCCCGTGATGATTTTCTCACTCCTACTAGTGAATCTAATGTAACAAACACCCATACATTGCGCACCAACCCGTGATGTTTTTTCACTCCTACTAGTGAATCAAATGTAACACACACCCATACAATGCGCACCACCCCGTGATGTTTTTCTCACTCCTACTAGTGAATGTAATGTAACACACACCCATACAATGCGCACCACCCCGTGATGTTTTTCTCACTCCTACTAGTGAATCTAATGTAACACACACCCATACAATGCGCACCACCCCGTGATGTTTTTCTCACTCCTACGAGTGAATCTAATGTAACACACACCCATACAATGCGCAGCAGCCCGTGATGTTTTTCTCACTCCTACTAGTGAATGTAATGTAACACACACCCATAAAATGCGCACCACCCCGTGATGTTTTTCTCAGCCCTATTAGGGAATGTAATGTAACACACACCTATACAATGCGCACCACCCCGTGATGTTTTTCTCACTCCTACTAGTGAATGTAATGTAACACACACCCATTCAATGCGCACCACCCCGTGATGTTTTTCTCACTCCTACTAGTGAATGTATTGTAACACACACCCATACAATGCGCACCACCCCGTGATGTTTTTCTCACTCCTACTAGTGAATGTAATGTAACACACACACATACAATGCGCACCACCCCGTGATGTTTTTCTCACTCCTACTAGTGAATGTAATGTAACACACACCCATACAATGCGCACCACCCCGTGATGTTTTTCTCACTCCTACTAGTGAATGTAATGTAACACACACCCATACAATGCGCACCACCCCTTGATGTTTTTCTCACTCCTACTAGTGAATGTAATGTAACACACACCCATACAATGCGCACCACCCCGTGATGATTTTCTCACTCCTACTAGTGAATGTAATGTAACAAACACCCATACAATGCGCACCACCCCGTGATGTTTTTCTCACTCCTACTTGTGAATGTAATGTAACACACACCCATACAATGCGCACCACCCCGTGATGTTTTTCTCACTCATACGAGTGAATGTAATGTAACACACACCCATACAATGCGCACCACCCCGTGATGTTTTTCTCACTCATACGAATGAATGTAATGTAACACACACCCATACAATGCGCACCACCCCGTGATGTTTTTCTCACTCCTACTAGTGAATGTAATGTAACACACACCTATACAATGCGCACCACCCCGTGATGTTTTTCTCACTCCTACTAGTGAATCTAATGTAACACACACCCATACAATGCGCACCACCCCGTGATGTTTTTTCACTCCTACTAGTGAATGTAATGTAACACACACCCATACAATGCGCACCACCCCGTGATGTTTTTCTCATTCCTACTAGTGAATGTAATGTAACACACACCCATACAATATGCACCACCCCGTGATGTTTTTCTCACTCCTACTAGTGAATCTAAGGTAACACACACCCATAAAATGCGCACCACACCGTGATGTTTTTCTCACTCCTACTAGTGAATGTAATGTAACACACACCCATACAATGCGCACCACCCCGTGATGTTTTTCTCACTCCTACTAGTGAATCTAATGTAACACACACCCATACAATGCGCACCACCCCGTGATGTTTTTCTTACTCCTACTAGTGAATCTAATGTAACACACACCCATACAATGCGCACCACCCCGTGATGTTTTTCTCACTCCTACTAGTGAATCTAATGTAACACACACCCATACAATGCGCACCACCCCGTGATGTTTTTCTCACTCCTACTAGTGAATCTAATGTAACACACACCCATACAATGCGCACCACCCCGTGATGTTTTTCTCACTCCTACTAGTGAATGTAATGTAACACACACCCATACAATGCGCACCACCCCGTGATGATTTTCTCACTCCTACTAGTGAATCTAATGTAACAAACACCCATACATTGCGCACCAACCCGTGATGTTTTTTCACTCCTACTAGTGAATCAAATGTAACACACACCCATACAATGCGCACCACCCCGTGATGTTTTTCTCACTCCTACTAGTGAATGTAATGTAACACACACCCATACAATGCGCACCACCCCGTGATGTTTTTCTCACTCCTACTAGTGAATCTAATGTAACACACACCCATACAATGCGCACCACCCCGTGATGTTTTTCTCACTCCTACGAGTGAATCTAATGTAACACACACCCATACAATGCGCAGCAGCCCGTGATGTTTTTCTCACTCCTACTAGTGAATGTAATGTAACACACACCCATAAAATGCGCACCACCCCGTGATGTTTTACTCAGCCCTATTAGGCAATGTAATGTAACACACACCCATACAATGCGCACCACCCCGTGATGTTTTTCTCACTCCTACTAGTGAATGTAATGTAACACACACCCATTCAATGCGCACCACCCCGTGATGTTTTTCTCACTCCTACTAGTGAATGTAATGTAACACACACCCATACAATGCGCACCACCCCGTGATGTTTTTTCTCACTCCTACTAGTGAATGTAATGTAACACACACCCATACAATCCGCACCACCCCGTGATGTTTTTCTCACTCCTACTAGTGAATGTAATGTAACACACTCCCATACAATGCGCACCACCCCGTGATGTTTTTCTCACTCCTACTAGTGAATCTAATGTAACACACACCCATACAATGCGCACCACCCCGTGATGTTTTTCTCACTCCTACTAGTGAATGTAATGCAACACACACCCATACAACGCGCACCACCCCGTGATGATTTTCTCACTCCTACTAGTGAATGTAATGTAACACACACCCATACAATGCGCACCACCCCGTGATGTTTTTCTCACTCCTACTAGTGAATGTAATGTAACACACACCCATACAACGCGCACCACCCCGTGATGTTTTTCTCACTCCTAGTAGTGAATGTAATGTAACACACACCCATACAACGCGCACCACCCCGTGATGTTTTTCTCACTCCTACTAGTGAATCTAATGTAACACACACCCATACAACGCGCACCACCCCGTGATGTTTTTCTCACTCCTACTAGTGAATGTAATGTAACACACACCCATACAACGCGCACCACCCCGTGATGTTTTTCTCACTCCTACTAGTGAATGTAATGTAACACACACCCATACAACGCGCAACACCCCGTGATGTTTTTCTCACTCCTACTAGTGAATGTAATGTAACACACACCCATACAATGCGCACCACCCCGTGATGTTTTTCTCACTCCTACTAGTGAATGTAATGTAACACACACCCATACAATGCGCACCACCCCGTGATGTTTTTCTCACTCCTACTAGTGAATGTAATGTAACACACAACCATACAATGCGCACCACCCCGTGATGTTTTTCTCACTCCTACTAGTGAATGTAATGTAACACACACCCATACAATGCGCACCACCCCGTGATGTTTTTCTCACTCCTACTAGTGAATGTAATGTAACACACACCCATACAATGCGCACCACCCCGTGATGTTTTTTCACTCCTACTAGTGAATCTAATGTAACACACACCCATACAATGCGCACCACCCCGTGATGTTTTTCTCACTCCTACTAGTGAATCTAATGTAACACACACCCATACAATGCGCACCACCCCGTGATGTTTTTCTCACTCCTACTAGTGAATGTAATGTAACACACACCCATACAATGCGCACCACCCCGTGATGTTTTTTCACTCCTACTAGTGAATGTAATGTAACACACACCGATACAATGCGCACCACCCCGTGATGTTTTTCTCACTCCTACTAGTGAATGTAATGTAACACACCCATACAATGCGCACCACCCCCTAATGTTTTTCTCACTCCTACTAGTGAATGTAATGTAACACACACCCATACAATGCGCACCACCCCGTGATGTTTTTCTCACTCCTACTAGTGAATGTAATGTAACGCACACCCATACAATGCGCACCACCCCGTGATGTTTTTCTCACTCCTACTAGTGAATGTAATGTAACGCACACCCATACAATGCGCACCACCCCTTGATGTTTTTCTCACTCCTACTAGTGAATGTAATGTAACACACACCCATACAATGCGCACCACCCCGTGATGTTTTTCTCACTCCTACTAGTGAATGTAATGTAACACACACCCATACAATGCGCACCACCCCGTGATGTTTTTTCACTCCTACTAGTGAATGTAATGTAACACACACCCATACAATTCGCACCACCCCGTGATGTTTTTCTCATTCCTACTAGTGAATGTAATGTAACACACACCCATACAATATGCACCACCCCGTGATGTTTTTCTCACTCCTACTAGTGAATCTAAGGTAACACACACCCATACAATGCGCACCACACCGTGATGTTTTTCTCACTCCTACTAGTGAATGTAATGTAACACACACCCATACAATGCGCACCACCCCGTGATGTTTTTCTCACTCCTACTAGTGAATCTAATGTAACACACACCCATACAATGCGCACCACCCCGTGATGTTTTTCTTACTCCTACTAGTGAATCTAATGTAACACACACCCATACAATGCGCACCACCCCGTGATGTTTTTCTCACTCATACTAGTGAATCTAATGTAACACACACCCATACAATACGCACCACCCCGTGATGTTTTTCTCACTCCTACTAGTGAATCTAATGTAACACACACCCATACAATGCGCACCACCCCGTGATGTTTTTCTCACTCCTACTAGTGAATGTAATGTAACACATACCCATACAATGCGCACCACCCCGTGATGATTTTCTCACTCCTACTAGTGAATCTAATGTAACAAACACCCATACATTGCGCACCAACCCGTGATGTTTTTTCACTCCTACTAGTGAATCAAATGTAACACACACCCATACAATGCGCACCACCCCGTGATGTTTTTCTCACTCCTACTAGTGAATGTAATGTAACACACACCCATACAATGCGCACCACCCCGTGATGTTTTTCTCACTCCTACTAGTGAATCTAATGTAACACACACCCATACAATGCGCACCACCCCGTGATGTTTTTCTCACTCCTACGAGTGAATCTAATGTAACACACACCCATACAATGCGCAGCAGCCCGTGATGTTTTTCTCACTCCTACTAGTGAATGTAATGTAACACACACCCATAAAATGCGCACCACCCCGTGATGTTTTTCTCAGCCCTATTAGGGAATGTAATGTAACACACACCTATACAATGCGCACCACCCCGTGATGTTTTTCTCACTCCTACTAGTGAATGTAATGTAACACACACCCATTCAATGCGCACCACCCCGTGATGTTTTTCTCACTCCTACTAGTGAATGTATTGTAACACACACCCATACAATGCGCACCACCCCGTGATGTTTTTCTCACTCCTACTAGTGAATGTAATGTAACACACACACATACAATGCGCACCACCCCGTGATGTTTTTCTCACTCCTACTAGTGAATGTAATGTAACACACACCCATACAATGCGCACCACCCCGTGATGTTTTTCTCACTCCTACTAGTGAATCTAATATAACACACACCCATACAATGCGCACCACCCCTTGATGTTTTTCTCACTCCTACTAGTGAATGTAATGTAACACACACCCATACAATGCGCACCACCCCGTGATGATTTTCTCACTCCTACTAGTGAATGTAATGTAACAAACACCCATACAATGCGCACCACCCCGTGATGTTTTTCTCACTCCTACTTGTGAATGTAATGTAACACACACCCATACAATGCGCACCACCCCGTGATGTTTTTCTCACTCATACGAGTGAATGTAATGTAACACACACCCATACAATGCGCACCACCCCGTGATGTTTTTCTCACTCCTACTAGTGAATGTAATGTAACACACACCCATACAATGCGCACCACCCCGTGATGTTTTTCTCACTCCTACTAGTGAATGTAATGTAACACACACCTATACAATGCGCACCACCCCGTGATGTTTTTCTCACTCCTACTAGTGAATCTAATGTAACACACACCCATACAATGCGCACCACCCCGTGATGTTTTTTCACTCCTACTAGTGAATGTAATGTAACACACACCCATACAATGCGCACCACCCCGTGATGTTTTTCTCATTCCTACTAGTGAATGTAATGTAACACACACCCATACAATATGCACCACCCCGTGATGTTTTTCTCACTCCTACTAGTGAATCTAAGGTAACACACACCCATAAAATGCGCACCACACCGTGATGTTTTTCTCACTCCTACTAGTGAATGTAATGTAACACACACCCATACAATGCGCAGCACCCCGTGATGTTTTTCTCACTCCTACTAGTGAATCTAATGTAACACACACCCATACAATGCGCACCACCCCGTGATGTTTTTCTTACTCCTACTAGTGAATCTAATGTAACACACACCCATACAATGCGCACCACCCCGTGATGTTTTTCTCACTCCTACTAGTGAATCTAATGTAACACACACCCATACAATGCGCACCACCCCGTGATGTTTTTCTCACTCCTACTAGTGAATCTAATGTAACACACACCCATACAATGCGCACCACCCCGTGATGTTTTTCTCACTCCTACTAGTGAATGTAATGTAACACACACCCATACAATGCGCACCACCCCGTGATGTTTTTCTCACTCCTACTAGTGAATGTAATGTAACACACACCCATACAATGCGCACCACCCCGTGATGTTTTTTCACTCCTACTAGTGAATGTAATGTAACACACACCGATACAATGCGCACCACCCCGTGATGTTTTTCTCACTCCTACTAGTGAATGTAATGTAACACACCCATACAATGCGCACCACCCCCTAATGTTTTTCTCACTCCTACTAGTGAATGTAATGTAACACACACCCATACAATGCGCACCACCCCGTGATGTTTTTCTCACTCCTACTAGTGAATGTAATGTAACGCACACCCATACAATGCGCACCACCCCGTGATGTTTTTCTCACTCCTACTAGTGAATGTAATGTAACGCACACCCATACAATGCGCACCACCCCTTGATGTTTTTCTCACTCCTACTAGTGAATGTAATGTAACACACACCCATACAATGCGCACCACCCCGTGATGTTTTTCTCACTCCTACTAGTGAATGTAATGTAACACACACCCATACAATGCGCACCACCCCGTGATGTTTTTTCACTCCTACTAGTGAATGTAATGTAACACACACCCATACAATTCGCACCACCCCGTGATGTTTTTCTCATTCCTACTAGTGAATGTAATGTAACACACACCCATACAATATGCACCACCCCGTGATGTTTTTCTCACTCCTACTAGTGAATCTAAGGTAACACACACCCATACAATGCGCACCACACCGTGATGTTTTTCTCACTCCTACTAGTGAATGTAATGTAACACACACCCATACAATGCGCACCACCCCGTGATGTTTTTCTCACTCCTACTAGTGAATCTAATGTAACACACACCCATACAATGCGCACCACCCCGTGATGTTTTTCTTACTCCTACTAGTGAATCTAATGTAACACACACCCATACAATGCGCACCACCCCGTGATGTTTTTCTCACTCATACTAGTGAATCTAATGTAACACACACCCATACAATACGCACCACCCCGTGATGTTTTTCTCACTCCTACTAGTGAATCTAATGTAACACACACCCATACAATGCGCACCACCCCGTGATGTTTTTCTCACTCCTACTAGTGAATGTAATGTAACACATACCCATACAATGCGCACCACCCCGTGATGATTTTCTCACTCCTACTAGTGAATCTAATGTAACAAACACCCATACATTGCGCACCAACCCGTGATGTTTTTTCACTCCTACTAGTGAATCAAATGTAACACACACCCATACAATGCGCACCACCCCGTGATGTTTTTCTCACTCCTACTAGTGAATGTAATGTAACACACACCCATACAATGCGCACCACCCCGTGATGTTTTTCTCACTCCTACTAGTGAATCTAATGTAACACACACCCATACAATGCGCACCACCCCGTGATGTTTTTCTCACTCCTACGAGTGAATCTAATGTAACACACACCCATACAATGCGCAGCAGCCCGTGATGTTTTTCTCACTCCTACTAGTGAATGTAATGTAACACACACCCATAAAATGCGCACCACCCCGTGATGTTTTTCTCAGCCCTATTAGGGAATGTAATGTAACACACACCTATACAATGCGCACCACCCCGTGATGTTTTTCTCACTCCTACTAGTGAATGTAATGTAACACACACCCATTCAATGCGCACCACCCCGTGATGTTTTTCTCACTCCTACTAGTGAATGTATTGTAACACACACCCATACAATGCGCACCACCCCGTGATGTTTTTCTCACTCCTACTAGTGAATGTAATGTAACACACACACATACAATGCGCACCACCCCGTGATGTTTTTCTCACTCCTACTAGTGAATGTAATGTAACACACACCCATACAATGCGCACCACCCCGTGATGTTTTTCTCACTCCTACTAGTGAATCTAATATAACACACACCCATACAATGCGCACCACCCCTTGATGTTTTTCTCACTCCTACTAGTGAATGTAATGTAACACACACCCATACAATGCGCACCACCCCGTGATGATTTTCTCACTCCTACTAGTGAATGTAATGTAACAAACACCCATACAATGCGCACCACCCCGTGATGTTTTTCTCACTCCTACTTGTGAATGTAATGTAACACACACCCATACAATGCGCACCACCCCGTGATGTTTTTCTCACTCATACGAGTGAATGTAATGTAACACACACCCATACAATGCGCACCACCCCGTGATGTTTTTCTCACTCCTACTAGTGAATGTAATGTAACACACACCCATACAATGCGCACCACCCCGTGATGTTTTTCTCACTCCTACTAGTGAATGTAATGTAACACACACCTATACAATGCGCACCACCCCGTGATGTTTTTCTCACTCCTACTAGTGAATCTAATGTAACACACACCCATACAATGCGCACCACCCCGTGATGTTTTTTCACTCCTACTAGTGAATGTAATGTAACACACACCCATACAATGCGCACCACCCCGTGATGTTTTTCTCATTCCTACTAGTGAATGTAATGTAACACACACCCATACAATATGCACCACCCCGTGATGTTTTTCTCACTCCTACTAGTGAATCTAAGGTAACACACACCCATAAAATGCGCACCACACCGTGATGTTTTTCTCACTCCTACTAGTGAATGTAATGTAACACACACCCATACAATGCGCAGCACCCCGTGATGTTTTTCTCACTCCTACTAGTGAATCTAATGTAACACACACCCATACAATGCGCACCACCCCGTGATGTTTTTCTTACTCCTACTAGTGAATCTAATGTAACACACACCCATACAATGCGCACCACCCCGTGATGTTTTTCTCACTCCTACTAGTGAATCTAATGTAACACACACCCATACAATGCGCACCACCCCGTGATGTTTTTCTCACTCCTACTAGTGAATCTAATGTAACACACACCCATACAATGCGCACCACCCCGTGATGTTTTTCTCACTCCTACTAGTGAATGTAATGTAACACACACCCATACAATGCGCACCACCCCGTGATGATTTTCTCACTCCTACTAGTGAATCTAATGTAACAAACACCCATACATTGCGCACCAACCCGTGATGTTTTTTCACTCCTACTAGTGAATCAAATGTAACACACACCCATACAATGCGCACCACCCCGTGATGTTTTTCTCACTCCTACTAGTGAATGTAATGTAACACACACCCATACAATGCGCACCACCCCGTGATGTTTTTCTCACTCCTACTAGTGAATCTAATGTAACACACACCCATACAATGCGCACCACCCCCTGATGTTTTTCTCACTCCTACGAGTGAATCTAATGTAACACACACCCATACAATGCGCAGCAGCCCGTGATGTTTTTCTCACTCCTACTAGTGAATGTAATGTAACACACACCCATAAAATGCGCACCACCCCGTGATGTTTTACTCAGCCCTATTAGGCAATGTAATGTAACACACACCCATACAATGCGCACCACCCCGTGATGTTTTTCTCACTCCTACTAGTGAATGTAATGTAACACACACCCATTCAATGCGCACCACCCCGTGATGTTTTTCTCACTCCTACTAGTGAATGTAATGTAACACACACCCATACAATGCGCACCACCCCGTGATGTTTTTCTCACTCCTACTAGTGAATGTAATGTAACACACACACATACAATGCGCACCACCCCGTGATGTTTTTCTCACTCCTACTAGTGAATGTAATGTAACACACACCCATACAATGCGCACCACCCCGTGATGTTTTTCTCACTCCTACTAGTGAATCTAATATAACACACACCCATACAATGCGCACCACCCCTTGATGTTTTTGTCACTCCTACTAGTGAATGTAATGTAACACACACCCATACAATGCGCACCACCCCGTGATGATTTTCTCACTCCTACTAGTGAATCTAATGTAACAAACACCCATACAATGCGCACCACCCCGTGATGTTTTTCTCACTCCTACTAGTGAATGTAATGTAACACACACCCATACAATGCGCACCACCCCGTGATGTTTTTCTCACTCATACGAGTGAATGTAATGTAACACACACCCATACAATGCGCACCACCCCGTGATGTTTTTCTCACTCATACGAATGAATGTAATGTAACACACACCCATACAATGCGCACCACCCCGTGATGTTTTTCTCACTCCTACTAGTGAATGTAATGTAACACACACCCATACAATGCGCACCACCCCGTGATGTTTTTCTCACTCCTACTAGTGAATGTAATGTAACACACACCCATACAATGCGCACCACCCCGTGATGATTTTCTCACTCCTACTAGTGAATCTAATGTAACACACACCCATACAATGCGCACCACCCCGTGATGTTTTTCTCACTCCTACTAGTGAATGTAATGTAACACACTCCCATACAATGCGCACCACCCCGTGATGTTTTTCTCACTCGTACTATTGAATGTAATGTAACACACACCCATACAATGCGCACCACCCCGTGATGTTTTTCTCACTCCTACTAGTGAATGTAATGTAACACACACCCATACAATGCGCACCACCCCGTGATGTTTTTCTCACTCCTACTAGTGAATGTAATGTAACACACACCCATACAATGCGCACCACCCCTTGATGTTTTTCTCACTCCTACTAGTAAATCTAAAGTAACACACAACCATACAATGCGCACCACCCCGTGATGTTTTTCTCACTCCTACTAGTGAATGTAATGTAACACACACCCATACAATGCGCACCACCCCGTGATGTTTTTCTCACTCCTACTAGTGAATGTAATGTAACACACACCCATACAATGCGCACCACCCCGTGATGTTTTTCTCACTCCTACTAGTGAATCTAATGTAACACACACCCATACAATGCGCACCACCCCGTGATGATTTTCTCACTCTTACTAGTGAATGTAATGTAACACACACCCGTACAATGCGCACCACCCCGTGATGATTTTCTCTCTCCTACTAGTGAATCTAATGTAACACACACCCGTACAATACGCACCACCCCGTGATGTTTTTCTCACTCCTACTAGTGAATGTAATGTAACACACACCCATACAATGCGCACCACCCCGTGATGATTTTCTCACTCCTACTAGTGAATCTAATGTAACACACACCCATACAATGCGCACCACCCCGTGATGTTTTTCTCACTCCTACGAGTGAATCTAATGTAACACACACCCATACAATGCGCACCAGCCCATGATGTTTTTCTCACTCCTACTAGTGAATGTAATGTAACACACACCCATACAATGCGCACCACCCCGTGATGTTTTTCTCACTCCTATTAGGGAATGTAATGTAACACACACCCATACAATGCGCACCACCCCGTGATGTTTTTCTCACTCCTACTAGTGAATGTAATGTAACACACACCCATTCAATGCGCACCACCCCGTGATGTTTTTCTTACTCCTACTAGTGAATCTAATGTAACACACACCCATACAATGCGCACCACCCCGTGATGTTTTTCTCACTCCTACTAGTGAATCTAATGTAACACACACCCATACAATGCGCACCACCCCGTGATGTTTTTCTCACTCCTACTAGTGAATCTAATGTAACACACACCCATACAATGCGCACCACCCCGTGATGTTTTTCTCACTCCTACTAGTGAATGTAATGTAACACACACCCATACAATGCGCACCACCCCGTGATGATTTTCTCACTCCTACTAGTGAATCTAATGTAACAAACACCCATACATTGCGCACCAACCCGTGATGTTTTTTCACTCCTACTAGTGAATCAAATGTAACACACACCCATACAATGCGCACCACCCCGTGATGTTTTTCTCACTCCTACTAGTGAATGTAATGTAACACACACCCATACAATGCGCACCACCCCGTGATGTTTTTCTCACTCCTACTAGTGAATCTAATGTAACACACACCCATACAATGCGCACCACCCCGTGATGTTTTTCTCACTCCTACGAGTGAATCTAATGTAACACACACCCATACAATGCGCACCAGCCCGTGATGTTTTTCTCACTCCTACTAGTGAATGTAATGTAACACACACCCATACAATGCGCACAACCCCGTGATGTTTTTCTCACTCCTACTAGTGAATCTAATGTAACACACACCCATACAATGCGCACCACCCCGTGATGATTTTCTCACTCCTACTAGTGAATCTAATGTAACAAACACCCATACAATGCGCACCACCCCGTGATGTTTTTCTCACTCATACGAGTGAATGTAATGTAACACACACCCATACAATGCGCACCACCCCGTGTTGTTTTTCTTACTCCTACTAGTGAATCTAATGTAACACACACCCATACAATGCGCACCACCCCGTGATGTTTTTCTCACTCCTACTAGTGAATCTAATGTAACACACACCCATACAATGCGCACCACCCCGTGATGTTTTTCTCACTCCTACTAGTGAATCTAATGTAACACACACCCATACAATGCGCACCACCCCGTGATGTTTTTCTCACTCCTACGAGTGAATCTAATGTAACACACACCCATACAATTCGCACCAGCCCGTGATGTTTTTCTCACTCCTACTAGTGAATGTAATGTAACACACACCCATAAAATGCGCACCACCCCGTGATGTTTTTCTCAGCCCTATTAGGGAATGTAATGTAACACACACCCATACAATGCGCACCACCCCGTGATGTTTTTCTCACTCCTACTAGTGAATGTAATGTAACACACACCCATTCAATGCGCACCACCCCGTGATGTTTTTCTCACTCCTACTAGTGAATGTAATGTAACACACACCCATACAATGCGCACCACCCCGTGATGTTTTTCTCACTCCTACTAGTGAATGTAATGTAACACACACACATACAATGCGCACCACCCCGTGATGTTTTTCTCACTCCTACTAGTGAATGTAATGTAACACACACCCATACAATGCGCACCACCCCGTGATGTTTTTCTCACTCCTACTAGTGAATCTAATGTAACACACACCCATACAATGCGCACCACCCCTTGATGTTTTTCTCACTCCTACTAGTGAATGTAATGTAACACACACCCATACAATGCGCACCACCCCGTGATGATTTTCTCACTCCTACTAGTGAATCTAATGTAACAAACACCCATACAATGTGCACCACCCCGTGATGTTTTTCTCACTCCTACTAGTGAATGTAATGTAACACACACCCATACAATGCGCACCACCCCGTGATGTTTTTCTCACTCATACGAGTGAATGTAATGTAACACACACCCATACAATGCGCACCACCCCGTGATGTTTTTCTCACTCATACGAATGAATGTAATGTAACACACACCCATACAATGCGCACCACCCCGTGATGTTTTTCTCACTCCTACTAGTGAATGTAATGTAACACACACCCATACAATGCGCACCACCCCGTGATGTTTTTCTCACTCCTACTAGTGAATGTAATGTAACACACACCCATACAATGCGCACCACCCCGTGATGATTTTCTCACTCCTACTAGTGAATCTAATGTAACACACACCCATACAATGCGCACCACCCCGTGATGTTTTTCTCACTCCTACTAGTGAATGTAATGTAACACACTCCCATACAATGCGCACCACCCCGTGATGATTTTCTCACTCCTACTAGTGAATCTAATGTAACACACACCCATACAATGCGCACCACCCCGTGATGTTTTTCTCACTCCTACTAGTGAATGTAATGTAACACACTCCCATACAATGCGCACCACCCCGTGATGTTTTTCTCACTCGTACTATTGAATGTAATGTAACACACACCCATACAATGCGCACCACCCCGTGATGTTTTTCTCACTCCTACTAGTGAATCTAATGTAACACACACCCATACAATGCGCACCACCCCGTGATGTTTTTCTCACTCCTACTAGTGAATGTAATGTAACACACACCCATACAATGCGCACCACCCCGTGATGTTTTTCTCACTCCTACTAGTAAATCTAAAGTAACACACACCCATACAATGCGCACCACCCCGTGATGTTTTTCTCACTCCTACTAGTGAATGTAATGTAACACACACCCATACAATGCGCACCACCACGTGATGTTTTTCTCACTCCTACTAGTGAATCTAATGTAACACACACCCATACAATGCGCACCACCCCGTGATGTTTTTCTCACTCCTACTAGTGAATCTAATGTAACACACACCCATACAATGCGCACCACCCCGTGATGATTTTCTCACTCTTACTAGTGAATGTAATGTAACACACACCCGTATAATGCGCACCACCCCGTGATGTTTTTCTCACTCCTACTAGTGAATCTAATGTAACACACACCCGTACAATACGCACCACCCCGTGATGTTTTTCTCACTCCTACTAGTGAATGTAATGTAACACACACCCATACAATGCGCACCACCCCGTGATGATTTTCTCACTCCTACTAGTGAATCTAATGTAACACACACCCATACAATGCGCACGACCCCGTGATGTTTTTCTCACTCCTACGAGTGAATCTAATGTAACACACACCCATACAATGCGCACCAGCCCATGATGTTTTTCTCACTCCTACTAGTGAATGTAATGTAACACACACCCATACAATGCGCACCACCCCGTGATGTTTTTCTCACTCCTATTAGGGAATGTAATGTAACACACACCCATACAATGCGCACCACCCCGTGATGTTTTTCTCACTCCTACTAGTGAATGTAATGTAACACACACCCATTCAATGCGCACCACCCCGTGATGTTTTTCTCACTCCTACTAGTGAATGTAATGTAACACACACCCATACAATGCGCACCACCCCGTGATGTTTTTCTCACTCCTACTAGTGAATGTAATGTAACACACACACATACAATGCGCACCACCCCGTGATGTTTTTCTCACTCCTACTAGTGAATGTAATGTAACACACACCCATACAATGCGCACCACCCCGTGATGTTTTTCTCACTCCTACTAGTGAAACTAATGTAACACACACCCATACAGTGCGCACCACCCCTTGATGTTTTTCTCACTCCTACTAGTGAATGTAATGTAACACACACCCATACAATGCGCACCACCCCGTGATGATTTTCTCACTCCTACTAGTGAATCTAATGTAACAAACACCCATACAATGCGCACCACCCCGTGATGTATTTCTCACTCCTACTAGTGAATGTAATGTAACACACACCCATACAATGCGCACCACCCCGTGATGTTTTTCTCACTCATACGAGTGAATGTAATGTAACACACACCCATACAATGCGCACCACCCCGTGATGTTTTTCTCACTCATACCAATGAATGTAATGTAACACACACCCATACAATGCGCACCACCCCGTGATGTTTTTCTCACTCCTACTAGTGAATGTAATATAACACACACCCATACAATGCGCACCACCCCGTGATGTTTTTCTCACTCCTACTAGTGAATGTAATGTAACACACACCGAAACAATGCGCACCACCCCGTGATGATTTTCTCACTCCTACTAGTGAATCTAATGTAACACACACCCATACAATGCGCACCACCCCGTGATGTTTTTCTCACTCCTACTAGTGAATGTAATGTAACACACTCCCATACAATGCGCACCACCCCGTGATGTTTTTCTCACTCGTAGTATTGAATGTAATGTAACACACACCCATACAATGCGCACCACCCCGTGATGTTTTTCTCACTCCTACTAGTGAATCTAATGTAACACACACCCATACAATGCGCACCACCCCGTGATGTTTTTCTCACTCCTACTAGTGAATGTAATGTAACACACACCCATACAATGCGCACCACCCCGTGATGTTTTTCTCACTCCTACTAGTGAATGTAATGTAACACACACCCATACAATGCGCACCACCCCATATGTTTTTCTCACTCCTACTAGTGAATGCAATGTAACACGCACCCATACAATGCGCACCACCCCGTGATGTTTTTCTCACTCCTACTAGTGAATGTAATGTAACAAACACCCATACAATGCGCACCTCCCCGTGATGTTTTTCTCACTCCTACTAGTGACTGTAATGTAACACACACCCATACAATGCGCACCACCCCGTGATGATTTTCTCACTCCTACTAGTGAATCTAATGTAACACACACCCATACAATGCGCACCACCCCGTGATGTTTTTCTCACTCCTACTAGTGAATGTAATGTAACACACACCCATACAATGCGCACCACCAGGTGATGTTTTTCTCACTCCTACTAGTGAATGTAATGTAACACACACCCATACAATGAGCACCACCCCGTGATGTTTTTCTCACTCCTAATAGTGAATGTAATGTAACACACACCCATACAATGCGCACCACCCCCTGATGTTTTTCTCACTCCTACTAGTGAATGTAATGTAACACACACCCATACAATGCGCACCACCCCGTGATGTTTTTCTCACTCCTAATAGTGAATGTAATGTAACGCACACCCATACAATGCGCACCACCCCGTGATCATTTTCTCACTCCTACTAGTGAATCTAATGTAACAAACACCCATACAATGCGCACCACCCTGTGATGTTTTTCTCACTCCTACTAGTGAATGTAATGTAACACACACCCATACAATGCGCACCACCCCGTGATGTTTTTCTCACTGCTACTAGTGAATGTAATGTAACACACACCCATACAATGCGCACCACCCCGTGATGTTTTTCTCACTCCTACTAGTGAATGTAATGTAACACACACCCATACAATGCGCACCACCCCGTGATGTTTTTCTCACTCCTACTAGTGAATGTAATGTAACACACACCCATACAATGCGCACCACCCCGTGATGTTTTTCTCACTCATACGAGTGAATGTAATGTAACACACACCCATACAATGCGCACCACCCCGTGATGTTTTTCTCACTCATACGAATGAATGTAATGTAACACACACCCATACAATGCGCACCACCCCGTGATGTTTTTCTCACTCCTACTAGTGAATGTAATGTAACACACACCCATACAATGCGCACCACCCCGTGATGTTTTTCTCACTCCTACTAGTGAATGTAATGTAACACACACCCATACAATGCGCACCACCCCGTGATGATTTTCTCACTCCTACTAGTGAATCTAATGTAACACACACCCATACAATGCGCACCACCCCGTGATGTTTTTCTCACTCCTACTAGTGAATGTAATGTAACACACTCCCATACAATGCGCACCACCCCGTGATGATTTTCTCACTCCTACTAGTGAATCTAATGTAACACACACCCATACAATGCGCACCACCCCGTGATGTTTTTCTCACTTCTACTAGTGAATGTAATGTAACACACTCCCATACAATGCGCACCACCCCGTGATGTTTTTCTCACTCGTACTATTGAATGTAATGTAACACACACCCATACAATGCGCACCACCCCGTGATGTTTTTCTCACTCCTACTAGTGAATCTAATGTAACACACACCCATACAATGCGCACCACCCCGTGATGTTTTTCTCACTCCTACTAGTGAATGTAATGTAACACACACCCATACAATGCGCACCACCCCGTGATGTTTTTCTCACTCCTACTAGTAAATCTAAAGTAACACACACCCATACAATGCGCACCACCCCGTGATGTTTTTCTCACTCCTACTAGTGAATGTAATGTAACACACACCCATACAATGCGCACCACCCCGTGATGTTTTTCTCACTCCTACTAGTGAATCTAATGTAACACACACCCATACAATGCGCACCACCCCGTGATGTTTTTCTCACTCCTACTAGTGAATCTAATGTAACACACACCCATACAATGCGCACCACCCCGTGATGATTTTCTCACTCTTACTAGTGAATGTAATGTAACACACACCCGTATAATGCGCACCACCCCGTGATGTTTTTCTCACTCCTACTAGTGAATCTAATGTAACACACACCCGTACAATACGCACCACCCCGTGATGTTTTTCTCACTCCTACTAGTGAATGTAATGTAACACACACCCATACAATGCGCACCACCCCGTGATGATTTTCTCACTCCTACTAGTGAATCTAATGTAACACACACCCATACAATGCGCACGACCCCGTGATGTTTTTCTCACTCCTACGAGTGAATCTAATGTAACACACACCCATACAATGCGCACCAGCCCATGATGTTTTTCTCACTCCTACTAGTGAATGTAATGTAACACACACCCATACAATGCGCACCACCCCGTGATGTTTTTCTCACTCCTATTAGGGAATGTAATGTAACACACACCCATACAATGCGCACCACCCCGTGATGTTTTTCTCACTCCTACTAGTGAATGTAATGTAACACACTCCCATACAATGCGCACCACCCCGTGATGTTTTTCTCACTCGTAGTATTGAATGTAATGTAACACACACCCATACAATGCGCACCACCCCGTGATGTTTTTCTCACTCCTACTAGTGAATCTAATGTAACACACACCCATACAATGCGCACCACCCCGTGATGTTTTTCTCACTCCTACTAGTGAATGTAATGTAACACACACCCATACAATGCGCACCACCCCGTGATGTTTTTCTCACTCCTACTAGTGAATGTAATGTAACACACACCCATACAATGCGCACCACCCCGTGATGTTTTTCTCACTCCTACTAGTGAATGCAATGTAACACGCACCCATACAATGCGCACCACCCCGTGATGTTTTTCTCACTCCTACTAGTGAATGTAATGTAACAAACACCCATACAATGCGCACCTCCCCGTGATGTTTTTCTCACTCCTACTAGTGACTGTAATGTAACACACACCCATACAATGCGCACCACCCCGTGATGATTTTCTCACTCCTACTAGTGAATCTAATGTAACACACACCCATACAATGCGCACCACCCCGTGATGTTTTTCTCACTCCTACTAGTGAATGTAATGTAACACACACCCATACAATGCGCACCACCAGGTGATGTTTTTCTCACTCCTACTAGTGAATGTAATGTAACACACACCCATACAATGAGCACCACCCCGTGATGTTTTTCTCACTCCTAATAGTGAATGTAATGTAACACACACCCATACAATGCGCACCACCCCCTGATGTTTTTCTCACTCCTACTAGTGAATGTAATGTAACACACACCCATACAATGCGCACCACCCCGTGATGTTTTTCTCACTCCTAATAGTGAATGTAATGTAACGCACACCCATACAATGCGCACCACCCCGTGATGATTTTCTCACTCCTACTAGTGAATCTAATGTAACAAACACCCATACAATGCGCACCACCCTGTGATGTTTTTCTCACTCCTACTAGTGAATGTAATGTAACACACACCCATACAATGCGCACCACCCCGTAATGTTTTTCTCACTGCTACTAGTGAATGTAATGTAACACACACCCATACAATGCGCACCACCCCGTGATGTTTTTCTCACTCCTACTAGTGAATGTAATGTAACACACACCCATACAATGCGCACCACCCCGTGATGTTTTTCTCACTCCTACTAGTGAATGTAATGTAACACACACCCATACAATGCGCACCACCCCGTGATGTTTTTCTCACTCCTACTAGTGAATGTAATGTAACACACACCCATACAATGCGCACCACCCCGTGATGATTTTCTCACTCCTACTAGTGAATCTAATGTAACACACACCCATACAATGCGCACCACCCCGTGATGTTTTTCTCACTCCTACTAGTGAATGTAATGTAACACACTCCCATACAATGCGCACCACCCCGTGATGATTTTCTCACTCCTACTAGTGAATCTAATGTAACACACACCCATACAATGCGCACCACCCCGTGATGTTTTTCTCACTCCTACTAGTGAATGTAATGTAACACACTCCCATACAATGCGCACCACCCCGTGATGTTTTTCTCACTCGTACTATTGAATGTAATGTAACACACACCCATACAATGCGCACCACCCCGTGATGTTTTTCTCACTCCTACTAGTGAATCTAATGTAACACACACCCATACAATGCGCACCACCCCGTGATGTTTTTCTCACTCCTACTAGTGAATGTAATGTAACACACACCCATACAATGCGCACCACCCCGTGATGTTTTTCTCACTCCTACTAGTAAATCTAAAGTAACACACACCCATACAATGCGCACCACCCCGTGATGTTTTTCTCACTCCTACTAGTGAATGTAATGTAACACACACCCATACAATGCGCACCACCACGTGATGTTTTTCTCACTCCTACTAGTGAATCTAATGTAACACACACCCATACAATGCGCACCACCCCGTGATGTTTTTCTCACTCCTACTAGTGAATCTAATGTAACACACACCCATACAATGCTCACCACCCCGTGATGATTTTCTCACTCTTACTAGTGAATGTAATGTAACACACACCCGTATAATGCGCACCACCCCGTGATGTTTTTCTCACTCCTACTAGTGAATCTAATGTAACACACACCCGTACAATACGCACCACCCCGTGATGTTTTTCTCACTCCTACTAGTGAATGTAATGTAACACACACCCATACAATGCGCACCACCCCGTGATGATTTTCTCACTCCTACTAGTGAATCTAATGTAACACACACCCATACAATGCGCACGACCCCGTGATGTTTTTCTCACTCCTACGAGTGAATCTAATGTAACACACACCCATACAATGCGCACCAGCCCATGATGTTTTTCTCACTCCTACTAGTGAATGTAATGTAACACACACCCATACAATGCGCACCACCCCGTGATGTTTTTCTCACTCCTATTAGGGAATGTAATGTAACACACACCCATACAATGCGCACCACCCCGTGATGTTTTTCTCACTCCTACTAGTGAATGTAATGTAACACACACCCATTCAATGTGCACCACCCCGTGATGTTTTTCTCACTCCTACTAGTGAATGTAATGTAACACACACCCATACAATGCGCACCACCCCGTGATGTTTTTCTCACTCCTACTAGTGAATGTAATGTAACACACACACATACAATGCGCACCACCCCGTGATGTTTTTCTCACTCCTACTAGTGAATGTAATGTAACACACACCCATACAATGCGCACCACCCCGTGATGTTTTTCTCACTCCTACTAGTGAAACTAATGTAACACACACCCATACAGTGCGCACCACCCCTTGATGTTTTTCTCACTCCTACTAGTGAATGTAATGTAACACACACCCATACAATGCGCACCACCCCGTGATGATTTTCTCACTCCTACTAGTGAATCTAATGTAACAAACACCCATACAATGCGCACCACCCCGTGATGTATTTCTCACTCCTACTAGTGAATGTAATGTAACACACACCCATACAATGCGCACCACCCCGTGATGTTTTTCTCACTCATACGAGTGAATGTAATGTAACACACACCCATACAATGCGCACCACCCCGTGATGTTTTTCTCACTCATACCAATGAATGTAATGTAACACACACCCATACAATGCGCACCACCCCGTGATGTTTTTCTCACTCCTACTAGTGAATGTAATATAACACACACCCATACAATGCGCACCACCCCGTGATGTTTTTCTCACTCCTACTAGTGAATGTAATGTAACACATACCGAAACAATGCGCACCACCCCGTGATGATTTTCTCACTCCTACTAGTGAATCTAATGTAACACACACCCATACAATGCGCACCACCCCGTGATGTTTTTCTCACTCCTACTAGTGAATGTAATGTAACACACTCCCATACAATGCGCACCACCCCGTGATGTTTTTCTCACTCGTAGTATTGAATGTAATGTAACACACACCCATACAATGCGCACCACCCCGTGATGTTTTTCTCACTCCTACTAGTGAATCTAATGTAACACACACCCATACAATGCGCACCACCCCGTGATGTTTTTCTCACTCCTACTAGTGAATGTAATGTAACACACACCCATACAATGCGCACCACCCCGTGATGTTTTTCTCACTCCTACTAGTGAATGTAATGTAACACACACCCATACAATGCGCACCACCCCATATGTTTTTCTCACTCCTACTAGTGAATGCAATGTAACACGCACCCATACAATGCGCACCACCCCGTGATGTTTTTCTCACTCCTACTAGTGAATGTAATGTAACAAACACCCATACAATGCGCACCTCCCCGTGATGTTTTTCTCACTCCTACTAGTGACTGTAATGTAACACACACCCATACAATGCGCACCACCCCGTGATGATTTTCTCACTCCTACTAGTGAATCTAATGTAACACACACCCATACAATGCGCACCACCCCGTGATGTTTTTCTCACTCCTACTAGTGAATGTAATGTAACACACACCCATACAATGCGCACCACCAGGTGATGTTTTTCTCACTCCTACTAGTGAATGTAATGTAACACACACCCATACAATGAGCACCACCCCGTGATGTTTTTCTCACTCCTAATAGTGAATGTAATGTAACACACACCCATACAATGCGCACCACCCCCTGATGTTTTTCTCACTCCTACTAGTGAATGTAATGTAACACACACCCATACAATGCGCACCACCCCGTGATGTTTTTCTCACTCCTAATAGTGAATGTAATGTAACGCACACCCATACAATGCGCACCACCCCGTGATCATTTTCTCACTCCTACTAGTGAATCTAATGTAACAAACACCCATACAATGCGCACCACCCTGTGATGTTTTTCTCACTCCTACTAGTGAATGTAATGTAACACACACCCATACAATGCGCACCACCCCGTGATGTTTTTCTCACTGCTACTAGTGAATGTAATGTAACACACACCCATACAATGCGCACCACCCCGTGATGTTTTTCTCACTCCTACTAGTGAATGTAATGTAACACACACCCATACAATGCGCACCACCCCGTGATGTTTTTCTCACTCCTACTAGTGAATGTAATGTAACACACACCCATACAATGCGCACCACCCCGTGATGTTTTTCTCACTCATACGAGTGAATGTAATGTAACACACACCCATACAATGCGCACCACCCCGTGATGTTTTTCTCACTCATACGAATGAATGTAATGTAACACACACCCATACAATGCGCACCACCCCGTGATGTTTTTCTCACTCCTACTAGTGAATGTAATGTAACACACACCCATACAATGCGCACCACCCCGTGATGTTTTTCTCACTCCTACTAGTGAATGTAATGTAACACACACCCATACAATGCGCACCACCCCGTGATGATTTTCTCACTCCTACTAGTGAATCTAATGTAACACACACCCATACAATGCGCACCACCCCGTGATGTTTTTCTCACTCCTACTAGTGAATGTAATGTAACACACTCCCATACAATGCGCACCACCCCGTGATGATTTTCTGACTCCTACTAGTGAATCTAATGTAACACACACCCATACAATGCGCACCACCCCGTGATGTTTTTCTCACTCCTACTAGTGAATGTAATGTAACACACTCCCATACAATGCGCACCACCCCGTGATGTTTTTCTCACTCGTACTATTGAATGTAATGTAACACACACCCATACAATGCGCACCACCCCGTGATGTTTTTCTCACTCCTACTAGTGAATCTAATGTAACACACACCCATACAATGCGCACCACCCCGTGATGTTTTTCTCACTCCTACTAGTGAATGTAATGTAACACACACCCATACAATGCGCACCACCCCGTGATGTTTTTCTCACTCCTACTAGTAAATCTAAAGTAACACACACCCATACAATGCGCACCACCCCGTGATGTTTTTCTCACTCCTACTAGTGAATGTAATGTAACACACACCCATACAATGCGCACCACCCCGTGATGTTTTTCTCACTCCTACTAGTGAATCTAATGTAACACACACCCATACAATGCGCACCACCCCGTGATGTTTTTCTCACTCCTACTAGTGAATCTAATGTAACACACACCCATACAATGCGCACCACCCCGTGATGATTTTCTCACTCTTACTAGTGAATGTAATGTAACACACACCCGTATAATGCGCACCACCCCGTGATGTTTTTCTCACTCCTACTAGTGAATCTAATGTAACACACACCCGTACAATACGCACCACCCCGTGATGTTTTTCTCACTCCTACTAGTGAATGTAATGTAACACACACCCATACAATGCGCACCACCCCGTGATGATTTTCTCACTCCTACTAGTGAATCTAATGTAACACACACCCATACAATGCGCACGACCCCGTGATGTTTTTCTCACTCCTACGAGTGAATCTAATGTAACACACACCCATACAATGCGCACCAGCCCATGATGTTTTTCTCACTCCTACTAGTGAATGTAATGTAACACACACCCATACAATGCGCACCACCCCGTGATGTTTTTCTCACTCCTATTAGGGAATGTAATGTAACACACACCCATACAATGCGCACCACCCCGTGATGTTTTTCTCACTCCTACTAGTGAATGTAATGTAACACACTCCCATACAATGCGCACCACCCCGTGATGTTTTTCTCACTCGTAGTATTGAATGTAATGTAACACACACCCATACAATGCGCACCACCCCGTGATGTTTTTCTCACTCCTACTAGTGAATCTAATGTAACACACACCCATACAATGCGCACCACCCCGTGATGTTTTTCTCACTCCTACTAGTGAATGTAATGTAACACACACCCATACAATGCGCACCACCCCGTGATGTTTTTCTCACTCCTACTAGTGAATGTAATGTAACACACACCCATACAATGCGCACCACCCCGTGATGTTTTTCTCACTCCTACTAGTGAATGCAATGTAACACGCACCCATACAATGCGCACCACCCCGTGATGTTTTTCTCACTCCTACTAGTGAATGTAATGTAACAAACACCCATACAATGCGCACCTCCCCGTGATGTTTTTCTCACTCCTACTAGTGACTGTAATGTAACACACACCCATACAATGCGCACCACCCCGTGATGATTTTCTCACTCCTACTAGTGAATCTAATGTAACACACACCCATACAATGCGCACCACCCCGTGATGTTTTTCTCACTCCTACTAGTGAATGTAATGTAACACACACCCATACAATGCGCACCACCAGGTGATGTTTTTCTCACTCCTACTAGTGAATGTAATGTAACACACACCCATACAATGAGCACCACCCCGTGATGTTTTTCTCACTCCTAATAGTGAATGTAATGTACCACACACCCATACAATGCGCACCACCCCCTGATGTTTTTCTCACTCCTACTAGTGAATGTAATGTAACACACACCCATACAATGCGCACCACCCCGTGATGTTTTTCTCACTCCTAATAGTGAATGTAATGTAACGCACACCCATACAATGCGCACCACCCCGTGATCATTTTCTCACTCCTACTAGTGAATCTAATGTAACAAACACCCATACAATGCGCACCACCCTGTGATGTTTTTCTCACTCCTACTAGTGAATGTAATGTAACACACACCCATACAATGCGCACCACCCCGTGATGTTTTTCTCACTGCTACTAGTGAATGTAATGTAACACACACCCATACAATGCGCACCACCCCGTGATGTTTTTCTCACTCCTACTAGTGAATGTAATGTAACACACACCCATACAATGCGCACCACCCCGTGATGTTTTTCTCACTCCTACTAGTGAATGTAATGTAACACACACCCATACAATGCGCACCACCCCGTGATGTTTTTCTCACTCATACGAGTGAATGTAATGTAACACACACCCATACAATGCGCACCACCCCGTGATGTTTTTCTCACTCATACGAATGAATGTAATGTAACACACACCCATACAATGCGCACCACCCCGTGATGTTTTTCTCACTCCTACTAGTGAATGTAATGTGACACACACCCATACAATGCGCACCACCCAGTGATGTTTTTCTCACTCCTACTAGTGAATGTAATGTAACACACACCCATACAATGCGCACCACCCCGTGATGATTTTCTCACTCCTACTAGTGAATCTAATGTAACACACACCCATACAATGCGCACCACCCCGTGATGTTTTTCTCACTCCTACTAGTGAATGTAATGTAACACACTCCCATACAATGCGCACCACCCCGTGATGATTTTCTCACTCCTACTAGTGAATCTAATGTAACACACACCCATACAATGCGCACCACCCCGTGATGTTTTTCTCACTCCTACTAGTGAATGTAATGTAACACACTCCCATACAATGCGCACCACCCCGTGATGTTTTTCTCACTCGTACTATTGAATGTAATGTAACACACACCCATACAATGCGCACCACCCCGTGATGTTTTTCTCACTCCTACTAGTGAATCTAATGTAACACACACCCATACAATGCGCACCACCCCGTGATGTTTTTCTCACTCCTACTAGTGAATGTAATGTAACACACACCCATACAATGCGCACCACCCCGTGATGTTTTTCTCACTCCTACTAGTAAATCTAAAGTAACACACACCCATACAATGCGCACCACCCCGTGATGTTTTTCTCACTCCTACTAGTGAATGTAATGTAACACACACCCATACAATGCGCACCACCCCGTGATGTTTTTCTCACTCCTACTAGTGAATCTAATGTAACACACACCCATACAATGCGCACCACCCCGTGATGTTTTTCTCACTCCTACTAGTGAATCTAATGTAACACACACCCATACAATGCGCACCACCCCGTGATGATTTTCTCACTCTTACTAGTGAATGTAATGTAACACACACCCGTATAATGCGCACCACCCCGTGATGTTTTTCTCACTCCTACTAGTGAATCTAATGTAACACACACCCGTACAATACGCACCACCCCGTGATGTTTTTCTCACTCCTACTAGTGAATGTAATGTAACACACACCCATACAATGCGCACCACCCCGTGATGATTTTCTCACTCCTACTAGTGAATCTAATGTAACACACACCCATACAATGCGCACGACCCCGTGATGTTTTTCTCACTCCTACGAGTGAATCTAATGTAACACACACCCATACAATGCGCACCAGCCCATGATGTTTTTCTCACTCCTACTAGTGAATGTAATGTAACACACACCCATACAATGCGCACCACCCCGTGATGTTTTTCTCACTCCTACTAGTGAATGTAATGTAACACACACCCATTCAATGCGCACCACCCCGTGATGTTTTTCTCACTCCTACTAGTGAATGTAATGTAACACACACCCATTCAATGCGCACCACCCCGTGATGTTTTTCTCACTCCTACTAGTGAATGTAATGTAACACACACCCATACAATGCGCACCACCCCGTGATGTTTTTCTCACTCCTACTAGTGAATGTAATGTAACACACACACATACAATGCGCACCACCCCGTGATGTTTTTCTCACTCCTACTAGTGAATGTAATGTAACACACACCCATACAATGCGCACCACCCCGTGATGTTTTTCTCACTCCTACTAGTGAATCTAATGTAACACACACCCATACAGTGCGCACCACCCCTTGATGTTTTTCTCACTCCTACTAGTGAATGTAATGTAACACACACCCATACAATGCGCACCACCCCGTGATGATTTTCTCACTCCTACTAGTGAATCTAATGTAACAAACACCCATACAATGCGCACCACCCCGTGATGTTTTTCTCACTCCTACTAGTGAATGTAATGTAACACACACCCATACAATGCGCACCACCCCGTGATGTTTTTCTCACTCATACGAGTGAATGTAATGTAACACACACCCATACAATGCGCACCACCCCGTGATGTTTTTCTCACTCATACCAATGAATGTAATGTAACACACACCCATACAATGCGCACCACCCCATGATGTTTTTCTCACTCCTACTAGTGAATGTAATGTAACACACACCCATACAATGCGCACCACCCCGTGATGTTTTTCTCACTCCTACTAGTGAATGTAATGTAACACACACCGAAACAATGCGCACCACCCCGTGATGATTTTCTCACTCCTACTAGTGAATCTAATGTAACACACACCCATACAATGCGCACCACCCCGTGATGTTTTTCTCACTCCTACTAGTGAATGTAATGTAACACACTCCCATACAATGCGCACCACCCCGTGATGTTTTTCTCACTGCTACTAGTGAATGTAATGTAACACACACCCATACAATGCGCACCACCCCGTGATGTTTTTCTCACTCCTACTAGTGAATGTAATGTAACACACACCCATACAATGCGCACCACCCCGTGATGTTTTTCTCACTCCTACTAGTGAATGTAATGTAACACACACCCATACAATGCGCACCACCCCGTGATGTTTTTCTCACTCCTACTAGTGAATGTAATGTAACACACACCCATACAATGCGCACCACCCCGTGATGTTTCTCTCACTCCTACTAGTGAATGTAATGTAACACACACCCATACAATGCGCACCACCCCGTGATGTTTTTCTCACTCCTAATAGTGAATGTAATGTAACACACACCCATACAATGCGCACCACCCCGTGATGTTTTTCTCACTCCTACTAGTGAATGTAATGTAACACACACCCATACAATGCGCACCACCCCGTGATGTTTTTCTCACTGCTACTAGTGAATGTAATGTAACACACACCCATACAATGCGCACCACCCCGTGATGTTTTTCTCACTCCTACTAGTGAATGTAATGTAACACACACCCATACAATGCGCACCACCCCGTGATGTTTTTCTCACTCCTACTAGTGAATGTAATGTAACACACACCCATACAATGCGCACCACCCCGTGATGTTTTTCTCACTCCTACTAGTGAATGTAATGTAACACACACCCATACAATGCGCACCACCCCGTGATGTTTTTCTCACTCCTACTAGTGAATGTAATGTAACACACACCCATACAATGCGCACCACCCCGTGATGTTTTTTCTCACTCCTACTAGTGAATGTAATGTAACACACACCCATACAATCTGCACCACCCCGTGATGTTTTTCTCACTCCTACTAGTGAATGTAATGTAACACACTCCCATACAATGCGCACCACCCCGTGATGTTTTTCTCACTCCTACTAGTGAATCTAATGTAACACACACCCATACAATGCGCACCACCCCGTGATGTTTTTCTCACTCCTACTAGTGAATGTAATGTAACACACACCCATACAACGCGCACCACCCCGTGATGATTTTCTCACTCCTACTAGTGAATGTAATGTAACACACACCCATACAATGCGCACCACCCCGTGATGTTTTTCTCACTCCTACTAGTGAATGTAATGTAACACACACCCATACAACGCGCACCACCCCGTCATGTTTTTCTCACTCCTACTAGTGAATCTAATGTAACACACACCCATACAACGCGCACCACCCCGTGATGTTTTTCTCACTCCTACTAGTGAATCTAATGTAACACACACCCATACAACGCGCACCACCCCGTGATGTTTTTCTCACTCCTACTAGTGAATGTAATGTAACACACACCCATACAACGCGCACCACCCCGTGATGTTTTTCTCACTCGTACTAGTGAATGTAATCTAACACACACCCATACAACGCGCACCACCCCGTGATGTTTTTCTCACTCCTACTAGTGAATGTAATGTAACACACACCCATACAATGCGCAACACCCCGTGATGTTTTTCTCACTCCTACTAGTGAATGTAATGTAACACACACCCGTACAATGCGCACCACCCCGTGATGTTTTTCTCACTCCTACTAGTGAATCTAATGTAACACACACCCGTACAATGCGCACCACCCCGTGATGATTTTCTCACTCCTACTAGTGAATGTAATGTAACACACACCCGTACAATGCGCAACACCCCGTGATGTTTTTCTCACTCCTACTAGTGAATCTAATGTAACACACACCCGTACAATGCGCACCACCCCGTGATGTTTTTCTCACTCCTACTAGTGAATGTAATGTAACACACACCCGTACAATGCGCACCAACCCGTGATGTTTTTCTCACTCCTACTAGTGAATGTAATGTAACACACACCCGTACAACGCGCACCACCCCGTGATGTTTTTCTCACTCCTACTAGTGAATGTAATGTAACACACACCCATACAACGCGCACCACCCCGTGATGATTTTCTCACTCCTACTAGTGAATGTAATGTAACACACACCCATACAACGCGCACCACCCCGTGATGTTTTTCTCACTCCTACTAGTGAATGTAATGTAACACACACCCATACAACGCGCACCACCCCGTGATGTTTTTCTCACTCCTACTAGTGAATGTAATGTAACACACACCCATACAACGCGCACCACCCCGTGATGTTTTTCTCACTCCTACTAGTGAATGTAATGTAACACACACCCATACAACGCGCACCACCCCGTGATGTTTTTCTCACTCCTACTAGTGAATGTAATGTAACACACACCCATACAACGCGCACCACCCCGTGATGTTTTTCTCACTCCTACTAGTGAATGTAATGTAACACACACCCATACAACGCGCACCACCCCGTGATGTTTTTCTCACTCCTACTAGTGAATGTAATGTAACACACACCCATACAACGCGCACCACCCCGTGATGTTTTTCTCACTCCTACTAGTGAATGTAATGTAACACACACCCATACAATGCGCACCACCCCGTGATGTTTTTCTCACTCCTACTAGTGAATGTAATGTAACACACACCCATACAATGCGCACCACCCCGTGATGTTTTTCTCACTCCTACTAGTGAATCTAATGTAACACACACCCATACAACGCGCACCACCCCGTGATGTTTTTCTCACTCCTACTAGTGAATGTAATGTAACACACACCCATACAACGCGCACCACCCCGTGATGTTTTTCTCACTCCTACTAGTGAATGTAATGTAACACACACCCATACAACGCGCACCACCCCGTGATGTTTTTCTCACTCCTACTAGTGAATGTAATGTAACACACACCCGTACAACGCGCACCACCCCGTGATGTTTTTCTCACTCCTACTAGTGAATGTAATGTAACACACACCCGTACAACGCGCACCACCCCGTGATGTTTTTCTCACTCCTACTAGTGAATGTAATGTAACACACACCCGTACAACGCGCACCACCCCGTGATGTTTTTCTCACTCCTACTAGTGAATGTAATGTAACACACACCCGTACAACGCGCACCACCCCGTGATGATTTTCTCACTCCTACTAGTGAATGTAATGTAACACACACCCGTACAATGCGCACCACCCCGTGATGTTTTTCTCACTCCTACTAGTGCATCTAATGTAACACACACCCGTACAATGCGCACCACCCCGTGATGTTTTTCTCACTCCTACTAGTGAACGTAATGTAACACACACTCGTACAATGCGCACCACCCCGTGATGTTTTTCTCAATCCTACTAGTGAACGTAATGTAACACACACCCGTACAATGCGCAGCACCCCGTGATGTTTTTCTCACTCCTACTAGTGAATGTAATGTAACACACACCCGTACAATGCGCACCACCCCGTGATGTTTTTCGCACTCCTACTAGTGAATGTAATGTAACACACACCCGTCCAATGCGCACCACCCCGTGATGTTTTTCTCACTCCTACTAGTGAATGTAATGTAACACACACCCATACAATGCGCACCACCCCGTGATGTTTTTCTCACTCCTACTAGTGAATGTAATGTAACACACATGAATACAATGCGCAACACCCCGTGATGATTTTCTCACTCCTACTAGTGAATGTAATGTAACACACACCCATACGATGCGCACCACCCCGTGATGTATTTCTCACTCCTACTAGTGAATGTAATGTAACACACACCCATACGATGCGCACCACCCCGTGATGTTTTTCTCACTCCTACTAGTGAATGTAATGTAACACACACCCATACGATGCGCACCACCCCGTGATGTTTTTCTCACTCCTACTAGTGAATCTAATGTAACACACACCCATACGATGCGCACCACCCCGTGATGTTTTTCTCACTCCTACTAGTGACTGTAATGTAACACACACCCATACAATGCGCACCACCCCGTGATGATTTTCTCACTCCTACTAGTGAATCTAATGTAACACACACCCATACAATGCGCACCACCCCGTGATGTTTTTCTCACTCCTACTAGTGAATGTAATGTAACACACACCCATACAATGCGCACCACCAGGTGATGTTTTTCTCACTCCTACTAGTGAATGTAATGTAACACACACCCATACAATGAGCACCACCCCGTGATGTTTTTCTCACTCCTAATAGTGAATGTAATGTAACACACACCCATACAATGCGCACCACCCTGTGATGTTTTTCTCACTCCTAATAGTGAATGTAATGTAACACACACCCATACAATGCGCACCACCCCGTGATGTTTTTCTCACTCCTAATAGTGAATGTAATGTAACACACACCCATACGATGCGCACCACCCCGTGATCATTTTCTCACTCCTACTAGTGAATCTAATGTAACAAACACCCATACGATGCGAACCACCCCGTGATGTTTTTCTCACTCCTACTAGTGAATGTAATGTAACACACACCCATACAATGCGCACCACCCCGTGATGTTTTTCTCACTGCTACTAGTGAATGTAATGTAACACACACCCATACAATGCGCACCACCCCGTGATGTTTTTCTCACTCCTACTAGTGAATGTAATGTAACACACACCCATACAATGCGCACCACCCCGTGATGTTTTTCTCACTCCTACTAGTGAATGTAATGTAACACACACCCATACAATGCGCACCACCCCGTGATGTTTCTCTCACTCCTACTAGTGAATGTAATGTAACACACACCCATACAATGCGCACCACCCCGTGATGTTTTTCTCACTCCTAATAGTGAATGTAATGTAACACACACCCATACAATGCGCACCACCCCGTGATCATTTTCTCACTCCTACTAGTGAATCTAATGTAACAAACACCCATACAATGCGCACCACCCCGTGATGTTTTTCTCACTCCTACTAGTGAATGTAATGTAACACACACCCATACAATGCGCACCACCCCGTGATGTTTTTCTCACTGCTACTAGTGAATGTAATGTAACACACACCCATACAATGCGCACCACCCCGTGATGTTTTTCTCACTCCTACTAGTGAATGTAATGTAACACACACCCATACAATGCGCACCACCCCGTGATGTTTTTCTCACTCCTACTAGTGAATGTAATGTAACACACACCCATACAATGCGCACCACCCCGTGATGTTTTTCTCACTCCTACTAGTGAATGTAATGTAACACACACCCATACAATGCGCACCACCCCGTGATGTTTTTCTCACTCCTACTAGTGAATGTAATGTAACACACACCCATACAATGCGCACCACCCCGTGATGTTTTTTCTCACTCCTACTAGTGAATGTAATGTAACACACACCCATACAATCTGCACCACCCCGTGATGTTTTTCTCACTCCTACTAGTGAATGTAATGTAACACACTCCCATACAATGCGCACCACCCCGTGATGTTTTTCTCACTCCTACTAGTGAATCTAATGTAACACACACCCATACAATGCGCACCACCCCGTGATGTTTTTCTCACTCCTACTAGTGAATGTAATGTAACACACTCCCATACAATGCGCACCACCCCGTGATGTTTTTCTCACTCCTACTAGTGAATCTAATGTAACACACACCCATACAACGCGCACCACCCCGTGATGTTTTTCTCACTCCTACTAGTGAATGTAATGTAACACACACCCATACAACGCGCACCACCCCGTGATGATTTTCTCACTCCTACTAGTGAATGTAATGTAACACACACCCATACAATGCGCACCACCCCGTGATGTTTTTCTCACTCCTACTAGTGAATGTAATGTAACACACACCCATACAACGCGCACCACCCCGTGATGTTTTTCTCACTCCTACTAGTGAATCTAATGTAACACACACCCATACAACGCGCACCACCCCGTGATGTTTTTCTCACTCCTACTAGTGAATCTAATGTAACACACACCCATACAACGCGCACCACCCCGTGATGTTTTTCTCACTCCTACTAGTGAATGTAATGTAACACACACCCATACAACGCGCACCACCCCGCGATGTTTTTCTCACTCGTACTAGTGAATGTAATCTAACACACACCCATACAACGCGCACCACCCCGTGATGTTTTTCTCACTCCTACTAGTGAATGTAATGTAACACACACCCGTACAATGCGCAACACCCCGTGATGTTTTTCTCACTCCTACTAGTGAATGTAATGTAACACACACCCGTACAATGCGCACCACCCCGTGATGTTTTTCTCACTCCTACTAGTGAATCTAATGTAACACACACCCGTACAATGCGCACCACCCCGTGATGATTTTCTCACTCCTACTAGTGAATGTAATGTAACACACACCCGTACAATGCGCACCACCCCGTGATGTTTTTCTCACTCCTACTAGTGAATCTAATGTAACACACACCCGTACAATGCGCACCACCCCGTGATGTTTTTCTCACTCCTACTAGTGAATGTAATGTAACACACACTCGTACAATGCGCACCAACCCGTGATGTTTTTCTCACTCCTACTAGTGAATGTAATGTAACACACACCCGTACAATGCGCACCACCCCGTGATGTTTTTCTCACTCCTACTAGTGAATGTAATGTAACACACACCCATACAACGCGCACCACCCCGTGATGATTTTCTCACTCCTACTAGTGAATGTAATGTAACACACACCCATACAATGCGCACCACCCCGTGATGTTTTTCTCACTCCTACTAGTGAATGTAATGTAACACACACCCATACAACGCGCACCACCCCGTGATGTTTTTCTCACTCCTACTAGTGAATGTAATGTAACACACACCCATACAACGCGCACCACCCCGTGATGTTTTTCTCACTCCTACTAGTGAATGTAATGTAACACACACCCATACAACGCGCACCACCCCGTGATGTTTTTCTCACTCCTACTAGTGAATGTAATGTAACACACACCCATACAACGCGCACCACCCCGTGATGTTTTTCTCACTCCTACTAGTGAATGTAATGTAACACACACCCATACAATGCGCACCACCCCGTGATGTTTTTCTCACTCCTACTAGTGAATGTAATGTAACACACACCCATACAATGCGCACCACCCCGTGATGTTTTTCTCACTCCTACTAGTGAATGTAATGTAACACACACCCATACAATGCGCACCACCCCGTGATGTTTTTCTCACTCCTACTAGTGAATGTAATGTAACACACACCCATACAATGCGCACCACCCCGTGATGTTTTTCTCACTCCTACTAGTGAATCTAATGTAACACACACCCATACAACGCGCACCACCCCGTGATGTTTTTCTCACTCCTACTAGTGAATGTAATGTAACACACACCCGTACAATGCGCACCACCCCGTGATGATTTTCTCACTCCTACTAGTGAATGTAATGTAACACACACCCGTACAATGCGCACCACCCCGTGATGTTTTTCTCACTCCTACTAGTGCATCTAATGTAACACACACCCGTACAATGCGCACCACCCCGTGATGTTTTTCTCACTCCTACTAGTGAATGTAATGTAACACACACTCGTACAATGCGCACCACCCCGTGATGTTTTTCTCAATCCTACTAGTGAACGTAATGTAACACACACCCGTACAATGCGCAGCACCCCGTGATGTTTTTCTCACTCCTACTAGTGAATGTAATGTAACACACACCCGTACAATGCGCACCACCCCGTGATGTTTTTCGCACTCCTACTAGTGAATGTAATGTAACACACACCCGTACAATGCGCACCACCCCGTGATGTTTTTCTCACTCCTACTAGTGAATGTAATGTAACACACACCCATACAATGCGCACCACCCCGTGATGTTTTTCTCACTCCTACTAGTGAATGTAATGTAACACACATGAATACAATGCGCAACACCCCGTGATGATTTTCTCACTCCTACTAGTGAATGTAATGTAACACACACCCATACGATGCGCACCACCCCGTGATGTATTTCTCACTCCTACTAGTGAATGTAATGTAACACACACCCATACGATGCGCACCACCCCGTGATGTTTTTCTCACTCCTACTAGTGAATGTAATGTAACACACACCCATACGATGCGCACCACCCCATGATGTTTTTCTCACTCCTACTAGTGAATCTAATGTAACACACACCCATACGATGCGCACCACCCCGTGATGTTTTTCTCACTCCTACTAGTGAATGTAATGTAACACACACCCATACGATGCGCACAACCCCGTGATGTTTTTCTCACTCCTACTAGTGAATGTAATGTAACACACACCCATACAATGCGCACCACCCCGTGATGTTTTTCTCACTCCTACTAGAGAATGTAATGTAACACACACCCATACAATGCGCACCACCCCGTGATGTTTTTCTCACTCCTACTAGTGAATGTAATGTAACACACACCCATACAATGCGCACCACCCCGTGATGTTTTTCTCACTCCTACTAGTGAATGTAATGTAACACACACCCATACAATGCGCACCACCCCGTGATGATTTTCTCACTCCTAGTAGTGAATGTAATGTAACACACACCCATACAATGCGCACCACCGCGTGATGTTTTTCTCACTCTTACTAGTGAATGTAATGTAACACACTCCCATACAATGCGCACCACCCCGTGATGTTTTTCTCACTCCTACTAGTGAATCTAATGTAACACACACCCATACAATGCGCACCACCCCGTGATGTTTTTCTCACTCCTACTAGTGAATCTAATGTAACACACACCCATACAATGCGCACCACCCCGTGATGTTTTTCTCACTCCTACTAGTGAATCTAATGTAACACACACCCATACAATGCGCACCACCCCGTGATGTTTTTCTCACTCCTACTAGTGAATGTAATGTAACACACACCCATACAATGCGCACCACCCCGTGATGTTTTTCTCACTCCTACGAGTGAATGCAATGTAACACACACCCATACAATGCGCACCACCCCGTGATGTTTTTCTCACTCCTACTAGTGAATCTAATGTAACACACACCCATACAATGCGCACCACCCCGTGATGTTTTTCTCACTCCTACGAGTGAATGCAATGTAACACACACCCATACAATGCGCACCACCCCGTGATGTTTTTCTCACTCCTACTAGTGAATCTAATGTAACACACACCCATACAATGCGCACCACCCCGTGATGTTTTTCTCACTCCTACTAGTGAATCTAATGTAACACACACCCATACAACGCGCACCACCCCGTGATGTTTTTCTCACTCCTACTAGTGAATGTAATGTAACACACACCCGTACAATGCGCACCACCCCGTGATGATTTTCTCACTCCTACTAGTGAATGTAATGTAACACACACCCGTACAATGCGCACCACCCCGTGATGTTTTTCTCACTCCTACTAGTGCATCTAATGTAACACACACCCGTACAATGCGCACCACCCCGTGATGTTTTTCTCACTCCTACTAGTGAATGTAATGTAACACACACTCGTACAATGCGCACCACCCCGTGATGTTTTTCTCAATCCTACTAGTGAACGTAATGTAACACACACCCGTACAATGCGCAGCACCCCGTGATGTTTTTCTCACTCCTACTAGTGAATGTAATGTAACACACACCCGTACAATGCGCACCACCCCGTGATGTTTTTCGCACTCCTACTAGTGAATGTAATGTAACACACACCCGTACAATGCGCACCACCCCGTGATGTTTTTCTCACTCCTACTAGTGAATGTAATGTAACACACACCCATACAATGCGCACCACCCCGTGATGTTTTTCTCACTCCTACTAGTGAATGTAATGTAACACACATGAATACAATGCGCAACACCCCGTGATGATTTTCTCACTCCTACTAGTGAATGTAATGTAACACACACCCATACGATGCGCACCACCCCGTGATGTATTTCTCACTCCTACTAGTGAATGTAATGTAACACACACCCATACGATGCGCACCACCCCGTGATGTTTTTCTCACTCCTACTAGTGAATGTAATGTAACACACACCCATACGATGCGCACCACCCCGTGATGTTTTTCTCACTCCTACTAGTGAATCTAATGTAACACACACCCATACAACGCGCACCACCCCGTGATGTTTTTCTCACTCCTACTAGTGAATGTAATGTAACACACACCCGTACAATGCGCACCACCCCGTGATGATTTTCTCACTCCTACTAGTGAATGTAATGTAACACACACCCGTACAATGCGCACCACCCCGTGATGTTTTTCTCACTCCTACTAGTGCATCTAATGTAACACACACCCGTACAATGCGCACCACCCCGTGATGTTTTTCTCACTCCTACTAGTGAATGTAATGTAACACACACTCGTACAATGCGCACCACCCCGTGATGTTTTTCTCAATCCTACTAGTGAACGTAATGTAACACACACCCGTACAATGCGCAGCACCCCGTGATGTTTTTCTCACTCCTACTAGTGAATGTAATGTAACACACACCCGTACAATGCGCACCACCCCGTGATGTTTTTCGCACTCCTACTAGTGAATGTAATGTAACACACACCCGTACAATGCGCACCACCCCGTGATGTTTTTCTCACTCCTACTAGTGAATGTAATGTAACACACACCCATACAATGCGCACCACCCCGTGATGTTTTTCTCACTCCTACTAGTGAATGTAATGTAACACACATGAATACAATGCGCAACACCCCGTGATGATTTTCTCACTCCTACTAGTGAATGTAATGTAACACACACCCATACGATGCGCACCACCCCGTGATGTATTTCTCACTCCTACTAGTGAATGTAATGTAACACACACCCATACGATGCGCACCACCCCGTGATGTTTTTCTCACTCCTACTAGTGAATGTAATGTAACACACACCCATACGATGCGCACCACCCCGTGATGTTTTTCTCACTCCTACTAGTGAATCTAATGTAACACACACCCATACGATGCGCACCACCCCGTGATGTTTTTCTCACTCCTACTAGTGAATGTAATGTAACACACACCCATACGATGCGCAGAACCCCGTGATGTTTTTCTCACTCCTACTAGTGAATGTAATGTAACACACACCCATACAATGCGCACCACCCCGTGATGTTTTTCTCACTCCTACTAGAGAATGTAATGTAACACACACCCATACAATGCGCACCACCCCGTGATGTTTTTCTCACTCCTACTAGTGAATGTAATGTAACACACACCCATACAATGCGCACCACCCCGTGATGTTTTTCTCACTCCTACTAGTGAATGTAATGTAACACACACCCATACAATGCGCACCACCCCGTGATGATTTTCTCACTCCTAGTAGTGAATGTAATGTAACACACACCCATACAATGCGCACCACCGCGTGATGTTTTTCTCACTCTTACTAGTGAATGTAATGTAACACACTCCCATACAATGCGCACCACCCCGTGATGTTTTTCTCACTCCTACTAGTGAATCTAATGTAACACACACCCATACAATGCGCACCACCCCGTGATGTTTTTCTCACTCCTACTAGTGAATCTAATGTAACACACACCCATACAATGCGCACCACCCCGTGATGTTTTTCTCACTCCTACTAGTGAATCTAATGTAACACACACCCATACAATGCGCACCACCCCGTGATGTTTTTCTCACTCCTACTAGTGAATGTAATGTAACACACACCCATACAATGCGCACCACCCCGTGATGTTTTTCTCACTCCTACGAGTGAATGCAATGTAACACACACCCATACAATGCGCACCACCCCGTGATGTTTTTCTCACTCCTACTAGTGAATCTAATGTAACACACACCCATACAATGCGCACCACCCCGTGATGTTTTTCTCACTCCTACGAGTGAATGCAATGTAACACACACCCATACAATGCGCACCACCCCGTGATGTTTTTCTCACTCCTACTAGTGAATCTAATGTAACACACACCCATACAATGCGCACCACCCCGTGATGTTTTTCTCACTCCTACTAGTGAATCTAATGTAACACACACCCATACAACGCGCACCACCCCGTGATGTTTTTCTCACTCCTACTAGTGAATGTAATGTAACACACACCCGTACAATGCGCACCACCCCGTGATGATTTTCTCACTCCTACTAGTGAATGTAATGTAACACACACCCGTACAATGCGCACCACCCCGTGATGTTTTTCTCACTCCTACTAGTGCATCTAATGTAACACACACCCGTACAATGCGCACCACCCCGTGATGTTTTTCTCACTCCTACTAGTGAATGTAATGTAACACACACTCGTACAATGCGCACCACCCCGTGATGTTTTTCTCAATCCTACTAGTGAACGTAATGTAACACACACCCGTACAATGCGCAGCACCCCGTGATGTTTTTCTCACTCCTACTAGTGAATGTAATGTAACACACACCCGTACAATGCGCACCACCCCGTGATGTTTTTCGCACTCCTACTAGTGAATGTAATGTAACACACACCCGTACAATGCGCACCACCCCGTGATGTTTTTCTCACTCCTACTAGTGAATGTAATGTAACACACACCCATACAATGCGCACCACCCCGTGATGTTTTTCTCACTCCTACTAGTGAATGTAATGTAACACACATGAATACAATGCGCAACACCCCGTGATGATTTTCTCACTCCTACTAGTGAATGTAATGTAACACACACCCATACGATGCGCACCACCCCGTGATGTATTTCTCACTCCTACTAGTGAATGTAATGTAACACACACCCATACGATGCGCACCACCCCGTGATGTTTTTCTCACTCCTACTAGTGAATGTAATGTAACACACACCCATACGATGCGCACCACCCCGTGATGTTTTTCTCACTCCTACTAGTGAATCTAATGTAACACACACCCATACGATGCGCACCACCCCGTGATGTTTTTCTCACTCCTACTAGTGAATGTAATGTAACACACACCCATACGATGCGCACAACCCCGTGATGTTTTTCTCACTCCTACTAGTGAATGTAATGTAACACACACCCATACAATGCGCACCACCCCGTGATGTTTTTCTCACTCCTACTAGAGAATGTAATGTAACACACACCCATACAATGCGCACCACCCCGTGATGTTTTTCTCACTCCTACTAGTGAATGTAATGTAACACACACCCATACAATGCGCACCACCCCGTGATGTTTTTCTCACTCCTACTAGTGAATGTAATGTAACACACACCCATACAATGCGCACCACCCCGTGATGATTTTCTCACTCCTAGTAGTGAATGTAATGTAACACACACCCATACAATGCGCACCACCCCGTGATGTTTTTCTCACTCTTACTAGTGAATGTAATGTAACACACTCCCATACAATGCGCACCACCCCGTGATGTTTTTCTCACTCCTACTAGTGAATCTAATGTAACACACACCCATACAATGCGCACCACCCCGTGATGTTTTTCTCACTCCTACTAGTGAATCTAATGTAACACACACCCATACAATGCGCACCACCCCGTGATGTTTTTCTCACTCCTACTAGTGAATCTAATGTAACACACACCCATACAATGCGCACCACCCCGTGATGTTTTTCTCACTCCTACTAGTGAATGTAATGTAACACACACCCATACAATGCGCACCACCCCGTGATGTTTTTCTCACTCCTACGAGTGAATGCAATGTAACACACACCCATACAATGCGCACCACCCCGTGATGTTTTTCTCACTCCTACTAGTGAATCTAATGTAACACACACCCATACAATGCGCACCACCCCGTGATGTTTTTCTCACTCCTACTAGTGAATGTAATGTAACACACACCCATACAATGCGCACCACCCCGTGATGTTTTTCTCACTCCTACGAGTGAATGCAATGTAACACACACCCATACAATGCGCACCACCCCGTGATGTTTTTCTCACTCCTACTAGTGAATGCAATGTAACACACACCCATACAATGCGCACCACCCCGTGATGTTTTTCTCACTCCTACTAGTGAATGTAATGTAACACACACTCGTACAACGCGCACCACCCCGTGATGTTTTTCTCACTCCTACTAGTGAATGTAATGTAACACACACCCGTACAACGCGCACCACCCCGTGATGTTTTTCTCACTCCTACTAGTGAATGTAATGTAACACACACCCATACAATGCGCACCACCCCGTGATGTTTTTCTCACTCCTACTAGTGAATGTAATGTAACACACACCCATACAATGCGCACCACCCCGTGATGTTTTTCTCACTCCTACTAGTGAATGTAATGTAACACACACCCATACGATGCGCACCACCCCGTGATGTTTTTCTCACTCCTACTAGTGAATCTAATGTAACACACACCCATACGATGCGCACCACCCCGTGATGTTTTTCTCACTCCTACTAGTGAATGTAATGTAACACACACCCATACGATGCGCACAACCCCGTGATGTTTTTCTCACTCCTACTAGTGAATGTAATGTAACACACACCCATACAATGCGCACCACCCCGTGATGTTTTTCTCACTCCTACTAGAGAATGTAATGTAACACACACCCATACAATGCGCACCACCCCGTGATGTTTTTCTCACTCCTACTAGTGAATGTAATGTAACACACACCCATACAATGCGCACCACCCCGTGATGTTTTTCTCACTCCTACTAGTGAATCTAATGTAACACACACCCATACAATGCGCACCACCCCGTGATGTTTTTCTCACTCCTACTAGTGAATGTAATGTAACACACACCCATACAATGCGCACCACCCCGTGATGTTTTTCTCACTCCTACGAGTGAATGCAATGTAACACACACCCATACAATGCGCACCACCCCGTGATGTTTTTCTCACTCCTACTAGTGAATCTAATGTAACACACACCCATACAATGCGCACCACCCCGTGATGTTTTTCTCACTCCTACGAGTGAATGCAATGTAACACACACCCATACAACGCGCACCACCCCGTGATGTTTTTCTCACTCCTACGAGTGAATGCAATGTAACACACACCCATACAATGCGCACCACCCCGTGATGTTTTTCTCACTCCTACTAGTGAATCTAATGTAACACACACCCATACAACGCGCACCACCCCGTGATGTTTTTCTCACTCCTACTAGTGAATGTAATGTAACACACACCCGTACAATGCGCACCACCCCGTGATGATTTTCTCACTCCTACTAGTGAATGTAATGTAACACACACCCGTACAATGCGCACCACCCCGTGATGTTTTTCTCACTCCTACTAGTGCATCTAATGTAACACACACCCGTACAATGCGCACCACCCCGTGATGTTTTTCTCACTCCTACTAGTGAATGTAATGTAACACACACTCGTACAATGCGCACCACCCCGTGATGTTTTTCTCAATCCTACTAGTGAACGTAATGTAACACACACCCGTACAATGCGCAGCACCCCGTGATGTTTTTCTCACTCCTACTAGTGAATGTAATGTAACACACACCCGTACAATGCGCACCACCCCGTGATGTTTTTCGCACTCCTACTAGTGAATGTAATGTAACACACACCCGTACAATGCGCACCACCCCGTGATGTTTTTCTCACTCCTACTAGTGAATGTAATGTAACACACATGAATACAATGCGCAACACCCCGTGATGATTTTCTCACTCCTACTAGTGAATGTAATGTAACACACACCCATACGATGCGCACCACCCCGTGATGTATTTCTCACTCCTACTAGTGAATGTAATGTAACACACACCCATACGATGCGCACCACCCCGTGATGTTTTTCTCACTCCTACTAGTGAATGTAATGTAACACACACCCATACGATGCGCACCACCCCGTGATGTTTTTCTCACTCCTACTAGTGAATCTAATGTAACACACACCCATACGATGCGCACCACCCCGTGATGTTTTTCTCACTCCTACTAGTGAATGTAATGTAACACACACCCATACGATGCGCACAACCCCGTGATGTTTTTCTCACTCCTACTAGTGAATGTAATGTAACACACACCCATACAATGCGCACCACCCCGTGATGTTTTTCTCACTCCTACTAGAGAATGTAATGTAACACACACCCATACAATGCGCACCACCCCGTGATGTTTTTCTCACTCCTACTAGTGAATGTAATGTAACACACACCCATACAATGCGCACCACCCCGTGATGTTTTTCTCACTCCTACTAGTGAATGTAATGTAACACACACCCATACAATGCGCACCACCCCGTGATGATTTTCTCACTCCTAGTAGTGAATGTAATGTAACACACACCCATACAATGCGCACCACCCCGTGATGTTTTTCTCACTCTTACTAGTGAATGTAATGTAACACACTCCCATACAATGCGCACCACCCCGTGATGTTTTTCTCACTCCTACTAGTGAATCTAATGTAACACACACCCATACAATGCGCACCACCCCGTGATGTTTTTCTCACTCCTACTAGTGAATCTAATGTAACACACACCCATACAATGCGCACCACCCCGTGATGTTTTTCTCACTCCTACTAGTGAATCTAATGTAACACACACCCATACAATGCGCACCACCCCGTGATGTTTTTCTCACTCCTACTAGTGAATGTAATGTAACACACACCCATACAATGCGCACCACCCCGTGATGTTTTTCTCACTCCTACGAGTGAATGCAATGTAACACACACCCATACAATGCGCACCACCCCGTGATGTTTTTCTCACTCCTACTAGTGAATCTAATGTAACACACACCCATACAATGCGCACCACCCCGTGATGTTTTTCTCACTCCTACTAGTGAATGTAATGTAACACACACCCATACAATGCGCACCACCCCGTGATGTTTTTCTCACTCCTACGAGTGAATGCAATGTAACACACACCCATACAATGCGCACCACCCCGTGATGTTTTTCTCACTCCTACTAGTGAATGCAATGTAACACACACCCATACAATGCGCACCACCCCGTGATGTTTTTCTCACTCCTACTAGTGAATGTAATGTAACACACACTCGTACAACGCGCACCACCCCGTGATGTTTTTCTCACTCCTACTAGTGAATGTAATGTAACACACACCCGTACAACGCGCACCACCCCGTGATGTTTTTCTCACTCCTACTAGTGAATGTAATGTAACACACACCCATACAATGCGCACCACCCCGTGATGTTTTTCTCACTCCTACTAGTGAATGTAATGTAACACACACCCATACAATGCGCACCACCCCGTGATGTTTTTCTCACTCCTACTAGTGAATGTAATGTAACACACACCCATACGATGCGCACCACCCCGTGATGTTTTTCTCACTCCTACTAGTGAATCTAATGTAACACACACCCATACGATGCGCACCACCCCGTGATGTTTTTCTCACTCCTACTAGTGAATGTAATGTAACACACACCCATACGATGCGCACAACCCCGTGATGTTTTTCTCACTCCTACTAGTGAATGTAATGTAACACACACCCATACAATGCGCACCACCCCGTGATGTTTTTCTCACTCCTACTAGAGAATGTAATGTAACACACACCCATACAATGCGCACCACCCCGTGATGTTTTTCTCACTCCTACTAGTGAATGTAATGTAACACACACCCATACAATGCGCACCACCCCGTGATGTTTTTCTCACTCCTACTAGTGAATGTAATGTAACACACACCCATACAATGCGCACCACCCCGTGATGATTTTCTCACTCCTAGTAGTGAATGTAATGTAACACACACCCATACAATGCGCACCACCCCGTGATGTTTTTCTCACTCTTACTAGTGAATGTAATGTAACACACTCCCATACAATGCGCACCACCCCGTGATGTTTTTCTCACTCCTACTAGTGAATCTAACGTAACACACACCCATACAATGCGCACCACCCCGTGATGTTTTTCTCACTCCTACTAGTGAATCTAATGTAACACACACCCATACAATGCGCACCACCCCGTGATGTTTTTCTCACTCCTACTAGTGAATCTAATGTAACACACACCCATACAATGCGCACCACCCCGTGATGTTTTTCTCACTCCTACTAGTGAATGTAATGTAACACACACCCATACAATGCGCACCACCCCGTGATGTTTTTCTCACTCCTACGAGTGAATGCAATGTAACACACACCCATACAATGCGCACCACCCCGTGATGTTTTTCTCACTCCTACTAGTGAATCTAATGTAACACACACCCATACAATGCGCACCACCCCGTGATGTTTTTCTCACTCCTACTAGTGAATGTAATGTAACACACACCCATACAATGCGCACCACCCCGTGATGTTTTTCTCACTCCTACGAGTGAATGCAATGTAACACACACCCATACAATGCGCACCACCCCGTGATGTTTTTCTCACTCCTACTAGTGAATGCAATGTAACACACACCCATACAATGCGCACCACCCCGTGATGTTTTTCTCACTCCTACTAGTGAATGTAATGTAACACACACTCGTACAACGCGCACCACCCCGTGATGTTTTTCTCACTCCTACTAGTGAATGTAATGTAACACACACCCGTACAACGCGCACCACCCCGTGATGTTTTTCTCACTCCTACTAGTGAATGTAATGTAACACACACCCATACAATGCGCACCACCCCGTGATGTTTTTCTCACTCCTACTAGTGAATGTAATGTAACACACACCCATACAATGCGCACCACCCCGTGATGTTTTTCTCACTCCTACTAGTGAATGTAATGTAACACACACCCATACAATGAGCACCACCCCGTGATGTTTTTCTCACTCCTACTAGTGAATGTAATGTAACACACACCCATACAATGCGCACCACCCCGTGATGTTTTTCTCACTCCTACTAGTGAATGTAATGTAACACACACCCATACAATGCGCACCACCCCGTGATGTTTTTCTCACTCCTACTAGTGAATGTAATGTAACACACACCCATACAATGCGCACCACCCCGTGATGTTTTTTCTCACTCCTACTAGTGAATGTAATGTAACACACACCCATACAATCTGCACCACCCCGTGATGTTTTTCTCACTCCTACTAGTGAATGTAATGTAACACACTCCCATACAATGCGCACCACCCCGTGATGTTTTTCTCACTCCTACTAGTGAATCTAATGTAACACACACCCATACAATGCGCACCACCCCGTGATGTTTTTCTCACTCCTACTAGTGAATGTAATGTAACACACACACCCATACAACGCGCACCACCCCGTGATGATTTTCTCACTCCTACTAGTGAATGTAATGTAACACACACCCATACAATGCGCACCACCCCGTGATGTTTTTCTCACTCCTACTAGTGAATGTAATGTAACACACACCCATACAACGCGCACCACCCCGTGATGTTTTTCACACTCCTACTAGTGAATCTAATGTAACACACACCCATACAACGCGCACCACCCCGTGATGTTTTTCTCACTCCTACTAGTGAATCTAATGTAACACACACCCATACAACACGCACCACCCCGTGATGTTTTTCTCACTCCTACTAGTGAATGTAATGTAACACACACCCATACAACGCGCACCACCCCGTGATGTTTTTCTCACTCGTACTAGTGAATGTAATCTAACACACACCCATACAACGTGCACCACCCCGTGATGTTTTTCTCACTCCTACTAGTGAATGTAATGTAACACACACCCATACAATGCGCAACACCCCGTGATGTTTTTCTCACTCCTACTAGTGAATGTAATGTAACACACACCCGTACAATGCGCACCACCCCGTGATGTTTTTCTCACTCCTACTAGTGAATCTAATGTAACACACACCCGTACAATGCGCACCACCCCGTGATGATTTTCTCACTCCTACTAGTGAATGTAATGTAACACACACCCGTACAATGCGCAACACCCCGTGATGTTTTTCTCACTCCTACTAGCGAATCTAATGTAACACACACCCGTACAATGCGCACCACCCCGTGATGTTTTTCTCACTCCTACTAGCGAATGTAATGTAACACACACTCGTACAATGCGCACCAACCCGTGATGTTTTTCTCACTCCTACTAGTGAATGTAATGTAACACACACCCGTACAATGCGCACCACCCCGTGATAATTTTCTCACTCCTACTAGTGAATCTAATGTAACACACACCCATACAATGCGCACCACCCCGTGATGTTTTTCTCACTCCTACTAGTGAATGTAATGTAACACACACCCATACAACGCGCACCACCCCGTGATGTTTTTCTCACTCCTACTAGTGAATGTAATGTAACACACACCCATACAATGCGCACCACCCCGTGATGTTTTTCTCACTCCTACTAGTGAATGTAATGTAACACACACCCATACAATGCGCACCACCCCGTGATGTTTTTCTCACTCCTACTAGTGAATGTAATGTAACACACACCCATACAATGCGCACCACCCCGTGATGTTTTTCTCACTCCTACTAGTGAATGTAATGTAACACACACCCATACAATGCGCACCACCCCGTGATGTTTTTCTCACTCCTACTAGTGAATCTAATGTAACACACACCCATACAACGCGCACCACCCCGTGATGTTTTTCTCACTCCTACTAGTGAATGTAATGTAACACACACCCATACAACGCGCACCACCCCGTGATGTTTTTCTCACTCCTACTAGTGAATGTAATGTAACACACACCCATACAACGCGCACCACCCCGTGATGTTTTTCTCACTCCTACTAGTGAATGTAATGTAACACACACCCATACAACGCGCACCACCCCGTGATGTTTTTCTCACTCCTAATAGTGAATGTAATGTAACACACACCCATACAACGCGCACCACCCCGTGATGTTTTTCTCACTCCTACTAGTGAATGTAATGTAACACACACCCGTACAACGCGCACCACCCCGTGATGTTTTTCTCACTCCTACTAGTGAATGTAATGTAACACACACCCGTACAATGCGCACCACCCCGTGATGATTTTCTCACTCCTACTAGTGAATGTAATGTAACACACACCCGTACAATGCGCACCACCCCGTGATGTTTTTCTCACTCCTACTAGTGCATCTAATGTAACACACACCCGTACAATGCGCACCACCCCGTGATGTTTTTCTCACTCCTACTAGTGAATGTAATGTAACACACACTCGTACAATGCGCACCACCCCATGATGTTTTTCTCAATCCTACTAGTGAACGTAATGTAACACACACCCGTACAATGCGCAGCACCCCGTGATGTTTTTCTCACTCCTACTAGTGAATGTAATGTAACACACACCCGTACAATGCGCACCACCCCGTGATGTTTTTCGCACTCCTACTAGTGAATGTAATGTAACACACACCCGTACAATGCGCACCACCCCGTGATGTTTTTCTCACTCCTACTAGTGAATGTAATGTAACACACACCCATACAATGCGCACCACCCCGTGATGTTTTTCTCACTCCTACTAGTGAATGTAATGTAACACACATGAATACAATGCGCAACACCCCGTGATGATTTTCTCACTCCTACTAGTGAATGTAATGTAACACACACCCATACGATGCGCACCACCCCGTGATGTATTTCTCACTCCTACTAGTGAATGTAATGTAACACACACCCATACGATGCGCACCACCCCGTGATGTTTTTCTCACTCCTACTAGTGAATGTAATGTAACACACACCCATACGATGCGCACCACCCCGTGATGTTTTTCTCACTCCTACTAGTGAATCTAATGTAACACACACCCATACGATGCGCACCACCCCGTGATGTTTTTCTCACTCCTACTAGTGACTGTAATGTAACACACACCCATACAATGCGCACCACCCCGTGATGATTTTCTCACTCCTACTAGTGAATGTAATGTAACACACACCCATACAATGAGCACCACCCCGTGATGTTTTTCTCACTCCTAATAGTGAATGTAATGTAACACACACCCATACAATGCGCACCACCCTGTGATGTTTTTCTCACTCCTAATAGTGAATGTAATGTAACACACACCCTTACAATGCGCACCACCCCGTGATGTTTTTCTCACTCCTAATAGTGAATGTAATGTAACACACACCCATACAATGCGCACCACCCCGTGATCATTTTCTCACTCCTACTAGTGAATCTAATGTAACAAACACCCATACGATGCGAACCACCCTGTGATGTTTTTCTCACTCCTACTAGTGAATGTAATGTAACACACACCCATACAATGCGCACCACCCCGTGATGTTTTTCTCACTGCTACTAGTGAATGTAATGTAACACACACCCATACAATGCGCACCACCCCGTGATGTTTTTCTCACTCCTACTAGTGAATGTAATGTAACACACACCCATACAATGCGCAACACCCCGTGATGTTTTTCTCACTCCTACTAGTGAATGTAATGTAACACACACCCATACAATGCGCACCACCCCGTGATGTTTCTCTCACTCCTACTAGTGAATGTAATGTAACACACACCCATACAATGCGCACCACCCCGTGATGTTTTTCTCACTCCTAATAGTGAATGTAATGTAACACACACCCATACAATGCGCACCACCCCGTGATCATTTTCTCACTCCTACTAGTGAATCTAATGTAACAAACACCCATACAATGCGCACCACCCCGTGATGTTTTTCTCACTCCTACTAGTGAATGTAATGTAACACACACCCATACAATGCGCACCACCCCGTGATGTTTTTCTCACTGCTACTAGTGAATGTAATGTAACACACACCCATACAATGCGCACCACCCCGTGATGTTTTTCTCACTCCTACTAGTGAATGTAATGTAACACACACCCATACAATGCGCACCACCCCGTGATGTTTTTCTCACTCCTACTAGTGAATGTAATGTAACACACACCCATACAATGCGCACCACCCCGTGATGTTTTTCTCACTCCTACTAGTGAATGTAATGTAACACACACCCATACAATGCGCACCACCCCGTGATGTTTTTTCTAACTCCTACTAGTGAATGTAATGTAACACACACCCATACAATCTGCACCACCCCGTGATGTTTTTCTCACTCCTACTAGTGAATGTAATGTAACACACTCCCATACAATGCGCACCACCCCGTGATGTTTTTCTCACTCCTACTAGTGAATCTAATGTAACACACACCCATACAATGCGCACCACCCCGTGATGTTTTTCTCACTCCTACTAGTGAATGTAATGTAACACACACCCATACAACGCGCACCACCCCGTGATGATTTTCTCACTCCTACTAGTGAATGTAATGTAACACACACCCATACAATGCGCACCACCCCGTGATGTTTTTCTCACTCCTACTAGTGAATGTAATGTAACACACACCCATACAACGCGCACCACCCCGTGATGTTTTTCTCACTCCTACTAGTGAATCTAATGTAACACACACCCATACAACGCGCACCACCCCGTGATGTTTTTCTCACTCCTACTAGTGAATCTAATGTAACACACACCCATACAACGCGCACCACCCCGTGATGTTTTTCTCACTCCTACTAGTGAATGTAATGTAACACACACCCATACAACGCGCACCACCCCGTGATGTTTTTCTCACTCGTACTAGTGAATGTAATCTAACACACACCCATACAACGCGCACCACCCCGTGATGTTTTTCTCACTCCTACTAGTGAATGTAATGTAACACACACCCATACAATGCGCAACACCCCGTGATGTTTTTCTCACTCCTACTAGTGAATGTAATGTAACACACACCCGTACAATGCGCACCACCCCGTGATGTTTTTCTCACTCCTACTAGTGAATCTAATGTAACACACACCCGTACAATGCGCACCACCCCGTGATGATTTTCTCACTCCTACTAGTGAATGTAATGTAACACACACCCGTACAATGCGCACCACCCCGTGATGTTTTTCTCACTCCTACTAGTGAATCTAATGTAACACACACCCGTACAATGCGCACCACCCCGTGATGTTTTTCTCACTCCTACTAGTGAATGTAATGTAACACACACTCGTACAATGCGCACCAACCCGTGATGTTTTTCTCACTCCTACTAGTGAATGTAATGTAACACACACCCGTACAATGCGCACCACCCCGTGATGTTTTTCTCACTCCTACTAGTGAATGTAATGTAACACACACCCATACAACGCGCACCACCCCGTGATGATTTTCTCACTCCTACTAGTGAATGTAATGTAACACACACCCATACAATGCGCACCACCCCGTGATGTTTTTCTCACTCCTACTAGTGAATGTAATGTAACACACACCCATACAACGCGCACCACCCCGTGATGTTTTTCTCACTCCTACTAGTGAATGTAATGTAACACACACCCATACAACGCGCACCACCCCGTGATGTTTTTCTCACTCCTACTAGTGAATGTAATGTAACACACACCCATACAACGCGCACCACCCCGTGATGTTTTTCTCACTCCTACTAGTGAATGTAATGTAACACACACCCATACAATGCGCACCACCCCGTGATGTTTTTCTCACTCCTACTAGTGAATGTAATGTAACACACACCCATACAATGCGCACCACCCCGTGATGTTTTTCTCACTCCTACTAGTGAATGTAATGTAACACACACCCATACAATGCGCACCACCCCGTGATGTTTTTCTCACTCCTACTAGTGAATGTAATGTAACACACACCCATACAATGCGCACCACCCCGTGATGTTTTTCTCACTCCTACTAGTGAATGTAATGTAACACACACCCATACAATGCGCACCACCCCGTGATGTTTTTCTCACTCCTACTAGTGAATCTAATGTAACACACACCCATACAACGCGCACCACCCCGTGATGTTTTTCTCACTCCTACTAGTGAATGTAATGTAACACACACCCGTACAATGCGCACCACCCCGTGATGATTTTCTCACTCCTACTAGTGAATGTAATGTAACACACACCCGTACAATGCGCACCACCCCGTGATGTTTTTCTCACTCCTACTAGTGCATCTAATGTAACACACACCCGTACAATGCGCACCACCCCGTGATGTTTTTCTCACTCCTACTAGTGAATGTAATGTAACACACACTCGTACAATGCGCACCACCCCGTGATGTTTTTCTCAATCCTACTAGTGAACGTAATGTAACACACACCCGTACAATGCGCAGCACCCCGTGATGTTTTTCTCACTCCTACTAGTGAATGTAATGTAACACACACCCGTACAATGCGCACCACCCCGTGATGTTTTTCGCACTCCTACTAGTGAATGTAATGTAACACACACCCGTACAATGCGCACCACCCCGTGATGTTTTTCTCACTCCTACTAGTGAATGTAATGTAACACACACCCATACAATGCGCACCACCCCGTGATGTTTTTCTCACTCCTACTAGTGAAAGTAATGTAACACACATGAATACAATGCGCAACACCCCGTGATGATTTTCTCACTCCTACTAGTGAATGTAATGTAACACACACCCATACGATGCGCACCACCCCGTGATGTATTTCTCACTCCTACTAGTGAATGTAATGTAACACACACCCATACGATGCGCACCACCCCGTGATGTTTTTCTCACTCCTACTAGTGAATGTAATGTAACACACACCCATACGATGCGCACCACACCGTGATGTTTTTCTCACTCCTACTAGTGAATCTAATGTAACACACACCCATACGATGCGCACCACCCCGTGATGTTTTTCTCACTCCTACTAGTGAATGTAATGTAACACACACCCATACGATGCGCACAACCCCGTGATGTTTTTCTCACTCCTACTAGTGAATGTAATGTAACACACACCCATACAATGCGCACCACCCCGTGATGTTTTTCTCACTCCTACTAGAGAATGTAATGTAACACACACCCATACAATGCGCACCACCCCGTGATGTTTTTCTCACTCCTACTAGTGAATGTAATGTAACACACACCCATACAATGCGCACCACCCCGTGATGTTTTTCTCACTCCTACTAGTGAATGTAATGTAACACACACCCATACAATGCGCACCACCCCGTGATGATTTTCTCACTCCTAGTAGTGAATGTAATGTAACACACACCCATACAATGCGCACCACCCCGTGATGTTTTTCTCACTCTTACTAGTGAATGTAATGTAACACACTCCCATACAATGCGCACCACCCCGTGATGTTTTTCTCACTCCTACTAGTGAATCTAATGTAACACACACCCATACAATGCGCACCACCCCGTGATGTTTTTCTCACTCCTACTAGTGAATCTAATGTAACACACACCCATACAATGCGCACCACCCCGTGATGTTTTTCTCACTCCTACTAGTGAATCTAATGTAACACACACCCATACAATGCGCACCACCCCGTGATGTTTTTCTCACTCCTACTAGTGAATGTAATGTAACACACACCCATACAATGCGCACCACCCCGTGATGTTTTTCTCACTCCTACGAGTGAATGCAATGTAACACACACCCATACAATGCGCACCACCCCGTGATGTTTTTCTCACTCCTACTAGTGAATGCAATGTAACACACACCCATACAATGCGCACCACCCCGTGATGTTTTTCTCACTCCTACTAGTGAATGTAATGTAACACACACTCGTACAATGCGCACCACCCCGTGATGTTTTTCTCACTCCTACTAGTGAATGTAATGTAACACACACCCATACAACGCGCACCACCCCGTGATGATTTTCTCACTCCTACTAGTGAATGTAATGTAACACACACCCATACAACGCGCACCAACCCGTGATGTTTTTCTCACTCCTACTAGTGAATGTAATGTAACACACACCCATACAACGCGCACCACCCCGTGATGTTTTTCTCACTCCTACTAGTGAATGTAATGTAACACACACCCATACAACGCGCACCACCCCGTGATGTTTTTCTCACTCCTACTAGTGAATGTAATGTAACACACACCCATACAACGCGCACCACCCCGTGATGATTTTCTCACTCCTACTAGTGAATGTAATGTAACACACACCCATACAATGCGCACCACCCCGTGATGATTTTCTCACTCCTACTAGTGAATGTAATGTAACACACACCCGTACAATGCGCACCACCCCGTGATGTTTTTCTCACTCCTACTAGTGAATCTAATGTAACACACACGCGTACAATGCGCACCACCCCGTGATGTTTTTCTCACTCCTACTAGTGAATGTAGTGTAACACACACCCATACAATGCGCACCACCCCGTGATGATTTTCTCACTCCTAGTAGTGAATGTAATGTAACACACACCCATACAATGCGCACCACCCCGTGATGATTTTCTCACTCCTACTAGTGAATGTAATGTAACACACACCCATACGATGCGCACCACCCCGTGATGTTTTTCTCACTCCTACTAGTGAATGTAATGTAACACACACCCATACGATGCGCACCACCCCGTGATGTTTTTCTCACTCCTACTAGTGAATGTAATGTAACACACACCCATACGATGCGCACCACCCCGTGATGTATTTCTCACTCCTACTAGTGAATGTAATGTAACACACACCCATACGATGCGCACCACCCCGTGATGTTTTTCTCACTCCTACTAGTGAATGTAATGTAACACACACCCATACGATGCGCACCACCCCGTGATGTTTTTCTCACTCCTACTAGTGAATCTAATGTAACACACACCCATACGATGCGCACCACCCCGTGATGTTTTTCTCACTCCTACCAGTGAATGTAATGTAACACACACCCATACGATGCGCACCACCCCGTGATGTTTTTCTCACTCCTACTAGTGAATGTAATGTAACACACACCCATACAATGCGCACCACCCCGTGATGTTTTTCTCACTCCTACTAGTGAATGTAATGTAACACACACCCATACAATGCGCACCACCCCGTGATGTTTTTCTCACTCCTACTAGTGAATGTAATGTAACACACACCCATACAATGCGCACCACCCCGTGATGTTTTTCTCACTCCTACTAGTGAATGTAATGTAACACACACCCATACAATGCGCACCACCCCGTGATGATTTTCTCACTCCTAGTAGTGAATGTAATGTAACACACACCCATACAATGCGCACCACCCCGTGATGATTTTCTCACTCCTAGTAGTGAATGTAATGTAACACACACCCATACAATGCGCACCACCCCGTGATGTTTTTCTCACTCTTACTAGTGAATGTAATCTAACACACTCCCATACAATGCGCACCACCCCGTGATGTTTTTCTCACTCCTACTAGTGAATCTAATGTAACACACACCCATACAATGCGCACCACCCCGTGATGTTTTTCTCACTCCTACTAGTGAATCTAATGTAACACACACCCATACAATGCGCACCACCCCGTGATGTTTTTCTCACTCCTACTAGTGAATCTAATGTAACACACACCCATACAATGCGCACCACCCCGTGATGTTTTTCTCACTCCTACTTGTGAATGTAATGTAACACACACCCATACAACGCGCACCACCCCGTGATGTTTTTCTCACTCCTACTAGTGAATGTAATGTAACACACACCCATACAACGCGCACCACCCCGTGATGATTTTCTCACTCCTACTAGTGAATGTAATGTAACACACACCCATACAATGCGCACCACCCCGTGATGATTTTCTCACTCCTACTAGTGAATGTAATGTAACACACACCCGTACAATGCGCACCACCCCGTGATGTTTTTCTCACTCCTACTAGTGAATCTAATGTAACACACACCCGTACAATGCGCACCACCCCGTGATGTTTTTCTCACTCCTACTAGTGAATGTAATGTAACACACACCCGTACAATGCGCACCACCCCGTGATGTTTTTCTCAATCCTACTAGTGAACGTAATGTAACACACACCCGTACAATGCGCAGCACCCCGTGATGTTTTTCTCACTCCTACTAGTGAACGTAATGTAACACACACCCGTACAATGCGCACCACCCCGTGATGTTTTTCTCACTCCTACTAGTGAATGTAATGTAACACACACCCGTACAATGCGCACCACCCCGTGATATTTTTCTCACTCCTACTAGTGAATGTAATGTAACACACACCCATACAATGCGCACCACCCCGTGATGTTTTTCTCACTCCTACTAGTGAATGTAATGTAACACACATGAATACAATGCGCACCACCCCGTGATGTTTTTCTCACTCCTACTAGTGAATCTAATGTAACACACACCCATACAATGCGCACCACCCCGTGATGATTTTCTCACTCCTACTAGTGAATGTAATGTAACACACACCCATACGATGCGCACCACCCCGTGATGTATTTCTCACTCCTACTAGTGAATGTAATGTAACACACACCCATACGATGCGCACCACCCCGTGATGTTTTTCTCACTCCTACTAGTGAATGTAATGTAACACACAGCCATACGATGCGCACCACCCCGTGATGTTTTTCTCACTCCTACTAGTGAATCTAATGTAACACACACCCATACGATGCGCACCACCCCGTGATGTTTTTCTCACTCCTACTAGTGAATGTAATGTAACACACACCCATACGATGCGCACCACCCCGTGATGTTTTTCTCACTCCTACTAGTGAATGTAATGTAACACACACCCATACAATGCGCACCACCCCGTGATGTTTTTCTCACTCCTACTAGTGAATGTAATGTAACACACACCCATACAATGCGCACCACCCCGTGATGTTTTTCTCACTCCTACTAGTGAATGTAATGTAACACACACCCATACAATGCGCACCACCCCGTGATGTTTTTCTCACTCCTACTAGTGAATGTAATGTAACACACACCCATACAATGCGCACCACCCCGTGATGTTTTTCTCACTCCTACTAGTGAATGTAATGTAACACACACCCATACAATGCGCACCACCCCGTGATGTTTTTCTCACTCCTACTAGTGAATCTAATGTAACACACACCCATACAACGTGCACCACCCCGTGATGTTTTTCTCACTCCTACTAGTGAATGTAATGTAACACACACCCATACAACGCGCACCACCCCGTGATGTTTTTCTCACTCCTACTAGTGAATGTAATGTAACACACACCCATACAACGCGCACCACCCCGTGATGTTTTTCTCACTCCTACTAGTGAATGTAATGTAACACACACCCATACAACGCGCACCACCCCGTGATGTTTTTCTCACTCCTACTAGTGAATGTAATGTAACACACACCCATACAACGCGCACCACCCCGTGATGTTTTTCTCACTCCTACTAGTGAATGTAATGTAACACACACCCATACAACGCGCACCACCCCGTGATGTTTTTCTCACTCCTACTAGTGAATGTAATGTAACACACACCCATACAACGCGCACCACCCCGTGATGTTTTTCTCACTCCTACTAGTGAATGTAATGTAACACACACCCATACAACGCGCACCACCCCGTGATGTTTTTCTCACTCCTACTAGTGAATGTAATGTAACACACACCCATACAACGCGCACCACCCCGTGATGTTTTTCTCACTCCTACTAGTGAATGTAATGTAACACACACCCGTACAATGCGCACCACCCCGTGATGATTTTCTCACTCCTACTAGTGAATGTAATGTAACACACACCCGTACAATGCGCACCACCCCGTGATGTTTTTCTCACTCCTACTAGTGCATCTAATGTAACACACACCCGTACAATGCGCACCACCCCGTGATGTTTTTCTCACTCCTACTAGTAAATGTAATGTAACACACACTCGTACAATGCGCACCACCCCGTGATGTTTTTCTCAATCCTACTAGTGAACGTAATGTAACACACACCCGTACAATGCGCAGCACCCCGTGATGTTTTTCTCACTCCTACTAGTGAATGTAATGTAACACACACCCGTACAATGCGCACCACCCCGTGATGTTTTTCGCACTCCTACTAGTGAATGTAATGTAACACACACCCGTACAATGCGCACCACCCCGTGATGTTTTTCTCACTCCTACTAGTGAATGTAATGTAACACACACCCATACAATGCGCACCACCCCGTGATGTTTTTCTCACTCCTACTAGTGAATGTAATGTAACACACATGAATACAATGCGCAACACCCCGTGATGATTTTCTCACTCCTACTAGTGAATGTAATGTAACACACACCCATACGATGCGCACCACCCCGTGATGTATTTCTCACTCCTACTAGTGAATGTAATGTAACACACACCCATACGATGCGCACCACCCCGTGATGTTTTTCTCACTCCTACTAGTGAATGTAATGTAACACACACCCATACGATGCGCACCACCCCGTGATGTTTTTCTCACTCCTACTAGTGAATCTAATGTAACACACACCCATACGATGCGCACCACCCCGTGATGTTTTTCTCACTCCTACTAGTGAATGTAATGTAACACACACCCATACGATGCGCACAACCCCGTGATGTTTTTCTCACTCCTACTAGTGAATGTAATGTAACACACACCCATACAATGCGCACCACCCCGTGATGTTTTTCTCACTCCTACTAGAGAATGTAATGTAACACACACCCATACAATGCGCACCACCCCGTGATGTTTTTCTCACTCCTACTAGTGAATGTAATGTAACACACACCCATACAATGCGCACCACCCCGTGATGTTTTTCTCACTCCTACTAGTGAATGTAATGTAACACACACCCATACAATGCGCACCACCCCGTGATGATTTTCTCACTCCTAGTAGTGAATGTAATGTAACACACACCCATACAATGCGCACCACCCCGTGATGTTTTTCTCACTCTTACTAGTGAATGTAATGTAACACACTCCCATACAATGCGCACCACCCCGTGATGTTTTTCTCACTCCTACTAGTGAATCTAATGTAACACACACCCATACAATGCGCACCACCCCGTGATGTTTTTCTCACTCCTACTAGTGAATCTAATGTAACACACACCCATACAATGCGCACCACCCCGTGATGTTTTTCTCACTCCTACTAGTGAATCTAATGTAACACACACCCATACAATGCGCACCACCCCGTGATGTTTTTCTCACTCCTACTAGTGAATGTAATGTAACACACACCCATACAATGCGCACCACCCCGTGATGTTTTTCTCACTCCTACGAGTGAATGCAATGTAACACACACCCATACAATGCGCACCACCCCGTGATGTTTTTCTCACTCCTACTAGTGAATGCAATGTAACACACACCCATACAATGCGCACCACCCCGTGATGTTTTTCTCACTCCTACTAGTGAATGTAATGTAACACACACTCGTACAACGCGCACCACCCCGTGATGTTTTTCTCACTCCTACTAGTGAATGTAATGTAACACACACCCGTACAACGCGCACCACCCCGTGATGTTTTTCTCACTCCTACTAGTGAATGTAATGTAACACACACCCATACAACGCGCACCACCCCGTGATGATTTTCTCACTCCTACTAGTGAATGTAATGTAACACACACCCATACAACGCGCACCAACCCGTGATGTTTTTCTCACTCCTACTAGTGAATGTAATGTAACACACACCCATACAACGCGCACCACCCCGTGATGTTTTTCTCACTCCTACTAGTGAATGTAATGTAACACACACCCATACAATGCGCACCACCCCGTGATGATTTTCTCACTCCTACTAGTGAATGTAATGTAACACACACCCATACAACGCGCACCACCCCGTGATGATTTTCTCACTCCTACTAGTGAATGTAATGTAACACACACCCGTACAATGCGCACCACCCCGTGATGTTTTTCTCACTCCTACTAGTGAATCTAATGTAACACACACGCGTACAATGCGCACCACCCCGTGATGTTTTTCTCACTCCTACTAGTGAATGTAATGTAACACACACCCGTACAATGCGCACCACCCCGTGATGTTTTTCTCAATCCTACTAGTGAACGTAATGTAACACACACCCGTACAATGCGCACCACCCCGTGATGTTTTTCTCACTCCTACTAGTGAACGTAATGTAACACACACCCGTACAATGCGCACCACCCCGTGATATTTTTCTCACTCCTACTAGTGAATGTAATGTAACACACACCCATACAATGCGCACCACCCCGTGATGTTTTTCTCACTCCTACTAGTGAATGTAATGTAACACACATGAATACAATGCGCACCACCCCGTGATGTTTTTCTCACTCCTACTAGTGAATGTAATGTAACACACACCCATACAATGCGCACCACCCCGTGATGATTTTCTCACTCCTACTAGTGAATGTAATGTAACACACACCCATACGATGCGCACCACCCCGTGATGTATTTCTCACTCCTACTAGTGAATGTAATGTAACACACACCCATACGATGCGCACCACCCCGTGATGTTTTTCTCACTCCTACTAGTGAATGTAATGTAACACACACCCATACGATGCGCACCACCCCGTGATGTTTTTCTCACTCCTACTAGTGAATCTAATGTAACACACACCCATACGATGCGCACCACCCCGTGATGTTTTTCTCACTCCTACCAGTGAATGTAATGTAACACACACCCATACGATGCGCACCACCCCGTGATGTTTTTCTCACTCCTACTAGTGAATGTAATGTAACACACACCCATACAATGCGCACCACCCCGTGATGTTTTTCTCACTCCTACTAGTGAATGTAATGTAACACACACCCATACAATGCGCACCACCCCGTGATGTTTTTCTCACTCCTACTAGTGAATGTAATGTAACACACACCCGTACAATGCGCACCACCCCGTGATGTTTTTCTCACTCCTACTAGTAAATGTAATGTAACACACACTCGTACAATGCGCACCACCCCGTGATGTTTTTCTCAATCCTACTAGTGAACGTAATGTAACACACACCCGTACAATGCGCAGCACCCCGTGATGTTTTTCTCACTCCTACTAGTGAATGTAATGTAACACACACCCGTACAATGCGCACCACCCCGTGATGTTTTTCGCACTCCTACTAGTGAATGTAATGTAACACACACCCGTACAATGCGCACCACCCCGTGATGTTTTTCTCACTCCTACTAGTGAATGTAATGTAACACACACCCATACAATGCGCACCACCCCGTGATGTTTTTCTCACTCCTACTAGTGAATGTAATGTAACACACATGAATACAATGCGCAACACCCCGTGATGATTTTCTCACTCCTACTAGTGAATGTAATGTAACACACACCCATACGATGCGCACCACCCCGTGATGTATTTCTCACTCCTACTAGTGAATGTAATGTAACACACACCCATACGATGCGCACCACCCCGTGATGTTTTTCTCACTCCTACTAGTGAATGTAATGTAACACACACCCATACGATGCGCACCACCCCGTGATGTTTTTCTCACTCCTACTAGTGAATCTAATGTAACACACACCCATACGATGCGCACCACCCCGTGATGTTTTTCTCACTCCTACTAGTGAATGTAATGTAACACACACCCATACGATGCGCACAACCCCGTGATGTTTTTCTCACTCCTACTAGTGAATGTAATGTAACACACACCCATACAATGCGCACCACCCCGTGATGTTTTTCTCACTCCTACTAGAGAATGTAATGTAACACACACCCATACAATGCGCACCACCCCGTGATGTTTTTCTCACTCCTACTAGTGAATGTAATGTAACACACACCCATACAATGCGCACCACCCCGTGATGTTTTTCTCACTCCTACTAGTGAATGTAATGTAACACACACCCATACAATGCGCACCACCCCGTGATGATTTTCTCACTCCTAGTAGTGAATGTAATGTAACACACACCCATACAATGCGCACCACCCCGTGATGTTTTTCTCACTCTTACTAGTGAATGTAATGTAACACACTCCCATACAATGCGCACCACCCCGTGATGTTTTTCTCACTCCTACTAGTGAATCTAATGTAACACACACCCATACAATGCGCACCACCCCGTGATGTTTTTCTCACTCCTACTAGTGAATCTAATGTAACACACACCCATACAATGCGCACCACCCCGTGATGTTTTTCTCACTCCTACTAGTGAATCTAATGCAACACACACCCATACAATGCGCACCACCCCGTGATGTTTTTCTCACTCCTACTAGTGAATGTAATGTAACACACACCCATACAATGCGCACCACCCCGTGATGTTTTTCTCACTCCTACGAGTGAATGCAATGTAACACACACCCATACAATGCGCACCACCCCGTGATGTTTTTCTCACTCCTACTAGTGAATGCAATGTAACACACACCCATACAATGCGCACCACCCCGTGATGTTTTTCTCACTCCTACTAGTGAATGTAATGTAACACACACTCGTACAACGCGCACCACCCCGTGATGTTTTTCTCACTCCTACTAGTGAATGTAATGTAACACACACCCGTACAACGCGCACCACCCCGTGATGTTTTTCTCACTCCTACTAGTGAATGTAATGTAACACACACCCATACAACGCGCACCACCCCGTGATGATTTTCTCACTCCTACTAGTGAATGTAATGTAACACACACCCATACAACGCGCACCAACCCGTGATGTTTTTCTCACTCCTACTAGTGAATGTAATGTAACACACACCCATACAACGCGCACCACCCCGTGATGTTTTTCTCACTCCTACTAGTGAATGTAATGTAACACACACCCATACAACGCGCACCACCCCGTGATGATTTTCTCACTCCTACTAGTGAATGTAATGTAACACACACCCATACAACGCGCACCACCCCGTGATGATTTTCTCACTCCTACTAGTGAATGTAATGTAACACACACCCGTACAATGCGCACCACCCCGTGATGTTTTTCTCACTCCTACTAGTGAATCTAATGTAACACACACGCGTACAATGCGCACCACCCCGTGATGTTTTTCTCACTCCTACTAGTGAATGTAATGTAACACACACCCGTACAATGCGCACCACCCCGTGATGTTTTTCTCAATCCTACTAGTGAACGTAATGTAACACACACCCGTACAATGCGCACCACCCCGTGATGTTTTTCTCACTCCTACTAGTGAACGTAATGTAACACACACCCGTACAATGCGCACCACCCCGTGATATTTTTCTCACTCCTACTAGTGAATGTAATGTAACACACACCCATACAATGCGTACCACCCCGTGATGTTTTTCTCACTCCTACTAGTGAATGTAATGTAACACACATGAATACAATGCGCACCACCCCGTGATGTTTTTCTCACTCCTACTAGTGAATGTAATGTAACACACACCCATACAATGCGCACCACCCCGTGATGATTTTCTCACTCCTACTAGTGAATGTAATGTAACACACACCCATACGATGCGCACCACCCCGTGATGTATTTCTCACTCCTACTAGTGAATGTAATGTAACACACACCCATACGATGCGCACCACCCCGTGATGTTTTTCTCACTCCTACTAGTGAATGTAATGTAACACACACCCATACGATGCGCACCACCCCGTGATGTTTTTCTCACTCCTACTAGTGAATCTAATGTAACACACACCCATACGATGCGCACCACCCCGTGATGTTTTTCTCACTCCTACCAGTGAATGTAATGTAACACACACCCATACGATGCGCACCACCCCGTGATGTTTTTCTCACTCCTACTAGTGAATGTAATGTAACACACACCCATACAATGCGCACCACCCCGTGATGTTTTTCTCACTCCTACTAGTGAATGTAATGTAACACACACCCATACAATGCGCACCACCCCGTGATGTTTTTCTCACTCCTACTAGTGAATGTAATGTAACACACACCCATACAATGGGCACCACCCCGTGATGTTTTTCTCACTCCTACTAGTGAATGTAATGTAACACACACCCATACAATGCGCACCACCCCGTGATGATTTTCTCACTCCTAGTAGTGAATGTAATGTAACACACACCCATACAATGCGCACCACCCCGTGATGATTTTCTCACTCCTAGTAGTGAATGTAATGTAACACACACCCATACAATGCGCACCACCCCGTGATGTTTTTCTCACTCTTACTAGTGAATGTAATGTAACACACTCCCATACAATGCGCACCACCCCGTGATGTTTTGCTCACTCCTACTAGTGAATCTAATGTAACACACACCCATACAATGCGCACCACCCCGTGATGTTTTTCTCACTCCTACTAGTGAATCTAATGTAACACACACCCATACAATGCGCACCACCCCGTGATGTTTTTCTCACTCCTACTAGTGAATCTAATGTAACACACACCCATACAATGCGCACCACCCCGTGATGTTTTTCTCACTCCTACTAGTGAATGTAATGTAACACACACCCATACAATGCGCACCACCCCGTGATGTTTTTCTCACTCCTATGAGTGAATGCAATGTAACACACACCCATACAATGCGCACCACCCCGTGATGTTTTTCTCACTCCTACTAGTGAATGCAATGTAACACACACCCATACAATGCGCACCACCCCGTGATGTTTTTCTCACTCCTACTAGTGAATGTAATGTAACACACACCCATACAACGCGCACCACCCCGTGATGTTTTTCTCACTCCTACTAGTGAATGTAATGTAACACACACCCATACAACGCGCACCACCCCGTGATGATTTTCTCACTCCTACTAGTGAATGTAATGTAACACACACCCATACAATGCGCACCACCCCGTGATGATTTTCTCACTCCTACTAGTGAATGTAATGTAACACACACCCGTACAATGCGCACCACCCCGTGATGTTTTTCTCACTCCTACTAGTGAATCTAATGTAACACACACCCGTACAATGCGCACCACCCCGTGATGTTTTTCTCACTCCTACTAGTGAATGTAATGTAACACACACCCGTACAATGCGCACCACCCCGTGATGTTTTTCTCAATCCTACTAGTGAACGTAATGTAACACACACCCGTACAATGCGCAGCACCCCGTGATGTTTTTCTCACTCCTACTAGTGAACGTAATGTAACACACACCCGTACAATGCGCACCACCCCGTGATGTTTTTCTCACTCCTACTAGTGAATGTAATGTAACACACACCCGTACAATGCGCACCACCCCGTGATATTTTTCTCACTCCTACTAGTGAATGTAATGTAACACACACCCATACAATGCGCACCACCCCGTGATGTTTTTCTCACTCCTACTAGTGAATGTAATGTAACACACATGAATACAATGCGCACCACCCCGTGATGTTTTTCTCACTCCTACTAGTGAATGTAATGTAACACACACCCATACAATGCGCACCACCCCGTGATGATTTTCTCACTCCTACTAGTGAATGTAATGTAACACACACCCATACGATGCGCACCACCCCGTGATGTATTTCTCACTCCTACTAGTGAATGTAATGTAACACACACCCATACGATGCGCACCACCCCGTGATGTTTTTCTCACTCCTACTAGTGAATGTAATGTAACACACAGCCATACGATGCGCACCACCCCGTGATGTTTTTCTCACTCCTACTAGTGAATCTAATGTAACACACACCCATACGATGCGCACCACCCCGTGATGTTTTTCCTACTCCTACTAGTGAATGTAATGTAACACACACCCATACGATGCGCACCACCCCGTGATGTTTTTCTCACTCCTACTAGTGAATGTAATGTAACACACACCCATACAATGCGCACCACCCCGTGATGTTTTTCTCACTCCTACTAGTGAATGTAATGTAACACACACCCATACAATGCGCACCACCCCGTGATGTTTTTCTCACTCCTACTAGTGAATGTAATGTAACACACACCCATACAATGCGCACCACCCCGTGATGTTTTTCTCACTCCTACTAGTGAATGTAATGTAACACACACCCATACAATGCGCACCACCCCGTGATGATTTTCTCACTCCTAGTAGTGAATGTAATGTAACACACACCCATACAATGCGCACCACCCCGTGATGTTTTTCTCACTCCTACTAGTGAATGTAATGTAACACACTCCCATACAATGCGCACCACCCCGTGATGTTTTTCTCACTCCTACTAGTGAATCTAATGTAACACACACCCATACAATGCGCACCACCCCGTGATATTTTTCTCACTCCTACTAGTGAATCTAATGTAACACACACCCATACAATGCGCACGACCCCGTGATGTTTTTCACACTCCTACTAGTGAATCTAATGTAACACACACCCATACAATGCGCACCACCCCGTGATGTTTTTCTCACTCCTACTAGTGAATGTAATGTAACACACACCCATACAATGCGCACCACCCCGTGATGTTTTTCTCACTCCTACGAGTGAATGCAATGTAACACACACCCATACAATGCGCACCACCCCGTGATGTTTTTCTCACTCCTACTAGTGAATGCAATGTAACACACACCCATACAATGCGCACCACCCCGTGATGTTTTTCTCACTCCTACTAGTGAATGTAATGTAACACACACCCATACAATGCGCACCACCCCGTGATGTTTTTCTCACTCCTACTAGTGAATCTAATGTAACACACACCCATACAACGCGCACCACCCCGTGATGTTTTTCTCACTCCTACTAGTGAATGTAATGTAACACACACCCATACAACGCGCACCACCCCGTGATGATTTTCTCACTCCTACTAGTGAATGTAATGTAACACACACCCATACGATGCGCACCACCCCGTGATGTATTTCTCACTCCTACTAGTGAATGTAATGTAACACACACCCATACGATGCGCACCACCCCGTGATGTTTTTCTCACTCCTACTAGTGAATGTAATGTAACACACACCCATACGATGCGCACCACCCCGTGATGTTTTTCTCACTCCTACTAGTGAATCTAATGTAACACACACCCATACGATGCGCACCACCCCGTGATGTTTTTCTCACTCCTACCAGTGAATGTAATGTAACACACACCCATACGATGCGCACCACCCCGTGATGTTTTTCTCACTCCTACTAGTGAATGTAATGTAACACACACCCATACAATGCGCACCACCCCGTGATGTTTTTCTCACTCCTACTAGTGAATGTAATGTAACACACACCCATACAATGCGCACCACCCCGTGATGTTTTTCTCACTCCTACTAGTGAATGTAATGTAACACACACCCATACAATGCGCACCACCCCGTGATGTTTTTCTCACTCCTACTAGTGAATGTAATGTAACACACACCCATACAATGCGCACCACCCCGTGATGATTTTCTCACTCCTAGTAGTGAATGTAATGTAACACACACCCATACAATGCGCACCACCCCGTGATGATTTTCTCACTCCTAGTAGTGAATGTAATGTAACACACACCCATACAATGCGCACCACCCCGTGATGTTTTTCTCACTCTTACTAGTGAATGTAATGTAACACACTCCCATACAATGCGCACCACCCCGTGATGTTTTTCTCACTCCTACTAGTGAATCTAATGTAACACACACCCATACAATGCGCACCACCCCGTGATGTTTTTCTCACTCCTACTAGTGAATCTAATGTAACACACACCCATACAATGCGCACCACCCCGTGATGTTTTTCTCACTCCTACTAGTGAATCTAATGTAACACACACCCATACAATGCGCACCACCCCGTGATGTTTTTCTCACTCCTACTAGTGAATGTAATGTAACACACACCCATACAATGCGCACCACCCCGTGATGTTTTTCTCACTCCTATGAGTGAATGCAATGTAACACACACCCATACAATGCGCACCACCCCGTGATGTTTTTCTCACTCCTACTAGTGAATGCAATGTAACACACACCCATACAATGCGCACCACCCCGTGATGTTTTTCTCACTCCTACTAGTGAATGTAATGTAACACACACCCATACAACGCGCACCACCCCGTGATGTTTTTCTCACTCCTACTAGTGAATGTAATGTAACACACACCCATACAACGCGCACCACCCCGTGATGATTTTCTCACTCCTACTAGTGAATGTAATGTAACACACACCCATACAATGCGCACCACCCCGTGATGATTTTCTCACTCCTACTAGTGAATGTAATGTAACACACACCCGTACAATGCGCACCACCCCGTGATGTTTTTCTCACTCCTACTAGTGAATCTAATGTAACACACACCCGTACAATGCGCACCACCCCGTGATGTTTTTCTCACTCCTACTAGTGAATGTAATGTAACACACACCCGTACAATGCGCACCACCCCGTGATGTTTTTCTCAATCCTACTAGTGAACGTAATGTAACACACACCCGTACAATGCGCAGCACCCCGTGATGTTTTTCTCACTCCTACTAGTGAACGTAATGTAACACACACCCGTACAATGCGCACCACCCCGTGATGTTTTTCTCACTCCTACTAGTGAATGTAATGTAACACACACCCGTACAATGCGCACCACCCCGTGATATTTTTCTCACTCCTACTAGTGAATGTAATGTAACACACACCCATACAATGCGCACCACCCCGTGATGTTTTTCTCACTCCTACTAGTGAATGTAATGTAACACACATGAATACAATGCGCACCACCCCGTGATGTTTTTCTCACTCCTACTAGTGAATGTAATGTAACACACACCCATACAATGCGCACCACCCCGTGATGATTTTCTCACTCCTACTAGTGAATGTAATGTAACACACACCCATACGATGCGCACCACCCCGTGATGTATTTCTCACTCCTACTAGTGAATGTAATGTAACACACACCCATACGATGCGCACCACCCCGTGATGTTTTTCTCACTCCTACTAGTGAATGTAATGTAACACACAGCCATACGATGCGCACCACCCCGTGATGTTTTTCTCACTCCTACTAGTGAATCTAATGTAACACACACCCATACGATGCGCACCACCCCGTGATGTTTTTCCTACTCCTACTAGTGAATGTAATGTAACACACACCCATACGATGCGCACCACCCCGTGATGTTTTTCTCACTCCTACTAGTGAATGTAATGTAACACACACCCATACAATGCGCACCACCCCGTGATGTTTTTCTCACTCCTACTAGTGAATGTAATGTAACACACACCCATACAATGCGCACCACCCCGTGATGTTTTTCTCACTCCTACTAGTGAATGTAATGTAACACACACCCATACAATGCGCACCACCCCGTGATGTTTTTCTCACTCCTACTAGTGAATGTAATGTAACACACACCCATACAATGCGCACCACCCCGTGATGATTTTCTCACTCCTACTAGTGAATGTAATGTAACACACACCCATACAATGCGCACCACCCCGTGATGTTTTTCTCACTCCTACTAGTGAATGTAATGTAACACACTCCCATACAATGCGCACCACCCCGTGATGTTTTTCTCACTCCTACTAGTGAATCTAATGTAACACACACCCATACAATGCGCACCACCCCGTGATATTTTTCTCACTCCTACTAGTGAATCTAATGTAACACACACCCATACAATGCGCACGAACGCGTGATGTTTTTCTCACTCCTACTAGTGAATCTAATGTAACACACACCCATACAATGCGCACCACCCCGTGATGTTTTTCTCACTCCTACTAGTGAATGTAATGTAACACACACCCATACAATGCGCACCACCCCGTGATGTTTTTCTCACTCCTACGAGTGAATGCAATGTAACACACACCCATACAATGCGCACCACCCCGTGATGTTTTTCTCACTCCTACTAGTGAATGCAATGTAACACACACCCATACAATGCGCACCACCCCGTGATGTTTTTCTCACTCCTACTAGTGAATGTAATGTAACACACACCCATACAATGCGCACCACCCCGTGATGTTTTTCTCACTCCTACTAGTGAATCTAATGTAACACACACCCATACAATGCGCACCACCCCGTGATGTTTTTCTCACTCCTACTAGTGAATGTAATGTAACACACACCCATACAACGCGCACCACCCCGTGATGATTTTCTCACTCCTACTAGTGAATGTAATGTAACACACACCCATACAACAAGCACCACCCCGTGATGTTTTTCTCACTCCTACTAGTGAATGTAATGTAACACACACCCATACAATGCGCACCACCCCGTGATGTTTTTCTCACTCCTACTAGTGAATGTAATGTAACACACACCCATACAATGCGCACCTCCCCGTGATGTTTTTCTCACTCCTACTAGTGAATGTAATGTAACACACACCCATACAATGCGCACCACCCCGTGATGATTTTCTCACTCCTACTAGTGAATCTAATGTAACACACACCCATACAATGCGCACCACCCCGTGATGTTTTTCTCACTCCTACTAGTGAATGTAATGTAACACACACCCATACAATGCGCACCACCCCGTGATGTTTTTCTCACTCCTACTAGTGAATGTAATGTAACACACACCCTTACAATGCGCACCACCCCGTGATGTTTTTCTCACTCCTACTAGTGAATGTAATGTAACACACACCCATACAACGCGCACCACCCCGTGATGTTTTTCTCACTCCTACTAGTGAATGTAATGTAACACACACCCATACAATGCGCACCACCCCGTGATGTTTTTCTCACTCCTACTAGTGAATGTAATGTAACACACACGCATACAATGCGCACCACCCCGTGATGTTTTTCTCACTCCTACTAGTGAATGTAATGTAACACACACCCATACAATGCGCACCACCCCGTGATGTTTTTCTCACTCCTACTAGTGAATGTAATGTAACACACACCCATACAATGCGCACCACCCCGTGATGTTTTTCTCACTCCTACTAGTGAATGTAATGTAACACACACCCATACAATGCGCACCACCCCGTGATGTTTTTCTCACTCCTACTAGTGAATGTAATGTAACACACACCCATACAATGCGCACCACCCCGTGATGTTTTTCTCACTCCTACTAGTGAATGTAATGTAACACACACCCATACAATGCGCACCACCCCGTGATGTTTTTCTCACTCCTACTAGTGAATGTAATGTAACACACACCCATACAATGCGCACCACCCCGTGATGATTTTCTCACTCCTAGTAGTGAATGTAATGTAACACACACCCATACAATGCGCACCACCCCGTGATGTTTTTCTCACTCCTACTAGTGAATGTAATGTAACACACTCCCATACAATGCGCACCACCCCGTGATGTTTTTCTCACTCCTACTAGTGAATCTAATGTAACACACACCCATACAATGCGCACCACCCCGTGATGTTTTTCTCACTCCTACTAGTGAATCTAATGTAACACACACCCATACAATGCGCACCACCCCGTGATGTTTTTCTCACTCCTACTAGTGAATCTAATGTAACACACACCCATACAATGCGCACCACCCCGTGATGTTTTTCTCACTCCTACTAGTGAATGTAATGTAACACACACCCATACAATGCGCACCACCCCGTGATGTTTTTCTCACTCCTACTAGTGAATGTAATGTAACACACACCCATACAATGCGCACCACCCCGTGATGTTTTTCTCACTCCTACTAGTGAATGTAATGTAACACACACCCATACAATGCGCACCACCCCGTGATGTTTTTCTCACTCCTACTAGTGAATGTAATGTAACACACACCCATACAATGCGCACCACCCCGTGATGATTTTCTCACTCCTAGTAGTGAATGTAATGTAACACACACCCATACAATGCGCACCACCCCATGATGTTTTTCTCACTCCTACTAGTGAATGTAATGTAACACACTCCCATACAATGCGCACCACCCCGTGATGTTTTTCTCACTCCTACTAGTGAATCCAATGTAACACACACCCATACAATGCGCACCACCCCGTGATGTTTTTCTCACTCCTACTAGTGAATCTAATGTAACACACACCCATACAATGCGCACCACCCCGTGATGTTTTTCTCACTCCTACTAGTGAATCTAATGTAACACACACCCATACAATGCGCACCACCCCGTGATGTTTTTCTCACTCCTACTAGTGAATGTAATGTAACACACACCCATACAATGCGCACCACCCCGTGATGTTTTTCTCACTCCTACGAGTGAATGCAGTGTAACACACACCCATACAATGCGCACCACCCCGTGATGTTTTTCTCACTCCTACTAGTGAATGCAATGTAACACACAGCCATACAACCCGCACCACCCCGTGATGTTTTTCTCACTCCTACTAGTGAATGTAATGTAACACACACCCATACAACGCGCACCACCCCGTGATGTTTTTCTCACTCCTACTAGTGAATGTAATGTAACACACACCCATACAATGCGCACCACCCCGTGATGTTTTTCTTACTCCTACTAGTGAATGTAATGTAACACACACCCATACAATGCGCACCACCCCGTGATATTTTTCTCACTCCTACTAGTGAATCTAATGTAACACACACCCATACAATGCGCACCACCCCGTGATGTTTTTCTCACTCCTACTAGTGAATGTAATGTAACACACACCCATACAATGCGCACCACCCCGTGATGTTTTTCTCACTCCTACGAGTGAATGCAATGTAACACACACCCATACAATGCGCACCACCCCGTGATGTTTTTCTCACTCCTACTAGTGAATGCAATGTAACACACACCCATACAATGCGCACCACCCCGTGATGTTTTTATCACTCCTACTAGTGAATGTAATGTAACACACACCCATACAATGCGCACCACCCCGTGATGTTTTTCTCACTCCTACTAGTGAATCTAATGTAACACACACCCATGCAACGCGCACCACCCCGTGATGTTTTTCTCACTCCTACTAGTGAATGTAATGTAACACACACCCATACAACGCGCACCACCCCGTGATGATTTTCTCACTCCTACTAGTGAATCTAATGTAACACACACCCATACAATGCGCACCACCCCGTGATGTTTTTCTCACTCTTACTAGTGAATGTAATGTAACACACACCCATACAATGCGCACCACCCCGTGATGTTTTTCTCACTCCTACTAGTGAATGTAATGTAACACACACCCTTACAATGCACACCACCCCGTGATGTTTTTCTCACTCCTACTAGTGAATGTAATGTAACACACACCCATACAATGCGCACCACCCCGTGATGTTTTTCTCACTCCTACTAGTGAATGTAATGTAACACACACCCATACAATGCGCACCACCCCGTGATGTTTTTCTCACTCTTACTAGTGAATGTAATGTAACACACACCCATACAATGCGCACCACCCCGTGATGTTTTTCTCACTCCTACTAGTGAATGTAATGTAACACACACCCTTACAATGCACACCACCCCGTGATGTTTTTCTCACTCCTACTAGTGAATGTAATGTAACACACACCCATACAATGCGCACCACCCCGTGATGTTTTTCTCACTCCTACTAGTGAATGTAATGTAACACACACCCATACAATGCGCACCACCCCGTGATGTTTTTCTCACTCCTACTAGTGAATCTAATGTAACACACACCCATACAATGCGCACCACCCCGTGATGTTGTTCTCACACCTACTAGTGAATCTAATGTAACACACACCCATACAATGCGCACCACCCCGTGATGTTTTTCTCACTCCTAATAGTGAATGTAATGTAACACACACCCATACAATGCGCACCACCCCGTGATCATTTTCTCACTCCTACTAGTGAATCTAATGTAACAAACACCCATACAATGCGCACCACCCCGTGATGTTTTTCTCACTCCTACGAGTGAATGCAATGTAACACACACCCATACAATGCGCACCACCCCGTGATGTTTTTCTAACTCCTACTAGTGAATGTAATGTAACACACACCCATACAATGCGCACCACCCCGTGATGTTTTTCTCACTCCTACTAGTGAATCTAATGTAACACACACCCATACAATGCGCTCCACCCCGTGATGTTTTTCTCACTCCTACTAGTGAATGTAATGTAACACACATCCAAACAATGCGCACCACCCCGTGATGTTTTTCTCACTCCTACTAGTGAATGTAATGTAACACACACCCATACAATGCGCACCACCCCGTGATGTTTTTCTCACTCCTACTAGTGAATGTAATGTAACACACACCCATACAATGCGCACCACCCCGTGATGTTTTTCTCACTCCTACTAGTGAATGTAATGTAACACACACCCATACAATGCGCACCACCCCGTGATGTTTTTCTCACTCCTACTAGTGAATGTAATGTAACACACACCCATACAATGCGCACCACCCCGTGATGTTTTTCTCACTCCTACTAGTGAATGTAATGTAACACACACCCATACAATGCGCACCACCCCGTGATGTTTTTCTCACTCCTACTAGTGAATGTAATGTAACACACACCCATACAATGCGCACCACCCCGTGATGTTTTTCTCACTCCTACTAGTGAATGTAATGTAACACACACCCATACAATGCGCACCACCCCGTGATGTTTTTCTCACTCCTACTACTGAATGTAATGTAACACACACCCATACAATGCGCACCACCCCGTGATGATTTTCTCACTCCTAGTAGTGAATGTAATGTAACACACACCCATACAATGCGCACCACCCCGTGATGTTTTTCTCACTCCTACTAGTGAATGTAATGTAACACACTCCCATACAATGCGCACCACCCCGTGATGTTTTTCTCACTCCTACTAGTGAATCTAATGTAACACACACCCATACAATGCGCACCACCCCGTGATGTTTTTCTCACTCCTACTAGTGAATCTAATGTAACACACACCCATACAATGCGCACCACCCCGTGATGTTTTTCTCACTCCTACTAGTGAATCTAATGTAACACACACCCATACAATGCGCACCACCCCGTGATGTTTTTCTCACTCCTACTAGTGAATGTAATGTAACACACACCCATACAATGCGCACCACCCCGTGATGTTTTTCTCACTCCTACTAGTGAATGTAATGTAACACACACCCATACAATGCGCACCACCCCGTGATGTTTTTCTCACTCCTACTAGTGAATGTAATGTAACACACACCCATACAATGCGCACCACCCCGTGATGTTTTTCTCACTCCTACTAGTGAATGTAATGTAACACACACCCATACAATGCACACCACCCCGTGATGATTTTCTCACTCCTAGTAGTGAATGTAATGTAACACACACCCATACAATGCGCACCACCCCGTGATGTTTTTCTCACTCCTACTAGTGAATGTAATGTAACACACTCCCATACAATGCGCACCACCCCGTGATGTTTTTCTCACTCCTACTAGTGAATCTAATGTAACACACACCCATACAATGCGCACCACCCCGTGATGTTTTTCTCACTCCTACTAGTGAATCTAATGTAACACACACCCATACAATGCGCACCACCCCGTGATGTTTTTCTCACTCCTACTAGTGAATCTAATGTAACACACACCCATACAATGCGCACCACCCCGTGATGTTTTTCTCACTCCTACTAGTGAATGTAATGTAACACACACCCATACAATGCGCACCACCCCGTGATGTTTTTCTCACTCCTACGAGTGAATGCAGTGTAACACACACCCATACAATGCGCACCACCCCGTGATGTTTTTCTCACTCCTACTAGTGAATGCAATGTAACACACACCCATACAACCCGCACCACCCCGTGATGTTTTTCTCACTCCTACTAGTGAATGTAATGTAACATACACCCATACAACGCGCACCACCCCGTGATGTTTTTCTCACTCCTACTAGTGAATGTAATGTAACACACACCCATACAATGCGCACCACCCCGTGATGTTTTTCTTACTCCTACTAGTGAATGTAATGTAACACACACCCATACAATGCGCACCACCCCGTGATGTTTTTCTCACTCCTACTAGTGAATCTAATGTAACACACACCCATACAATGCGCACCACCCCGTGATGTTTTTCTCACTCCTACTAGTGAATGTAATGTAACACACACCCATACAATGCGCACCACCCCGTGATGTTTTTCTCACTCCTACGAGTGAATGCAATGTAACACACACCCATACAATGCGCACCACCCCGTGATGTTTTTCTCACTCCTACTAGTGAATGCAATGTAACACACACCCATACAATGCGCACCACCCCGTGATGTTTTTCTCACTCCTACTAGTGAATGTAATGTAACACACACCCATACAATGCGCACCACCCCGTGATGTTTTTCTCACTCCTACTAGTGAATCTAATGTAACACACACCCATACAACGCGCACCACCCCGTGATGTTTTTCTCACTCCTACTAGTGAATGTAATGTAACACACACCCATACAACGCGCACCACCCCGTGATGATTTTCTCACTCCTACTAGTGAATGTAATGTAACACACACCCATACAACGCGCACCACCCCGTGATGTTTTTCTCACTCCTACTAGTGAATGTAATGTAACACACACCCATACAATGCGCACCACCCCGTGATGTTTTTCTCACTCCTACTAGTGAATGTAATGTAACACACACCCATACAATGCGCACCTCCCCGTGATGTTTTTCTCACTCCTACTAGTGAATATAATGTAACACACACCCATACAATGCGCACCACCCCGTGATGATTTTCTCACTCCTACTAGTGAATCTAATGTAACACACACCCATACAATGCGCACCACCCCGTGATGTTTTTCTCACTCCTACTAGTGAATGTAATGTAACACACACCCATACAATGCGCACCACCCCGTGATGTTTTTCTCACTCCTACTAGTGAATGTAATGTAACACACACCCTTACAATGCGCACCACCCCGTGATGTTTTTCTCACTCCTACTAGTGAATGTAATGTAACACACACCCATACAATGCGCACCACCCCGTGATGTTTTTCTCACTCCTACTAGTGAATGTAATGTAACACACACCCATACAATGCGCACCACCCCGTGATGTTTTTCTCACTCCTACTAGTGAATCTAATGTAACACACACCCATACAATGCGCACCACCCCGTGATGTTGTTCTCACACCTACTAGTGAATCTAACGTAACACACACCCATACAATGCGCACCACCCCGTGATGTTTTTCTCACTCCTAATAGTGAATGTAATGTAACACACACCCATACAATGCGCACCACCCCGTGATCATTTTCTCACTCCTACTAGTGAATCTAATGTAACAAACACCCATACAATGCGCACCACCCCGTGATCGTTTTTCTCACTCCTACTAGTGAATGTAATGCAACACACACCCATACAATGCGCACCACCCCGTGATGTTTTTCTCACTGCTACTAGTGAATGTAATGTAACACACACCCATACAATGCGCACCACCCCGTGATGTTTTTCTCACTCCTACTAGTGAATGTAATGTAACACACACCCATACAATGCGCACCACCCCGTGATGTTTTTCTCACTCCTACTAGTGAATGTAATGTAACACACACCCATACAATGCGCACCACCCCGTGATGTTTTTCTCACTCCTACTAGTGAATGTAATGTAACACACACCCATACAATGCGCACTACCCCGTGATGTTTTTCTCACTCCTACTAGTGAATGTAATGTTAACACACACCCATACAATGCGCACCACCCCGTGATGTTTTTCTCACTCCTACTAGTGAATGTAATGTAACACACACCCATACAATGCGCACCACCCCGTGATGTTTTTCTCACTCCTACTAGTGAATCTAATGTAACACACACCCATACAATGCGCACCACCCCGTGATGTTTTTCTCACTCCTGCTAGTGAATGTAATGTAACACACACCCATACAATGCGCACCACCCCGTGATGTTTTTCTCACTCCTGCTAGTGAATCTAATGTAACACACACCCATACAATGCGCACCACCCCGTGATGTTTTTCTCACTCCTACTAGTGAATGTAATGTAACACACACCCATACAATGCGCACCACCCCGTGATGTTTTTCTCACTCCTACTAGTGAATGTAATGTAACACACACCCATACAATTCGCTCCACCCCGTGATGTTTTTCTCACTCCTACTAGTGAATGTAATGTAACACACACCCATACAATGCGCACCACCCCGTGATGTTTTTCTCACTACTACTAGTGAATGTAATGTAACACACACCCATACAATGCGCACCACCCCGTGATGTTTTTCTCACTCCAACTAGTGAATCTAATGTAACACACACCCATACAATGCGCACCACCCCGTGATAATTTTCTCACTCCTACTAGTGAATCTAGTGTAACACACACCCATACAATGCGCACCACCCCGTGATGTTTTTCTCACTCCTACTAATGAATGTAATGTAACACACACCCATACAACGCGCACCACCCCGTGATGTTTTTCTCACTCCAACTAGTGAATGTAATGTAACACACACCCATACAATGCGCACCACCCCGTGATGTTTTTCTCACTCCTACGAGTGAATGCAATGTAACACACACCCATACAATGCGCACCACCCCGTGATGTTTTTCTCACTCCTACTAGTGAATGCAATGTAACACACACCCATACAATGCGCACCACCCCGTGATGTTTTTCTCACTCCTACTAGTGAATGTAATGTAACACACACCCATACAATGCGCACCACCCCGTGATGTTTTTCTCACTCCTACTAGTGAATCTAATGTAACACACACCCATACAACGCGCACCACCCCGTGATGTTTTTCTCACTCCTACTAGTGAATGTAATGAAACACACACCCATACAACGCGCACCACCCCGTGATGATTTTCTCACTCCTACTAGTGAATGTAATGTAACACACACCCATACAACGCGCACCACCCCGTGATGTTTTTCTCACTCCTACTAGTGAATGTAATGTAACACACACCCATACAACGCGCACCACCCCGTGATGTTTTTCTCACTCCTACTAGTGAATGTAATGTAACACACACCCATACAATGCGCACCTCCCCGTGATGTTTTTCTCACTCCTACTAGTGAATGTAATGTAACACACACCCATACAATGCGCACCACCCCGTGATGATTTTCTCACTCCTACTAGTGAATCTAATGTAACACACACCCATACAATGCGCACCACCCCGTGATGTTTTTCTCACTCCTACTTGTGAATGTAATGTAACACACACCCATACAATGCGCACCACCCCGTGATGTTTTTCTCCTACTAGTGAATGTAATGTAACACACACCCTTACAATGCGCACCACCCTGTGATGTTTTTCTCACTCCTACTAGTGAATGTAATGTAACACACACCCATACAATGCGCACCACCCCGTGATGTTTTTCTCACTCCTACTAGTGAATGTAATGTAACACACACCCATACAATGCGCACCACCCCGTGATGTTTTTCTCACTCCTACTAGTGAATCTAATGTAACACACACCCATACAATGCGCACCACCCCATGATGTTGTTCTCACACCTACTAGTGAATCTAATGTAACACACACCCATACAATGCGCACCACCCCGTGTGTTTTTCTCACTCCTACTAGTGAATCTAATGTAACACACACCCATACAATGCGCACCACCCCGTGATCATTTTCTCACTCCTACTAGTGAATCTAATGTAACAAACACCCATACAATGCGCACCACCCCGTGATCGATTTTCTCACTCCTACTAGTGAATGTAATGTAACACACACCCATACAATGCGCACCACCCCGTGATGTTTTTCTCACTGCTACTAGTGAATGTAATGTAACACACACCCATACAATGCGCACCACCCCGTGATGTTTTTCTCACTGCTACTAGTGAATGTAATGTAACACACACCCATACAATGCGCACCACCCCGTGATGTTTTTCTCACTCCTACTAGTGAATGTAATGTAACACACACCCATACAATGCGCACCACCCCGTGATGTTTTTCTCACTCCTACTAGTGAATGTAATGTAACACACACCCATACAATGCGCACCACCCCGTGATGTTTTTCTCACTCCTACTAGTGAATGTAATGTAACACACACCCATACAATGCGCACCACCCCGTGATGTTTTTCTCACTCCTACTAGTGAATCTAATGTAACACACACCCATACAATGCGCACCACCCCGTGATGTTTTTCTCACTCCTACTAGTGAATGTAATGTAACACACACCCATACAATGCGCACCACCCCGTGATGATTTTCTCACTCCTACTAGTGAATGTAATGTAACACACACCCATACAATGCGCACCACCCCGTGATGTTTTTCTCACTCCTACTAGTGAATGCAATGTAACACACACCCATACAATGCGCACCACCCCGTGATGTTTTTCTCACTCCTACTAGTGAATGCAATGTAACACACACCCATACAATGCGCACCACCCCGTGATGTTTTTCTCACTCCTACTAGTGAATGCAATGTAACACACACCCATACAATGCGCACCACCCCGTGATGTTTTTCTCACTCCTACTAGTGAATGTAATGTAACACACACCCATACAACGCGCACCACCCCGTGATGTTTTTCTCACTCCTACTAGTGAATGTAATGTAACACACACCCATACAACGCGCACCACCCCGTGATGATTTTCTCACTCCTACTAGTGAATGTAATGTAACACACACCCATACAACGCGCACCACCCCGTGATGTTTTTCTCACTCCTACTAGTGAATGTAATGTAACACACACCCATACAACGCGCACCACCCCGTGATGTTTTTCTCACTCCTACTAGTGAATGTAATGTAACACACACCCATACAACGCGCACCTCCCCGTGATGTTTTTCTCACTCCTACTAGTGAATGTAATGTAACACACACCCATACAACGCGCACCTCCCCGTGATGTTTTTCTCACTCCTACTAGTGAATGTAATGTAACACACACCCATACAATGCGCACCACCCCGTGATGATTTTCTCACTCCTACTAGTGAATCTAATGTAACACACACCCATACAATGCGCACCACCCCGTGATGTTTTTCTCACTCCTACTAGTGAATCTAATGTAACACACACCCATACAATGCGCACCACCCCGTGATGTTTTTCTCACTCCTACTAGTGAATGTAATGTAACACACACCCATACAATGCGCACCACCCCGTGATGTTTTTCTCACTCCTACTAGTGAATCTAATGTAACACACACCCATACAATGCGCACCACCCCGTGATGTTTTTCTCACTCCTACTAGTGAATCTAATGTAACACACACCCATACAATGCGCACCACCCCGTGATGTTTTTCTCACTCCTACTAGTGAATGTAATGTAACACACACCCATACAATGCGCACCACCCCGTGATGATTTTCTCACTCCTACTAGTGAATGTAATGTAACACACACCCATACAATGCGCACCACCCCGTGATGTTTTTCTCACTCCTACTAGTGAATGCAATGTAACACACACCCATACAATGCGCACCACCCCGTGATGTTTTTCTCACTCCTACTAGTGAATGCAATGTAACACACACCCATACAATGCGCACCACCCCGTGATGTTTTTCTCACTCCTACTAGTGAATGTAATGTAACACACACCCATACAATGCGCACCACCCCGTGATGTTTTTCTCACTCCTACTAGTGAATCTAATGTAACACACACCCATACAACGCGCACCACCCCGTGATGTTTTTCTCACTCCTACTAGTGAATGTAATGTAACACACACCCATACAACGCGCACCACCCCGTGATGATTTTCTCACTCCTACTAGTGAATGTAATGTAACACACACCCATACAACGCGCACCACCCCGTGATGTTTTTCTCACTCCTACTAGTGAATGTAATGTAACACACACCCATACAACGCGCACCACCCCGTGATGTTTTTCTCACTCCTACTAGTGAATGTAATGTAACACACACCCATACAATGCGCACCTCCCCGTGATGTTTTTCTCACTCCTACTAGTGAATGTAATGTAACACACACCCATACAATGCGCACCACCCCGTGATGATTTTCTCACTCCTACTAGTGAATCTAATGTAACACACACCCATACAATGCGCACCACCCCGTGATGTTTTTCTCACTCCTACTAGTGAATCTAATGTAACACACACCCATACAATGCGCACCACCCCGTGATGTTTTTCTCACTCCTACTAGTGAATGTAATGTAACACACACCCATACAATGCGCACCACCCCGTGATGTTTTTCTCACTCCTACGAGTGAATGCAATGTAACACACACCCATACAATGCGCACCACCCCGTGATGTTTTTCTCACTGCTACTAGTGAATGCAATGTAACACACACCCATACAATGCGCACCACCCCGTGATGTTTTTCTCACTCCTACTAGTGAATGTAATGTAACACACACCCATACAATGCGCACCACCCCGTGATGTTTTTCTCACTCCTACTAGTGAATCTAATGTAACACACACCCATACAACGCGCACCACCCCGTGATGTTTTTCTCACTCCTACTAGTGAATGTAATGTAACACACACCCATACAACGCGCACCACCCCGTGATGATTTTCTCACTCCTACTAGTGAATGTAATGTAACACACACCCATACAACGCGCACCACCCCGTGATGTTTTTCTCACTCCTACTAGTGAATGTAATGTAACACACACCCATACAACGCGCACCACCCCGTGATGTTTTTCTCACTCCTACTAGTGAATGTAATGTAACACACACCCATACAACGCACACCTCCCCGTGATGTTTTTCTCACTCCTACTAGTGAATGTAATGTAACACACACCCATACAATGCGCACCACCCCGTGATGATTTTCTCACTCCTACTAGTGAATCTAATGTAACACACACCCATACAATGCGCACCACCCCGTGATGTTTTTCTCACTCCTACTAGTGAATGTAATGTAACACACACCCATACAATGCGCACCACCCCGTGATGTTTTTCTCCTACTAGTGAATGTAATGTAACACACACCCTTACAATGCGCACCACCCTGTGATGTTTTTCTCACTCCTACTAGTGAATGTAATGTAACACACACCCATACAATGCGCACCACCCCGTGATGTTTTTCTCACTCCTACTAGTGAATGTAATGTAACACACACCCATACAATGCGCACCACCCCGTGATGTTTTTCTCACTCCTACTAGTGAATCTAATGTAACACACACCCATACAATGCGCACCACCCCATGATGTTGTTCTCACACCTACTAGTGAATCTAATGTAACACACACCCATACAATGCGCACCACCCCGTGTGTTTTTCTCACTCCTAATAGTGAATGTAATGTAACACACACCCATACAATGCGCACCACCGCGTGATCATTTTCTCACTCCTACTAGTGAATCTAATGTAACAAACACCCATACAATGCGCACCACCCCGTGATCGTTTTTCTCACTCCTACTAGTGAATGTAATGTAACACACACCCATACAATGCGCACCACCCCGTGATGTTTTTCTCACTGCTACTAGTGAATGTAATGTAACACACACCCATACAATGCGCACCACCCCGTGATGTTTTTCTCACTGCTACTAGTGAATGTAATGTAACACACACCCATACAATGCGCACCACCCCGTGATGTTTTTCTCACTCCTACTAGTGAATGTAATGTAACACACACCCATACAATGCGCACCACCCCGTGATTTTTTCTCACTCCTACTAGTGAATGTAATGTAACACACACCCATACAATGCGCACCACCCCGTGATGTTTTTCTCACTCCTACTAGTGAATGTAATGTAACACACACCCATACAATGCGCACCACCCCGTGATGTTTTTCTCACTCCTACTAGTGAATCTAATGTAACACACACCCATACAATGCGCACCACCCCGTGATGTTTTTCTCACTCCTACTAGTGAATGTAATGTAACACACACCCATACAATGCGCACCACCCCGTGATGATTTTCTCACTCCTACTAGTGAATGTAATGTAACACACACCCATACAATGCGCACCACCCCGTGATGTTTTTCTCACTCCTACTAGTGAATCTAATGTAACACACACCCATACAACGCGCACCACCCCGTGATGTTTTTCTCACTCCTACTAGTGAATGTAATGTAACACACACCCATACAATGCGCACCTCCCCGTGATGTTTTTCTCACTCCTACTAGTGAATGTAATGTAACACACACCCATACAATGCGCACCACCCCGTGATGATTTTCTCACTCCTACTAGTGAATCTAATGTAACACACACCCATACAACGCGCACCACCCCGTGATGTTTTTCTCACTCCTACTAGTGAATCTAATGTAACACACACCCATACAACGCGCACCACCCCGTGATGTTTTTCTCACTCCTACTAGTGAATGTAATGTAACACACACCCATACAATGCGCACCACCCCGTGATGTTTTTCTCACTCCTACGAGTGAATGCAATGTAACACACACCCATACAATGCGCACCACCCCGTGATGTTTTTCTCACTGCTACTAGTGAATGCAATGTAACACACACCCATACAATGCGCACCACCCCGTGATGTTTTTCTCACTCCTACTAGTGAATGTAATGTAACACACACCCATACAATGCGCACCACCCCGTGATGTTTTTCTCACTCCTACTAGTGAATCTAATGTAACACACACCCATACAACGCGCACCACCCCGTGATGTTTTTCTCACTCCTACTAGTGAATGTAATGTAACACACACCCATACAACGCGCACCACCCCGTGATGATTTTCTCACTCCTACTAGTGAATGTAATGTAACACACACCCATACAACGCGCACCACCCCGTGATGTTTTTCTCACTCCTACTAGTGAATGTAATGTAACACACACCCATACAATGCGCACCTCCCCGTGATGTTTTTCTCACTCCTACTAGTGAATGTAATGTAACACACACCCATACAATGCGCACCACCCCGTGATGATTTTCTCACTCCTACTAGTGAATCTAATGTAACACACACCCATACAATGCGCACCACCCCGTGATGTTTTTCTCACTCCTACTAGTGAATGTAATGTAACACACACCCATACAATGCGCACCACCCCGTGATGTTTTTCTCCTACTAGTGAATGTAATGTAACACACACCCTTACAATGCGCACCACCCTGTGATGTTTTTCTCACTCCTACTAGTGAATGTAATGTAACACACACCCATACAATGCGCACCACCCCGTGATGTTTTTCTCACTCCTACTAGTGAATGTAATGTAACACACACCCATACAATGCGCACCACCCCGTGATGTTTTTCTCATTCCTACTAGTGAATCTAATGTAACACACACCTATACAATGCGCACCACCCCATGATGTTGTTCTCACACCTACTAGTGAATCTAATGTAACACACACCCATACAATGCGCACCACCCCGTGTGTTTTTCTCACTCCTAATAGTGAATGTAATGTAACACACACCCATACAATGCGCACCACCCCGTGATCATTTTCTCACTCCTACTAGTGAATCTAATGTAACAAACACCCATACAATGCGCACCACCCCGTGATCGTTTTTCTCACTCCAACTAGTGAATGTAATGTAACACACACCCATACAATGCGCACCACCCCGTGATGTTTTTCTCACTGCTACTAGTGAATGTAATGTAACACACACCCATACAATGCGCACCACCCCGTGATGTTTTTCTCACTCCTACTAGTGAATCTAATGTAACACACACCCATACAACGCGCACCACCCCGTGATGTTTTTCTCACTCCTACTAGTGAATGTAATGTAACACACACCCATACAACGCGCACCACCCCGTGATGATTTTCTCACTCCTACTAGTGAATGTAATGTAACACACACCCATACAACGCGCACCACCCCGTGATGTTTTTCTCACTCCTACTAGTGAATGTAATGTAACACACACCCATACAACGCGCACTACCCCGTGATGTTTTTCTCACTCCTACTAGTGAATGTAATGTAACACACACCCATACAATGCGCACCACCCCGTGATGTTTTTCTCACTCCTACTAGTGAATGTAATGTAACACACACCCATACAATGCGCACCACCCCGTGATGTTTTTCTCACTCCTACGAGTGAATGCAATGTAACACACACCCATACAATGCGCACCACCCCGTGATGTTTTTCTCACTGCTACTAGTGAATGCAATGTAACACACACCCATACAATGCGCACCACACCGTGATGTTTTTCTCACTCCTACTAGTGAATGTAATGTAACACACACCCATACAATGCGCACCACCCCGTGATGTTTTTCTCACTCCTACTAGTGAATCTAATGTAACACACACCCATACAACGCGCTCCACCCCGTGATGTTTTTCTCACTCCTACTAGTGAATGTAATGTAACACACACCCATACAATGCGCACCACCCCGTGATGTTTTTCTCACTACTACTAGTGAATGTAATGTAACACACACCCATACAATGCGCACCACCCCGTGATGTTTTTCTCACTCCTACTAGTGAATCTAATGTAACACACACCCATACAATGCGCACCACCCCGTGATAATTTTCTCACTCCTACTAGTGAATCTAGTGTAACACACACCCATACAATGCGCACCACCCCGTGATGTTTTTCTCACTCCTACTAATGAATGTAATGTAACACACACCCATACAATGCGCACCACCCCGTGATGTTTTTCTCACTCCTACTAGTGAATGTAATGTAACACACACCCATACAATGCGCACCACCCCGTGATGTTTTTCTCACTCCTATGAGTGAATGCAATGTAACACACACCCATACAATGCGCACCACCCCGTGATGTTTTTCTCACTCCTACTAGTGAATGCAATGTAACACACACCCATACAATGCGCACCACCCCGTGATGTTTTTCTCATTCCTACTAGTGAATGTAATGTAACACACACCCATACAATGCGCACCACCCCGTGATGTTTTTCTCACTCCTACTAGTGAATCTAATGTAACACACACCCATACAACGCGCACCACCCCGTGATGTTTTTCTCACTCCTACTAGTGAATGTAATGTAACACACACCCATACAACGCGCACCACCCCGTGATGATTTTCTCACTCCTACTAGTGAATGTAATGTAACACACACCCATACAACGCGCACCACCCCGTGATGTTTTTCTCACTCCTACTAGTGAATGTAATGTAACACACACCCATACAACGCGCACCACCCCGTGATGTTTTTCTCACTCCTACTAGTGAATGTAATGTAACACACACCCATACAATGCGCACCTCCCCGTGATGTTTTTCTCACTCCTACTAGTGAATGTAATGTAACACACACCCATACAATGCGCACCACCCCGTGATGATTTTCTCACTCCTACTAGTGAATCTAATGTAACACACACCCATACAATGCGCACCACCCCGTGATGTTTTTCTCACTCCTACTAGTGAATCTAATGTAACACACACCCATACAATGCGCACCACCCCGTGATGTTTTTCTCACTCCTACTAGTGAATGTAATGTAACACACACCCATACAATGCGCACCACCCCGTGATGTTTTTCTCACTCCTACGAGTGAATGCAATGTAACACACACCCATACAATGCGCACCACCCCGTGATGTTTTTCTCACTGCTACTAGTGAATGCAATGTAACACACACCCATACAATGCGCACCACCCCGTGATGTTTTTCTCACTCCTACTAGTGAATGTAATGTAACACACACCCATACAATGCGCACGACCCCGTGATGTTTTTCTCACTCCTACTAGTGAATCTAATGTAACACACACCCATACAATGCGCACCACCCCGTGATGTTTTTCTCACTCCTACTAGTGAATGTAATGTAACACACACCCATACAACGCGCACCACCCCGTGATGATTTTCTCACTCCTACTAGTGAATGTAATGTAACACACACCCATACAACGCGCACCACCCCGTGATGTTTTTCTCACTCCTACTAGTGAATGTAATGTAACACACACCCATACAACGCGCACCACCCCGTGATGTTTTTCTCACTCCTACTAGTGAATGTAATGTAACACACACCCATACAATGCGCACCTCCCCGTGATGTTTTTCTCACTCCTACTAGTGAATGTAATGTAACACACACCCATACAATGCGCACCACCCCGTGATGATTTTCTCACTCCTACTAGTGAATCTAATGTAACACACACCCATACAATGCGCACCACCCCGTGATGTTTTTCTCACTCCTACTAGTGAATGTAATGTAACACACACCCATACAATGCGCACCACCCCGTGATGTTTTTCTCCTACTAGTGAATGTAATGTAACACACACCCTTACAATGCGCACCACCCTGTGATGTTTTTCTCACTCCTACTAGTGAATGTAATGTAACACACACCCATACAATGCGCACCACCCCGTGATGTTTTTCTCACTCCTACTAGTGAATGTAATGTAACACACACCCATACAATGCGCACCACCCCGTGATGTTTTTCTCACTCCTACTAGTGAATCTAATGTAACACACACCCATACAATGCGCACCACCCCATGATGTTGTTCTCACACCTACTAGTGAATCTAATGTAACACACACCCATACAATGCGCACCACCCCGTGTGTTTTTCTCACTCCTAATAGTGAATGTAATGTAACACACACCCATACAATGCGCACCACCCCGTGATCATTTTCTCACTCCTACTAGTGAATCTAATGTAACAAACACCCATACAATGCGCACCACCCCGTGATCGTTTTTCTCACTCCTACTAGTGAATGTAATGTAACACACACCCATACAATGCGCACCACCCCGTGATGTTTTTCTCACTCCTACTAGTGAATGTAATGTAACACACACCCATACAATGCGCACCACCCCGTGATGTTTTTCTCACTCCTACTAGTGAATCTAATGTAACACACACCCATACAATGCGCACCACCCCGTGATGTTTTTCTCACTCCTACTAGTGAATGTAATGTAACACACACCCATACAATGCGCACCACCCCGTGATGATTTTCTCACTCCTACTAGTGAATGTAATGTAACACACACCCATACAATGCGCACCACCCCGTGATGTTTTTCTCACTCCTACTAGTGAATCTAATGTAACACACACCCATACAATGCGCACCACCCCGTGATGTTTTTCTCACTCCTACTAGTGAATGTAATGTAACACACACCCATACAATGCGCACCACCCCGTGATGTTTTTCTCACTACTACTAGTGAATGTAATGTAACACACACCCATACAATGCGCACCACCCCGTGATGTTTTTCTCACTCCTACTAGTGAATCTAATGTAACACACACCCATACAATGCGCACCACCCCGTGATAATTTTCTCACTCCTACTAGTGAATCTAGTGTAACACAAACCCATACAATGCGCACCACCCCGTGATGTTTTTCTCACTCCTACTAATGAATGTAATGTAACACACACCCATACAACGCGCACCACCCCGTGATGTTTTTCTCACTCCTACTAGTGAATGTAATGTAACACACACCCATACAATGCGCACCACCCCGTGATGTTTTTCTCACTCCTACGAGTGAATGCAATGTAACACACACCCATACAATGCGCACCACCCCGTGATGTTTTTCTCACTCCTACTAGTGAATGCAATGTAACACACACCCATACAATGCGCACCACCCCGTGATGTTTTTCTCACTCCTACTAGTGAATGTAATGTAACACACACCCATACAATGCGCACCACCCCGTGATGTTTTTCTCACTCCTACTAGTGAATGTAATGTAACACACACCCATACAACGCGCACCACCCCGTGATGTTTTTCTCACTCCTACTAGTGAATGTAATGTAACACACACCCATACAACGAGCACCACCCCGTGATGATTTTCTCACTCCTACTAGTGAATGTAATGTAACACACACCCATACAAAGCGCACCACCCCGTGATGTTTTTCTCACTCCTACTAGTGAATGTAATGTAACACACACCCATACAACGCGCACCACCCCGTGATGTTTTTCTCACTCCTACTAGTGAATGTAATGTAACACACACCCATACAATGCGCACCTCCCCGTGATGTTTTTCTCACTCCTACTAGTGAATGTAATGTAACACACACCCATACAATGCGCACCACCCCGTGATGATTTTCTCACTCCTACTAGTGAATCTAATGTAACACACACCCATACAATGCGCACCACCCCGTGATGTTTTTCTCACTCCTACTAGTGAATCTAATGTAACACACACCCATACAATGCGCACCACCCCGTGATGTTTTTCTCACTCCTACTAGTGAATGTAATGTAACACACACCCATACAATGCGCACCACCCCGTGATGTTTTTCTCACTCCTACGAGTGAATGCAATGTAACACACACCCATACAATGCGCACCACCCCGTGATGTTTTTCTCACTGCTACTAGTGAATGCAATGTAACACACACCCATACAATGCGCACCACCCCGTGATGTTTTTCTCACTCCTACTAGTGAATGTAATGTAACACACACCCATACAATGCGCACCACCCCGTGATGTTTTTCTCACTCCTACTAGTGAATCTAATGTAACACACACCCATACAACGCGCTCCACCCCGTGATGTTTTTCTCACTCCTACTAGTGAATGTAATGTAACACACACCCATACAATGCGCACCACCCCGTGATGTTTTTCTCACTACTACTAGTGAATGTAATGTAACACACACCCATACAATGCGCACCACCCCGTGATGTTTTTCTCACTCCTACTAGTGAATCTAATGTAACACACACCCATACAATGCGCACCACCCCGTGATAATTTTCTCACTCCTACTAGTGAATCTAGTGTAACACACACCCATACAATGCGCACCACCCCGTGATGTTTTTCTCACTCCTACTAATGAATGTAATGTAACACACACCCATACAATGCGCACCACCCCGTGATGTTTTTCTCACTCCTACTAGTGAATGTAATGTAACACACACCCATACAATGCGCACCACCCCGTGATGTTTTTCTCACTCCTACGAGTGAATGCAATGTAACACACACCCATACAATGCGCACCACCCCGTGATGTTTTTCTCACTCCTACTAGTGAATGCAATGTAACACACACCCATACAATGCGCACCACCCCGTGATGTTTTTCTCACTCCTACTAGTGAATGTAATGTAACACACACCCATACAATGCGCACCACCCCGTGATGTTTTTCTCACTCCTACTAGTGAATCTAATGTAACACACACCCATACAACGCGCACCACCCCGTGATGTTTTTCTCACTCCTACTAGTGAATGTAATGTAACACACACCCATACAACGCGCACCACCCCGTGATGATTTTCTCACTCCTACTAGTGAATGTAATGTAACACACACCCATACAACGCGCACCACCCCGTGATGTTTTTCTCACTCCTACTAGTGAATGTAATGTAACACACACCCATACAACGCGCACCACCCCGTGATGTTTTTCTCACTCCTACTAGTGAATGTAATGTAACACACACCCATACAATGCGCACCTCCCCGTGATGTTTTTCTCACTCCTACTAGTGAATGTAATGTAACACACACCCATACAATGCGCACCACCCCGTGATGATTTTCTCACTCCTACTAGTGAATCTAATGTAACACACACCCATACAATGCGCACCACCCCGTGATGTTTTTCTCACTCCTACTAGTGAATCTAATGTAACACACACCCATACAATGCGCACCACCCCGTGATGTTTTTCTCACTCCTACTAGTGAATGTAATGTAACACACACCCATACAATGCGCACCACCCCGTGATGTTTTTCTCACTCCTACGAGTGAATGCAATGTAACACACACCCATACAATGCGCACCACCCCGTGATGTTTTTCTCACTGCTACTAGTGAATGCAATGTAACACACACCCATACAATGCGCACCACCCCGTGATGTTTTTCTCACTCCTACTAGTGAATGTAATGTAACACACACCCATACAACGCGCACCACCCCGTGATGATTTTCTCACTCCTACTAGTGAATGTAATGTAACACACACCCATACAACGCGCACCACCCCGTGATGTTTTTCTCACTCCTACTAGTGAATGTAATGTAACACACACCCATACAACGCGCACCACCCCGTGATGTTTTTCTCACTCCTACTAGTGAATGTAATGTAACACACACCCATACAACGCGCACCACCCCGTGATGATTTTCTCACTCCTACTAGTGAATGCAATGTAACACACACCCATACAACGCGCACCACCCCGTGATGTTTTTCTCACTCCTACTAGTGAATGTAATGTAACACACACCCATACAACGCGCACCACCCCGTGATGATTTTCTCACTCCTACTAGTGAATGTAATGTAACACACACCCATACAACGCGCACCACCCCGTGATGTTTTTCTCACTCCTACTAGTGAATGTAATGTAACACACACCCATACAACGCGCACCACCCCGTGATGTTTTTCTCACTCCTACTAGTGAATGTAATGTAACACACACCCATACAATGCGCACCTCCCCGTGATGTTTTTCTCACTCCTACTAGTGAATGTAATGTAACACACACCCATACAATGCGCACCACCCCGTGATGATTTTCTCACTCCTACTAGTGAATCTAATGTAACACACACCCATACAATGCGCACCACCCCGTGATGTTTTTCTCACTCCTACTAGTGAATGTAATGTAACACACACCCATACAATGCGCACCACCCCGTGATGTTTTTCTCCTACTAGTGAATGTAATGTAACACACACCCTTACAATGCGCACCACCCTGTGATGTTTTTCTCACTCCTACTAGTGAATGTAATGTAACACACACCCATACAATGCGCACCACCCCGTGATGTTTTTCTCACTCCTACTAGTGAATGTAATGTAACACACACCCATACAATGCGCACCACCCCGTGATGTTTTTCTCACTCCTACTAGTGAATCCAATGTAACACACACCCATACAATGCGCACCACCCCATGATGTTGTTCTCACACCTACTAGTGAATCTAATGTAACACACACCCATACAATGCGCACCACCCCGTGTGTTTTTCTCACTCCTAATAGTGAATGTAATGTAACACACACCCATACAATGCGCACCACCCCGTGATCATTTTCTCACTCCTACTAGTGAATCTAATGTAACAAACACCCATACAATGCGCACCACCCCGTGATCGTTTTTCTCACTCCTACTAGTGAATGTAATGTAACACACACCCATACAATGCGCACCACCCCGTGATGTTTTTCTCACTGCTACTAGTGAATGTAATGTAACACACACCCATACAATGCGCACCACCCCGTGATGTTTTTCTCACTGCTACTAGTGAATGTAATGTAACACACACCCATACAATGCGCACCACCCCGTGATGTTTTTCTCACTCCTACTAGTGAATGTAATGTAACACACACCCATACAATGCGCACCACCCCGTGATGTTTTTCTCACTCCTACTAGTGAATCTAATGTAACACACACCCATACAATGCGCACCACCCCGTGATGTTTTTCTCACTCCTACTAGTGAATGTAATGTAACACACACCCATACAATGCGCACCACCCCGTGATGTTTTTCTCACTCCTACTAGTGAATCTAATGTAACACACACCCATACAATGCGCACCACCCCGTGATGTTTTTCTCACTCCTACTAGTGAATCTAATGTAACACACACCCATACAATGCGCACCACCCCGTGATGTTTTTCTCACTCCTACTAGTGAATGTAATGTAACACACACCCATACAATGCGCACCACCCCGTGATGTTTTTCTCACTCCTGCTAGTGAATCTAATGTAACACACACCCATACAATGCGCACCACCCCGTGATGTTTTTCTCACTCCTACTAGTGAATGTAATGTAACACACACCCATACAATGCGCACCACCCCGTGATGTTTTTCTCACTCCTACTAGTGAATGTAATGTAACACACACCCATACAATGCGCTCCACCCCGTGATGTTTTTCTCACTCCTACTAGTGAATGTAATGTAACACACACCCATACAATGCGCACCACCCCGTGATGTTTTTCTCACTACTACTAGTGAATGTAATGTAACACACACCCATACAATGCGCACCACCCCGTGATGTTTTTCTCACTCCTACTAGTGAATCTAATGTAACACACACCCATACAATGCGCACCACCCCGTGATAATTTTCTCACTCCTACTAGTGAATCTAGTGTAACACACACCCATACAATGCGCACCACCCCGTGATGTTTTTCTCACTCCTACTAATGAATGTAATGTAACACACACCCATACAATGCGCACCACCCCGTGATGTTTTTCTCACTCCTACTAGTGAATGTAATGTAACACACACCCATACAATGCGCACCACCCCGTGATGTTTTTCTCACTCCTACGAGTGAATGCAATGTAACACACACCCATACAATGCGCACCACCCCGTGATGTTTTTCTCACTCCTACTAGTGAATGCAATGTAACACACACCCATACAATGCGCACCACCCCGTGATGTTTTTCTCACTCCTACTAGTGAATGTAATGTAACACACACCCATACAATGCGCACCACCCCGTGATGTTTTTCTCACTCCTACTAGTGAATCTAATGTAACACACACCCATACAACGCGCACCACCCCGTGATGTTTTTCTCACTCCTACTAGTGAATGTAATGTAACACACACCCATACAACGCGCACCACCCCGTGATGATTTTCTCACTCCTACTAGTGAATGTAATGTAACACACACCCATACAATGCGCACCACCCCGTGATGTTTTTCTCACTCCTACTAGTGAATCTAATGTAACACACACCCATACAATGCGCACCACCCCGTGATGTTTTTCTCACTCCTGCTAGTGAATGTAATGTAACACACACCCATACAATGCGCACCACCCCGTGATGTTTTTCTCACTCCTGCTAGTGAATCTAATGTAACACACACCCATACAATGCGCACCACCCCGTGATGTTTTTCTCACTCCTACTAGTGAATGTAATGTAACATACACCCATACAATGCGCACCACCCCGTGATGTTTTTCTCACTCCTACTAGTGAATGTAATGTAACACACACCCATACAATGCGCACCACCCCGTGATGTTTTTCTCACTCCTACTAGTGAATCTAATGTAACACACACCCATACAATGCGCACCACCCCGTGATAATTTTCTCACTCCTACTAGTGAATCTAGTGTAACACACACCCATACAATGCGCACCACCCCGTGATGTTTTTCTCACTCCTACTAATGAATGTAATGTAACACACACCCATACAACGCGCACCACCCCGTGATGTTTTTCTCACTCCTACTAGTGAATGTAATGTAACACACACCCATACAATGCGCACCACCCCGTGATGTTTTTCTCACTCCTACGAGTGAATGCAATGTAACACACACCCATACAATGCGCACCACCCCGTGATGTTTTTCTCACTCCTACTAGTGAATGCAATGTAACACACACCCATACAATGCGCACCACCCCGTGATGTTTTTCTCACTCCTACTAGTGAATGTAATGTAACACACACCCATACAATGCGCACCACCCCGTGACGTTTTTCTCACTCCTACTAGTGAATCTAATGTAACACACACCCATACAACGCGCACCACCCCGTGATGTTTTTCTCACTCCTACTAGTGAATGTAATGTAACACACACCCATACAACGCGCACCACCCCGTGATGATTTACTCACTCCTACTAGTGAATGTAATGTAACACACACCCATACAACGCGCACCACCCCGTGATGTTTTTCTCACTCCTACTAGTGAATGTAATGTAACACACACCCATACAACGCGCACCACCCCGTGATGTTTTTCTCACTCCTACTAGTGAATGTAATGTAACACACACCCATACAATGCGCACCTCCCCTTGATGTTTTTCTCACTCCTACTAGTGAATGTAATGTAACACACACCCATACAATGCGCACCACCCCGTGATGATTTTCTCACTCCTACTAGTGAATCTAATGTAACACACACCCATACAATGCGCACCACCCCGTGATGTTTTTCTCACTCCTACTAGTGAATCTAATGTAACACACACCCATACAATGCGCACCACCCCGTGATGTTTTTCTCACTCCTACTAGTGAATGTAATGTAACACACACCCATACAATGCGCACCACCCCGTGATGTTTTTCTCACTCCTACGAGTGAATGCAATGTAACACACACCCATACAATGCGCACCACCCCGTGATGTTTTTCTCACTGCTACTAGTGAATGCAATGTAACACACACCCATACAATGCGCACCACCCCGTGATGTTTTTCTCACTCCTACTAGTGAATGTAATGTAACACACACCCATACAATGCGCACCACCCCGTGATGTGTTTCTCACTCCTACTAGTGAATCTAATGTAACACACACCCATACAACGCGCTCCACCCCGTGATGTTTTTCTCACTCCTACTAGTGAATGTAATGTAACACACACCCATACAATGCGCACCACCCCGTGATGTTTTTCTCACTACTACTAGTGAATGTAATGTAACACACACCCATACAATGCGCACCACCCCGTGATGTTTTTCTCACTCCTACTAGTGAATCTAATGTAACACACACCCATACAATGCGCACCACCCCGTGATAATTTTCTCACTCCTACTAGTGAATCTAGTGTAACACACACCCATACAATGCGCACCACCCCGTGATGTTTTTCTCACTCCTACTAATGAATGTAATGTAACACACACCCATACAATGCGCACCACCCCGTGATGTTTTTCTCACTCCTACTAGTGAATGTAATGTAACACACACCCATACAATGCGCACCACCCCGTGATGTTTTTCTCACTCCTACGAGTGAATGCAATGTAACACACACCCATACAATGCGCACCACCCCGTGATGTTTTTCTCACTCCTACTAGTGAATGCAATGTAACACACACCCATACAATGCGCACCACCCCGTGATGTTTTTCTCACTCCTACTAGTGAATGTAATGTAACACACACCCATACAATGCGCACCACCCCGTGATGTTTTTCTCACTCCTACTAGTGAATCTAATGTAACACACACCCATACAACGCGCACCACCCCGTGATGTTTTTCTCACTCCTACTAGTGAATGTAATGTAACATACACCCATACAACGCGCACCACCCCGTGATGATTTTCTCACTCCTACTAGTGAATGTAATGTAACACACACCCATACAACGCGCACCACCCCGTGATGTTTTTCTCACTCCTACTAGTGAATGTAATGTAACACACACCCATACAACGCGCACCACCCCGTGATGTTTTTCTCACTCCTACTAGTGAATGTAATGTAACACACACCCATACAATGCGCACCTCCCCGTGATGTTTTTCTCACTCCTACTAGTGAATGTAATGTAACACACACCCATACAATGCGCACCACCCCGTGATGATTTTCTCACTCCTACTAGTGAATCTAATGTAACACACACCCATACAATGCGCACCACCCCGTGATGTTTTTCTCACTCCTACTAGTGAATCTAATGTAACACACACCCATACAATGCGCACCACCCCGTGATGTTTTTCTCACTCCTACTAGTGAATGTAATGTAACACACACCCATACAATGCGCACCACCCCGTGATGTTTTTCTCACTCCTACGAGTGAATGCAATGTAACACACACCCATACAATGCGCACCACCCCGTGATGTTTTTCTCACTGCTACTAGTGAATGCAATGTAACACACACCCATTCAATGCGCACCACCCCGTGATGTTTTTCTCACTCCTACTAGTGAATGTAATGTAACACACACCCATACAATGCGCACCACCCCGTGATGTTTTTCTCACTCCTACTAGTGAATCTAATGTAACACACACCCATACAACGCGCACCACCCCGTGATGTTTTTCTCACTCCTACTAGTGAATGTAATGTAACACACACCCATACAACGCGCACCACCCCGTGATGATTTTCTCACTCCTACTAGTGAATGTAATGTAACACACACCCATACAACGCGCACCACCCCGTGATGTTTTTCTCACTCCTACTAGTGAATGTAATGTAACACACACCCATACAACGCGCACCACCCCGTGATGTTTTTCTCACTCCTACTAGTGAATGTAATGTAACACACACCCATACAATGCGCACCTCCCCGTGATGTTTTTCTCACTCCTACTAGTGAATGTAATGTAACACACACCCATACAATGCGCACCACCCCGTGATGATTTTCTCACTCCTACTAGTGAATCTAATGTAACACACACCCATACAATGCGCACCACCCCGTGATGTTTTTCTCACTCCTACTAGTGAATGTAATGTAACACACACATACAATGCGCACCACCCCGTGATGTTTTTCTCCTACTAGTGAATGTAATGTAACACACACCCTTACAATGCGCACCACCCTGTGATGTTTTTCTCACTCCTACTAGTGAATGTAATGTAACACACACCCATACAATGCGCACCACCCCGTGATGTTTTTCTCACTCCTACTAGTGAATGTAATGTAACACACACCCAAACAATGCGCACCACCCCGTGATGTTTTTCTCACTCCTACTAGTGAATCTAATGTAACACACACCCATACAATGCGCACCACCCCATGATGTTGTTCTCACACCTACTAGTGAATCTAATGTAACACACACCCATACAATGCGCACCACCCCGTGTGTTTTTCTCACTCCTAATAGTGAATGTAATGTAACACACACCCATACAATGCGCACCACCCCGTGATCATTTTCTCACTCCTACTAGTGAATCTAATGTAACAAACACCCATACAATGCGCACCACCCCGTGATCGTTTTTCTCACTCCTACTAGTGAATGTAATGTAACACACACCCATACAATGCGCACCACCCCGTGATGTTTTTCTCACTGCTACTAGTGAATGTAATGTAACACACACCCATACAATGCGCACCACCCCGTGATGTTTTTCTCACTGCTACTAGTGAATGTAATGTAACACACACCCATACAATGCGCACCACCCCGTGATGTTTTTCTCACTCCTACTAGTGAATGTAATGTAACACACACCCATACAATGCGCACCACCCCGTGATGTTTTTCTCACTCCTACTAGTGAATGTAATGTAACACACACCCATACAATGCGCACCACCCCGTGATGTTTTTCTCACTCCTACTAGTGAATGTAATGTAACACACACCCATACAATGCGCACCACCCCGTGATGTTTTTCTCACTCCTACTAGTGAATCTAATGTAACACACACCCATACAATGCGCACCACCCCGTGATGTTTTTCTCACTCCTACTAGTGAATGTAATGTAACACACACCCATACAATGCGCACCACCCCGTGATGTTTTTCTCACTCCTACTAGTGAATGTAATGTAACACACACCCATACAATGCGCTCCACCCCGCGATGTTTTTCTCACTCCTACTAGTGAATGTAATGTAACACACACCCATACAATGCGCACCACCCCGTGATGTTTTTCTCACTACTACTAGTGAATGTAATGTAACACACACCCATACAATGCGCACCACCCCGTGATGTTTTTCTCACTCCTACTAGTGAATCTAATGTAACACACACCCATACAATGCGCACCACCCCGTGATAATTTTCTCACTCCTACTAGTGAATCTAGTGTAACACACACCCATACAATGCGCACCACCCCGTGATGTTTTTCTCACTCCTACTAATGAATGTAATGTAACACACACCCATACAATGCGCACCACCCCGTGATGTTTTTCTCACTCCTACTAGTGAATGTAATGTAACACACACCCATACAATGCGCACCACCCCGTGATGTTTTTCTCACTCCTACGAGTGAATGCAATGTAACACACACCCATACAATGCGCACCACCCCGTGATGTTTTTCTCACTCCTACTAGTGAATGCAATGTAACACACACCCATACAATGCGCACCACCCCGTGATGTTTTTCTCACTCCTACTAGTGAATGTAATGTAACACACACCCATACAATGCGCACCACCCCGTGATGTTTTTCTCACTCCTACTAGTGAATCTAATGTAACACACACCCATACAACGCGCACCACCCCGTGATGTTTTTCTCACTCCTACTAGTGAATGTAATGTAACACACACCCATACAACGCGCACCACCCCGTGATGATTTTCTCACTCCTACTAGTGAATGTAATGTAAAACACACCCATACAACGCGCACCACCCCGTGATGTTTTTCTCACTCCTACTAGTGAATGTAATGTAACACACACCCATACAACGCGCACCACCCCGTGATGTTTTTCTCACTCCTACTAGTGAATGTAATGTAACACACACCCATACAATGCGCACCTCCCCGTGATGTTTTTCTCACTCCTACTAGTGAATGTAATGTAACACACACCCATACAATGCGCACCACCCCGTGATGATTTTCTCACTCCTACTAGTGAATCTAATGTAACACACACCCATACAATGCCCACCACCCCGTGATGTTTTTCTCACTCCTACTAGTGAATGTAATGTAACACACACCCATACAATGCGCACCACCCCGTGATGTTTTTCTCCTACTAGTGAATGTAATGTAACACACACCCTTACAATGCGCACCACCCTGTGATGTTTTTCTCACTCCTACTAGTGAATGTAATGTAACACACACCCATACAATGCGCACCACCCCGTGATGTTTTTCTCACTCCTACTAGTGAATGTAATGTAACACACACCCATACAATGCGCACCACCCCGTGATGTTTTTCTCACTCCTACTAGTGAATCTAATGTAACACACACCCATACAATGCGCACCACCCCATGATGTTGTTCTCACACCTACTAGTGAATCTAATGTAACACACACCCATACAATGCGCACCACCCCGTGTGTTTTTCTCACTCCTAATAGTGAATGTAATGTAACACACACCCATACAATGCGCACCACCCCGTGATCATTTTCTCACTCCTACTAGTGAATCTAATGTAACAAACACCCATACAATGCGCACCACCCCGTGATCGTTTTTCTCACTCCTACTAGTGAATGTAATGTAACACACACCCATACAATGCGCACCACCCCGTGATGTTTTTCTCACTGCTACTAGTGAATGTAATGTAACACACACCCATACAATGCGCACCACCCCGTGATGTTTTTCTCACTGCTACTAGTGAATGTAATGTAACACACACCCATACAATGCGCACCACCCCGTGATGTTTTTCTCACTCCTACTAGTGAATGTAATGTAACACACACCCATACAATGCGCACCACCCCGTGATGTTTTTCTCACTCCTACTAGTGAATGTAATGTAACACACACCCATACAATGCGCACCACCCCGTGATGTTTTTCTCACTCCTACTAGTGAATGTAATGTAACACACACCCATACAATGCGCACCACCCCGTGATGTTTTTCTCACTCCTACTAGTGAATCTAATGTAACACACACCCATACAATGCGCACCACCCCGTGATGTTTTTCTCACTCCTACTAGTGAATGTAATGTAACACACACCCATACAATGCGCACCACCCCGTGATGATTTTCTCACTCCTACTAGTGAATGTAATGTAACACACACCCATACAATGCGCACCACCCCGTGATGTTTTTCTCACTCCTACTAGTGAATCTAATGTAACACACACCCATACAATGCGCACCACCCCGTGATGTTTTTCTCACTCCTACTAGTGAATGTAATGTAACACACACCCATACAATGCGCACCACCCCGTGATGTTTTTCTCACTCCTGCTAGTGAATCTAATGTAACACACACCCATACAATGCGCACCACCCCGTGATGTTTTTCTCACTCCTACTAGTGAATGTAATGTAACACACACCCATACAATGCGCACCACCCCGTGATGTTTTTCTCACTCCTACTAGTGAATGTAATGTAACACACACCCATACAATGCGCTCCACCCCGTGATGTTTTTCTCACTCCTACTAGTGAATGTAATGTAACACACACCCATACAATGCGCACCACCCCGTGATGTTTTTCTCACTACTACTAGTGAATGTAATGTAACACACACCCATACAATGCGCACCACCCCGTGATGTTTTTCTCACTCCTACTAGTGAATCTAATGTAACACACACCCATACAATGCGCACCACCCCGTGATAATTTTCTCACTCCTACTAGTGAATCTAATGTAACACACACCCATACAATGCGCACCACCCCGTGATGTTTTTCTCACTCCTACTAATGAATGTAATGTAACACACACCCATACAATGCGCACCACACCGTGATGTTTTTCTCACTCCTACTAGTGAATGTAATGTAACACACACCCATACAATGCACACCACCCCGTGATGTATTTCTCACTCCTACTAGTGAATGTAATGTAACACACACCCATACAATGCACACCACCCCGTGATGTTTTTCTCACTCTTACTAGTGAATGTAATGTAACACACACCCATACAATGCGCACCACCCCGTGATGTTTTTCTCACTCCTACTAGTGTATGTAATGTAACACACACCCATACAATGCGCACCACCCCGTGATGTTTTTCTCACTCCTACTAGTGAATGTAATGTAACACACACCCATACAATGCGCACCACCCCGTGATGTTTTTCTCACTCCTATTAGTGAATGTAATGTAACACACACCCATATAATGCGCACCACCCCGTGATGTTTTTCTCACTCGTATTAGTGAATGTAATGTAACACACACCCATACAATGCGCACCACCCCGTGATGTTTTTCTCACTCCTACTAGTGAATGTAATGTAACACACACCCATACAATGCGCACCACCCCGTGATGTTTTTCTCACTCCTACTAGTGAATGTAATGTAACACACACCCATAAAATGCGCACCACCCCGTGATGTTTTTCTCACTCCTACTAGTGAATGTAATGTAACACACACTCATACAATGCGCACCACCCCGTGATGTTTTTCTCACTCCTAGTAGTGAATGTAATGTAACACACACCTATACAATGCGCACCACCCCGTGATGATTTTCTCACTCCTACTAGTGAATGTAATGTAACAAACACCCATACAATGCGCACCACCCCGTGATGTTTTTCTCACTCCTACTAGTGAATGTAATGTAACACAGACCCATACAATGCGCACCACCACGTGATGTTTTTCTCACTCCTCCGAGTGAATGTAATGTAACACACACCCATACAAGGCGCACCACCCCTTGATGTTTTTCTCACTCATACGAGTGAATGTAATGTAACACACACCCATACAATGCGCACCACCCCGTGATGTTTTTCTCACTCCTACTAGTGAATGTAATGTAACACACACCCATACAATGCGCACCACCCCGTGATGTTTTTCTCACTCCTACTAGTGAATGTAATGTAACACACACCCATAAAATGCGCACCACCCCGTGATGTTTTTCTCACTCCTACTAGTGAATGTAATGTAACACACACCCATACAATGCGCACCACCCCGTGATGTTTTTTCACTCCTACTAGTGAATCTAATGTAACACACACCCATACAATGCGCACCACCCCGTGATGTTTTTCTCACTCCTACTAATGAATGTAATGTAACACACACCCATACAATGCGCACCACACCGTGATGTTTTTCTCACTCCTACTAGTGAATGTAATGTAACACACACCCATACAATGCACACCACCCCGTGATGTATTTCTCACTCCTACTAGTGAATGTAATGTAACACACACCCATACAATGCACACCACCCCGTGATGTTTTTCTCACTCTTACTAGTGAATGTAATGTAACACACACCCATACAATGCGCACCACCCCGTGATGTTTTTCTCACTCCTACTAGTGTATGTAATGTAACACACACCCATACAATGCGCACCACCCCGTGATGTTTTTCTCACTCCTACTAGTGAATGTAATGTAACACACACCCATACAATGCGCACCACCCCGTGATGTTTTTCTCACTCCTATTAGTGAATGTAATGTAACACACACCCATATAATGCGCACCACCCCGTGATGTTTTTCTCACTCGTATTAGTGAATGTAATGTAACACACACCCATACAATGCGCACCACCCCGTGATGTTTTTCTCACTCCTACTAGTGAATGTAATGTAACACACACCCATACAATGCGCACCACCCCGTGATGTTTTTCTCACTCCTACTAGTGAATGTAATGTAACACACACCCATAAAATGCGCACCACCCCGTGATGTTTTTCTCACTCCTACTAGTGAATGTAATGTAACACACACTCATACAATGCGCACCACCCCGTGATGTTTTTCTCACTCCTAGTAGTGAATGTAATGTAACACACACCTATACAATGCGCACCACCCCGTGATGATTTTCTCACTCCTACTAGTGAATGTAATGTAACAAACACCCATACAATGCGCACCACCCCGTGATGTTTTTCTCACTCCTACTAGTGAATGTAATGTAACACAGACCCATACAATGCGCACCACCACGTGATGTTTTTCTCACTCCTCCGAGTGAATGTAATGTAACACACACCCATACAAGGCGCACCACCCCGTGATGTTTTTCTCACTCATACGAGTGAATGTAATGTAACACACACCCATACAATGCGCACCACCCCGTGATGTTTTTCTCACTCCTACTAGTGAATGTAATGTAACACACACCCATACAATGCGCACCACCCCGTGATGTTTTTCTCACTCCTACTAGTGAATGTAATGTAACACACACCCATACAATGCGCACCACCCCGTGATGTTTTTCTCACTCCTACTAGTGAATGTAATGTAACACACACCCATACAATGCGCACCACCCCGTGATGTTTTTCTCACTCCTACTAGTGAATGTAATGTAACACACCCATACAATGCGCACCACCCCGTGATGTTTTTCTCACTCCTACTAGTGAATGTAATGTAACACACCCATACAATGCGCACCACCCCGTGATATTTTTCTCACTCCTACTAGTGAATGTAATGTAACACACACCCATACAATGCGCACCACCCCGTGATGTTTTTCTCACTTCTACTAGTGAATGTAATGTAACACACACCCATACAATGCACACCACCCCGTGATGTTTTTCTCACTCCTACTAGTGAGTGTAATGTAACACACACCCATACAATGCGCACCACCCCGTGATGTTTTTCTCACTCCTACTAGTGAATGTAATGTAACACACACCCATACAATGCGCACCACCCCGTGATGTTTTTCTCACTCCTACTAGTGAATCTAATGTAACACACACCCATACAACGCGCACCACCCCGTGATGTTTTTCTCACTCCTACTAGTGAATGTAATGTAACACACACCCATACAACGCGCACCACCCCGTGATGATTTTCTCACTCCTACTAGTGAATGTAATGTAACACACACCTATACAACGCGCACCACCCCGTGATGATTTTCTTACTCCTACTAGTGAATGTAATGTAACACACACCCATACAACGCGCACCACCCCGTGATATTTTTCTCACTCCTACTAGTGAATGTAATGTAACACACACCCATACAACGCGCACCACCCCGTGATGTTTTTCTCACTCCTACTAGTGAATGTAATGTAACACACACCCATACAACGCGCACCACCCCGTGATGTTTTTCTCACTCCTACTAGTGAATGTAATGTAACACACACCCATACAATGCGCACCACCCCGTGATGTTTTTCTCACTCCTACTAGTGAATGTAATGAAACACACACCCATACAACGCGCACCACCCCGTGATGATTTTCTCACTCCTACTAGTGAATCTAATGTAACACACACCCATACAACGCGCACCACCCCGTGATGTTTTTCTCACTCCTACTAGTGAATCTAATGTAACACACACCCATACAATGCGCACCACCCCGTGATGTTTTTCTCACTCCTACTAGTGAATGTAATGTAACACACACCCATACAATGCGCACCACCCCGTGATGTTTTTCTCACTCCTACTAGTGAATGTAATGTAACACACACCCATACAATGCGCACCACCCCGTGATGTTTTTTCACTCCTACTAGTGAATCTAATGTAACACACACCCATACAATGCGCACCACCCCGTGATGTTTTTCTCACTCCTACTAGTGAATGTAATGTAACACACACCCATAAAATGCGCACCACCCCGTGATGTTTTTCTCACTCCTACTAGTGAATGTAATGTAACACACACCCATACAATGCGCACCACCCCGTGATGTTTTTTCACTCCTACTAGTGAATCTAATGTAACACACACCCATACAATGCGCACCACCCCGTGATGTTTTTTCACTCCTACTAGTGAATGTAATGTAACACACACCCATACAATGCGCACCACCCCGTGATGTTTTTCTCACTCCTACTAGTGAATGTAATGTAACACACACCCATACAATGCGCACCACCCCGTGATGTTTTTCTCACTCCTACTAGTGAATCTAATGTAACACACACCCATACAATGCGCACCACCCCGTGATGTTTTTCTCACTCCTACTAGTGAATGTAATGTAACGCGCACCCATACAATGCGCACCACCCCCTGATGTTTTTCTCACTCCTACTAGTGAATGTAATGTAACGCGCACCCATACAATGCGCACCACCCCGTGATGTTTTTCTCACTGCTACTAGTGAATGTAATGTAACACACACCCATACAATGCGCACCACCCCGTGATGTTTTTCTCACTCCTACTAGTGAATGTAATGTAACGCGCACCCATACAATGCGCACCACCCCGTGATGTTTTTCTCACTCCTACTAGTGAATGTAATGTAACGCGCACCCATACAATGCGCACCACCCCGTGATGTTTTTCTCACTGCTACTAGTAAATCTAATGTAACACACACCCATACAATGCGCACCACCCCGTGATGTTTTTCTCACTCCTACTAGTGAATGTAATTTAACACACACCGATACAATGCGCACCACCCCGTGATGTTTTTCTCACTCCTACTAATGAATGTAATGTAACACACCCATACAATGCGCACCACCCCCTGATGTTTTTCTGACTCCTACTAGTGAATGTAATGTAACGCACACCCATACAATGCGCACCACCCCGTGATGTTTTTCTCACTCCTACTAGTGAATGTAATGTAACGCACACCCATACAATGCGCACCACGCCGTGGTGTTTTTCTCACTCCTACTAGTGAATGTAATGTAACACACACCCATACAATGCGCACCACCCCGTGATGTTTTTCTCACTCCTACTAGTGAATGTAATGTAACACACACCAATACAATGCGCACCACCCCGTGATGTTTTTTCACTCCTACTAGTGAATGTAATGTAACACACACCCATACAATGCGCACCACCCCGTGATGTTTTTCTCACTCCTACTAGTGAATGTAATGTAACACACACCCATACAATATGCACCACCCCGTGATGTTTTTCTCACTCCTACTAGTGAATCTAAGGTAACACACACCCATACAATGCGCACCACCCCGTGATGTTTTTCTCACTCCTACTAGTGAATGTAATGTAACACACCCATACAATGCGCACCACCCCGTGATGTTTTTCTCACTCCTACTAGTGAATCTAATGTAACACACACCCATACAATGCGCACCACCCCGTGATGTTTTTCTTACTCCTACTAGTGAATCTAATGTAACACACACCCATACAATGCACACCACCCCGTGATGTTTATCTCACTCCTACTAGTGAATCTAATGTAACACACACCCATACAATGCGCACCACCCCGTGATGATTTTCTCACTCCTACTAGTGAATGTAATGTAACACACACCCATACAATGCGCACCACCCCGTTATGTTTTTCTCACTCCTACTAGTGAATGTAATGTAACACACACCCATACAATGCGCACCACCCCGTGATGATTTTCTCACTCCTACTAGTGAATCTAATGTAACAAACACCCATACATTGCGCACCAACCTGTTATGTTTTTCTCACTCCTACTAGTGAATGTAATATAACAAACACCCATACAATGCGCACCACCCCGTGATGTTTTTCTCACTCCTACTAGTGAATGTAATGTAACACACACCCATACAATGCGCACCACCCCGTGATGTTTTTCTCACTCCTACGAGTGAATGTAATGTAACACACACCCATACAATGCGCACCACCCCGTGATGTTTTTCTCACTCCTACTAGTGAATGTAATGAAACACACACCCATACAATGCGCACCACCCCGTGATGTTTGTCTCACTCCTACTAGTGAATGTAATGTAACACACACCCATACAATGCGCACCACCCCGTGATGTTTTTCTCACTCCTACTAGTGAATGTAATGTAACACACACCCATACAATGCGCACCACCCGGTGATGATTTTCTCACTCCTACTAGTGAATGTAATGTAACACACACCCATACAATGCGCACCACCCCGTGATGTTTTTCTCACTCCTACTAGTGAATGTAATGTAACACACACTCATACAATGCGCACCACCCCGTGATGTTTTTCTCACTCCTACTAGTGAATCTAATGTAAGACACACACCCATACAATGCGCACCACCCCGTGATTTTTTTCTCACTCCTACTAGTGAATGTAATGTAACACACACTCATACAATGTGCACCACCCCGTGATGTTTTTCTCACTCCTACTAGTGAATGTAATGTAACACACACCCATACAATGCGCACCACCCCGTGATGTTTTTCTCACTCTTACTAGTGAATGTAATGTAACACAAACCCATACAATGCGCACCACCCCCTGATGTTTTTCTGACTCCTACTAGTGAATGTAATGTAACGCACACCCATACAATGCGCACCACCCCGTGATGTTTTTCTCACTCCTACTAGTGAATGTAATGTAACGCACACCCATACAATGCGCACCACGCCGTGGTGTTTTTCTCACTCCTACTAGTGAATGTAATGTAACACACACCCATACAATGCACACCACCCCGTGATGTTTTTCTCACTCCTACTAGTGAATGTAATGTAACACACACCAATACAATGCGCACCACCCCGTGATGTTTTTTCACTCCTACTAGTGAATGTAATGTAACACACAGCCATACAATGCGCACCACCCCGTGATGTTTTTCTCACTCCTACTAGTGAATGTAATGTAACACACACCCATACAATATGCACCACCCCGTGATGTTTTTCTCACTCCTACTAGTGAATCTAAGGTAACACACACCCATACAATGCGCACCACCCCGTGATGTTTTTCTCACTCCTACTAGTGAATGTAATGTAACACACCCATACAATGCGCACCACCCCGTGATGTTTTTCTCACTCCTACTAGTGAATCTAATGTAACACACACCCATACAATGCGCACCACCCCGTGATGTTTTTCTTATTCCTACTAGTGAATCTAATGTAACACACACCCATACAATGCACACCACCCCGTGATGTTTATCTCACTCCTACTAGTGAATGTAATGTAACACACACCCATACAATATGCACCACCCCGTGATGTTTTTCTCACTCCTACTAGTGAATCTAAGGTAACACACACCCATACAATGCGCACCACCCCGTGATGTTTTTCTCACTCCTACTAGTGAATGTAATGTAACACACCCATACAATGCGCACCACCCCGTGATGTTTTTCTCACTCCTACTAGTGAATCTAATGTAACACACACCCATACAATGCGCACCACCCCGTGATGTTTTTCTTATTCCTACTAGTGAATCTAATGTAACACACACCCATACAATGCACACCACCCCGTGATGTTTATCTCACTCCTACTAGTGAATGTAATGTAACACACACCCATACAATGCGCACCACCCCGTGATGATTTTCTCACTCCTACTAGTGAATGTAATGTAACACACACCCATACAATGCGCACCACCCCGTTATGTTTTTCTCACTCCTACTAGTGAATGTAATGTAACACACACCCATACAATGCGCACCACCCCGTGATGATTTTCTCACTCCTACTAGTGAATCTAATGTAACAAACACCCATACATTGCGCACCAACCTGTGATGTTTTTCTCACTCCTACTAGTGAATGTAATATAACAAACACCCATACAATGCGCACCACCCCGTGATGTTTTTCTCACTCCTACTAGTGAATGTAATGTAACACACACCCATACAATGCGCACCACCCCGTGATGTTTTTCTCACTCCTACGAGTGAATGTAATGTAACACACACCCATACAATGCGCACCACCCCGTGATGTTTTTCTCACTCCTACTAGTGAATGTAATGTAACACACACCCATACAATATGCACCACCCCGTGATGTTTTTCTCACTCCTACTAGTGAATCTAAGGTAACACACACCCATACAATGCGCACCACCCCGTGATGTTTTTCTCACTCCTACTAGTGAATGTAATGTAACACACCCATACAATGCGCACCACCCCGTGATGTTTTTCTCACTCCTACTAGTGAATCTAATGTAACACACACCCATACAATGCGCACCACCCCGTGATGTTTTTCTTATTCCTACTAGTGAATCTAATGTAACACACACCCATACAATGCACACCACCCCGTGATGTTTATCTCACTCCTACTAGTGAATGTAATGTAACACACACCCATACAATGCGCACCACCCCGTGATGTTTTTCTCACTCCTACGAGTGAATCCAATGTAACACACACCCATACAATGCGCACCACCCCGTGATGTTTTTCTCACTCCTACGAGTGAATGTAATGTAACACACACCCATACAATGCGCACCACCCCGTGATGTTTTTCTCACTCCTACTAGTGAATGTAATGTAACACACACTCATACAATGCGCACCACCCCGTGATGTTTTTCTCACTCCTACTAGTGAATCTAATGTAAGACACACACCCATACAATGCGCACCACCCCGTGATTTTTTTCTCACTCCTACTAGTGAATGTAATGTAACACACACTCATACAATGTGCACCACCCCGTGATGTTTTTCTCACTCCTACTAGTGAATGTAATGTAACACACACCCATACAATGCGCACCACCCCGTGATGTTTTTCTCACTCTTACTAGTGAATGTAATGTAACACAAACCCATACAATGCGCACCACCCCGTGAAGTTTTTCTCACTCCTACTAGTGAATGTAATGTAACACACACCCATACAATGCGCACCACCCCGTGATGTTTTTCTCACTCTTACTAGTGAATGTAATGTAACACACACGCATACAATGCGCACCACCCCGTGATGTTTTTCTCACTCCTACTAGTGAATGTAATGTAACACACACCCATACAATGCGCAACACCCCGTGATGTTTTTCTCACTCCTACTAGTGAATGTAATGTAACACACCCATACAATGCGCACCACCCCCTGATGTTTTTCTCACTCCTACTAGTGAATGTAATGTAACGCGCACCCATACAATGCGCACCACCCCGTGATGTTTTTCTCACTGCTACTAGTGAATGTAATGTAACACACACCCATACAATGCGCACCACCCCGTGATGTTTTTCTCACTCCTACTAGTGAATGTAATGTAACACACACCCATACAATGCGCACCACCCCGTGATGTTTTTCTCACTCCTACTAGTGAATGTAATGTAACACACACCAATAAAATGCGCACCACCCCGTGATGTTTTTCTCACTCCTACTAGTGAATCTAATGTAACACACACCCATACAATGCGCACCACCCCGTGATGTTTTTCTCACTGCTACTAGTAAATCTAATGTAACACACACCCATACAATGCGCACCACCCCGTGATGTTTTTCTCACTCCTACTAGTGAATGTAATGTAACACAAACCAATACAATGCGCACCACCCCGTGATGTTTTTTCACTCCTACTAGTGAATGTAATGTAACACACACCCATACAATGCGCACCACCCCGTGATGTTTTTCTCACTCCTACTAGTGAATGTAATGTAACACACACCCATACAATATGCACCACCCCGTGATGTTTTTCTCACTCCTACTAGTGAATCTAAGGTAACACACACCCATACAATGCGCACCACCCCGTGATGTTTTTCTCACTCCTACTAGTGAATGTAATGTAACACACCCATACAATGCGCACCACCCCGTGATGTTTTTCTCACTCCTACTAGTGAATCTAATGTAACACACACCCATACAATGCGCACCACCCCGTGATGTTTTTCTTACTCCTACTAGTGAATCTAATGTAACACACACCCATACAATGCACACCACCCCGTGATGTTTATCTCACTCCTACTAGTGAATCTAATGTAACACACACCCATACAATGCGCACCACCCCGTGATGATTTTCTCACTCCTACTAGTGAATGTAATGTAACACACACCCATACAATGCGCACCACCCCGTTATGTTTTTCTCACTCCTACTAGTGAATGTAATGTAACACACACCCATACAATGCGCACCACCCCGTGATGATTTTCTCACTCCTACTAGTGAATCTAATGTAACAAACACCCATACATTGCGCACCAACCTGTGATGTTTTTCTCACTCCTACTAGTGAATGTAATATAACAAACACCCATACAATGCGCACCACCCCGTGATGTTTTTCTCACTCCTACTAGTGAATGTAATGTAACACACACCCATACAATGCGCACCACCCCGTGATGTTTTTCTCACTCCTACGAGTGAATGTAATGTAACACACACCCATACAATGCGCACCACCCCGTGATGTTTTTCTCACTCCTACTAGTGAATGTAATGTAACACACACCCATACAATGCGCACCACCCCGTGATGTTTGTCTCACTCCTACTAGTGAATGTAATGTAACACACACCCATACAATGCGCACCACCCCGTGATGTTTTTCTCACTCCTACTAGTGAATGTAATGTAACACACACCCATAAAATGCGCACCACCCGGTGATGATTTTCTCACTCCTACTAGTGAATCTAATGTAACACACACCCATACAATGCGCACCACCCCGTGATGTTTTTCTCACTCCTACTAGTGAATGTAATGTAACACACACTCATACAATGCGCACCACCCCGTGATGTTTTTCTCACTCCTACTAGTGAATCTAATGTAAGACACACACCCATACAATGCGCACCACCCCGTGATTTTTTTCTCACTCCTACTAGTGAATGTAATGTAACACACACTCATACAATGTGCACCACCCCGTGATGTTTTTCTCACTCCTACTAGTGAATGTAATGTAACACACACCCATACAATGCGCACCACCCCGTGATGTTTTTCTCACTCCTACTAGTGAATGTAATGTAACACACACCAATACAATGCGCACCACCCCGTGATGTTTTTTCACTCCTACTAGTGAATGTAATGTAACACACACCCATACAATGCGCACCACCCCGTGATGTTTTTCTCACTCCTACTAGTGAATGTAATGTAACACACACCCATACAATATGCACCACCCCGTGATGTTTTTCTCACTCCTACTAGTGAATCTAAGGTAACACACACCCATACAATGCGCACCACCCCGTGATGTTTTGCTCACTCCTACTAGTGAATGTAATGTAACACACCCATACAATGCGCACCACCCTGTGATGTTTTTCTCACTCCTACTAGTGAATCTAATGTAACACACACCCATACAATGCGCACCACCCCGTGATGTTTTTCTTACTCCTACTAGTGAATCTAATGTAACACACACCCATACAATGCACACCACCCCGTGATGTTTATCTCACTCCTACTAGTGAATCTAATGTAACACACACCCATACAATGCGCACCACCCCGTGATGATTTTCTCACTCCTACTAGTGAATGTAATGTAACACACACCCATACAATGCGCACCACCCCGTTATGTTTTTCTCACTCCTACTAGTGAATGTAATGTAACACACACCCATACAATGCGCACCACCCCGTGATGATTTTCTCTCTCCTACTAGTGAATCTAATGTAACAAACACCCATACATTGCGCACCAACCTGTTATGTTTTTCTCACTCCTACTAGTGAATGTAATATAACAAACACCCATACAATGCACACCACCCCGTGATGTTTTTCTCACTCCTACTAGTGAATGTAATGTAACACACACCCATACAATGCGCACCACCCCGTGATGTTTTTCTCACTCCTACGAGTGAATGTAATGTAACACACACCCATACAATGCGCACCACCCCGTGATGTTTTTCTCACTCCTACTAGTGAATGTAATGTAACACACACCCATACAATGCGCACCACCCCGTGATGTTTGTCTCACTCCTACTAGTGAATGTAATGTAACACACACCCATACAATGCGCACCACCCCGTGATGTTTTTCTCACTCCTACTAGTGAATGTAATGTAACACACACCCATACAATGCGCACCACCCGGTGATGATTTTCTCACTCCTACTAGTGAATCTAATGTAACACACACCCATACAATGCGCACCACCCCGTGATGTTTTTCTCACTCCTACTAGTGAATGTAATGTAACACACACTCATACAATGCGCACCACCCCGTGATGTTTTTCTCACTCCTACTAGTGAATCTAATGTAAGACACACACCCATACAATGCGCACCACCCCGTGATTTTTTTCTCACTCCTACTAGTGAATGTAATGTAACACACACTCATACAATGTGCACCACCCCGTGATGTTTTTCTCACTCCTACTAGTGAATGTAATGTAACACACACCCATACAATGCGCACCACCCCGTGATGTTTTTCTCACTCTTACTAGTGAATGTAATGTAACACAAACCCATACAATGCGCACCACCCGCTGATGTTTTTCTGACTCCTACTAGTGAATGTAATGTAACGCACACCCATACAATGCGCACCACCCCGTGATGTTTTTCTCACTCCTACTAGTGAATGTAATGTAACGCACACCCATACAATGCGCACCACGCCGTGGTGTTTTTCTCACTCCTACTAGTGAATGTAATGTAACACACACCCATACAATGCGCACCACCCCGTGATGTTTTTCTCACTCCTACTAGTGAATGTAGTGTAACACACACCAATACAATGCGCACCACCCCGTGATGTTTTTTCACTCCTACTAGTGAATGTAATGTAACACACACCCATACAATGCGCACCACCCCGTGATGTTTTTCTCACTCCTACTAGTGAATGTAATGTAACACACACCCATACAATATGCACCACCCCGTGATGTTTTTCTCACTCCTACTAGTGAATCTAAGGTAACACACACCCATACAATGCGCACCACCCCGTGATGTTTTTCTCACTCCTACTAGTGAATGTAATGTAACACACCCATACAATGCGCACCACCCCGTGATGTTTTTCTCACTCCTACTAGTGAATGTAATGTAACACACACCCATACAATGCGCACCACCCCGTGATGTTTTTCTTATTCCTACTAGTGAATCTAATGTAAGACACACACCCATACAATGCGCACCACCCCGTGATGTTTTTCTCACTCCTACTAGTGAATCTAATGTAAGACACACACCCATACAATGCGCACCACCCCGTGATTTTTTTCTCACTCCTACTAGTGAATGTAATGTAACACACACTCATACAATGTGCACCACCCCGTGATGTTTTTCTCACTCCTACTAGTGAATGTAATGTAACACACACCCATACAATGCGCACCACCCCGTGATGTTTTTCTCACTCTTACTAGTGAATGTAATGTAACACAAACCCATACAATGCGCACCACCCCGTGAAGTTTTTCTCACTCCTACTAGTGAATGTAATGTAACACACACCCATACAATGCGCACCACCCCGTGATGTTTTTCTCACTCTTACTAGTGAATGTAATGTAACACACACGCATACAATGCGCACCACCCCGTGATGTTTTTCTCACTCCTACTAGTGAATGTAATGTAACACACACCCATACAATGCGCAACACCCCGTGATGTTTTTCTCACTCCTACTAGTGAATGTAATGTAACACACCCATACAATGCGCACCACCCCGTGAAGTTTTTCTCACTCCTACTAGTGAATGTAATGTAACGCGCACCCATACAATGCGCACCACCCCGTGATGTTTTTCTCACTGCTACTAGTGAATGTAATGTAACACACACCCATACAATGCGCACCACCCCGTGATGTTTTTCTCACTCCTACTAGTGAATGTAATGTAACACACACCCATACAATGCGCACCACCCCGTGATGTTTTTCTCACTCCTACTAGTGAATGTAATGTAACACACACCAATAAAATGCGCACCACCCCGTGATGTTTTTCTCACTCCTACTAGTGAATCTAATGTAACACACACCCATACAATGCGCACCACCCCGTGATGTTTTTCTCACTGCTACTAGTAAATCTAATGTAACACACACCCATACAATGCGCACCACCCCGTGATGTTTTTCTCACTCCTACTAGTGAATGTAATGTAACACACACCAATACAATGCGCACCACCCCGTGATGTTTTTTCACTCCTACTAGTGAATGTAATGTAACACACACCCATACAATGCGCACCACCCCGTGATGTTTTTCTCACTCCTACTAGTGAATGAAATGTAACACACACCCATACAATATGCACCACCCCGTGATGTTTTTCTCACTCCTACTAGTGAATCTAAGGTAACACACACCCATACAATGCGCACCACCCCGTGATGTTTTTCTCACTCCTACTAGTGAATGTAATGTAACACACCCATACAATGCGCACCACCCCGTGATGTTTTTCTCACTCCTACTAGTGAATCTAATGTAACACACACCCATACAATGCGCACCACCCCGTGATGTTTTTCTTACTCCTACTAGTGAATCTAATGTAACACACACCCATACAATGCACACCACCCCGTGATGTTTATCTCACTCCTACTAGTGAATCTAATGTAACACACACCCATACAATGCGCACCACCCCGTGATGATTTTCTCACTCCTACTAGTGAATGTAATGTAACACACACCCATACAATGCGCACCACCCCGTTATGTTTTTCTCACTCCTACTAGTGAATGTAATGTAACACACACCCATACAATGCGCACCACCCCGTGATGATTTTCTCACTCCTACTAGTGAATCTAATGTAACAAACACCCATACATTGCGCACCAACCTGTGATGTTTTTCTCACTCCTACTAGTGAATGTAATATAACAAACACCCATACAATGCGCACCACCCCGTGATGTTTTTCTCACTCCTACTAGTGAATGTAATGTAACACACACCCATACAATGCGCACCACCCCGTGATGTTTTTCTCACTCCTACGAGTGAATGTAATGTAACACACACCCATACAATGCGCACCACCCCGTGATGTTTTTCTCACTCCTACTAGTGAATGTAATGTAACACACACCCATACAATGCGCACCACCCCGTGATGTTTGTCTCACTCCTACTAGTGAATGTAATGTAACACACACCCATACAATGCGCACCACCCCGTGATGTTTTTCTCACTCCTACTAGTGAATGTAATGTAACACACACCCATACAATGCGCACCACCCGGTGATGATTTTCTCACTCCTACTAGTGAATCTAATGTAACACACACCCATACAATGCGCACCACCCCGTGATGTTTTTCTCACTCCTACTAGTGAATGTAATGTAACACACACTCATACAATGCGCACCACCCCGTGATGTTTTTCTCACTCCTACTAGTGAATCTAATGTAAGACACACACCCATACAATGCGCACCACCCCGTGATTTTTTTCTCACTCCTACTAGTGAATGTAATGTAACACACACTCATACAATGTGCACCACCCCGTGATGTTTTTCTCACTCCTACTAGTGAATGTAATGTAACACACACCCATACAATGCGCACCACCCCGTGATGTTTTTCTCACTCTTACTAGTGAATGTAATGTAACACAAACCCATACAATGCGCACCACCCCGTGAAGTTTTTCTCACTCTTACTAGTGAATGTAATGTAACACACACCCATACAATGCGCACCACCCCGTGATGTTTTTCTCACTCTTACTAGTGAATGTAATGTAACACACACGCATACAATGCGCACCACCCCGTGATGTTTTTCTCACTCCTACTAGTGAATGTAATGTAACACACACCCATACAATGCGCAACACCCCGTGATGTTTTTCTCACTCCTACTAGTGAATGTAATGTAACACACACCCATACAATGCGCACCACCCCGTGATGATTTTCTCACTCCTACTAGTGAATGTAATGTAACACACACCCATACAATGCGCACCACCCCGTGATGTTTTTCTCACTCCTACTAGTGAATGTAATGTAACACACACCCATACAATGCGCACCACCCCGTGATGTTTTTCTCACTCCTACTAGTGAATGTAATGTAACACACACCCATACAATGCACACAACCCCGTGATGTTTTTCTCACTCCTACTAGTGAATCTAATGTAACACACACCCATACAATGCGCACCACACCGTGATGTTTTTCTCACTCCTACTAGTGAATGTAATGTAACAAACACCCATACAATGCGCACCACCCCGTGATGTTCTTCTCACTCCTACTAGTGAATCTAATGTAACACACACCCATACAATGCGCACCACCCCGTGATGTTTTTCTCACTCTTACTAGTGAATATAATGTAACACACACCCATACGATGCGCACCACCCCGTGAAGTTTTTCTCACTCCTACTAGTGAATGTAATGTAACACACACCCATACGATGCGCACCACCCCGTGATGTTTTTCTCACTCCTATTAGTGAATGTAATGTAACACACACCCATACGATGCGCATCACCCCGTGATGTTTTTCTCACTCCTACTAGTGAATGTAATGTAACACACACCCATACGATGCGCACCACCCCGTGATGTTTTTCTCACTCCTATTAGTGAATGTAATGTAACACACACCCATACGATGCGCATCACCCCGTGATGTTTTTCTCACTCCTACTAGTGAATGTAATGTAACACACACCCATACGATGCGCACCACCCCGTGATGTTTTTCTCACTCCTTCTAGTGAATGTAATGTAACACACACCCATACGATGCGCACCACCCCGTGATGTTTTTCTCACTCCTACTAGTGAATGTAATGTAACAAACACCCATACGATGCGCACCTCCCCGTGATGTTTTTCTCACTCCTACTAGTGAATGTAATGTAACACACACCCATAAAATGCGCACCACCCCGTGATGTTTTTCTCACTCCTACTAGTGAATGTAATGTAACACACACCCATAAAATGCGCACCACCCCGTGATGTTTTTCTCACTCCTACAAGTGAATGTAATGTAACACACACCCATACAATGCGCACCACCCCATGATGTTTTTCTCACTCCTACTAGTGAATGTAATGTAACACACACCCATAAAATGCGCACCACCCCGTGATGTTTTTCTCACTCCTATTAGTGAATGTAATGTAACACACACCCATACAATGCGCACCACCCCGTGATGTTTTTCTCACTCCTAGTAGTGAATGTAATGTAACACACACCCATACAATGCGCACCACCCCGTGATGATTTTCTCACTCCTACTAGGGAATGTAATGTAACAAACACCCATACAATGCGCACCACCCCGTGATGTTTTTCTCACTCCTACTAGTGAATGTAATGTAACGCAGACCCATACAATGCGCACCACCCCGTGATGTTTTTCTCACTCCTACGAGTGAATGTAATGTAACACACACCCATACAATGCGCACCACCCCGTGATGTTTTTCTCACTCCTACTAGTGAATGTAATGTAACACACACCCATACAATGCGCACCACCCCGTAATGTTTTTCTCACTCCTACTAGTGAATGTAATGTAACACACACCCATACAATGCGCACCACCCCGTGATGTTTTTCTCACTCCTACTAGTGAATGTAATGTAACACACACCCATACAACGCGCACCACCTCGTGATGTTTTTCTCACTCCTACTAGTGAATGTAATGTAACACACACCCATACGATGCGCACCACCCCGTGATGTTTTTCTCACTCCTACTAGTGAATGTAATGTAACACACACCCATACGATGCGCACCACCCCGTGATGTTTTTCTCACTCCTATTAGTGAATGTAATGTAACACACACCCATACGATGCGCATCACCCCGTGATGTTTTTCTCACTCCTACTAGTGAATGTAATGTAACACACACCCATACGATGCGCACCACCCCGTGATGTTTTTCTCACTCCTTCTAGTGAATGTAATGTAACACACACCCATACGATGCGCACCACCCCGTGATGTTTTTCTCACTCCTACTAGTGAATGTAATGTAACACACACCCATACGATGCGCACCACCCCGTGATGTTTTTCTCACTCCTACTAGTGAATGTAATGTAACACACACCCATACAATGCGCACCACCCCGTGATGTTTTTCTCACTCCTACGAGTGAATGTAATGTAACACACACCCATACAATGCGCACCACCCCGTGATGTTTTTCTCACTCCTACTAGTGAATGTAATGTAACACACACCCATACAATGCGCACCACCCCGTGATGTTTTTCTCACTCCTACTAGTGAATGTAATGTAACACACACCCATACAATATGCACCACCCCGTGATGTTTTTCTCACTCCTACGAGTGAATGTAATGTAACACACACCCATACAATGCGCACCACCCCGTGATGTTTTTCTCACTCCTACGAGTGAATGTAATGTAACACACACCCATACAATGCGCACCACCCCGTGATGTTTTTCTCACTCCTACTAGTGAATGTAATGTAACACACACCCATACAATATGCACCACCCCGTGATGTTTTTCTCACTCCTACTAGTGAATCTAAGGTAACACACACCCATACAATGCGCACCACCCCGTGATGTTTTTCTCACTCCTACTAGTGAATGTAATGTAACACACCCATACAATGCGCACCACCCCGTGATGTTTTTCTCACTCCTACTAGTGAATCTAATGTAACACACACCCATACAATGCGCACCACCCCGTGATGTTTTTCTTATTCCTACTAGTGAATCTAATGTAACACACACCCATACAATGCACACCACCCCGTGATGTTTATCTCACTCCTACTAGTGAATGTAATGTAACACACACCCATACAATGCGCACCACCCCGTGATGTTTTTCTCACTCCTACGAGTGAATCCAATGTAACACACACCCATACAATGCGCACCACCCCGTGATGTTTTTCTCACTCCTACGAGTGAATGTAATGTAACACACACCCATACAATGCGCACCACCCCGTGATGTTTTTCTCACTCCTACTAGTGAATGTAATGTAACACACACTCATACAATGCGCACCACCCCGTGATGTTTTTCTCACTCCTACTAGTGAATCTAATGTAAGACACACACCCATACAATGCGCACCACCCCGTGATTTTTTTCTCACTCCTACTAGTGAATGTAATGTAACACACACTCATACAATGTGCACCACCCCGTGATGTTTTTCTCACTCCTACTAGTGAATGTAATGTAACACACACCCATACAATGCGCACCACCCCGTGATGTTTTTCTCACTCTTACTAGTGAATGTAATGTAACACAAACCCATACAATGCGCACCACCCCGTGAAGTTTTTCTCACTCCTACTAGTGAATGTAATGTAACACACACCCATACAATGCGCACCACCCCGTGATGTTTTTCTCACTCTTACTAGTGAATGTAATGTAACACACACGCATACAATGCGCACCACCCCGTGATGTTTTTCTCACTCCTACTAGTGAATGTAATGTAACACACACCCATACAATGCGCAACACCCCGTGATGTTTTTCTCACTCCTACTAGTGAATGTAATGTAACACACCCATACGATGCGCACCACCCCCTGATGTTTTTCTCACTCCTACTAGTGAATGTAATGTAACGCGCACCCATACAATGCGCACCACCCCGTGATGTTTTTCTCACTGCTACTAGTGAATGTAATGTAACACACACCCATACAATGCGCACCACCCCGTGATGTTTTTCTCACTCCTACTAGTGAATGTAATGTAACACACACCCATACAATGCGCACCACCCCGTGATGTTTTTCTCACTCCTACTAGTGAATGTAATGTAACACACACCAATAAAATGCGCACCACCCCGTGATGTTTTTCTCACTCCTACTAGTGAATCTAATGTAACACACACCCATACAATGCGCACCACCCCGTGATGTTTTTCTCACTGCTACTAGTAAATCTAATGTAACACACACCCATACAATGCGCACCACCCCGTGATGTTTTTCTCACTCCTACTAGTGAATGTAATGTAACACAAACCAATACAATGCGCACCACCCCGTGATGTTTTTTCACTCCTACTAGTGAATGTAATGTAACACACACCCATACAATGCGCACCACCCCGTGATGTTTTTCTCACTCCTACTAGTGAATGTAATGTAACACACACCCATACAATATGCACCACCCCGTGATGTTTTTCTCACTCCTACTAGTGAATCTAAGGTAACACACACCCATACAATGCGCACCACCCCGTGATGTTTTTCTCACTCCTACTAGTGAATGTAATGTAACACACCCATACAATGCGCACCACCCCGTGATGTTTTTCTCACTCCTACTAGTGAATCTAATGTAACACACACCCATACAATGCGCACCACCCCGTGATGTTTTTCTTACTCCTACTAGTGAATCTAATGTAACACACACCCATACAATGCACACCACCCCGTGATGTTTATCTCACTCCTACTAGTGAATCTAATGTAACACACACCCATACAATGCGCACCACCCCGTGATGATTTTCTCACTCCTACTAGTGAATGTAATGTAACACACACCCATACAATGCGCACCACCCCGTTATGTTTTTCTCACTCCTACTAGTGAATGTAATGTAACACACACCCATACAATGCGCACCACCCCGTGATGATTTTCTCACTCCTACTAGTGAATCTAATGTAACAAACACCCATACATTGCGCACCAACCTGTGATGTTTTTCTCACTCCTACTAGTGAATGTAATATAACAAACACCCATACAATGCGCACCACCCCGTGATGTTTTTCTCACTCCTACTAGTGAATGTAATGTAACACACACCCATACAATGCGCACCACCCCGTGATGTTTTTCTCACTCCTACGAGTGAATGTAATGTAACACACACCCATACAATGCGCACCACCCCGTGATGTTTTTCTCACTCCTACTAGTGAATGTAATGTAACACACACCCATACAATGCGCACCACCCCGTGATGTTTGTCTCACTCCTACTAGTGAATGTAATGTAACACACACCCATACAATGCGCACCACCCCGTGATGTTTTTCTCACTCCTACTAGTGAATGTAATGTAACACACACCCATAAAATGCGCACCACCCGATGATGATTTTCTCACTCCTACTAGTGAATCTAATGTAACACACACCCATACAATGCGCACCACCCCGTGATGTTTTTCTCACTCCTACTAGTGAATGTAATGTAACACACACTCATACAATGCGCACCACCCCGTGATGTTTTTCTCACTCCTACTAGTGAATCTAATGTAAGACACACACCCATACAATGCGCACCACCCCGTGATTTTTTTCTCACTCCTACTAGTGAATGTAATGTAACACACACTCATACAATGTGCACCACCCCGTGATGTTTTTCTCACTCCTACTAGTGAATGTAATGTAACACACACCCATACAATGCGCACCACCCCGTGATGTTTTTCTCACTCCTACTAGTGAATGTAATGTAACACACACCAATACAATGCGCACCACCCCGTGATGTTTTTTCACTCCTACTAGTGAATGTAATGTAACACACACCCATACAATGCGCACCACCCCGTGATGTTTTTCTCACTCCTACTAATGAATGTAATGTAACACACACCCATACAATATGCACCACCCCGTGATGTTTTTCTCACTCCTACTAGTGAATCTAAGGTAACACACACCCATACAATGCGCACCACCCCGTGATGTTTTTCTCACTCCTACTAGTGAATGTAATGTAACACACCCATACAATGCGCACCACCCCGTGATGTTTTTCTCACTCCTACTAGTGAATCTAACGTAACACACACCCATACAATGCGCACCACCCCGTGATGTTTTTCTTACTCCTACTAGTGAATCTAATGTAACACACACCCATACAATGCACACCACCCCGTGATGTTTATCTCACTCCTACTAGTGAATCTAATGTAACACACACCCATACAATGCGCACCACCCCGTGATGATTTTCTCACTCCTACTAGTGAATGTAATGTAACACACACCCATACAATGCGCACCACCCCGTTATGTTTTTCTCACTCCTACTAGTGAATGTAATGTAACACACACCCATACAATGCGCACCACCCCGTGATGATTTTCTCACTCCTACTAGTGAATCTAATGTAACAAACACCCATACATTGCGCACCAACCTGTTATGTTTTTCTCACTCCTACTAGTGAATGTAATATAACAAACACCCATACAATGCACACCACCCCGTGATGTTTTTCTCACTCCTACTAGTGAATGTAATGTAACACACACCCATACAATGCGCACCACCCCGTGATGTTTTTCTCACTCCTACGAGTGAATGTAATGTAACACACACCCATACAATGCGCACCACCCCGTGATGTTTTTCTCACTCCTACTAGTGAATGTAATGTAACACACACCCATACAATGCGCACCACCCCGTGATGTTTGTCTCACTCCTACTAGTGAATGTAATGTAACACACACCCATACAATGCGCACCACCCCGTGATGTTTTTCTCACTCCTACTAGTGAATGTAATGTAACACACACCCATACAATGCGCACCACCCGGTGATGATTTTCTCACTCCTACTAGTGAATCTAATGTAACACACACCCATACAATGCGCACCACCCCGTGATGTTTTTCTCACTCCTACTAGTGAATGTAATGTAACACACACTCATACAATGCGCACCACCCCGTGATGTTTTTCTCACTCCTACTAGTGAATCTAATGTAAGACACACACCCATACAATGCGCACCACCCCGTGATTTTTTTCTCACTCCTACTAGTGAATGTAATGTAACACACACTCATACAATGTGCACCACCCCGTGATGTTTTTCTCACTCCTACTAGTGAATGTAATGTAACACACACCCATACAATGCGCACCACCCCGTGATGTTTTTCTCACTCTTACTAGTGAATGTAATGTAACACAAACCCATACAATGCGCACCACCCGCTGATGTTTTTCTGACTCCTACTAGTGAATGTAATGTAACGCACACCCATACAATGCGCACCACCCCGTGATGTTTTTCTCACTCCTACTAGTGAATGTAATGTAACGCACACCCATACAATGCGCACCACGCCGTGGTGTTTTTCTCACTCCTACTAGTGAATGTAATGTAACACACACCCATACAATGCGCACCACCCCGTGATGTTTTTCTCACTCCTACTAGTGAATGTAGTGTAACACACACCAATACAATGCGCACCACCCCGTGATGTTTTTTCACTCCTACTAGTGAATGTAATGTAACACACACCCATACAATGCGCACCACCCCGTGATGTTTTTCTCACTCCTACTAGTGAATGTAATGTAACACACACCCATACAATATGCACCACCCCGTGATGTTTTTCTCACTCCTACTAGTGAATCTAAGGTAACACACACCCATACAATGCGCACCACCCCGTGATGTTTTTCTCACTCCTACTAGTGAATGTAATGTAACACACCCATACAATGCGCACCACCCCGTGATGTTTTTCTCACTCCTACTAGTGAATGTAATGTAACACACACCCATACAATGCGCACCACCCCGTGATGTTTTTCTTATTCCTACTAGTGAATCTAATGTAAGACACACACCCATACAATGCGCACCACCCCGTGATGTTTTTCTCACTCCTACTAGTGAATCTAATGTAAGACACACACCCATACAATGCGCACCACCCCGTGATTTTTTTCTCACTCCTACTAGTGAATGTAATGTAACACACACTCATACAATGTGCACCACCCCGTGATGTTTTTCTCACTCCTACTAGTGAATGTAATGTAACACACACCCATACAATGCGCACCACCCCGTGATGTTTTTCTCACTCTTACTAGTGAATGTAATGTAACACAAACCCATACAATGCGCACCACCCCGTGAAGTTTTTCTCACTCCTACTAGTGAATGTAATGTAACACACACCCATACAATGCGCACCACCCCGTGATGTTTTTCTCACTCTTACTAGTGAATGTAATGTAACACACACGCATACAATGCGCACCACCCCGTGATGTTTTTCTCACTCCTACTAGTGAATGTAATGTAACACACACCCATACAATGCGCAACACCCCGTGATGTTTTTCTCACTCCTACTAGTGAATGTAATGTAACACACCCATACAATGCGCACCACCCCGTGAAGTTTTTCTCACTCCTACTAGTGAATGTAATGTAACGCGCACCCATACAATGCGCACCACCCCGTGATGTTTTACTCACTGCTACTAGTGAATGTAATGTAACACACACCCATACAATGCGCACCACCCCGTGATGTTTTTCTCACTCCTACTAGTGAATGTAATGTAACACACACCCATACAATGCGCACCACCCCGTGATGTTTTTCTCACTTCTACTAGTGAATGTAATGTAACACACACCAATAAAATGCGCACCACCCCGTGATGTTTTTCTCACTCCTACTAGTGAATCTAATGTAACACACACCCATACAATGCGCACCACCCCGTGATGTTTTTCTCACTGCTACTAGTAAATCTAATGTAACACACACCCATACAATGCGCACCACCCCGTGATGTTTTTCTCACTCCTACTAGTGAATGTAATGTAACACACACCAATACAATGCGCACCACCCCGTGATGTTTTTTCACTCCTACTAGTGAATGTAATGTAACACACACCCATACAATGCGCACCACCCCGTGATGTTTTTCTCACTCCTACTAGTGAATGTAATGTAACACACACCCATACAATATGCACCACCCCGTGATGTTTTTCTCACTCCTACTAGTGAATCTAAGGTAACACACACCCATACAATGCGCACCACCCCGTGATGTTTTTCTCACTCCTACTAGTGAATGTAATGTAACACACCCATACAATGCGCACCACCCCGTGATGTTTTTCTCACTCCTACTAGTGAATCTAATGTAACACACACCCATACAATGCGCACCACCCCGTGATGTTTTTCTTACTCCTACTAGTGAATCTAATGTAACACACACCCATACAATGCACACCACCCCGTGATGTTTATCTCACTCCTACTAGTGAATCTAATGTAACACACACCCATACAATGCGCACCACCCCGTGATGATTTTCTCACTCCTACTAGTGAATGTAATGTAACACACACCCATACAATGCGCACCACCCCGTTATGTTTTTCTCACTCCTACTAGTGAATGTAATGTAACACACACCCATACAATGCGCACCACCCCGTGATGATTTTCTCACTCCTACTAGTGAATCTAATGTAACAAACACCCATACATTGCGCACCAACCTGTGATGTTTTTCTCACTCCTACTAGTGAATGTAATATAACAAACACCCATACAATGCGCACCACCCCGTGATGTTTTTCTCACTCCTACTAGTGAATGTAATGTAACACACACCCATACAATGCGCACCACCCCGTGATGTTTTTCTCACTCCTACGAGTGAATGTAATGTAACACACACCCATACAATGCGCACCACCCCGTGATGTTTTTCTCACTCCTACTAGTGAATGTAATGTAACACACACCCATACAATGCGCACCACCCCGTGATGTTTGTCTCACTCCTACTAGTGAATGTAATGTAACACACACCCATACAATGCGCACCACCCCGTGATGTTTTTCTCACTCCTACTAGTGAATGTAATGTAACACACACCCATACAATGCGCACCACCCGGTGATGATTTTCTCACTCCTACTAGTGAATCTAATGTAACACACACCCATACAATGCGCACCACCCCGTGATGTTTTTCTCACTCCTACTAGTGAATGTAATGTAACACACACTCATACCATGCGCACCACCCCGTGATGTTTTTCTCACTCCTACTAGTGAATCTAATGTAAGACACACACCCATACAATGCGCACCACCCCGTGATTTTTTTCTCACTCCTACTAGTGAATGTAATGTAACACACACTCATACAATGTGCACCACCCCGTGATGTTTTTCTCACTCCTACTAGTGAATGTAATGTAACACACACCCATACAATGCGCACCACCCCGTGATGTTTTTCTCACTCTTACTAGTGAATGTAATGTAACACAAACCCATACAATGCGCACCACCCCGTGAAGTTTTTCTCACTCTTACTAGTGAATGTAATGTAACACACACCCATACAATGCGCACCACCCCGTGATGTTTTTCTCACTCTTACTAGTGAATGTAATGTAACACACACGCATACAATGCGCACCACCCCGTGATGTTTTTCTCACTCCTACTAGTGAATGTAATGTAACACACACCCATACAATGCGCAACACCCCGTGATGTTTTTCTCACTCCTAATAGTGAATGTAATGTAACACACACCCATACAATGCGCACCACCCCGTGATGATTTTCTCACTCCTACTAGTGAATGTAATGTAACACACACCCATACAATGCGCACCACCCCGTGATGTTTTTCTCACTCCTACTAGTGAATGTAATGTAACACACACCCATACAATGCGCACCACCCCGTGATGTTTTTCTCACTCCTACTAGTGAATGTAATGTAACACACACCCATACAATGCACACAACCCCGTGATGTTTTTCTCACTCCTACTAGTGAATCTAATGTAACACACACCCATACAATGCGCACCACACTGTGATGTTTTTCTCACTCCTACTAGTGAATGTAATGTAACAAACACCCATACAATGCGCACCACCCCGTGATGTTCTTCTCACTCCTACTAGTGAATCTAATGTAACACACACCCATACAATGCGCACCACCCCGTGATGTTTTTCTCACTCTTACTAGTGAATATAATGTAACACACACCCATACGATGCGCACCACCCCGTGAAGTTTTTCTCACTCCTACTAGTGAATGTAATGTAACACACACCCATACGATGCGCACCACCCCGTGATGTTTTTCTCACTCCTATTAGTGAATGTAATGTAACACACACCCATACGATGCGCATCACCCCGTGATGTTTTTCTCACTCCTACTAGTGAATGTAATGTAACACACACCCATACGATGCGCACCACCCCGTGATGTTTTTCTCACTCCTATTAGTGAATGTAATGTAACACACACCCATACGATGTGCATCACCCCGTGATGTTTTTCTCACTCCTACTAGTGAATGTAATGTAACACACACCCATACGATGCGCACCACCCCGTGATGTTTTTCTCACTCCTTCTAGTGAATGTAATGTAACACACACCCATACGATGCGCACCACCCCGTGATGTTTTTCTCACTCCTACTAGTGAATGTAATGTAACAAACACCCATACGATGCGCACCTCCCCGTGATGTTTTTCTCACTCCTACTAGTGAATGTAATGTAACACACACCCATAAAATGCGCACCACCCCGTGATGTTTTTCTCACTCCTACTAGTGAATGTAATGTAACACACACCCATAAAATGCGCACCACCCCGTGATGTTTTTCTCACTCCTACAAGTGAATGTAATGTAACACACACCCATACAATGCGCACCACCCCATGATGTTTTTCTCACTCCTACTAGTGAATGTAATGTAACACACACCCATAAAATGCGCACCACCCCGTGATGTTTTTCTCACTCCTATTAGTGAATGTAATGTAACACACACCCATACAATGCGCACCACCCCGTGATGTTTTTCTCACTCCTAGTAGTGAATGTAATGTAACACACACCCATACAATGCGCACCACCCCGTGATGATTTTCTCACTCCTACTAGTGAATGTAATGTAACAAACACCCATACAATGCGCACCACCCCGTGATGTTTTTCTCACTCCTACTAGTGAATGTAATGTAACGCAGACCCATACAATGCGCACCACCCCGTGATGTTTTTCTCACTCCTACGAGTGAATGTAATGTAACACACACCCATACAATGCGCACCACCCCGTGATGTTTTTCTCACTCCTACTAGTGAATGTAATGTAACACACACCCATACAATGCGCACCACCCCGTAATGTTTTTCTCACTCCTACTAGTGAATGTAATGTAACACACACCCATACAATGCGCACCACCCCGTGATGTTTTTCTCACTCCTACTAGTGAATGTAATGTAACACACACCCATACAACGCGCACCACCTCGTGATGTTTTTCTCACTCCTACTAGTGAATGTAATGTAACACACACCCATACGATGCGCACCACCCCGTGATGTTTTTCTCACTCCTACTAGTGAATGTAATGTAACACACACCCATACGATGCGCACCACCCCGTGATGTTTTTCTCACTCCTATTAGTGAATGTAATGTAACACACACCCATACGATGCGCATCACCCCGTGATGTTTTTCTCACTCCTACTAGTGAATGTAATGTAACACACACCCATACGATGCGCACCACCCCGTGATGTTTTTCTCACTCCTTCTAGTGAATGTAATGTAACACACACCCATACGATGCGCACCACCCCGTGATGTTTTTCTCACTCCTACTAGTGAATGTAATGTAACACACACCCATACGATGCGCACCACCCCGTGATGTTTTTCTCACTCCTACTAGTGAATGTAATGTAACACACACCCATACGATGCGCACCACCCCGTGATGTTTTTCTCACTCCTACTAGTGAATGTAATGTAACACACACCCATAAAATGCGCAGCACCCCGTGATGTTTTTCTCACTCCTACTAGTGAATGTAATGTAACACACACCCATACAACGCGCACCACCCCGTGATGTTTTTCTCACTCCTACTAGTGAATGTAATGTAACACACACCCATACAACGCGCACCACCCCGTGATGTTTTTCTCACTCCTACTAGTGAATGTAATGTAACACACACCCATACAATGCGCACCACCCCGTGATGTTTTTCTCACTCCTACTAGTGAATGTAATGTAACACACACCCATACGATGCGCACCACCCCGTGATGTTTTTCTCACTCCTATTAGTGAATGTAATGTAACACACACCCATACGATGCGCATCACCCCGTGATGTTTTTCTCACTCCTACTAGTGAATGTAATGTAACACACACCCATACGATGCGCACCACCCCGTGATGTTTTTCTCACTCCTTCTAGTGAATGTAATGTAACACACACCCATACAATGCGCACCACCCCGTGATGTTTTTCTCACTCCTACTAGTGAATGTAATGTAACACACACCCATACGATGCGCACCACCCCGTGATGTTTTTCTCACTCCTACTAGTGAATGTAATGTAACACACACCCATAAAATGCGCAGCACCCCGTGATGTTTTTCTCACTCCTACTAGTGAATGTAATGTAACACACACCCATACAATGCGCACCACCCCGTGATGTTTTTCTCACTCCTAGTAGTGAATCTAATGTAACACACACCCATACAATGCGCACCACCCCGTGATGATTTTCTCACTCCTACTAGTGAATGTAATGTAACACACACCCATACAATGCGCACCACCCCGTGATGTTTTTCTCACTCCTACTAGTGAATGTAATGTAACACACACCCATACAATGCGCAGCACCCCGTGATGTTTTTCTCACTCCTACTAGTGAATGTAATGTAACACACACCCATACAATGCGCACCACCCCGTGATGTTTTTCTCACTCCTACTAGTGAATGTAATGTAACACACACACATACAATGCGCACCACCCCGTGATGTTTTTCTCACTCCTACTAGTGAATGTAATGTAACAAACACCCATACAATGCGCACCAGCCCGTGATGTTTTTCTCACTCCTACTAGTGAATGTAATGTAACAAACACCCATACAATGCGCACCACCCCGTGATGTTTTTCTCACTCCTACTAGTGAATCTAATGTAATACACACCCATACAATGCGCACCACCCCGTGATGTTTTTCTCACTCTTACTAGTGAATGTAATGTAACACACACCCATACAATGCGCACCACCCCGTGATGTTTTTCTCACTCCCACTAGTGAATGTAATGTAACACACACCCATACGATGCGCACCACCCCGTGATGTTTTTCTCACTCCTTCTAGTGAATGTAATGTAACACACACCCATACGATGCGCACCACCCTGTGATCTTTTTCTCACTCCTACTAGTGAATGTAATGTAACACACACCCATACGATGCGCACCACCCCGTGATGTTTTTCTCACTCCTACTAGTGAATGTAATGTAACACACACCCATACGATGCGCACCACCCCGTGATGTTTTTCTCACTCCTACTAGTGAATGTAATGTAACACACACCCATACAATGCGCACCACCCCGTGATGTTTTTCTCACTCCTACTAGTGAATGTAATGTAACACACACCCATACAATGCGCACCACCCCGTGATGTTTTTCTCACTCCTAGTAGTGAATGTAATGTAACACACACCCATACAATGCGCACCACCCCGTGATGATTTTCTCACTCCTACTAGTGAATGTAATGTAACAAACACCCATACAATGCGCACAACCCCGTGATGTTTTTCTCACTCCTACTAGTGAATGTAATGTAACACAGACCCATACAATGCGCACCACCCCGTGATGATTTTCTCACTCCTACTAGTGAATGTAATGTAACACACACCCATACAATGCGCACCACCCCGTTATGTTTTTCTCACTCCTACTAGTGAATGTAATGTAACACACACCCATACAATGCGCACCACCCCGTGATGATTTTCTCACTCCTACTAGTGAATCTAATGTAACAAACACCCATACATTGCGCACCAACCTGTGATGTTTTTCTCACTCCTACTAGTGAATGTAATATAACAAACACCCATACAATGCGCACCACCCCGTGATGTTTTTCTCACTCCTACTAGTGAATGTAATGTAACACACACCCATACAATGCGCACCACCCCGTGATGTTTTTCTCACTCCTACGAGTGAATGTAATGTAACACACACCCATACAATGCGCACCACCCCGTGATGTTTTTCTCACTCCTACTAGTGAATGTAATGTAACACACACCCATACAATGCGCTCCACCCCGTGATGTTTGTCTCACTCCTACTAGTGAATGTAATGTAACACACACCCATACAATGCGCACCACCCCGTGATGTTTTTCTCACTCCTACTAGTGAATGTAATGTAACACACACCCATACAATGCGCACCACCCTGTGATGATTTTCTCACTCCTACTAGTGAATCTAATGTAACACACACCCATACAATGCGCACCACCCCGTGATGTTTTTCTCACTCCTACTAGTGAATGTAATGTAACACACACTCATACAATGCGCACCACCCCGTGATGTTTTTCTCACTCCTACTAGTGAATCTAATGTAAGACACACACCCATACAATGCGCACCACCCCGTGATTTTTTTCTCACTCCTACTAGTGAATGTAATGTAACACACACTCATACAATGTGCACCACCCCGTGATGTTTTTCTCACTCCTACTAGTGAATGTAATGTAACACACACCCATACAATGCGCACCACCCCGTGATGTTTTTCTCACTCCTACTAGTGAATGTAATGTAACACACGCCCATACAATGCGCACCACCCCGTGACGTTTTTCTCACTCCTACTAGTGAATGTAATGTAACACACACCCATACAATGCGCACCACCCCGTGATGTTTTTCTCACTCCTACTAGTGAATCTAATGTAACACACACCCATACAATGCGCACCACCCCGTGACGTTTTTCTCACTCCTACTAGTGAATCTAATGTAACACACACCCATACAATGCGCACCACCGCGTGATGATTTTCTCACTCCTACTAGTGAATCTAATGTAACACACACCCATACAATGCGCTCCACCCCGTGATGTTTTTCTCACTCTTACTAGTGAATGTAATGTAACACACACCCATACAATGCGCACCACCCCGTGATGTTTTTCTCACTCCTACTAGTGAATGTAGTGTAACACACACCCATACAATGCGCACCACCCCGTGATGATTTTCTCACTCCTACTAGTGAATGTAATGTAACACACACCCATACAATGCGCATCACCCCGTGATGTTTTTCTCACTCCTACTAGTGAATGTAATGTAACACACACCCATACAATGCGCACCACCCCGTGATGTTTTTCTCACTCTTACTAGTGAATGTAATGTAACACACACGCATACAATGCGCACCACCCCGTGATGTTTTTCTCACTCCTACTAGTGAATGTAATGTAACACACACCCATACAATGCGCAACACCCCGTGATGTTTTTCTCACTCCTACTAGTGAATGTAATGTAACACACACCCATACAATGCGCACCACCCCGTGATGATTTTCTCACTCCTACTAGTGAATGTAATGTAACACACACCCATACAATGCGCACCACCCCGTGATGTTTTTCTCACTCCTACTAGTGAATGTAATGTAACACACACCCATACAATGCGCACCACCCCGTGATGTTTTTCTCACTCCTACTAGTGAATGTAATGTAACACACACCCATACAATGCACACAACCCCGTGATGTTTTTCTCACTCCTACTAGTGAATCTAATGTAACACACACCCATACAATGCGCACCACACCGTGATGTTTTTCTCACTCCTACTAGTGAATGTAATGTAACAAACACCCATACAATGCGCACCACCCCGTGATGTTCTTCTCACTCCTACTAGTGAATCTAATGTAACACACACCCATACAATGCGCACCACCCCGTGATGTTTTTCTCACTCTTACTAGTGAATATAATGTAACACACACCCATACGATGCGCACCACCCCGTGAAGTTTTTCTCACTCCTACTAGTGAATGTAATGTAACACACACCCATACGATGCGCACCACCCCGTGATGTTTTTCTCACTCCTATTAGTGAATGTAATGTAACACACACCCATACGATGCGCATCACCCCGTGATGTTTTTCTCACTCCTACTAGTGAATGTAATGTAACACACACCCATACGATGCGCACCACCCCGTGATGTTTTTCTCACTCCTATTAGTGAATGTAATGTAACACACACCCATACGATGCGCATCACCCCGTGATGTTTTTCTCACTCCTACTAGTGAATGTAATGTAACACACACCCATACGATGCGCACCACCCCGTGATGTTTTTCTCACTCCTTCTAGTGAATGTAATGTAACACACACCCATACGATGCGCACCACCCCGTGATGTTTTTCTCACTCCTACTAGTGAATGTAATGTAACAAACACCCATACGATGCGCACCTCCCCGTGATGTTTTTCTCACTCCTACTAGTGAATGTAATGTAACACACACCCATACAATGCGCACCACCCCATGATGTTTTTCTCACTCCTACTAGTGAATGTAATGTAACACACACCCATAAAATGCGCACCACCCCGTGATGTTTTTCTCACTCCTACTAGTGAATGTAATGTAACACACACCCATACAATGCGCACCACCCCATGATGTTTTTCTCACTCCTAGTAGTGAATGTAATGTAACACACACCCATACAATGCGCACCACCCCGTGATGATTTTCTCACTCCTACTAGTGAATGTAATGTAACAAACACCCATACAATGCGCACCACCCCGTGATGTTTTTCTCACTCCTACTAGTGAATGTAATGTAACGCAGACCCATACAATGCGCACCACCCCGTGATGTTTTTCTCACTCCTACGAGTGAATGTAATGTAACACACACCCATACAATGCGCACCACCCCGTGATGTTTTTCTCACTCCTACTAGTGAATGTAATGTAACACACACCCATACAATGCGCACCACCCCGTGATGTTTTTCTCACTCCTACTAGTGAATGTAATGTAACACACACCCATACAATGCGCACCACCCCGTGATGTTTTTCTCACTCCTACGAGTGAATGTAATGTAACACACACCCATACAATGCGCACCACCCCGTGATGTTTTTCTCACTCCTACTAGTGAATGTAATGTAACACACCCATACAATGCGCACCACCCCGTGATATTTTTCTCACTCCTACTAGTGAATGTAATGTAACACACACCCATACAATGCGCACCACCCCGTGATGTTTTTCTCACTCCTACTAGTGAATGTAATGTAACACACACCCATACAATGCGCACCACCCGTGATGTTTCTTTCACTCCTACGAGTGAATGTAATGTAACACACACCCATACAATGCGCACCACCCCGTGATGTTTTTCTCACTCCTACTAGTGAATGTAATGTAACACACCCATACAATGCGCACCACCCCGTGATGTTTTTCTCACTCCTACTAGTGAATGTAATGTAACACACACCCATACGATGCGCACCACCCCGTGATGTTTTTCTCACTCCTTCTAGTGAATGTAATGTAACACACACCCATACGATGCGCACCACCCCGTGATGTTTTTCTCACTCCTACTAGTGAATGTAATGTAACAAACACCCATACGATGCGCACCTCCCCGTGATGTTTTTCTCACTCCTACTAGTGAATGTAATGTAACACACACCCATACAATGCGCACCACCCCATGATGTTTTTCTCACTCCTACTAGTGAATGTAATGTAACACACACCCATAAAATGCGCACCACCCCGTGATGTTTTTCTCACTCCTACTAGTGAATGTAATGTAACACACACCCATACAATGCGCACCACCCCATGATGTTTTTCTCACTCCTAGTAGTGAATGTAATGTAACACACACCCATACAATGCGCACCACCCCGTGATGATTTTCTCACTCCTACTAGTGAATGTAATGTAACAAACACCCATACAATGCGCACCACCCCGTGATGTTTTTCTCACTCCTACTAGTGAATGTAATGTAACGCAGACCCATACAATGCGCACCACCCCGTGATGTTTTTCTCACTCCTACGAGTGAATGTAATGTAACACACACCCATACAATGCGCACCACCCCGTGATGTTTTTCTCACTCCTACTAGTGAATGTAATGTAACACACACCCATACAATGCGCACCACCCCGTGATGTTTTTCTCACTCCTACTAGTGAATGTAATGTAACACACACCCATACAATGCGCACCACCCCGTGATGTTTTTCTCACTCCTACGAGTGAATGTAATGTAACACACACCCATACAATGCGCACCACCCCGTGATGTTTTTCTCACTCCTACTAGTGAATGTAATGTAACACACCCATACAATGCGCACCACCCCGTGATATTTTTCTCACTCCTACTAGTGAATGTAATGTAACACACACCCATACAATGCGCACCACCCCGTGATGTTTTTCTCACTCCTACTAGTGAATGTAATGTAACACACACCCATACAATGCGCACCACCCGTGATGTTTCTTTCACTCCTACGAGTGAATGTAATGTAACACACACCCATACAATGCGCACCACCCCGTGATGTTTTTCTCACTCCTACTAGTGAATGTAATGTAACACACCCATACAATGCGCACCACCCCGTGATGTTTTTCTCACTCCTACTAGTGAATGTAATGTAACACACACCCATACAATGCGCACCACCCCGTGATGTTTTTCTCACTCCTACTAGTGAATGTAATGTAACACACACCCATACAATGCGCACCACCCCGTGATGTTTTTCTCACTCCTACGAGTGAATGTAATGTAACACACACCCATACAACGCGCACCACCCCGTGATGTTTTTCTCACTCCTACTAGTGAATGTAATGTAACACACACCCATACGACGCGCACCACCCCGTGATGTTTTTCTCACTCCTACTAGTGAATGTAATGTAACACACACCCATACAATGCGCACCACCCCGTGATGTTTTTCTCACTCCTACTAGTGAATGTAATGTAACACACACCCATACGATGCGCACCACCCCGTAATGTTTTTCTCACTCCTATTAGTGAATGTAATGTAACACACACACGTACGATGCGCATCACCCCGTGATGTTTTTCTCACTCCTACTAGTGAATGTAATGTAACACACACCCATACGATGCGCACCACCCCGTGATGTTTTTCTCACTCCTTCTAGTGAATGAAATGTAACACACACCCATACGATGCGCACCACCCCGTGATGTTTTTCTCACTCCTACTAGTGAATGTAATGTAACACACACCCATACGATGCGCACCACCCCGTGATGTTTTTCTCACTCCTACTAGTGAATGTAATGTAACACACACCCATATGATGCGCACCACCCCGTGATGTTTTTCTCACTCCTACTAGTGAATGTAATGTAACACACACCCATAAAATGCGCAGCACCCCGTGATGTTTTTCTCACTCCTACTAATGAATGTAATGTAACACACACCCATACAATGCGCACCACCCCGTGATGTTTTTCTCACTCCTACTAGTGAATGTAATGTAACACACACCCATACAATGCGCACCACCCCGTGATGATTTTCTCACTCCTACTAGTGAATGTAATGTAACACACACCCATACAATGCGCACCACCCCGTGATGTTTTTCTCACTCCTACTAGTGAATGTAATGTAACACACACCCATACAATGCGCAGCACCCCGTGATGTTTTTCTCACTCCTACTAGTGAATGTAATGTAACACACACCCATACAATGCGCACCACCCCGTGATGTTTTTCTCACTCCTACTAGTGAATGTAATGTAACACACACCCATACGATGCGCACCACCCCGTGATGTTTTTCTCACTCCTACTAGTGAATGTAATGTAACACACACCCATACAATGCGCACCACCCCGTGATGTTTTTCTCACTCCTACTAGTGAATGTAATGTAACACACACCCATACAATGCGCACCACCCCGTGATGTTCTTCTCACTCCTACTAGTGAATCTAATGTAACACACACCCATACAATGCGCACCACCCCGTGATGTTTTTCTCACTCTTACTAGTGAATATAATGTAACACACACCCATACGATGCGCACCACCCCGTGAAGTTTTTCTCACTCCTACTAGTGAATGTAATGTAACACACACCCATACGATGCGCACCACCCCGTGATGTTTTTCTCACTCCTACTAGTGAATGTAATGTAACACACACCCATACGATGCGCATCACCCCGTGATGTTTTTCTCACTCCTACTAGTGAATGTAATGTAACACACACCCATACGATGCGCACCACCCCGTGATGTTTTTCTCACTCCTATTAGTGAATGTAATGTAACACACACCCATACGATGCGCATCACCCCGTGATGTTTTTCTCACTCCTACTAGTGAATGTAATGTAACACACACCCATACGATGCGCACCACCCCGTGATGTTTTTCTCACTCCTTCTAGTGAATGTAATGTAACACACACCCATACGATGCGCACCACCCCGTGATGTTTTTCTCACTCCTACTAGTGAATGTAATGTAACAAACACCCATACGATGCGCACCTCCCCGTGATGTTTTTCTCACTCCTACTAGTGAATGTAATGTAACACACACCCATACAATGCGCACCACCCCATGATGTTTTTCTCACTCCTACTAGTGAATGTAATGTAACACACACCCATAAAATGCGCACCACCCCGTGATGTTTTTCTCACTCCTACTAGTGAATGTAATGTAACACACACCCATACAATGCGCACCACCCCATGATGTTTTTCTCACTCCTAGTAGTGAATGTAATGTAACACACACCCATACAATGCGCACCACCCCGTGATGATTTTCTCACTCCTACTAGTGAATGTAATGTAACAAACACCCATACAATGCGCACCACCCCGTGATGTTTTTCTCACTCCTACTAGTGAATGTAATGTAACGCAGACCCATACAATGCGCACCACCCCGTGATGTTTTTCTCACTCCTACTAGTGAATGTAATGTAACACACACCCATACAACGCGCACCACCCCGTGATGTTTTTCTCACTCCTACTAGTGAATGTAATGTAACACACACCCATACAACGCGCACCACCCCGTGATGTTTTTCTCACTCCTACTAGTGAATGTAATGTAACACACACCCATACAATGCGCACCACCCCGTGATGTTTTTCTCACTCCTACTAGTGAATGTAATGTAACACACACCCATACGATGCGCACCACCCCGTGATGTTTTTCTCACTCCTATTAGTGAATGTAATGTAACACACACACATACGATGCGCATCACCCCGTGATGTTTTTCTCACTCCTACTAGTGAATGTAATGTAACACACACCCATACGATGCGCACCACCCCGTGATGTTTTTCTCACTCCTTCTAGTGAATGTAATGTAACACACACCCATACGATGCGCACCACCCCGTGATGTTTTTCTCACTCCTACTAGTGAATGTAATGTAACACACACCCATACGATGCGCACCACCCCGTGATGTTTTTCTCACTCCTACTAGTGAATGTAATGTAACACACACCCATACGATGCGCACCACCCCATGATGTTTTTCTCACTCCTACTAGTGAATGTAATGTAACACACACCCATAAAATGCGCAGCACCCCGTGATGTTTTTCTCACTCCTACTAGTGAATGTAATGTAACACACACCCATACAATGCGCACCACCCCGTGATGTTTTTCTCACTCCTAGTAGTGAATGTAATGTAACACACACCCATACAATGCGCACCACCCCGTGATGATTTTCTCACTCCTACTAGTGAATGTAATGTAACACACACCCATACAATGCGCACCACCCCGTGATGTTTTTCTCACTCCTACTAGTGAATGTAATGTAACACACACCCATACAATGCGCAGCACCCCGTGATGTTTTTCTCACTCCTACTAGTGAATGTAATGTAACACACACCCATACAATGCGCACCACCCCGTGATGTTTTTCTCACTCCTACTAGTGAATGTAATGTAACACACACACATACAATGCGCACCACCACGTGATGTTTTTCTCACTCCTACTAGTGAATGTAATGTAACAAACACCCATACAATGCGCACCAGCCCGTGATGTTTTTCTCACTCCTACTAGTGAATGTAATGTAACAAACACCCATACAATGCGCACCACCCCGTGATGTTTTTCTCACTCCTACTAGTGAATCTAATGTAATACACACCCATACAATGCGCACCACCCCGTGATGTTTTTCTCACTCTTACTAGTGAATGTAATGTAACACACACCCATACAATGCGCACCACCCCGTGATGTTTTTCTCACTCCCACTAGTGAATGTAATGTAACACACACCCATACGATGCGCACCACCCCGTGATGTTTTTCTCACTCCTACTAGTGAATGTAATGTAACACACCCATACAATGTGCACCACCCCGTGATATTTTTCTCACTCCTACTAGTGAATGTAATGTAACACACACCCATACAATGCGCACCACCCCGTGATGTTTTTCTCACTCCTACTAGTGAATGTAATGTAACACACACCCATACAATGCGCACCACCCCGTGATGTTTTTTTCACTCCTACGAGTGAATGTAATGTAACACACACCCATACAATGCGCACCACCCCGTGATGTTTTTCTCACTCCTACTAGTGAATGTAATGTAACACACCCATACAATGCGCACCACCCCGTGATGTTTTTCTCACTCCTACTAGTGAATGTAATGTAACACACACCCATACAATGCGCACCACCCCGTGATGTTTTTCTCACTCCTACTAGTGAATGTAATGTAACACACACCCATACAACGCGCACCACCCCGTGATGTTTTTCTCACTCCTACGAGTGAATGTAATGTAACACACACCCATACAACGCGCACCACCCCGTGATGTTTTTCTCACTCCTACTAGTGAATGTAATGTAACACACACCCATACAACGCGCACCACCCCGTGATGTTTTTCTCACTCCTACTAGTGAATGTAATGTAACACACACCCATACAACGCGCACCACCCCGTGATGTTTTTCTCACTCCTACTAGTGAATGTAATGTAACACACACCCATACGATGCGCACCACCCCGTGATGTTTTTCTCACTCCTATTAGTGAATGTAATGTAACACACACCCATACGATGCGCATCACCCCGTGATGTTTTTCTCACTCCTACTAGTGAATGTAATGTAACACACACCCATACGATGCGCACCACCCCGTGATGTTTTTCTCACTCCTTCTAGTGAATGTAATGCAACACACACCCATACGATGCGCACCACCCCGTGATGTTTTTCTCACTCCTACTAGTGAATGTAATGTAACACACACCCATACGATGCGCACCACCCCGTGATGTTTTTCTCACTCCTACTAGTGAATGTAATGTAACACACACCCATACGATGCGCACCACCCCGTGATGTTTTTCTCACTCCTACTAGTGAATGTAATGTAACACACACCCATAAAATGCGCAGCACCCCGTGATGTTTTTCTCACTCCTACTAGTGAATGTAATGTAACACACACCCATACAATGCGCACCACCCCGTGATGTTTTTCTCACTCCTACTAGTGAATGTAATGTAACACACACCCATACAATGCGCACCACCCCGTGATGATTTTCTCACTCCTACAAGTGAATGTAATGTAACAAACACCCATACAATGCGCACCACCCCGTGATGTTTTTCTCACTCTTACTAGTGAATGTAATGTAACACACACCCATACAATGCGCACCACCCCGTGATGTTTTTCTCACTCCCACTAGTGAATGTAATGTAACACACACCCATACGATGCGCACCACCCCGTGATGTTTTTCTCACTCCTACTAGTGAATGTAATGTAACACACACCCATACGATGCGCACCACCCCGTGATGTTTTTCTCACTCCTATTAGTGAATGTAATGTAACACACACCCATACGATGCGCACCACCCCGTGATGTTTTTCTCACTCCTACTAGTGAATGTAATGTAACACACACCCATACGATGCGCACCACCCCGTGATGTTTTTCTCACTCCTTCTAGTGAATGTAATGTAACACACACCCATACGATGCGCACCACCCTGTGATCTTTTTCTCACTCCTACTAGTGAATGTAATGTAACACACACCCATACGATGCGCACCACCCCGTGATGTTTTTCTCACTCCTACTAGTGAATGTAATGTAACACACACCCATACGATGCGCACCACCCCGTGATGTTTTTCTCACTCCTACTAGTGAATGTAATGTAACACACACCCATACAATGCGCACCACCCCGTGATGTTTTTCTCACTCCTACTAGTGAATGTAATGTAACACACACCCATACAATGCGCACCACCCCGTGATGTTTTTCTCACTCCTAGTAGTGAATGTAATGTAACACACACCCATACAATGCGCACCACCCCGTGATGATTTTCTCACTCCTACTAGTGAATGTAATGTAACAAACACCCATACAATGCGCACAACCCCGTGATGTTTTTCTCACTCCTACTAGTGAATGTAATGAAACACAGACCCATACAATGCGCACCACCCCGTGATGTTTTTCTCACTCCTACGAGTGAATGTAATGTAACACACACCCATACAATGCGCACCACCCCGTGATGTTTTTCTCACTCCTACTAGTGAATGTAATGTAACACACACCCATACAATGCGCACCACCCCGTGATGTTTTTCTCACTCCTACGAGTGAATGTAATGTAACACACACCCATACAATGCGCACCACCCCGTGATGTTTTTCTCACTCCTACGAGTGAATGTAATGTAACACACACCCATACAATGCGCACCACCCCGTGATGTTTTTCTCACTCCTACTAGTGAATGTAATGTAACACACCCATACAATGCGCACCACACCGTGATATTTTTCTCACTCCTACTAGTGAATGTAATGTAACACACACCCATACAATGCGCACCACCCCGTAATGTTTTTCTCACTCCTACTAGTGAGTGTAATGTAACACACACCCATACAATGCGCACCACCCCGTGATGTTTTTCTCACTCCTACTAGTGAATCTAATGTAACACACACCCATACAACGCGCACCACCCCGTGATGTTTTTCTCACTCCTACTAGTGAATGTAATGTAACACACACCCATACAACGCGCACCACCCCGTGATGATTTTCTCACTCCTACTAGTGAATGTAATGTAACACACACCCATACAACGCGCACCACCCCGTGATGATTTTCTCACTCCTACTAGTGAATGTAATGTAACACACACCCATACAACGCGGACCAACCCGTGATGTTTTTCTCACTCCTTCTAGTGAATGTAATGTAACACACACCCATACAACGCGCACCACCCCGTGATGTTTTTCTCACTCCTACTAGTGAATGTAATGTAACACACACCCATACAACGCGCACCACCCCGTGATGTTTTTCTCACTCCTACTAGTGAATGTAATGTAACACACACCCATACAATGCGCACCACCCCGTGATGTTTTTCTCACTCCTACTAGTGAATCTAATGTAACACACCCCCATACAATGCGCACCACCCCGTGATGTTTTTCTCACTCCTACTAGTGAATCTAATGTAACACACACCCATACAATGCGCACCACCCCGTGATGTTTTTCTCACTCCTACTAGTGAATCTAATGTAACACACACCCATACAATGCGCACCACCCCGTGATGTTTTTCTCACTCCTACTAGTGAATCTAATGTAACACACACCCATACAATGCGCACCACCCCGTGATGTTTTTCTCACTCCTACTAGTGAATGTAATGTAACACACGCCCATACAATGCGCACCACCCCGTGACGTTTTTCTCACTCCTACTAGTGAATGTAATGTAACACACACCCATACAATGCGCACTACCCCGTGATGTTTTTCTCACTCCTACTAGTGAATCTAATGTAACACACACCCATACAATGCGCACCACCCCGTGACGTTTTTCTCACTCCTACTAGTGAATCTAATGTAACACACACCCATACAATGCGCACCACCGCGTGATGATTTTCTCACTCCTACTAGTGAATCTAATGTAACACACACCCATACAATGCGCTCCACCCCGTGATGTTTTTCTCACTCTTACTAGTGAATGTAATGTAACACACACCCATACAATGCGCACCACCCCGTGATGTTTTTCTCACTCCTACTAGTGAATGTAGTGTAACACACACCCATACAATGCGCACCACCCCGTGATGATTTTCTCACTCCTACTAGTGAATGTAATGTAACACACACCCATACAATGCGCATCACCCCGTGATGTTTTTCTCACTCCTACTAGTGAATGTAATGTAACACACACCCATACAATGCGCACCACCCCGTGATGTTTTTCTCACTCTTACTAGTGAATGTAATGTAACACACACGCATACAATGCGCACCACCCCGTGATGTTTTTCTCACTCCTACTAGTGAATGTAATGTAACACACACCCATACAATGCGCAACACCCCGTGATGTTTTTCTCACTCCTACTAGTGAATGTAATGTAACACACACCCATACAATGCGCACCACCCCGTGATGATTTTCTCACTCCTACTAGTGAATGTAATGTAACACACACCCATACAATGCGCACCACCCCGTGATGTTTTTCTCACTCCTACTAGTGAATGTAATGTAACACACACCCATACAATGCGCACCACCCCGTGATGTTTTTCTCACTCCTACTAGTGAATGTAATGTAACACACACCCATACAATGCACACAACCCCGTGATGTTTTTCTCACTCCTACTAGTGAATCTAATGTAACACACACCCATACAATGCGCACCACACCGTGATGTTTTTCTCACTCCTACTAGTGAATGTAATGTAACAAACACCCATACAATGCGCACCACCCCGTGATGTTCTTCTCACTCCTACTAGTGAATCTAATGTAACACACACCCATACAATGCGCACCACCCCGTGATGTTTTTCTCACTCTTACTAGTGAATATAATGTAACACACACCCATACGATGCGCACCACCCCGTGAAGTTTTTCTCACTCCTACTAGTGAATGTAATGTAACACACACCCATACGATGCGCACCACCCCGTGATGTTTTTCTCACTCCTATTAGTGAATGTAATGTAACACACACCCATACGATGCGCATCACCCCGTGATGTTTTTCTCACTCCTACTAGTGAATGTAATGTAACACACACCCATACGATGCGCACCACCCCGTGATGTTTTTCTCACTCCTATTAGTGAATGTAATGTAACACACACCCATACGATGCGCATCACCCCGTGATGTTTTTCTCACTCCTACTAGTGAATGTAATGTAACACACACCCATACGATGCGCACCACCCCGTGATGTTTTTCTCACTCCTTCTAGTGAATGTAATGTAACACACACCCATACGATGCGCACCACCCCGTGATGTTTTTCTCACTCCTACTAGTGAATGTAATGTAACAAACACCCATACGATGCGCACCTCCCCGTGATGTTTTTCTCACTCCTACTAGTGAATGTAATGTAACACACACCCATACAATGCGCACCACCCCATGATGTTTTTCTCACTCCTACTAGTGAATGTAATGTAACACACACCCATAAAATGCGCACCACCCCGTGATGTTTTTCTCACTCCTACTAGTGAATGTAATGTAACACACACCCATACAATGCGCACCACCCCATGATGTTTTTCTCACTCCTAGTAGTGAATGTAATGTAACACACACCCATACAATGCGCACCACCCCGTGATGATTTTCTCACTCCTACTAGTGAATGTAATGTAACAAACACCCATACAATGCGCACCACCCCGTGATGTTTTTCTCACTCCTACTAGTGAATGTAATGTAACGCAGACCCATACAATGCGCACCACCCCGTGATGTTTTTCTCACTCCTACGAGTGAATGTAATGTAACACACACCCATACAATGCGCACCACCCCGTGATGTTTTTCTCACTCCTACTAGTGAATGTAATGTAACACACACCCATACAATGCGCACCACCCCGTGATGTTTTTCTCACTCCTACTAGTGAATGTAATGTAACACACACCCATACAATGCGCACCACCCCGTGATGTTTTTCTCACTCCTACGAGTGAATGTAATGTAACACACACCCATACAATGCGCACCACCCCGTGATGTTTTTCTCACTCCTACTAGTGAATGTAATGTAACACACCCATACAATGCGCACCACCCCGTGATATTTTTCTCACTCCTACTAGTGAATGTAATGTAACACACACCCATACAATGCGCACCACCCCGTGATGTTTTTCTCACTCCTACTAGTGAATGTAATGTAACACACACCCATACAATGCGCACCACCCGTGATGTTTCTTTCACTCCTACGAGTGAATGTAATGTAACACACACCCATACAATGCGCACCACCCCGTGATGTTTTTCTCACTCCTACTAGTGAATGTAATGTAACACACCCATACAATGCGCACCACCCCGTGATGTTTTTCTCACTCCTACTAGTGAATGTAATGTAACACACACCCATACGATGCGCACCACCCCGTGATGTTTTTCTCACTCCTTCTAGTGAATGTAATGTAACACACACCCATACGATGCGCACCACCCCGTGATGTTTTTCTCACTCCTACTAGTGAATGTAATGTAACAAACACCCATACGATGCGCACCTCCCCGTGATGTTTTTCTCACTCCTACTAGTGAATGTAATGTAACACACACCCATACAATGCGCACCACCCCATGATGTTTTTCTCACTCCTACTAGTGAATGTAATGTAACACACACCCATAAAATGCGCACCACCCCGTGATGTTTTTCTCACTCCTACTAGTGAATGTAATGTAACACACACCCATACAATGCGCACCACCCCATGATGTTTTTCTCACTCCTAGTAGTGAATGTAATGTAACACACACCCATACAATGCGCACCACCCCGTGATGATTTTCTCACTCCTACTAGTGAATGTAATGTAACAAACACCCATACAATGCGCACCACCCCGTGATGTTTTTCTCACTCCTACTAGTGAATGTAATGTAACGCAGACCCATACAATGCGCACCACCCCGTGATGTTTTTCTCACTCCTACGAGTGAATGTAATGTAACACACACCCATACAATGCGCACCACCCCGTGATGTTTTTCTCACTCCTACTAGTGAATGTAATGTAACACACACCCATACAATGCGCACCACCCCGTGATGTTTTTCTCACTCCTACTAGTGAATGTAATGTAACACACACCCATACAATGCGCACCACCCCGTGATGTTTTTCTCACTCCTACGAGTGAATGTAATGTAACACACACCCATACAATGCGCACCACCCCGTGATGTTTTTCTCACTCCTACTAGTGAATGTAATGTAACACACCCATACAATGCGCACCACCCCGTGATATTTTTCTCACTCCTACTAGTGAATGTAATGTAACACACACCCATACAATGCGCACCACCCCGTGATGTTTTTCTCACTCCTACTAGTGAATGTAATGTAACACACACCCATACAATGCGCACCACCCGTGATGTTTCTTTCACTCCTACGAGTGAATGTAATGTAACACACACCCATACAATGCGCACCACCCCGTGATGTTTTTCTCACTCCTACTAGTGAATGTAATGTAACACACCCATACAATGCGCACCACCCCGTGATGTTTTTCTCACTCCTACTAGTGAATGTAATGTAACACACACCCATACAATGCGCACCACCCCGTGATGTTTTTCTCACTCCTACTAGTGAATGTAATGTAACACACACCCATACAATGCGCACCACCCCGTGATGTTTTTCTCACTCCTACGAGTGAATGTAATGTAACACACACCCATACAACGCGCACCACCCCGTGATGTTTTTCTCACTCCTACTAGTGAATGTAATGTAACACACACCCATACGACGCGCACCACCCCGTGATGTTTTTCTCACTCCTACTAGTGAATGTAATGTAACACACACCCATACAATGCGCACCACCCCGTGATGTTTTTCTCACTCCTACTAGTGAATGTAATGTAACACACACCCATACGATGCGCACCACCCCGTAATGTTTTTCTCACTCCTATTAGTGAATGTAATGTAACACACACACGTACGATGCGCATCACCCCGTGATGTTTTTCTCACTCCTACTAGTGAATGTAATGTAACACACACCCATACGATGCGCACCACCCCGTGATGTTTTTCTCACTCCTTCTAGTGAATGAAATGTAACACACACCCATACGATGCGCACCACCCCGTGATGTTTTTCTCACTCCTACTAGTGAATGTAATGTAACACACACCCATACGATGCGCACCACCCCGTGATGTTTTTCTCACTCCTACTAGTGAATGTAATGTAACACACACCCATATGATGCGCACCACCCCGTGATGTTTTTCTCACTCCTACTAGTGAATGTAATGTAACACACACCCATAAAATGCGCAGCACCCCGTGATGTTTTTCTCACTCCTACTAATGAATGTAATGTAACACACACCCATACAATGCGCACCACCCCGTGATGTTTTTCTCACTCCTACTAGTGAATGTAATGTAACACACACCCATACAATGCGCACCACCCCGTGATGATTTTCTCACTCCTACTAGTGAATGTAATGTAACACACACCCATACAATGCGCACCACCCCGTGATGTTTTTCTCACTCCTACTAGTGAATGTAATGTAACACACACCCATACAATGCGCAGCACCCCGTGATGTTTTTCTCACTCCTACTAGTGAATGTAATGTAACACACACCCATACAATGCGCACCACCCCGTGATGTTTTTCTCACTCCTACTAGTGAATGTAATGTAACACACACCCATACGATGCGCACCACCCCGTGATGTTTTTCTCACTCCTACTAGTGAATGTAATGTAACACACACCCATACAATGCGCACCACCCCGTGATGTTTTTCTCACTCCTACTAGTGAATGTAATGTAACACACACCCATACAATGCGCACCACCCCGTGATGTTTTTCTCACTCCTAGTAGTGAATGTAATGTAACACACACCCATACAATGCGCACCACCCCGTGATGATTTTCTCACTCCTACAAGTGAATGAAATGTAACACACACCCATACAATGCGCACCACCCCGTGATGTTTTTCTCACTCCTACTAGTGAATGTAATGTAACACACACCCATACAATGCGCAGCACCCCGTGATGTTTTTCTCACTCCTACTAGTGAATGTAATGTAACACACACCCATACAATGCGCACCACCCCGTGATGTTTTTCTCACTCCTACTAGTGAATCTAATGTAAGACACACACCCATACAATGCGCACCACCCCGTGATTTTTTTCTCACTCCTACTAGTGAATGTAATGTAACACACACTCATACAATGTGCACCACCCCGTGATGTTTTTCTCACTCCTACTAGTGAATGTAATGGAACACACACCCATACAATGCGCACCACCCCGTGATGTTTTTCTCACTCTTACTAGTGAATGTAATGTAACACAAACCCATACAATGCGCACCACCCCGTGAAGTTTTTCTCACTCCTACTAGTGAATGTAATGTAACACACACCCATACAATGCGCACCACCCCGTGATGTTTTTCTCACTCTTACTAGTGAATGTAATGTAACACACACGCATACAATGCGCACCACCCCGTGATGTTTTTCTCACTCCTACTAGTGAATGTAATGTAACACACACCCATACAATGCGCAACACCCCGAGATGTTTTTCTCACTCCTACTAGTGAATGTAATGTAACACACACCCATACAATGCGCACCACCCCGTGATGATTTTCTCACTCCTACTTGTGAATGTAATGTAACACACACCCATACAATGCGCACCACCCCGTGATGTTTTTCTCACTCCTACTAGTGAATGTAATGTAACACACACCCATACAATGCGCACCACCCCGTGATGTTTTTCTCACTCCTACTAGTGAATGTAATGTAACACACACCCATACAATGCACACAACCCCGTGATGTTTTTCTCACTCCTACTAGTGAATCTAATGTAACACACACCCATACAATGCGCACCACACCGTGATGTTTTTCTCACTCCTACTAGTGAATGTAATGTAACAAACACCCATACAATGCGCACCACCCCGTGATGTTCTTCTCACTCCTACTAGTGAATCTAATGTAACACACACCCATACAATGCGCACCACCCCGTGATGTTTTTCTCACTCTTACTAGTGAATATAATGTAACACACACCCATACGATGCGCACCACCCCGTGAAGTTTTTCTCACTCCTACTAGTGAATGTAATGTAACACACACCCATACGATGCGCACCACCCCGTGATGTTTTTCTCACTCCTACTAGTGAATGTAATGTAACACACACCCATACGATGCGCATCACCCCGTGATGTTTTTCTCACTCCTACTAGTGAATGTAATGTAACACACACCCATACGATGCGCACCACCCCGTGATGTTTTTCTCACTCCTATTAGTGAATGTAATGTAACACACACCCATACGATGCGCATCACCCCGTGATGTTTTTCTCACTCCTACTAGTGAATGTAATGTAACACACACCCATACGATGCGCACCACCCCGTGATGTTTTTCTCACTCCTTCTAGTGAATGTAATGTAACACACACCCATACGATGCGCACCACCCCGTGATGTTTTTCTCACTCCTACTAGTGAATGTAATGTAACAAACACCCATACGATGCGCACCTCCCCGTGATGTTTTTCTCACTCCTACTAGTGAATGTAATGTAACACACACCCATACAATGCGCACCACCCCATGATGTTTTTCTCACTCCTACTAGTGAATGTAATGTAACACACACCCATAAAATGCGCACCACCCCGTGATGTTTTTCTCACTCCTACTAGTGAATGTAATGTAACACACACCCATACAATGCGCACCACCCCATGATGTTTTTCTCACTCCTAGTAGTGAATGTAATGTAACACACACCCATACAATGCGCACCACCCCGTGATGATTTTCTCACTCCTACTAGTGAATGTAATGTAACAAACACCCATACAATGCGCACCACCCCGTGATGTTTTTCTCACTCCTACTAGTGAATGTAATGTAACGCAGACCCATACAATGCGCACCACCCCGTGATGTTTTTCTCACTCCTACTAGTGAATGTAATGTAACACACACCCATACAACGCGCACCACCCCGTGATGTTTTTCTCACTCCTACTAGTGAATGTAATGTAACACACACCCATACAACGCGCACCACCCCGTGATGTTTTTCTCACTCCTACTAGTGAATGTAATGTAACACACACCCATACAATGCGCACCACCCCGTGATGTTTTTCTCACTCCTACTAGTGAATGTAATGTAACACACACCCATACGATGCGCACCACCCCGTGATGTTTTTCTCACTCCTATTAGTGAATGTAATGTAACACACACACATACGATGCGCATCACCCCGTGATGTTTTTCTCACTCCTACTAGTGAATGTAATGTAACACACACCCATACGATGCGCACCACCCCGTGATGTTTTTCTCACTCCTTCTAGTGAATGTAATGTAACACACACCCATACGATGCGCACCACCCCGTGATGTTTTTCTCACTCCTACTAGTGAATGTAATGTAACACACACCCATACGATGCGCACCACCCCGTGATGTTTTTCTCACTCCTACTAGTGAATGTAATGTAACACACACCCATACGATGCGCACCACCCCATGATGTTTTTCTCACTCCTACTAGTGAATGTAATGTAACACACACCCATAAAATGCGCAGCACCCCGTGATGTTTTTCTCACTCCTACTAGTGAATGTAATGTAACACACACCCATACAATGCGCACCACCCCGTGATGTTTTTCTCACTCCTAGTAGTGAATGTAATGTAACACACACCCATACAATGCGCACCACCCCGTGATGATTTTCTCACTCCTACTAGTGAATGTAATGTAACACACACCCATACAATGCGCACCACCCCGTGATGTTTTTCTCACTCCTACTAGTGAATGTAATGTAACACACACCCATACAATGCGCAGCACCCCGTGATGTTTTTCTCACTCCTACTAGTGAATGTAATGTAACACACACCCATACAATGCGCACCACCCCGTGATGTTTTTCTCACTCCTACTAGTGAATGTAATGTAACACACACACATACAATGCGCACCACCACGTGATGTTTTTCTCACTCCTACTAGTGAATGTAATGTAACAAACACCCATACAATGCGCACCAGCCCGTGATGTTTTTCTCACTCCTACTAGTGAATGTAATGTAACAAACACCCATACAATGCGCACCACCCCGTGATGTTTTTCTCACTCCTACTAGTGAATCTAATGTAATACACACCCATACAATGCGCACCACCCCGTGATGTTTTTCTCACTCTTACTAGTGAATGTAATGTAACACACACCCATACAATGCGCACCACCCCGTGATGTTTTTCTCACTCCCACTAGTGAATGTAATGTAACACACACCCATACGATGCGCACCACCCCGTGATGTTTTTCTCACTCCTACTAGTGAATGTAATGTAACACACCCATACAATGTGCACCACCCCGTGATATTTTTCTCACTCCTACTAGTGAATGTAATGTAACACACACCCATACAATGCGCACCACCCCGTGATGTTTTTCTCACTCCTACTAGTGAATGTAATGTAACACACACCCATACAATGCGCACCACCCCGTGATGTTTTTTTCACTCCTACGAGTGAATGTAATGTAACACACACCCATACAATGCGCACCACCCCGTGATGTTTTTCTCACTCCTACTAGTGAATGTAATGTAACACACCCATACAATGCGCACCACCCCGTTATGTTTTTCTCACTCCTACTAGTGAATGTAATGTAACACACACCCATACAATGCGCACCACCCCGTGATGTTTTTCTCACTCCTACTAGTGAATGTAATGTAACACACACCCATACAACGCGCACCACCCCGTGATGTTTTTCTCACTCCTACGAGTGAATGTAATGTAACACACACCCATACAACGCGCACCACCCCGTGATGTTTTTCTCACTCCTACTAGTGAATGTAATGTAACACACACCCATACAACGCGCACCACCCCGTGATGTTTTTCTCACTCCTACTAGTGAATGTAATGTAACACACACCCATACAACGCGCAACACCCCGTGATGTTTTTCTCACTCCTACTAGTGAATGTAATGTAACACACACCCATACGATGCGCACCACCCCGTGATGTTTTTCTCACTCCTATTAGTGAATGTAATGTAACACACACCCATACGATGCGCATCACCCCGTGATGTTTTTCTCACTCCTACTAGTGAATGTAATGTAACACACACCCATACGATGCGCACCACCCCGTGATGTTTTTCTCACTCCTTCTAGTGAATGTAATGCAACACACACCCATACGATGCGCACCACCCCGTGATGTTTTTCTCACTCCTACTAGTGAATGTAATGTAACACACACCCATACGATGCGCACCACCCCGTGATGTTTTTCTCACTCCTACTAGTGAATGTAATGTAACACACACCCATACGATGCGCACCACCCCGTGATGTTTTTCTCACTCCTACTAGTGAATGTAATGTAACACACACCCATAAAATGCGCAGCACCCCGTGATGTTTTTCTCACTCCTACTAGTGAATGTAATGTAACACACACCCATACAATGCGCACCACCCCGTGATGTTTTTCTCACTCCTACTAGTGAATGTAATGTAACACACACCCATACAATGCGCACCACCCCGTGATGATTTTCTCACTCCTACAAGTGAATGAAATGTAACACACACCCATACAATGCGCACCACCCCGTGATGTTTTTCTCACTCCTACTAGTGAATGTAATGTAACACACACCCATACAATGCGCAGCACCCCGTGATGTTTTTCTCACTCCTACTAGTGAATGTAATGTAACACACACCCATACAATGCGCACCACCCCGTGATGTTTTTCTCACTCCTACTAGTGAATGTAATGTAACACACACACATACAATGCGCACCACCCCGTGATGTTTTTCTCACTCCTACTAGTGAATGTAATGTAACAAACACCCATACAATGCGCACCAGCCCGTGATGTTTTTCTCACTCCTACTAGTGAATGTAATGTAACAAACACCCATACAATGCGCACCACCCCGTGATGTTTTTCTCACTCCTACTAGTGAATCTAATGTAATACACACCCATACAATGCGCACCACCCCGTGATGTTTTTCTCACTCTTACTAGTGAATGTAATGTAACACACACCCATACAATGCGCACCACCCCGTGATGTTTTTCTCACTCCCACTAGTGAATGTAATGTAACACACACCCATACGATGCGCACCACCCCGTGATGTTTTTCTCACTCCTACTAGTGAATGTAATGTAACACACACCCATACGATGCGCACCACCCCGTGATGTTTTTCTCACTCCTATTAGTGAATGTAATGTAACACACACCCATACGATGCGCACCACCCCGTGATGTTTTTCTCACTCCTACTAGTGAATGTAATGTAACACACACCCATACGATGCGCACCACCCCGTGATGTTTTTCTCACTCCTTCTAGTGAATGTAATGTAACACACACCCATACGATGCGCACCACCCTGTGATCTTTTTCTCACTCCTACTAGTGAATGTAATGTAACACACACCCATACGATGCGCACCACCCCGTGATGTTTTTCTCACTCCTACTAGTGAATGTAATGTAACACACACCCATACGATGCGCACCACCCCGTGATGTTTTTCTCACTCCTACTAGTGAATGTAATGTAACACACACCCATACAATGCGCACCACCCCGTGATGTTTTTCTCACTCCTACTAGTGAATGTAATGTAACACACACCCATACAATGCGCACCACCCCGTGATGTTTTTCTCACTCCTAGTAGTGAATGTAATGTAACACACACCCATACAATGCGCACCACCCCGTGATGATTTTCTCACTCCTACTAGTGAATGTAATGTAACAAACACCCATACAATGCGCACAACCCCGTGATGTTTTTCTCACTCCTACTAGTGAATGTAATGAAACACAGACCCATACAATGCGCACCACCCCGTGATGTTTTTCTCACTCCTACGAGTGAATGTAATGTAACACACACCCATACAATGCGCACCACCCCGTGATGTTTTTCTCACTCCTACTAGTGAATGTAATGTAACACACACCCATACAATGCGCACCACCCCGTGATGTTTTTCTCACTCCTACGAGTGAATGTAATGTAACACACACCCATACAATGCGCACCACCCCGTGATGTTTTTCTCACTCCTACGAGTGAATGTAATGTAACACACACCCATACAATGCGCACCACCCCGTGATGTTTTTCTCACTCCTACTAGTGAATGTAATGTAACACACCCATACAATGCGCACCACACCGTGATATTTTTCTCACTCCTACTAGTGAATGTAATGTAACACACACCCATACAATGCGCACCACCCCGTGATGTTTTTCTCACTCCTACTAGTGAATGTAATGTAACACACACCCATACAATGCGCACCACCCCGTAATGTTTTTCTCACTCCTACTAGTGAGTGTAATGTAACACACACCCATACAATGCGCACCACCCCGTGATGTTTTTCTCACTCCTACTAGTGAATCTAATGTAACACACACCCATACAACGCGCACCACCCCGTGATGTTTTTCTCACTCCTACTAGTGAATGTAATGTAACACACACCCATACAACGCGCACCACCCCGTGATGATTTTCTCACTCCTACTAGTGAATGTAATGTAACACACACCCATACAACGCGCACCACCCCGTGATGATTTTCTCACTCCTACTAGTGAATGTAATGTAACACACACCCATACAACGCGGACCAACCCGTGATGTTTTTCTCACTCCTTCTAGTGAATGTAATGTAACACACACCCATACAACGCGCACCACCCCGTGATGTTTTTCTCACTCCTACTAGTGAATGTAATGTAACACACACCCATACAACGCGCACCACCCCGTGATGTTTTTCTCACTCCTACTAGTGAATGTAATGTAACACACACCCATACAATGCGCACCACCCCGTGATGTTTTTCTCACTCCTACTAGTGAATCTAATGTAACACACCCCCATACAATGCGCACCACCCCGTGATGTTTTTCTCACTCCTACTAGTGAATCTAATGTAACACACACCCATACAATGCGCACCACCCCGTGATGTTTTTCTCACTCCTACTAGTGAATCTAATGTAACACACACCCATACAATGCGCACCACCCCGTGATGTTTTTCTCACTCCTACTAGTGAATCTAATGTAACACACACCCATACAATGCGCACCACCCCGTGATGTTTTTCTCACTCCTACTAGTGAATGTAATGTAACACACGCCCATACAATGCGCACCACCCCGTGACGTTTTTCTCACTCCTACTAGTGAATGTAATGTAACACACACCCATACAATGCGCACCACCCCGTGATGTTTTTCTCACTCCTACTAGTGAATCTAATGTAACACACACCCATACAATGCGCACCACCCCGTGACGTTTTTCTCACTCCTACTAGTGAATCTAATGTAACACACACCCATACAATGCGCACCACCGCGTGATGATTTTCTCACTCCTACTAGTGAATCTAATGTAACACACACCCATACAATGCGCTCCACCCCGTGATGTTTTTCTCACTCTTACTAGTGAATGTAATGTAACACACACCCATACAATGCGCACCACCCCGTGATGTTTTTCTCACTCCTACTAGTGAATGTAGTGTAACACACACCCATACAATGCGCACCACCCCGTGATGATTTTCTCACTCCTACTAGTGAATGTAATGTAACACACACCCATACAATGCGCATCACCCCGTGATGTTTTTCTCACTCCTACTAGTGAATGTAATGTAACGCACACCCATACAATGCGCACCAACCCGTGATGTTTTTATCACTCCTACTAGTGAATGTAATGTAACGCACACCCATACAATGCGCACCACCCCGTGATGTTTTTCTCACTGCTAATAGTGAATGTAATGTAACGCACACCCATACAATGCGCACCACCCGTGATGTTTTTCTCACTCCTACTAGTGAATGTAATGTAACGCACACCCATACAATGCGCACCACCCCGTGATGTTTCTCTCACTCCTACTAGTGTATGTAATGTAACGCACACCCATAAAATGCGCACCACCCCGTGATGTTTCTCTCACTCCTACTAGTGAATCTAATGTAACACACACCCATACAATGCGCACCACCCCGTGATGTTTCTCTCACTACTACTAGTGAATCTAATGTAATACACACCCATACAATGCGCACCACCCCGTGATGTTTTTCTCACTCCTACTAGTGAATGTAATGTAACACACACCCATACAATGCGCACCACCCCGTGATGTTTTTCTCACTCCCACTAGTGAATGTAATGTAACACACACCCATACGATGCGCACCACCCCGTGATGTTTTTCTCACTCCTACTAGTGAATGTAATGTAACACACCCATACAATGTGCACCACCCCGTGATATTTTTCTCACTCCTACTAGTGAATGTAATGTAACACACACCCATACAATGCGCACCACCCCGTGATGTTTTTCTCACTCCTACTAGTGAATGTAATGTAACACACACCCATACAATGCGCACCACCCCGTGATGTTTTTTTCACTCCTACGAGTGAATGTAATGTAACACACACCCATACAATGCGCACCACCCCGTGATGTTTTTCTCACTCCTACTAGTGAATGTAATGTAACACACCCATACAATGCGCACCACCCCGTGATGTTTTTCTCACTCCTACTAGTGAATGTAATGTAACACACACCCATACAATGCGCACCACCCCGTGATGTTTTTCTCACTCCTACTAGTGAATGTAATGTAACACACACCCATACAACGCGCACCACCCCGTGATGTTTTTCTCACTCCTACGAGTGAATGTAATGTAACACACACCCATACAACGCGCACCACCCCGTGATGTTTTTCTCACTCCTACTAGTGAATGTAATGTAACACACACCCATACAACGCGCACCACCCCGTGATGTTTTTCTCACTCCTACTAGTGAATGTAATGTAACACACACCCATACAACGCGCACCACCCCGTGATGTTTTTCTCACTCCTACTAGTGAATGTAATGTAACACACACCCATACGATGCGCACCACCCCGTGATGTTTTTCTCACTCCTATTAGTGAATGTAATGTAACACACACCCATACGATGCGCATCACCCCGTGATGTTTTTCTCACTCCTACTAGTGAATGTAATGTAACACACACCCATACGATGCGCACCACCCCGTGATGTTTTTCTCACTCCTTCTAGTGAATGTAATGCAACACACACCCATACGATGCGCACCACCCCGTGATGTTTTTCTCACTCCTACTAGTGAATGTAATGTAACACACACCCATACGATGCGCACCACCCCGTGATGTTTTTCTCACTCCTACTAGTGAATGTAATGTAACACACACCCATACGATGCGCACCACCCCGTGATGTTTTTCTCACTCCTACTAGTGAATGTAATGTAACACACACCCATAAAATGCGCAGCACCCCGTGATGTTTTTCTCACTCCTACTAGTGAATGTAATGTAACACACACCCATACAATGCGCACCACCCCGTGATGTTTTTCTCACTCCTACTAGTGAATGTAATGTAACACACACCCATACAATGCGCACCACCCCGTGATGATTTTCTCACTCCTACAAGTGAATGAAATGTAACACACACCCATACAATGCGCACCACCCCGTGATGTTTTTCTCACTCCTACTAGTGAATGTAATGTAACACACACCCATACAATGCGCAGCACCCCGTGATGTTTTTCTCACTCCTACTAGTGAATGTAATGTAACACACACCCATACAATGCGCACCACCCCGTGATGTTTTTCTCACTCCTACTAGTGAATGTAATGTAACACACACACATACAATGCGCACCACCCCGTGATGTTTTTCTCACTCCTACTAGTGAATGTAATGTAACAAACACCCATACAATGCGCACCAGCCCGTGATGTTTTTCTCACTCCTACTAGTGAATGTAATGTAACAAACACCCATACAATGCGCACCACCCCGTGATGTTTTTCTCACTCCTACTAGTGAATCTAATGTAATACACACCCATACAATGCGCACCACCCCGTGATGTTTTTCTCACTCTTACTAGTGAATGTAATGTAACACACACCCATACAATGCGCACCACCCCGTGATGTTTTTCTCACTCCCACTAGTGAATGTAATGTAACACACACCCATACGATGCGCACCACCCCGTGATGTTTTTCTCACTCCTACTAGTGAATGTAATGTAACACACACCCATACGATGCGCACCACCCCGTGATGTTTTTCTCACTCCTATTAGTGAATGTAATGTAACACACACCCATACGATGCGCACCACCCCGTGATGTTTTTCTCACTCCTACTAGTGAATGTAATGTAACACACACCCATACGATGCGCACCACCCCGTGATGTTTTTCTCACTCCTTCTAGTGAATGTAATGTAACACACACCCATACGATGCGCACCACCCTGTGATCTTTTTCTCACTCCTACTAGTGAATGTAATGTAACACACACCCATACGATGCGCACCACCCCGTGATGTTTTTCTCACTCCTACTAGTGAATGTAATGTAACACACACCCATACGATGCGCACCACCCCGTGATGTTTTTCTCACTCCTACTAGTGAATGTAATGTAACACACACCCATACAATGCGCACCACCCCGTGATGTTTTTCTCACTCCTACTAGTGAATGTAATGTAACACACACCCATACAATGCGCACCACCCCGTGATGTTTTTCTCACTCCTAGTAGTGAATGTAATGTAACACACACCCATACAATGCGCACCACCCCGTGATGATTTTCTCACTCCTACTAGTGAATGTAATGTAACAAACACCCATACAATGCGCACAACCCCGTGATGTTTTTCTCACTCCTACTAGTGAATGTAATGAAACACAGACCCATACAATGCGCACCACCCCGTGATGTTTTTCTCACTCCTACGAGTGAATGTAATGTAACACACACCCATACAATGCGCACCACCCCGTGATGTTTTTCTCACTCCTACTAGTGAATGTAATGTAACACACACCCATACAATGCGCACCACCCCGTGATGTTTTTCTCACTCCTACGAGTGAATGTAATGTAACACACACCCATACAATGCGCACCACCCCGTGATGTTTTTCTCACTCCTACGAGTGAATGTAATGTAACACACACCCATACAATGCGCACCACCCCGTGATGTTTTTCTCACTCCTACTAGTGAATGTAATGTAACACACCCATACAATGCGCACCACACCGTGATATTTTTCTCACTCCTACTAGTGAATGTAATGTAACACACACCCATACAATGCGCACCACCCCGTGATGTTTTTCTCACTCCTACTAGTGAATGTAATGTAACACACACCCATACAATGCGCACCACCCCGTAATGTTTTTCTCACTCCTACTAGTGAGTGTAATGTAACACACACCCATACAATGCGCACCACCCCGTGATGTTTTTCTCACTCCTACTAGTGAATCTAATGTAACACACACCCATACAACGCGCACCACCCCGTGATGTTTTTCTCACTCCTACTAGTGAATGTAATGTAACACACACCCATACAACGCGCACCACCCCGTGATGATTTTCTCACTCCTACTAGTGAATGTAATGTAACACACACCCATACAACGCGCACCACCCCGTGATGATTTTCTCACTCCTACTAGTGAATGTAATGTAACACACACCCATACAACGCGGACCAACCCGTGATGTTTTTCTCACTCCTTCTAGTGAATGTAATGTAACACACACCCATACAACGCGCACCACCCCGTGATGTTTTTCTCACTCCTACTAGTGAATGTAATGTAACACACACCCATACAACGCGCACCACCCCGTGATGTTTTTCTCACTCCTACTAGTGAATGTAATGTAACACACACCCATACAATGCGCACCACCCCGTGATGTTTTTCTCACTCCTACTAGTGAATCTAATGTAACACACCCCCATACAATGCGCACCACCCCGTGATGTTTTTCTCACTCCTACTAGTGAATCTAATGTAACACACACCCATACAATGCGCACCACCCCGTGATGTTTTTCTCACTCCTACTAGTGAATCTAATGTAACACACACCCATACAATGCGCACCACCCCGTGATGTTTTTCTCACTCCTACTAGTGAATCTAATGTAACACACACCCATACAATGCGCACCACCCCGTGATGTTTTTCTCACTCCTACTAGTGAATGTAATGTAACACACGCCCATACAATGCGCACCACCCCGTGACGTTTTTCTCACTCCTACTAGTGAATGTAATGTAACACACACCCATACAATGCGCACCACCCCGTGATGTTTTTCTCACTCCTACTAGTGAATCTAATGTAACACACACCCATACAATGCGCACCACCCCGTGACGTTTTTCTCACTCCTACTAGTGAATCTAATGTAACACACACCCATACAATGCGCACCACCGCGTGATGATTTTCTCACTCCTACTAGTGAATCTAATGTAACACACACCCATACAATGCGCTCCACCCCGTGATGTTTTTCTCACTCTTACTAGTGAATGTAATGTAACACACACCCATACAATGCGCACCACCCCGTGATGTTTTTCTCACTCCTACTAGTGAATGTAGTGTAACACACACCCATACAATGCGCACCACCCCGTGATGATTTTCTCACTCCTACTAGTGAATGTAATGTAACACACACCCATACAATGCGCATCACCCCGTGATGTTTTTCTCACTCCTACTAGTGAATGTAATGTAACGCACACCCATACAATGCGCACCAACCCGTGATGTTTTTATCACTCCTACTAGTGAATGTAATGTAACGCACACCCATACAATGCGCACCACCCCGTGATGTTTTTCTCACTGCTAATAGTGAATGTAATGTAACGCACACCCATACAATGCGCACCACCCCGTGATGTTTTTCTCACTCCTACTAGTGAATGTAATGTAACGCACACCCATACAATGCGCACCACCCCGTGATGTTTCTCTCACTCCTACTAGTGTATGTAATGTAACGCACACCCATAAAATGCGCACCACCCCGTGATGTTTCTCTCACTCCTACTAGTGAATCTAATGTAACACACACCCATACAATGCGCACCACCCCGTGATGTTTCTCTCACTACTACTAGTGAATCTAATGTAATACACACCCATACAATGCGCACCACCCCGTGATGTTTTTCTCACTCCTACTAGTGAATGTAATGTAACACACACCCATACAATGCGCACCACCCCGTGATGTTTTTCTCACTCCTACTAGTGAATGTAATGTAACACACACCGATACAATGCGCACCACCCCGTGATGTTTTTCTCACTCTTACTAGTGAATGTAATGTAACACACACCCATACAATGCGCACCACCCCGTGATGTTTTTCTCACTCCTACTAGTGAATGTAGTGTAACACACACCCATACAATGCGCACCACCCCGTGATGATTTTCTCACTCCTACTAGTGAATGTAATGTAACACACACCCATACAATGCGCATCACCCCGTGATGTTTTTCTCACTCCTACTAGTGAATGTAATGTAACGCACACCCATACAATGCGCACCAACCCGTGATGTTTTTATCACTCCTACTAGGGAATGTAATGTAACGCACACCCATACAATGCGCACCACCCCGTGATGTTTTTCTCACTGCTAATAGTGAATGTAATGTAACGCACACCCATACAATGCGCACCACCCCGTGATGTTTTTCTCACTCCTACTAGTGAATGTAATGTAACGCACACCCATACAATGCGCACCACCCCGTGATGTTTCTCTCACTCCTACTAGTGTATGTAATGTAACGCACACCCATAAAATGCGCACCACCCCGTGATGTTTCTCTCACTCCTACTAGTGAATCTAATGTAACACACACCCATACAATGCGCACCACCCCGTGATGTTTCTCTCACTACTACTAGTGAATCTAATGTAACACACACCCATACAATGCGCACCACCCCGTGATGTTTTTCTCACTCCTACTAGTGAATCTAATGTAACACACACCCATACAATGCGCACCACCGTGTGATGATTTTCTCACTCCTACTAGTGAATCTAATGTAACACACACCCATACAATGCGCTCCACCCCGTGATGTTTTTCTCACTCTTACTAGTGAATGTAATGTAACACACACCCATACAATGCGCACCGCCCCGTGATGTTTTTCTCACTCCTACTAGTGAATGTAGTGTAACACACACCCATACAATGCGCACCACCCCGTGATGATTTTCTCACTCCTACTAGTGAATGTAATGTAACACACACCCATACAATGCGCATCACCCCGTGGTGTTTTTCTCACTCCTACTAGTGAATGTAATGTAACGCACACCCATACAATGCGCACCAACCCGTGATGTTTTTATCACTCCTACTAGTGAATGTAATGTAACGCACACCCATACAATGCGCACCACCCCGTGATGTTTTTCTCACTGCTAATAGTGAATGTAATGTAACGCACACCCATACAATGCGCACCACCCCGTGATGTTTTTCTCACTCCTACTAGTGAATGTAATGTAACGCACACCCATACAATGCGCACCACCCCGTGATGTTTCTCTCACTCCTACTAGTGTATGTAATGTAACGCACACCCATAAAATGCGCACCACCCCGTGATGTTTCTCTCACTCCTACTAGTGAATCTAATGTAACACACACCCATACAATGCGCACCACCCCGTGATGTTTCTCTCACTACTACTAGTGAATCTAATGTAACACACACCCATACAATGCGCACCACCCCGTGATGTTTTTCTCACTCCTACTAGTGAATCTAATGTAACACACACCCATACAATGCGCACCACCGTGTGATGATTTTCTCACTCCTACTAGTGAATCTAAAGTAACACACACCCATATAATGCGCTCCACCCCGTGATGTTTTTCTCACTCTTACTAGTGAATGTAATGTAACACACACCCATACAATGCGCACCACCCCGTGATGTTTTTCTCACTCCTACTAGTGAATGTAGTGTAACACACCCATACAATGCGCACCACCCCGTGATGTTTTTCTCACTCCTACTAGTGAATGTAATGTAACACACACCCATACAATGCGCACCACCCCGTGATGTTTTTCTCACTCCTACTAGTGAATGTAATGTAACACACACCCATACGATGCGCACCACCCCGTGATGTTTTTCTCACTCCTATTAGTGAATGTAATGTAACACACACCCATACGATGCGCATCACCCCGTGATGTTTTTCTCACTCCTACTAGTGAATGCAATGTAACACACACCCATACGATGCGCACCACCCCGTGATGTTTTTCTCACTCCTTCTAGTGAATGTAATGTAACACACACCCATACGATGCGCACCACCCCGTGATGTTTTTCTCACTCCTACTAGTGAATGTAATGTAACACACACCCATACGATGCGCACCACCCCGTGATGTTTTTCTCACTCCTACTAGTGAATGTAATGTAACACACACCCATACGATGCGCACCACCCCGTGATGTTTTTCTCACTCCTACTAGTGAATGTAATGTAACACACACCCATAAAATGCGCAGCACCCCGTGATGTTTTTCTCACTCCTACTAGTGAATGTAATGTAACACACACCCATACAATGCGCACCACCCCGTGATGTTTTTCTCACTCCTAGTAGTGAATGTAATGTAACACACACCCATACAATGCGCACCACCCCGTGATGATTTTCTCACTCCTACTAGTGAATGTAATGTAACACACACCCATACAATGCACACCACCCCGTGATGTTTTTCTCACTCCTACTAGTGAATGTAATGTAACACACACCCATACAATGCGCAGCACCCCGTGATGTTTTTCTCACTCCTACTAGTGAATGTAATGTAACACACACCCATACAATGCGCACCACCCCGTGATGTTTTTCTCACTCCTACTATTGAATGTAATGTAACACACACACATACAATGCGCACCACCCCGTGATGTTTTTCTCACTCCTACTAGTGAATGTAATGTAACAAACACCCATACAATGCGCACCACCCCGTGATGTTTTTCTCACTCCTACTAGTGAATGTAATGTAACAAACACCCATACAATGCGCACCACCCCGTGATGTTTTTCTCACTCCTACTAGTGAATCTAATGTAATACACACCCATACAATGCGCACCACCCCGTGATGTTTTTCTCACTCTTACTAGTGAATGTAATGTAACACACACCCATACAATGCGCACCACCCCGTGATGTTTTTCTCACTCCCACTAGTGAATGTAATGTAACACACACCCATACGATGCGCACCACCCCGTGATGTTTTTCTCACTCCTACTAGTGAATGTAATGTAACACACACCCATACGATGCGCACCACCCCGTGATGTTTTTCTCACTCCTATTAGTGAATGTAATGTAACACACACCCATACGATGCGCACCACCCCGTGATGTTTTTCTCACTCCTACTAGTGAATGTAATGTAACACACACCCATAAGATGCGCACCACCCCGTGATGTTTTTCTCACTCCTTCTAGTGAATGTAATGTAACACACACCCATACGATGCGCACCACCCTGTGATCTTTTTCTCACTCCTACTAGTGAATGTAATGTAACACACACCCATACGATGCGCACCACCCCGTGATGTTTTTCTCACTCCTACTAGTGAATGTAATGTAACACACACCCATACGATGCGCACCACCCCGTGATGTTTTTCTCACTCCTACTAGTGAATGTAATGTAACACACACCCATACAATGCGCACCACCCCGTGATGTTTTTCTCACTCCTACTAGTGAATGTAATGTAACACACACCCATACAATGCGCACCACCCCGTGATGTTTTTCTCACTCCTAGTAGTGAATGTAATGTAACACACACCCATACAATGCGCACCACCCCGTGATGATTTTCTCACTCCTACTAGTGAATGTAATGTAACAAACACCCATACAATGCGCACAACCCCGTGATGTTTTTCTCACTCCTACTAGTGAATGTAATGTAACACAGACCCATACAATGCGCACCACCCCGTGATGTTTTTCTCACTCCTACGAGTGAATGTAATGTAACACACACCCATACAATGCGCACCACCCCGTGATGTTTTTCTCACTCCTACTAGTGAATGTAATGTAACACACACCCATACAATGCGCACCACCCCGTGATGTTTTTCTCACTCCTACGAGTGAATGTAATGTAACACACACCCATACAATGCGCACCACCCCGTGATGTTTTTCTCACTCCTACGAGTGAATGTTATGTAACACACACCCATACAATGCGCACCACCCCGTGATGTTTTTCTCACTCCTACTAGTGAATGTAATGTAACACACCCATACAATGCGCACCACACCGTGATATTTTTCTCACTCCTACTAGTGAATGTAATGTAACACACACCCATACAATGCGCACCACCCCGTGATGTTTTTCTCACTCCTACTAGTGAATGTAATGTAACACACACCCATACAATGCGCACCACCCCGTAATGTTTTTCTCACTCCTACTAGTGAGTGTAATGTAACACACACCCATACAATGCGCACCACCCCGTTATGTTTTTCTCACTCCTACTAGTGAATCTAATGTAACACACACCCATACAACGCGCACCACCCCGTGATGTTTTTCTCACTCCTACTAGTGAATGTAATGTAACACACACCCATACAACGCGCACCACCCCGTGATGATTTTCTCACTCCTACTAGTGAATGTAATGTAACACACACCCATACAACGCGCACCACCCCGTGATGATTTTCTCACTCCTACTAGTGAATGTAATGTAACACACACCCATACAACGCGCACCAACCCGTGATGTTTTTCTCACTCCTACTAGTGAATGTAATGTAACACACACCCATACAACGCGCACCTCCCCGTGATGTTTTTCTCACTCCTACTAGTGAATGTAATGTAACACACACCCATACAACGCGCACCACCCCGTGATGTTTTTCTCACTCCTACTAGTGAATGTAATGTAACACACACCCATACAATGCGCACCACCCCGTGATGTTTTTCTCACTCCTACTAGTGAATCTAATGTAACACACCCCCATACAATGCGCACCACCCCGTGATGTTTTTCTCACTCCTACTAGTGAATCTAATGTAACACACACCCATACAATGCGCACCACCCCGTGATGTTTTTCTCACTCCTACTAGTGAATCTAATGTAACACACACCCATACAATGCGCACCACCCCGTGATGTTTTTCTCACTCCTACTAGTGAATCTAATGTAACACACACCCATACAATGCGCACCACCCCGTGATGTTTTTCTCACTCCTACTAGTGAATGTAATGTAACACACGCCCATACAATGCGCACCACCCCGTGACGTTTTTCTCACTCCTACTAGTGAATGTAATGTAACACACACCCATACAATGCGCACCACCCCGTGATGTTTTTCTCACTCCTACTAGTGAATCTAATGTAACACACACCCATACAATGCGCACCACCCCGTGATGTTTTTCTCACTCCTACTAGTGAATCTAATGTAACACACACCCATACAATGCGCACCACCGCGTGATGATTTTCTCACTCCTACTAGTGAATCTAATGTAACACACACCCATACAATGCGCTCCACCCCGTGATGTTTTTCTCACTCTTACTAGTGAATGTAATGTAACACACACCCATACAATGCGCACCACCCCGTGATGTTTTTCTCACTCCTACTAGTGAATGTAGTGTAACACACACCCATACAATGCGCACCACCCCGTGATGATTTTCTCACTCCTACTAGTGAATGTAATGTAACACACACCCATACAATGCGCATCACCCCGTGATGTTTTTCTCACTCCTACTAGTGAATGTAATGTAACGCACACCCATACAATGCGCACCAACCCGTGATGTTTTTATCACTCCTACTAGTGAATGTAATGTAACGCACACCCATACAATGCGCACCACCCCGTGATGTTTTTCTCACTGCTAATAGTGAATGTAATGTAACGCACACCCATACAATGCGCACCACCCCGTGATTTTTTTCTCACTCCTACTAGTGAATGTAATGTAACGCACACCCATACAATGCGCACCACCCCGTGATGTTTCTCTCACTCCTACTAGTGTATGTAATGTAACGCACACCCATAAAATGCGCACCACCCCGTGATGTTTCTCTCACTCCTACTAGTGAATCTAATGTAACACACACCCATACAATGCGCACCACCCCGTGATGTTTTTCTCACTCCTACTAGTGAATGTAATGTAACACACACCCATACAATGCGCACCACCCCGTGATGTTTTTCTCACTCCTACTAGTGAATGTAATGTAACACACACCCATACAATGCGCACCACCCCGTAATGTTTTTCTCACTCCTACTAGTGAGTGTAATGTAACACACACCCATACAATGCGCACCACCCCGTTATGTTTTTCTCACTCCTACTAGTGAATCTAATGTAACACACACCCATACAACGCGCACCACCCCGTGATGTTTTTCTCACTCCTACTAGTGAATGTAATGTAACACACACCCATACAACGCGCACCACCCCGTGATGATTTTCTCACTCCTACTAGTGAATGTAATGTAACACACACCCATACAACGCGCACCACCCCGTGATGATTTTCTCACTCCTACTAGTGAATGTAATGTAACACACACCCATACAACGCGCACCAACCCGTGATGTTTTTCTCACTCCTACTAGTGAATGTAATGTAACACACACCCATACAACGCGCACCTCCCCGTGATGTTTTTCTCACTCCTACTAGTGAATGTAATGTAACACACACCCATACAACGCGCACCACCCCGTGATGTTTTTCTCACTCCTACTAGTGAATGTAATGTAACACACACCCATACAATGCGCACCACCCCGTGATGTTTTTCTCACTCCTACTAGTGAATCTAATGTAACACACCCCCATACAATGCGCACCACCCCGTGATGTTTTTCTCACTCCTACTAGTGAATCTAATGTAACACACACCCATACAATGCGCACCACCCCGTGATGTTTTTCTCACTCCTACTAGTGAATCTAATGTAACACACACCCATACAATGCGCACCACCCCGTGATGTTTTTCTCACTCCTACTAGTGAATCTAATGTAACACACACCCATACAATGCGCACCACCCCGTGATGTTTTTCTCACTCCTACTAGTGAATGTAATGTAACACACGCCCATACAATGCGCACCACCCCGTGACGTTTTTCTCACTCCTACTAGTGAATGTAATGTAACACACACCCATACAATGCGCACCACCCCGTGATGTTTTTCTCACTCCTACTAGTGAATCTAATGTAACACACACCCATACAATGCGCACCACCCCGTGATGTTTTTCTCACTCCTACTAGTGAATCTAATGTAACACACACCCATACAATGCGCACCACCGCGTGATGATTTTCTCACTCCTACTAGTGAATCTAATGTAACACACACCCATACAATGCGCTCCACCCCGTGATGTTTTTCTCACTCTTACTAGTGAATGTAATGTAACACACACCCATACAATGCGCACCACCCCGTGATGTTTTTCTCACTCCTACTAGTGAATGTAGTGTAACACACACCCATACAATGCGCACCACCCCGTGATGATTTTCTCACTCCTACTAGTGAATGTAATGTAACACACACCCATACAATGCGCATCACCCCGTGATGTTTTTCTCACTCCTACTAGTGAATGTAATGTAACGCACACCCATACAATGCGCACCAACCCGTGATGTTTTTATCACTCCTACTAGTGAATGTAATGTAACGCACACCCATACAATGCGCACCACCCCGTGATGTTTTTCTCACTGCTAATAGTGAATGTAATGTAACGCACACCCATACAATGCGCACCACCCCGTGATTTTTTTCTCACTCCTACTAGTGAATGTAATGTAACGCACACCCATACAATGCGCACCACCCCGTGATGTTTCTCTCACTCCTACTAGTGTATGTAATGTAACGCACACCCATAAAATGCGCACCACCCCGTGATGTTTCTCTCACTCCTACTAGTGAATCTAATGTAACACACACCCATACAATGCGCACCACCCCGTGATGTTTTTCTCACTCCTACTAGTGAATGTAATGTAACACACACCCATACAATGCGCACCACCCCGTGATGATTTTCTCACTCCTACTAGTGAATGTAATGTAACAAACACCCATACAATGCGCACCACCCCGTGATGTTTTTCTCACTCCTACTAGTGAATGTAATGTAACACAGACCCATACAATGCGCACCACCCCGTGATGTTTTTCTCACTCCTATGAGTGAATGTAATGTAACACACACCCATACAATGCGCACCACCCCGTGATGTTTTTCTCACTCCTACGAGTGAATGTAATGTAACACACACCCATACAATGCGCACCACCCCGTGATGTTTTTCTCACTCCTACGAGTGAATGTAATGTAACACACCCATACAATGCGCACCACCCCGTGATATTTTTCTCACACCTACTAGTGAATGTAATGTAACACACACCCATACAATGCGCACCACCCCGTGATGTTTTTCTCACTCCTACTAGTGAATGTAATGTAACACACACCCATACAATGCGCACCACCCCGTGATGTTTTTCTCACTCCTACTAGTGAGTGTAATGTAACACACACCCATACAATGCGCACCACCCCGTGATGTTTTTCTCACTCCTATTAGTGAATGTAATGTAACACACACCCATACACCACCCCGTGATATTTTTCTCACTCCTACTAGTGAATGTAATGTAACACACACCCATACAACGCGCACCAACCCGTGATGTTTTTCTCACTCCTACTAGTGAATGTAATGTAACAGACACCCATACAACGCGCACCACCCCGTGATGTTTTTCTCACTCCTACTAGTGAATGTAATGTAACACACACCCATACAACGCGCACCACCCCGTGATGTTTTTCTCACTCCTACTAGTGAATGTAATGTAACACACACCCATACAATGCGCACCACCCCGTGATGTTTTTCTCACTCCTACTAGTGAATCTAATGTAACACACCCCCATACAATGCGCACCACCCCGTGATGTTTTTCTCACTCCTACTAGTGAATCTAATGTAACACACACCCATACAATGCGCACCACCCCGTGATGTTTTTCTCACTCCTACTAGTGAATCTAATGTAACACACACCCATACAATGCGCACCACCCCGTGATGTTTTTCTCACTCCTACTAGTGAATGTAATGTAACACACACCCATACAATGCGCACCACCCCGTGATGTTTTTCTCACTCCTACTAGTGAATGTAATGTAACACACGCCCATACAATGCGCACCACCCCGTGACGTTTTTCTCACTCCTACTAGTGAATGTAATGTAACACACACCCATACAATGCGCACCACCCCGTGATGTTTTTCTCACTCCTACTAGTGAATCTAATGTAACACACACCCATACAATGCGCACCACCCCGTGATGTTTTTCTCACTCCTACTAGTGAATCTAATGTAACACACACCCATACAATGCGCACCACCGCGTGATGATTTTCTCACTCCTACTAGTGAATCTAATGTAACACACACCCATACAATGCGCTCCACCCCGTGATGTTTTTCTCACTCTTACTAGTGAATGTAATGTAACACACACCCATACAATGCGCACCACCCCGTGATGTTTTTCTCACTCCTACTAGTGAATGTAGTGTAACACACACCCATACAATGCGCACCACCCCGTGATGATTTTCTCACTCCTACTAGTGAATGTAATGTAACACACACCCATACAATGCGCATCACCCCGTGATGTTTTTCTCACTCCTACTAGTGAATGTAATGTAACGCACACCCATACAATGCGCACCAACCCGTGATGTTTTTATCACTCCTACTAGTGAATGTAATGTAACGCACACCCATACAATGCGCACCACCCCGTGATGTTTTTCTCACTGCTAATAGTGAATGTAATGTAACGCACACCCATACAATGCGCACCACCCCGTGATGTTTTTCTCACTCCTACTAGTGAATGTAATGTAACGCACACCCATACAATGCGCACCACCCCGTGATGTTTCTCTCACTCCTACTAGTGTATGTAATGTAACGCACACCCATAAAATGCGCACCACCCCGTGATGTTTCTCTCACTCCTACTAGTGAATCTAATGTAACACACACCCATACAATGCGCACCACCCCGTGATGTTTTTCTCACTCCTACTAGTGAATGTAATGTAACACACACCCATACAATGCGCACCACCCCGTGATGATTTTCTCACTCCTACTAGTGAATGTAATGTAACAAACACCCATACAATGCGCACCACCCCGTGATGTTTTTCTCACTCCTACTAGTGAATGTAATGTAACACAGACCCATACAATTCGCACCACCCCGTGATGTTTTTCTCACTCCTATGAGTGAATGTAATGTAACACACACCCATACAATGCGCACCACCCCGTGATGATTTTCTCACTCCTACTAGTGAATGTAATGTAACACACACCCATACAATGGGCACAACCCCGTGATGTTTTTCTCACTCCTACGAGTGAATGTAATGTAACACACACCCATACAATGCGCACCACCCCGTGATGTTTTTCTCACTCCTACGAGTGAATGTAATGTAACACACACCCATACAATGCGCACCAACCCGTGATGTTTTTCTCACTCCTACGAGTGAATGTAATGTAACACACCCATACAATGCGCACCACCCCGTGATATTTTTCTCACACCTACTAGTGAATGTAATGTAACACACACCCATACAATGCGCACCACCCCGTGATGTTTTTCTCACTCCTACTAGTGAATGTAATGTAACACACACCCATACAATGCGCACCACCCCGTGATGTTTTTCTCACTCCTACTAGTGAGTGTAATGTAACACACACCCATACAATGGGCACCACCCCGTGATGTTTTTCTCACTCCTACTAGTGAATCTAATGTAACACACACCCATACAACGCACACCACCCCGTGATGTTTTTCTCACTCCTACTAGTGAATGTAATGTAACACACACCCATACAACGCGCACCACCCCGTGATGATTTTCTCACTCCTACTAGTGAATGTAATGTAACACACACCCATACAACGCACACCACCCCGTGATGATTTTCTCACTCCTACTAGTGAATGTAATGTAACACACACCCATACAACGCGCACCACCCCGTGATGTTTTTCTCACTCCTACTAGTGAATGTAATGTAACACACACCCATACGATGCGCACCACCCCGTGATGTTTTTCTCACTCCTACTAGTGAATGTAATGTAACACACACCCATACGATGCGCACCACCCCGTGATGTTTTTCTCACTCCTACTAGTGAATGTAATGTAACACACACCCATACAATGCGCACCACCCCGTGATGTTTTTCTCACTCCTACTAGTGAATGTAATGTAACACACACCCATACAATGCGCACCACCCCGTGATGTTTTTCTCACTCCTAGTAGTGAATGTAATGTAACACACACCCATACAATGCGCACCACCCCGTGATGATTTTCTCACTCCTACTAGTGAATGTAATGTAACAAACACCCATACAATGCGCACAACCCCGTGATGTTTTTCTCACTCCTACTAGTGAATGTAATGAAACACAGACCCATACAATGCGCACCACCCCGTGATGTTTTTCTCACTCCTACGAGTGAATGTAATGTAACACACACCCATACAATGCGCACCACCCCGTGATGTTTTTCTCACTCCTACTAGTGAATGTAATGTAACACACACCCATACAATGCGCACCACCCCGTGATGTTTTTCTCACTCCTACGAGTGAATGTAATGTAACACACACCCATACAATGCGCACCACCCCGTGATGTTTTTCTCACTCCTACGAGTGAATGTAATGTAACACACACCCATACAATGCGCACCACCCCGTGATGTTTTTCTCACTCCTACTAGTGAATGTAATGTAACACACCCATACAATGCGCACCACACCGTGATATTTTTCTCACTCCTACTAGTGAATGTAATGTAACACACACCCATACAATGCGCACCACCCCGTGATGTTTTTCTCACTCCTACTAGTGAATGTAATGTAACACACACCCATACAATGCGCACCAACCCGTAATGTTTTTCTCACTCCTACTAGTGAGTGTAATGTAACACACACCCATACAATGCGCACCACCCCGTGATGTTTTTCTCACTCCTACTAGTGAATCTAATGTAACACACACCCATACAACGCGCACCACCCCGTGATGTTTTTCTCACTCCTACTAGTGAATGTAATGTAACACACACCCATACAACGCGCACCACCCCGTGATGATTTTCTCACTCCTACTAGTGAATGTAATGTAACACACACCCATACAACGCGCACCACCCCGTGATGATTTTCTCACTCCTTCTAGTGAATGTAATGTAACACACACCCATACAACGCGCACCAACCCGTGATGTTTTTCTCACTCCTTCTAGTGAATGTAATGTAACACACACCCATACAACGCGCACCACCCCGTGATGTTTTTCTCACTCCTACTAGTGAATGTAATGTAACACACACCCATACAACGCGCACCACCCCGTGATGTTTTTCTCACTCCTACTAGTGAATGTAATGTAACACACACCCATACAATGCGCACCACCCCGTGATGTTTTTCTCACTCCTACTAGTGAATCTAATGTAACACACCCCCATACAATGCGCACCACCCCGTGATGTTTTTCTCACTCCTACTAGTGAATCTAATGTAACACACACCCATACAATGCGCACCACCCCGTGATGTTTTTCTCACTCCTACTAGTGAATCTAATGTAACACACACCCATACAATGCGCACCACCCCGTGATGTTTTTCTCACTCCTACTAGTGAATCTAATGTAACACACACCCATACAATGCGCACCACCCCGTGATGTTTTTCTCACTCCTACTAGTGAATGTAATGTAACACACGCCCATACAATGCGCACCACCCCGTGACGTTTTTCTCACTCCTACTAGTGAATGTAATGTAACACACACCCATACAATGCGCACCACCCCGTGATGTTTTTCTCACTCCTACTAGTGAATCTAATGTAACACACACCCATACAATGCGCACCACCCCGTGACGTTTTTCTCACTCCTACTAGTGAATCTAATGTAACACACACCCATACAATGCGCACCACCGCGTGATGATTTTCTCACTCCTACTAGTGAATCTAATGTAACACACACCCATACAATGCGCTCCACCCCGTGATGTTTTTCTCACTCTTACTAGTGAATGTAATGTAACACACACCCATACAATGCGCACCACCCCGTGATGTTTTTCTCACTCCTACTAGTGAATGTAGTGTAACACACACCCATACAATGCGCACCACCCCGTGATGATTTTCTCACTCCTACTAGTGAATGTAATGTAACACACACCCATACAATGCGCATCACCCCGTGATGTTTTTCTCACTCCTACTAGTGAATGTAATGTAACGCACACCCATACAATGCGCACCAACCCGTGATGTTTTTATCACTCCTACTAGTGAATGTAATGTAACGCACACCCATACAATGCGCACCACCCCGTGATGTTTTTCTCACTGCTAATAGTGAATGTAATGTAACGCACACGCATACAATGCGCACCACCCCGTGATGTTTTTCTCACTCCTACTAGTGAATGTAATGTAACGCACACCCATACAATGCGCACCACCCCGTGATGTTTCTCTCACTCCTACTAGTGTATGTAATGTAACGCACACCCATAAAATGCGCACCACCCCGTGATGTTTCTCTCACTCCTACTAGTGAATCTAATGTAACACACACCCATACAATGCGCACCACCCCGTGATGTTTCTCTCACTACTACTAGTGAATCTAATGTAATACACACCCATACAATGCGCACCACCCCGTGATGTTTTTCTCACTCCTACTAGTGAATGTAATGTAACACACACCCATACAATGCGCACCACCCCGTGATGTTTTTCTCACTCCTACTAGTGAATGTAATGTAACACACACCGATACAATGCGCACCACCCCGTGATGTTTTTCTCACTCTTACTAGTGAATGTAATGTAACACACACCCATACAATGCGCACCACCCCGTGATGTTTTTCTCACTCCTACTAGTGAATGTAGTGTAACACACACCCATACAATGCGCACCACCCCGTGATGATTTTCTCACTCCTACTAGTGAATGTAATGTAACACACACCCATACAATGCGCATCACCCCGTGATGTTTTTCTCACTCCTACTAGTGAATGTAATGTAACGCACACCCATACAATGCGCACCAACCCGTGATGTTTTTATCACTCCTACTAGGGAATGTAATGTAACGCACACCCATACAATGCGCACCACCCCGTGATGTTTTTCTCACTGCTAATAGTGAATGTAATGTAACGCACACCCATACAATGCGCACCACCCCGTGATGTTTTTCTCACTCCTACTAGTGAATGTAATGTAACGCACACCCATACAATGCGCACCACCCCGTGATGTTTCTCTCACTCCTACTAGTGTATGTAATGTAACGCACACCCATAAAATGCGCACCACCCCGTGATGTTTCTCTCACTCCTACTAGTGAATCTAATGTAACACACACCCATACAATGCGCACCACCCCGTGATGTTTCTCTCACTACTACTAGTGAATCTAATGTAACACACACCCATACAATGCGCACCACCCCGTGATGTTTTTCTCACTCCTACTAGTGAATCTAATGTAACACACACCCATACAATGCGCACCACCCCGTGATGTTTCTCTCACTACTACTAGTGAATCTAATGTAACACACACCCATACAATGCGCACCACCCCGTGATGTTTTTCTCACTCCTACTAGTGAATCTAATGTAACACACACCCATACAATGCGCACCACCGTGTGATGATTTTCTCACTCCTACTAGTGAATCTAATGTAACACACACCCATATAATGCGCTCCACCCCGTGATGTTTTTCTCACTCTTACTAGTGAATGTAATGTAACACACACCCATACAATGCGCACCACCCCGTGATGTTTTTCTCACTCCTACTAGTGAATGTAGTGTAACACACACCCATACAATGCGCACCACCCCGTGATGTTTTTCTCACTCCTACTAGTGAATGTAATGTAACACACACCCATACAATGCGCACCACCCCGTGATGTTTTTCTCACTCCTACTAGTGAATGTAATGTAACACACACCCATACGATGCGCACCACCCCGTGATGTTTTTCTCACTCCTATTAGTGAATGTAATGTAACACACACCCATACGATGCGCATCACCCCGTGATGTTTTTCTCACTCCTACTAGTGAATGCAATGTAACACACACCCATACGATGCGCACCACCCCGTGATGTTTTTCTCACTCCTTCTAGTGAATGTAATGTAACACACACCCATACGATGCGCACCACCCCGTGATGTTTTTCTCACTCCTACTAGTGAATGTAATGTAACACACACCCATACGATGCGCACCACCCCGTGATGTTTTTCTCACTCCTACTAGTGAATGTAATGTAACACACACCCATACGATGCGCACCACCCCGTGATGTTTTTCTCACTCCTACTAGTGAATGTAATGTAACACACACCCATAAAATGCGCAGCACCCCGTGATGTTTTTCTCACTCCTACTAGTGAATGTAATGTAACACACACCCATACAATGCGCACCACCCCGTGATGTTTTTCTCACTCCTAGTAGTGAATGTAATGTAACACACACCCATACAATGCGCACCACCCCGTGATGATTTTCTCACTCCTACTAGTGAATGTAATGTAACACACACCCATACAATGCGCACCACCCCGTGATGTTTTTCTCACTCCTACTAGTGAATGTAATGTAACACACACCCATACAATGCGCAGCACCCCGTGATGTTTTTCTCACTCCTACTAGTGAATGTAATGTAACACACACCCATACGATGCGCACCACCCCGTGATGTTTTTCTCACTCCTACTAGTGAATGTAATGTAACACACACACATACAATGCGCACCACCCCGTGATGTTTTTCTCACTCCTACTAGTGAATGTAATGTAACAAACACCCATACAATGCGCACCACCCCGTGATGTTTTTCTCACTCCTACTAGTGAATGTAATGTAACAAACACCCATACAATGCGCACCACCCCGTGATGTTTTTCTCACTCCTACTAGTGAATCTAATGTAATACACACCCATACAATGCGCACCACCCCGTGATGTTTTTCTCACTCTTACTAGTGAATGTAATGTAACACACACCCATACAATGCGCACCACCCCGTGATGTTTTTCTCACTCCCACTAGTGAATGTAATGTAACACACACCCATACGATGCGCACCACCCCGTGATGTTTTTCTCACTCCTACTAGTGAATGTAATGTAACACACACCCATACGATGCGCACCACCCCGTGATGTTTTTCTCACTCCTATTAGTGAATGTAATGTAACACACACCCATACGATGCGCACCACCCCGTGATGTTTTTCTCACTCCTACTAGTGAATGTAATGTAACACACACCCATAAGATGCGCACCACCCCGTGATGTTTTTCTCACTCCTTCTAGTGAATGTAATGTAACACACACCCATACGATGCGCACCACCCTGTGATCTTTTTCTCACTCCTACTAGTGAATGTAATGTAACACACACCCATACGATGCGCACCACCCCGTGATGTTTTTCTCACTCCTACTAGTGAATGTAATGTAACACACACCCATACGATGCGCACCACCCCGTGATGTTTTTCTCACTCCTACTAGTGAATGTAATGTAACACACACCCATACAATGCGCACCACCCCGTGATGTTTTTCTCACTCCTACTAGTGAATGTAATGTAACACACACCCATACAATGCGCACCACCCCGTGATGTTTTTCTCACTCCTAGTAGTGAATGTAATGTAACACACACCCATACAATGCGCACCACCCCGTGATGATTTTCTCACTCCTACTAGTGAATGTAATGTAACAAACACCCATACAGTGCGCACAACCCCGTGATGTTTTTCTCACTCCTACTAGTGAATGTAATGTAACACAGACCCATACAATGCGCACCACCCCGTGATGTTTTTCTCACTCCTACGAGTGAATGTAATGTAACACACACCCATACAATGCGCACCACCGCGTGATGTTTTTCTCACTCCTACTAGTGAATGTAATGTAACACACACCCATACAATGCGCACCACCCCGTGATGTTTTTCTCACTCCTACGAGTGAATGTAATGTAACACACACCCATACAATGCGCACCACCCCGTGATGTTTTTCTCACTCCTACGAGTGAATGTTATGTAACACACACCCATACAATGCGCACCACCCCGTGATGTTTTTCTCACTCCTACTAGTGAATGTAATGTAACACACCCATACAATGCGCACCACACCGTGATATTTTTCTCACTCCTACTAGTGAATGTAATGTAACACACACCCATACAATGCGCACCACCCCGTGATGTTTTTCTCACTCCTACTAGTGAATGTAATGTAACACACACCCATACAATGCGCACCACCCCGTAATGTTTTTCTCACTCCTACTAGTGAGTGTAATGTAACACACACCCATACAATGCGCACCACCCCGTTATGTTTTTCTCACTCCTACTAGTGAATCTAATGTAACACACACCCATACAACGCGCACCACCCCGTGATGTTTTTCTCACTCCTACTAGTGAATGTAATGTAACACACACCCATACAACGCGCACCACCCCGTGATGATTTTCTCACTCCTACTAGTGAATGTAATGTAACACACACCCATACAACGCGCACCACCCCGTGATGATTTTCTCACTCCTACTAGTGAATGTAATGTAACACACACCCATACAACGCGCACCAACCCGTGATGTTTTTCTCACTCCTACTAGTGAATGTAATGTAACACACACCCATACAACGCGCACCTCCCCGTGATGTTTTTCTCACTCCTACTAGTGAATGTAATGTAACACACACCCATACAACGCGCACCACCCCGTGATGTTTTTCTCACTCCTACTAGTGAATGTAATGTAACACACACCCATACAATGCGCACCACCCCGTGATGTTTTTCTCACTCCTACTAGTGAATCTAATGTAACACACCCCCATACAATGCGCACCACCCCGTGATGTTTTTCTCACTCCTACTAGTGAATCTAATGTAACACACACCCATACAATGCGCACCACCCCGTGATGTTTTTCTCACTCCTACTAGTGAATCTAATGTAACACACACCCATACAATGCGCACCACCCCGTGATGTTTTTCTCACTCCTACTAGTGAATCTAATGTAACACACACCCATACAATGCGCACCACCCCGTGATGTTTTTCTCACTCCTACTAGTGAATGTAATGTAACACACGCCCATACAATGCGCACCACCCCGTGACGTTTTTCTCACTCCTACTAGTGAATGTAATGTAACACACACCCATACAATGCGCACCACCCCGTGATGTTTTTCTCACTCCTACTAGTGAATCTAATGTAACACACACCCATACAATGCGCACCACCCCGTGATGTTTTTCTCACTCCTACTAGTGAATCTAATGTAACACACACCCATACAATGCGCACCACCGCGTGATGATTTTCTCACTCCTACTAGTGAATCTAATGTAACACACACCCATACAATGCGCTCCACCCCGTGATGTTTTTCTCACTCTTACTAGTGAATGTAATGTAACACACACCCATACAATGCGCACCACCCCGTGATGTTTTTCTCACTCCTACTAGTGAATGTAGTGTAACACACACCCATACAATGCGCACCACCCCGTGATGATTTTCTCACTCCTACTAGTGAATGTAATGTAACACACACCCATACAATGCGCATCACCCCGTGATGTTTTTCTCACTCCTACTAGTGAATGTAATGTAACGCACACCCATACAATGCGCACCAACCCGTGATGTTTTTATCACTCCTACTAGTGAATGTAATGTAACGCACACCCATACAATGCGCACCACCCCGTGATGTTTTTCTCACTGCTAATAGTGAATGTAATGTAACGCACACCCATACAATGCGCACCACCCCGTGATGTTTTTCTCACTCCTACTAGTGAATGTAATGTAACGCACACCCATACAATGCGCACCACCCCGTGATGTTTCTCTCACTCCTACTAGTGTATGTAATGTAACGCACACCCATAAAATGCGCACCACCCCGTGATGTTTCTCTCACTCCTACTAGTGAATCTAATGTAACACACACCCATACAATGCGCACCACCCCGTGATGTTTTTCTCACTCCTACTAGTGAATGTAATGTAACACACACCCATACAATGCGCACCACCCCGTGATGATTTTCTCACTCCTACTAGTGAATGTAATGTAACAAACACCCATACAATGCGCACCACCCCGTGATGTTTTTCTCACTCCTACTAGTGAATGTAATGTAACACAGACCCATACAATTCGCACCACCCCGTGATGTTTTTCTCACTCCTATGAGTGAATGTAATGTAACACACACCCATACAATGCGCACCACCCCGTGATGTTTTTCTCACTCCTACGAGTGAATGTAATGTAACACACACCCATACAATGCGCACCACCCCGTGATGTTTTTCTCACTCCTACGAGTGATTGTAATGTAACACACCCATACAATGCGCACCACCCCGTGATATTTTTCTCACACCTACTAGTGAATGTAATGTAACACACACCCATACAATGCGCACCACCCCGTGATGTTTTTCTCACTCCTACTAGTGAATGTAATGTAACACACACCCATACAATGCGCACCACCCCGTGATGTTTTTCTCACTCCTATTAGTGAATGTAATGTAACACACACCCATACACCACCCCGTGATATTTTTCTCACTCCTACTAGTGAATGTAATGTAACACACACCCATACAACGCGCACCAACCCGTGATGTTTTTCTCACTCCTACTAGTGAATGTAATGTAACACACACCCATACAACGCGCACCACCCCGTGATGTTTTTCTCACTCCTACTAGTGAATGTAATGTAACACACACCCATACAACGCGCACCACCCCGTGATGTTTTTCTCACTCCTACTAGTGAATGTAATGTAACACACACCCATACAATGCGCACCACCCCGTGATGTTTTTCTCACTCCTACTAGTGAATCTAATGTAACACACCCCCATACAATGCGCACCACCCCGTGATGTTTTTCTCACTCCTACTAGTGAATCTAATGTAACACACACCCATACAATGCGCACCACCCCGTGATGTTTTTCTCACTCCTACTAGTGAATCTAATGTAACACACACCCATACAATGCGCACCACCCCGTGATGTTTTTCTCACTCCTACTAGTGAATGTAATGTAACACACACCCATACAATGCGCACCACCCCGTGATGTTTTTCTCACTCCTACTAGTGAATGTAATGTAACACACGCCCATACAATGCGCACCACCCCGTGACGTTTTTCTCACTCCTACTAGTGAATGTAATGTAACACACACCCATACAATGCGCACCACCCCGTGATGTTTTTCTCACTCCTACTAGTGAATCTAATGTAACACACACCCATACAATGCGCACCACCCCGTGATGTTTTTCTCACTCCTACTAGTGAATCTAATGTAACACACACCCATACAATGCGCACCACCGCGTGATGATTTTCTCACTCCTACTAGTGAATCTAATGTAACACACACCCATACAATGCGCTCCACCCCGTGATGTTTTTCTCACTCTTACTAGTGAATGTAATGTAACACACACCCATACAATGCGCACCACCCCGTGATGTTTTTCTCACTCCTACTAGTGAATGTAGTGTAACACACACCCATACAATGCGCACCACCCCGTGATGATTTTCTCACTCCTACTAGTGAATGTAATGTAACACACACCCATACAATGCGCATCACCCCGTGATGTTTTTCTCACTCCTACTAGTGAATGTAATGTAACGCACACCCATACAATGCGCACCAACCCGTGATGTTTTTATCACTCCTACTAGTGAATGTAATGTAACGCACACCCATACAATGCGCACCACCCCGTGATGTTTTTCTCACTGCTAATAGTGAATGTAATGTAACGCACACCCATACAATGCGCACCACCCCGTGATGTTTTTCTCACTCCTACTAGTGAATGTAATGTAACGCACACCCATACAATGCGCACCACCCCGTGATGTTTCTCTCACTCCTACTAGTGTATGTAATGTAACGCACACCCATAAAATGCGCACCACCCCGTGATGTTTCTCTCACTCCTACTAGTGAATCTAATGTAACACACACCCATACAATGCGCACCACCCCGTGATGTTTTTCTCACTCCTACTAGTGAATGTAATGTAACAAACACCCATACAATGCGCACCACCCCGTGATGATTTTCTCACTCCTACTAGTGAATGTAATGTAACAAACACCCATACAATGCGCACCACCCCGTGATGTTTTTCTCACTCCTACTAGTGAATGTAATGTAACACAGACCCATACAATTCGCACCACCCCGTGATGTTTTTCTCACTCCTATGAGTGAATGTAATGTAACACACACCCATACAATGCGCACCACCCCGTGATGATTTTCTCACTCCTACTAGTGAATGTAATGTAACACACACCCATACAATGGGCACAACCCCGTGATGTTTTTCTCACTCCTACGAGTGAATGTAATGTAACACACACCCATACAATGCGCACCACCCCGTGATGTTTTTCTCACTCCTACGAGTGAATGTAATGTAACACACACCCATACAATGCGCACAACCCCGTGATGTTTTTCTCACTCCTACGAGTGAATGTAATGTAACACACCCATACAATGCGCACCACCCCGTGATATTTTTCTCACACCTACTAGTGAATGTAATGTAACACACACCCATACAATGCGCACCACCCCGTGATGTTTTTCTCACTCCTACTAGTGAATGTAATGTAACACACACCCATACAATGCGCACCACCCCGTGATGTTTTTCTCACTCCTACTAGTGAGTGTAATGTAACACACACCCATACAATGGGCACCACCCCGTGATGTTTTTCTCACTCCTACTAGTGAATCTAATGTAACACACACCCATACAACGCGCACCACCCCGTGATGTTTTTCTCACTCCTACTAGTGAATGTAATGTAACACACACCCATACAACGCGCACCACCCCGTGATGATTTTCTCACTCCTACTAGTGAATGTAATGTAACACACACCCATACAACGCACACCACCCCGTGATGATTTTCTCACTCCTACTAGTGAATGTAATGTAACACACACCCATACAACGCGCACCACCCCGTGATGTTTTTCTCACTCCTACTAGTGAATGTAATGTAACACACGCCCATACAATGCGCACCACCCCGTGACGTTTTTCTCACTCCTACTAGTGAATGTAATGTAACACACACCCATACAATGTGCACCACCCCGTGATGTTTTTCTCACTCCTACTAGTGTATCTAATGTAACACACACCCATACAATGCGCACCACCCCGTGATGTTTTTCTCACTCCTACTAGTGAATCTAATGTAACACACACCCATACAATGCGCACCACCCCGTGATGATTTTCTCACTCCTACTAGTGAATCTAATGTAACACACACCCATACAATGCGCACCACCCCGTGATGTTTTTCTTACTCCTACTAGTGAATGTAATGTAACACACACCCATACAATGCGCACCACCCCGTGATGTTTCTCTCACTCCTACTAGTGAATCTAATGTAACACACACCCATACAATGCGCACCACCCCGTGATGTTTCTCTCACTACTACTAGTGAATCTAATGTAACACACACCCATACAATGCGCACCACCCCGTGATGTTTTTCTCACTCCTACTAGTGAATGTAATATAACACACACCCATACAATGCGCACCACCCCGTGATGTTTTTCTCACTCCTACTAATGAATGTAATGTAACACACACCCATACAATGCGCACCACCCCATGATGTTTTTCTCACTCCTACTAGTGAATGTAATGTAACACACACCCATACAATGCGCACCACCCCGTGATGTTTTTCTCACTCCTACTAGTGAATCTAATGTAACACACACCCATACAATGCGCACCACCCCGTGATGTTTTTCTCACTCCTACTAGTGAATGTAATGTAACACACACCCATACAATGCGCACCACCCCGTGATGTTTTTCTCACTCCTACTAGTGAATCTAATGTAACACACACCCATACAACTCGCACCACCCCGTGATGTTTTTCTCACTCCTACTAGTGAATGTAATGTAACACACACCCATACAATGCGCACCACCCCGTGATGTTTTTCTCACTCCTACTAGTGAATGTAATGTAACACACACCCATACAATGCGCACCACCCCGTGATGTTTTTCTCACTCCTCCTAGTGAATGTAATGTAACACACACCCATACAATGCGCACCACCCCGTGATGGTTTTCTCACTCCTACTAGTGAATGTAATGTAACACACACCCATACAACGCGCACCACCCCGTGATGATTTTCTCACTCCTACTAGTGAATGTAATGTAACACACACCCATACAACGCGCACCACCCCGTGATGATTTTCTCACTCCTACTAGTGAATGTAATGTAACACACACCCATACAACGCGCACCAACCCGTGATGTTTTTCTCACTCCTACTAGTGAATGTAATGTAACACACACCCATACAACGCGCACCACCCCGTGATGTTTTTCTCACTCCTACTAGTGAATGTAATGTAACACACACCCATACAACGCGCACCACCCCGTGATGTTTTTCTCACTCCTACTAGTGAATGTAATGTAACACACACCCATACAACGCGCACCACCCCGTGATGTTTTTCTCACTCCTACTAGTGAATCTAATGTAACACACCCCCATACAATGCGCACCACCCCGTGATGTTTTTCTCACTCCTACTAGTGAATCTAATGTAACACACACCCATACAATGCGCACCACCCCGTGATGTTTTTCTCACTCCTACTAGTGAATCTAATGTAACACACACCCATACAATGCGCACCACCCCGTGATGTTTTTCTCACTCCTACTAGTGAATCTAATGTAACACCCACCCATACAATGCGCACCACCCCGTGATGTTTTTCTCACTCCTACTAGTGAATGTAATGTAACACACGCCCATACAATGCGCACCACCCCGTGACGTTTTTCTCACTCCTACTAGTGAATGTAATGTAACACACACCCATACAATGCGCACCACCCCGTGACGTTTTTCTCACTCCTACTAGTGAATCTAATGTAACACACACCCATACAATGCGCACCACCCCGTGATGTTTTTCTCACTCCTACTAGTGAATCTAATGTAACACACACCCATACAATGCGCACCACCGCGTGATGATTTTCTCACTCCTACTAGTGAATCTAATGTAACACACACCCATACAATGCGCTCCACCCCGTGATGTTTTTCTCACTCTTACTAGTGAATGTAATGTAACACACACCCATACAATGCGCACCACCCCGTGATGTTTTTCTCACTCCTACTGGTGAATGTAGTGTAACACACACCCATACAATGCGCACCACCCCGTGATGATTTTCTCACTCCTACTAGTGAATGTAATGTAACACACACCCATACAATGCGCATCACCCCGTGATGTTTTTCTCACTCCTACTAGTGAATGTAATGTAACGCACACCCATACAATGCGCACCAACCCGTGATGTTTTTATCACTCCTACTAGTGAATGTAATGTAACGCACACCCATACAATGCGCACCACCCCGTGATGTTTTTCTCACTGCTAATAGTGAATGTAATGTAACGCACACCCATACAATGCGCACCACCCCGTGATGTTTTTCTCACTCCTACTAGTGAATGTAATGTAACGCACACCCATACAATGCGCACCACCCCGTGATGTTTCTCTCACTCCTACTAGTGTATGTAATGTAACGCACACCCATAAAATGCGCACCACCCCGTGATGTTTCTCTCACTCCTACTAGTGAATCTAATGTAACACACACCCATACAATGCGCACCACCCCGTGATGTTTCTCTCACTACTACTAGTGAATCTAATGTAACACACACCCATACAATGCGCACCACCCCGTGATGTTTTTCTCACTCGTACTAGTGAATGTAATGTAACACACACCCATACAATGCGCACCACCCCGTGATGTTTTTCTCACTCCTACGAGTGAATGTAATGTAACACACACCCATACAACGCGCACCACCCCGTGATGTTTTTCTCACTCCTACTAGTGAATGTAATGTAACACACACCCATACAACGCGCACCACCCCGTGATGTTTTTCTCACTCCTACTAGTGAATGTAATGTAACACACACCCATACAATGCGCACCACCCCGTGATGTTTTTCTCACTCCTACTAGTGAATCTAATGTAACACACCCCCATACAATGCGCACCACCCCGTGATGTTTTTCTCACTCCTACTAGTGAATCTAATGTAACACACACCCATACAATGCGCACCACCCCGTGATGTTTTTCTCACTCCTACTAGTGAATCTAATGTAACACACACCCATACAATGCGCACCACCCCGTGATGTTTTTCTCACTCCTACTAGTGAATCTAATGTAACACCCACCCATACAATGCGCACCACCCCGTGATGTTTTTCTCACTCCTACTAGTGAATGTAATGTAACACACGCCCATACAATGCGCACCACCCCGTGACGTTTTTCTCACTCCTACTAGTGAATGTAATGTAACACACACCCATACAATGCGCACCACCCCGTGATGTTTTTCTCACTCCTACTAGTGAATCTAATGTAACACACACCCATACAATGCGCACCATCCCGTGATGTTTTTCTCACTCCTACTAGTGAATCTAATGTAACACACACCCATACAATGCGCACCACCGCGTGATGATTTTCTCACTCCTACTAGTGAATCTAATGTAACACACACCCATACAATGCGCTCCACCCCGTGATGTTTTTCTCACTCTTACTAGTGAATGTAATGTAACACACACCCATACAATGCGCACCACCCCGTGATGTTTTTCTCACTCCTACTAGTGAATGTAGTGTAACACACACCCATACAATGCGCACCACCCCGTGATGATTTTCTCACTCCTACTAGTGAATGTAATGTAACACACCCATACAATGCGCACCACCCCGTGATATTTTTCTCACACCTACTAGTGAATGTAATGTAACACACACCCATACAATGCGCACCACCCCGTGATGTTTTTCTCACTCCTACTAGTGAATGTAATGTAACACACACCCATACAATGCGCACCACCCCGTGATGTTTTTCTCACTCCTACTAGTGAGTGTAATGTAACACACACCCATACAATGGGCACCACCCCGTGATGTTTTTCTCACTCCTACTAGTGAATCTAATGTAACACACACCCATACAACGCGCACCACCCCGTGATGTTTTTCTCACTCCTACTAGTGAATGTAATGTAACACACACCCATACAACGCGCACCACCCCGTGATGATTTTCTCACTCCTACTAGTGAATGTAATGTAACACACACCCATACAACGCACACCACCCCGTGATGATTTTCTCACTCCTACTAGTGAATGTAATGTAACACACACCCATACAACGCGCACCACCCCGTGATGTTTTTCTCACTCCTACTAGTGAATGTAATGTAACACACGCCCATACAATGCGCACCACCCCGTGACGTTTTTCTCACTCCTACTAGTGAATGTAATGTAACACACACCCATACAATGTGCACCACCCCGTGATGTTTTTCTCACTCCTACTAGTGAATCTAATGTAACACACACCCATACAATGCGCACGACCCCGTGATGTTTTTCTCACTCCTACTAGTGAATCTAATGTAACACACACCCATACAATGCGCACCACCCCGTGATGATTTTCTCACTCCTACTAGTGAATCTAATGTAACACACACCCATACAATGCGCACCACCCCGTGATGTTTTTCTCACTCCTACTAGTGAATGTAATGTAACACACACCCATACAATGCGCACCACCCCGTGATGTTTCTCTCACTCCTACTAGTGAATCTAATGTAACACACACCCATACAATGCGCACCACCCCGTGATGTTTCTCTCACTACTACTAGTGAATCTAATGTAACACACACCCATACAATGCGCACCACCCCGTGATGTTTTTCTCACTCCTACTAGTGAATGTAATATAACACACACCCATACAATGCGCACCACCCCGTGATGTTTTTCTCACTCCTACTAATGAATGTAATGTAACACACACCCATACAATGCGCACCACCCCGTGATGTTTTTCTCACTCGTACTAGTGAATGTAATGTAACACACACCCATACAATGCGCACCACCCCGTGATGTTTTTCTCACTCCTACTAGTGAATCTAATGTAACACACACCCATACAATGCGCACCACCCCGTGATGTTTTTCTCACTCCTACTAGTGAATGTAATGTAACACACACCCATACAATGCGCACCACCCCGTGATGTTTTTCTCACTCCTACTAGTGAATCTAATGTAACACACACCCATACAACTCGCACCACCCCGTGATGTTTTTCTCACTCCTACTAGTGAATGTAATGTAACACACACCCATACAATGCGCACCACCCCGTGATGTTTTTCTCACTCCTACTAGTGAATGTAATGTAACACACACCCATACAATGCGCACCACCCCGTGATGTTTTTCTCACTCCTCCTAGTGAATATAATGTAACACACACCCATACAATGCGCACCACCCCGTGATGTTTTTCTCACTCCTACTAGTGAATGTAATGTAACACACACCCATACAACGCGCACCACCCCGTGATGATTTTCTCACTCCTACTAGTGAATGTAATGTAACACACACCCATACAACGCGCACCACCCCGTGATGATTTTCTCACTCCTACTAGTGAATGTAATGTAACACACACCCATACAACGCGCACCAACCCGTGATGTTTTTCTCACTCCTACTAGTGAATGTAATGTAACACACACCCATACAACGCGCACCACCCCGTGATGTTTTTCTCACTCCTACTAGTGAATGTAATGTAACACACACCCATACAACGCGCACCACCCCGTGATGTTTTTCTCACTCCTACTAGTGAATGTAATGTAACACACACCCATACAATGCGCACCACCCCGTGATGTTTTTCTCACTCCTACTAGTGAATCTAATGTAACACACCCCCATACAATGCGCACCACCCCGTGATGTTTTTCTCACTCCTACTAGTGAATCTAATGTAACACACACCCATACAATGCGCACCACCCCGTGATGTTTTTCTCACTCCTACTAGTGAATCTAATGTAACACACACCCATACAATGCGCACCACCCCGTGATGTTTTTCTCACTCCTACTAGTGAATCTAATGTAACACCCACCCATACAATGCGCACCACCCCGTGATGTTTTTCTCACTCCTACTAGTGAATGTAATGTAACACACGCCCATACAATGCGCACCACCCCGTGACGTTTTTCTCACTCCTACTAGTGAATGTAATGTAACACACACCCATACAATGCGCACCACCCCGTGATGTTTTTCTCACTCCTACTAGTGAATCTAATGTAACACACACCCATACAATGCGCACCACCCCGTGATGTTTTTCTCACTCCTACTAGTGAATCTAATGTAACACACACCCATACAATGCGCACCACCGCGTGATGATTTTCTCACTCCTACTAGTGAATCTAATGTAACACACACCCATACAATGCGCTCCACCCCGTGATGTTTTTCTCACTCTTACTAGTGAATGTAATGTAACACACACCCATACAATGCGCACCACCCCGTGATGTTTTTCTCACTCCTACTGGTGAATGTAGTGTAACACACACCCATACAATGCGCACCACCCCGTGATGATTTTCTCACTCCTACTAGTGAATGTAATGTAACACACACCCATACAATGCGCATCACCCCGTGATGTTTTTCTCACTCCTACTAGTGAATGTAATGTAACGCACACCCATACAATGCGCACCAACCCGTGATGTTTTTATCACTCCTACTAGTGAATGTAATGTAACGCACACCCATACAATGCGCACCACCCCGTGATGTTTTTCTCACTGCTAATAGTGAATGTAATGTAACGCACACCCATACAATGCGCACCACCCCGTGATGTTTTTCTCACTCCTACTAGTGAATGTAATGTAACGCACACCCATACAATGCGCACCACCCCGTGATGTTTCTCTCACTCCTACTAGTGTATGTAATGTAACGCACACCCATAAAATGCGCACCACCCCGTGATGTTTCTCTCACTCCTACTAGTGAATCTAATGTAACACACACCCATACAATGCGCACCACCCCGTGATGTTTCTCTCACTACTACTAGTGAATCTAATGTAACACACACCCATACAATGCGCACCACCCCGTGATGTTTTTCTCACTCGTACTAGTGAATGTAATGTAACACACACCCATACAATGCGCACCACCCCGTGATGTTTTTCTCACTCCTACGAGTGAATGTAATGTAACACACACCCATACAACGCGCACCACCCCGTGATGTTTTTCTCACTCCTACTAGTGAATGTAATGTAACACACACCCATACAACGCGCACCACCCCGTGATGTTTTTCTCACTCCTACTAGTGAATGTAATGTAACACACACCCATACAATGCGCACCACCCCGTGATGTTTTTCTCACTCCTACTAGTGAATCTAATGTAACACACCCCCATACAATGCGCACCACCCCGTGATGTTTTTCTCACTCCTACTAGTGAATCTAATGTAACACACACCCATACAATGCGCACCACCCCGTGATGTTTTTCTCACTCCTACTAGTGAATCTAATGTAACACACACCCATACAATGCGCACCACCCCGTGATGTTTTTCTCACTCCTACTAGTGAATCTAATGTAACACCCACCCATACAATGCGCACCACCCCGTGATGTTTTTCTCACTCCTACTAGTGAATGTAATGTAACACACGCCCATACAATGCGCACCACCCCGTGACGTTTTTCTCACTCCTACTAGTGAATGTAATGTAACACACACCCATACAATGCGCACCACCCCGTGATGTTTTTCTCACTCCTACTAGTGAATCTAATGTAACACACACCCATACAATGCGCACCATCCCGTGATGTTTTTCTCACTCCTACTAGTGAATCTAATGTAACACACACCCATACAATGCGCACCACCGCGTGATGATTTTCTCACTCCTACTAGTGAATCTAATGTAACACACACCCATACAATGCGCTCCACCCCGTGATGTTTTTCTCACTCTTACTAGTGAATGTAATGTAACACACACCCATACAATGCGCACCACCCCGTGATGTTTTTCTCACTCCTACTAGTGAATGTAGTGTAACACACACCCATACAATGCGCACCACCCCGTGATGATTTTCTCACTCCTACTAGTGAATGTAATGTAACACACACCCATACAATGCGCATCACCCCGTGATGTTTTTCTCACTCCTACTAGTGAATGTAATGTAACGCACACCCATACAATGCGCACCAACCCGTGATGTTTTTATCACTCCTACTAGTGAATGTAATGTAACGCACACCCATACAATGCGCACCACCCCGTGATGTTTTTCTCACTGCTAATAGTGAATGTAATGTAACGCACACCCATACAATGCGCACCACCCCGTGATGTTTTTCTCACTCCTACTAGTGAATGTAATGTAACGCACACCCATACAATGCGCACCACCCCGTGATGTTTCTCTCACTCCTACTAGTGTATGTAATGTAACGCACACCCATAAAATGCGCACCACCCCGTGATGTTTCTCTCACTCCTACTAGTGAATCTAATGTAACACACACCCATACAATGCGCACCACCCCGTGATGTTTCTCTCACTACTACTAGTGAATCTAATGTAACACACACCCATACAATGCGCACCACCCCGTGATGTTTTTCTCACTCCTACTAGTGAATCTAATGTAACACACACCCATACAATGCGCACCACCCCGTGATGTTTTTCTCACTCCTACGAGTGAATATAATGTAACACACACCCATACAATGCGCACCACCCCGTGATGTTTTTCTCACTCCTACTAGTGAATGTAATGTAACACACACCCATACAATGCGCACCACCCCGAGATGTTTTTCTCACTCCTACTAGTGAATCTAATGTAACACACACCCATACAATGCGCACCACCCCGTGATGTTTTTCTCACTCCTACTAGTGAATGTAATGTAACACACACCCATACAATGCGCACCACCCCGTGATGATTTTCTCACTCCTACTAGTGAATGTAATGTAACAAACACCCATACAATGCGCACCACCCCGTGATGTTTTTCTCACTCCTACTAGTGAATGTAATGTAACACAGACCCATACAATTCGCACCACCCCGTGATGTTTTTCTCACTCCTATGAGTGAATGTAATGTAACACACACCCATACAATGCGCACCACCCCGTGATGATTTTCTCACTCCTACTAGTGAATGTAATGTAACACACACCCATACAATGCGCACAACCCCGTGATGTTTTTCTCACTCCTACGAGTGAATGTAATGTAACACACACCCATACAATGCGCACCACCCCGTGATGTTTTTCTCACTCCTACGAGTGAATGTAATGTAACACACACCCATACAATGCGCACCACCCCGTGATGTTTTTCTCACTCCTACGAGTGAATGTAATGTAACACACCCATACAATGCGCACCACCCCGTGATATTTTTCTCACACCTACTAGTGAATGTAATGTAACACACACCCATACAATGCGCACCACCCCGTGATGTTTTTCTCACTCCTACTAGTGAATGTAATGTAACACACACCCATACAATGCGCACCACCCCGTGATGTTTTTCTCACTCCTACTAGTGAGTGTAATGTAACACACACCCATACAATGGGCACCACCCCGTGATGTTTTTCTCACTCCTACTAGTGAATCTAATGTAACACACACCCATACATCGCGCACCACCCCGTGATGTTTTTCTCACTCCTACTAGTGAATGTAATGTAACACACACCCATACAACGCGCACCACCCCGTGATGATTTTCTCACTCCTACTAGTGAATGTAATGTAACACACACCCATACAACGCACACCACCCCGTGATGATTTTCTCACTCCTACTAGTGAATGTAATGTAACACACGCCCATACAACGCGCACCACCCCGTGATGTTTTTCTCACTCCTACTAGTGAATGTAATGTAACACACGCCCATACAATGCGCACCACCCCGTGACGTTTTTCTCACTCCTACTAGTGAATGTAATGTAACACACACCCATACAATGTGCACCACCCCGTGATGTTTTTCTCACTCCTACTAGTGAATCTAATGTAACACACACCCATACAATGCGCACCACCCCGTGATGTTTTTCTCACTCCTACTAGTGAATCTAATGTAACACACACCCATACAATGCGCACCACCCCGTGATGATTTTCTCACTCCTACTAGTGAATCTAATGTAACACACACCCATACAATGCGCACCACCCCGTGATGTTTTTCTCACTCCTACTAGTGAATGTAATGTAACACACACCCATACAATGCGCACCACCCCGTGATGTTTCTCTCACTCCTACTACTGAATCTAATGTAACACACACCCATACAATGCGTACCACCCCGTGATGTTTCTCTCACTACTACTAGTGAATCTAATGTAACACACACCCATACAATGCGCACCACCCCGTGATGTTTTTCTCACTCCTACTAGTGAATGTAATATAACACACACCCATACAATGCGCACCACCCCGTGATGTTTTTCTCACTCCTACTAATGAATGTAATGTAACACACACCCATACAATGCGCACCACCCCATGATGTTTTTCTCACTCGTACTAGTGAATGTAATGTAACACACACCCATACAATGCGCACCACCCCGTGATGTTTTTCTCACTCCTACTAGTGAATCTAATGTAACACACACCCATACAATGCGCACCACCCCGTGATGTTTTTCTCACTCCTACTAGTGAATGTAATGTAACACACACCCATACAATGCGCACCACCCCGTGATGTTTCTCTCACTCCTACTAGTGAATCTAATGTAACACACACCCATACAATGCGTACCACCCCGTGATGTTTCTCTCACTACTACTAGTGAATCTAATGTAACACACACCCATACAATGCGCACCACCCCGTGATGTTTTTCTCACTCCTACTAGTGAATGTAATATAACACACACCCATACAATGCGCACCACCCCGTGATGTTTTTCTCACTCCTACTAATGAATGTAATGTAACACACACCCATACAATGCGCAAAACCCCGTGATGTTTTTCTCACTCGTACTAGTGAATGTAATGTAACACACACCCATACAATGCGCACCACCCCGTGATGTTTTTCTCACTCCTACTAGTGAATCTAATGTAACACACACCCATACAATGCGCACCACCCCGTGATGTTTTTCTCACTCCTACTAGTGAATGTAATGTAACACACACCCATACAATGCGCACCACCCCGTGATGTTTTTCTCACTCCTACTAGTGAATCTAATGTAACACACACCCATACAACTCGCACCACCCCGTGATGTTTTTCTCACTCCTACTAGTGAATGTAATGTAACACACACCCATACAATGCGCACCACCCCGTGATGTTTTTCTCACTCCTACTAGTGAATGTAATGTAACACACACCCATACAATGCGCACCACCCCGTGATGTTTTTCTCACTCCTACTAGTGAATGTAATGTAACACACACCCATACAATGCGCACCACCCCGTGATGTTTTTCTCACTCCTACTAGTGAATGTAATGTAACACACACCCATACAATGCGCACCACCCCGTGATGTTTTTCTCACTCCTACTAATGAATGTAATGTAACACACACCCATACAATGCGCACCACCCCGTGATGTTTTTCTCACTCTTACCAGTGAATGTAATGTAATACACACCCATACAATGCGCACCACCCCGTGATGTTTTTCTCACTCTTACCAGTGAATGTAATGTAACACACACCCATACAATGCGCACCCCCCCGTGATGTTTTTCTCACTCCTACTAGTGAATGTAATGTAACACACACCCATACAATGCGCACCACCCCGTGATGTTTTTCTCACTCCTACTAGTGAATGTAATGTAACTCACACCCATACAATGCGCACCACCCCGTGATGTTTTTCTCACTCCTACTAGTGAATGTAATGTAACACACACCCATACAATGCGCACCACCCCGTGATGGTTTTCTCACTCCTACTAGTGAATGTTATGTAACACACACCCATACAATGCGCACCACCCCGTGATGGTTTTCTCACTCCTACTAGTGAATGTAATGTAACACACACCCATAAAATGCGCACCACCCCGTGATGTTTTTCTCACTCCCACTAGTGAATCTAATGTAACACACACCCATACAATGCGCACCACCCCATGATGTTTTTTCACTCCTACTAGTGAATCTAATGTAACACACACCCATACAATGCGCACCACCCCGGGATGTTTTTCTCACTGCTACTAGTGAATGTAATGTAACACACACCCATACAATGGGCACCACCCCGTGATGTTTTTCTCACTGCTACTAGTGAATGTAATGTAACACCCACCCATATAATGCGCACCACCCCGTGATGTTTTCCTCACTCCTACTAGTGAATCTAATGTAACACACACCCATACAATGCGCACCACCCCGTGATGTTTTTCTCACTCCTACTAGTGAATCTAATGTAACACACACCCATACAATGCGCACCACCCCGTGATGTTTTTCTCACTCCTACTAGTGAATCTAATGTAACACACACCCATACAATGCGCACCACCCCGTGATGTTTTTCTCACTCCTACTAGTGAATGTAATGTAACACGCGCATACAATGCGCACCACCCCGTGATGTTTTTCTCACTCCTACTAGTGAATGTAATGTAACACACACCCATACAATGCGCACCACCCCGTGATGTTTTTCTCACTCCTTCTAGTGAATGTAATGTAACACACCCATACAATGCGCACCACCCCGTGATGTTTTTCTCACTCCTACTAGTGAATCTAATGTAACACACACCCATACAATGCGCACCACCCCGTGATGTTTTTCTCACTCCTACTAGTGAATGTAATGTAACACACACCCATACAATGCGCACCACCCCGTGATGTTTTTCTCACTCCTACTAGTGAATGTAATGTAACACACACCCATACAATGCGCACCACCCCGTGATGTTTTTCTCACTCCTACTAGTGAATGTAATGTAACACACCCATACAATGCGCACCACCCCCTGATGTTTTTCTCACTCCTACTAGTGAATGTAATGTAACGCACACCCATACAATGCGCACCACCCCGTGATGTTTTTCTCACTGCTACTAGTGAATGTAATGTAACGCACACCTATACAATGCGCACCACCCCGTGATGTTTTTCTCACTCCTACTAGTGAATGTAATGTAACACACACCCATACAATGCGCACCACCCCGTGATGTTTTTCTCACTCCTACTAGTGAATGTAGTGTAACACACACCCATACAATGCGCACCACCCCGTGATGTTTTTCTCACTGCTAGTAGTGAATGTAGTGTAACACACACCCATACAATGGGCACCACCCCGTGATATTTTTCTCACTCCTACTAGTGAATGTAATGTAACACACACCCATACAATGCGCACCACCCCGTGATGATTTTCTCACTCCTACTAGTGAATCTAATGTAACAAACACCCATACAATGCGCACAACCCCGTGATGTTTTTCTCACTCCTACTAGTGAATGTAATGTAACACACACCCATACAATGCGCACCACCCCGTGATGTTTTTCTCACTCCTACTAGTGAATCTAATGTAACACACACCCATACAATGCGCACCACCCCGTGATGTTTTTCTCACTCCTACTATTGAATCTAATGTAACACACACCGATACAATGCGCACCACCCCGTGATGTTTTTCTCACTCCTACTAGTGAATGTAGTGAAACACACACCCATACAATGCGCACAACCCCGTGATGATTTTCTCACTCCTACTAGTGAATGTAATGTAACACACACCCATACAATGCGCATCACCCCGTGATGTTTTTCTCACTCCTACTAGTGAATGTAATGTAACACACACCCATACAATGCGCACCACCCCGTGATGTTTTTCTCACTCCTACTAGTGAATTTAATGTAACACACACCCTTACAATGCGCACCACCCCGTGATAATTTTCTCACTCCTACTAGTGAATCTAATGTAACACACACCCATACAATGCGCACCACCCTGTGATCTTTTTCTCACTCCTACTAGTGAATGTAATGTAACACACACCCATACAATGTGCACCACCCCGTGATGTTTTTCTCACTCTTACTAGTGAATGTAATGTAACACACACCCGTACAATGCGCACCACCCCGTGATGTTTTTCTCACTCCTACTAGTGAATGTAATGTAACACACACCCATACAATGCGCACCACCCCGTGATGTTTTTCTCACTCCTACTAGTGAATGTAATGTAACACACACCCATACAATGCGCACCACCCCTTGATGTTTTTCTCACTCCCATTAGTGAATGTAATGTAACACACACCCATACAATGCGCACCACCCCGTGATGTTTTTCTCACTCCTATTAGTGAATGTAATGTAACACACACCCATACACCACCCCGTGATATTTTTCTCACTCCTACTAGTGAATGTAATGTAACACACACCCATACAATGCGCACCACCCCGTGATGTTTTTCTCACTCCTACTAGTGAATGTAATGTAACACACACCCATACAATGCGCACCACCCCGAGATGTTTTTCTCACTCCTACTAGTGAATCTAATGTAACACACACCCATACAATGCGCACCACCCCGTGATGTTTTTCTCACTCCTACTAGTGAATGTAATGTAACACACACCCATACAATGCGCACCACCCCGTGATGATTTTCTCACTCCTACTAGTGAATGTAATGTAACAAACACCCATACAATGCGCACCACCCCGTGATGTTTTTCTCACTCCTACTAGTGAATGTAATGTAACACAGACCCATACAATTCGCACCACCCCGTGATGTTTTTCTCACTCCTATGAGTGAATGTAATGTAACACACACCCATACAATGCGCACCACCCCGTGATGATTTTCTCACTCCTACTAGTGAATGTAATGTAACACACACCCATACAATGCGCACAACCCCGTGATGTTTTTCTCACTCCTACGAGTGAATGTAATGTAACACACACCCATACAATGCGCACCACCCCGTGATGTTTTTCTCACTCCTACGAGTGAATGTAATGTAACACACACCCATACAATGCGCACCACCCCGTGATGTTTTTCTCACTCCTACGAGTGAATGTAATGTAACACACCCATACAATGCGCACCACCCCGTGATATTTTTCTCACACCTACTAGTGAATGTAATGTAACACACACCCATACAATGCGCACCACCCCGTGATGTTTTTCTCACTCCTACTAGTGAATGTAATGTAACACACACCCATACAATGCGCACCACCCCGTGATGTTTTTCTCACTCCTACTAGTGAGTGTAATGTAACACACACCCATACAATGGGCACCACCCCGTGATGTTTTTCTCACTCCTACTAGTGAATCTAATGTAACACACACCCATACAACGCGCACCACCCCGTGATGTTTTTCTCACTCCTACTAGTGAATGTAATGTAACACACACCCATACAACGCGCACCACCCCGTGATGATTTTCTCACTCCTACTAGTGAATGTAATGTAACACACACCCATACAACGCACACCACCCCGTGATGATTTTCTCACTCCTACTAGTGAATGTAATGTAACACACACCCATACAACGCGCACCACCCCGTGATGTTTTTCTCACTCCTACTAGTGAATGTAATGTAACACACGCCCATACAATGCGCACCACCCCGTGACGTTTTTCTCACTCCTACTAGTGAATGTAATGTAACACACGCCCATACAATGTGCACCACCCTGTGATGTTTTTCTCACTCCTACTAGTGAATCTAATGTAACACACACCCATACAATGCGCACCACCCCGTGATGTTTTTCTCACTCCTACTAGTGAATCTAATGTAACACACACCCATACAATGCGCACCACCCCGTGATGATTTTCTCACTCCTACTAGTGAATCTAATGTAACACACACCCATACAATGCGCACCACCCCGTGATGTTTTTCTCACTCCTACTAGTGAATGTAATGTAACACACACCCATACAATGCGCACCACCCCGTGATGTTTCTCTCACTCCTACTAGTGAATCTAATGTAACACACACCCATACAATGCGTACCACCCCGTGATGTTTCTCTCACTACTACTAGTGAATCTAATGTAACACACACCCATACAATGCGCACCACCCCGTGATGTTTTTCTCACTCCTACTAGTGAATGTAATATAACACACACCCATACAATGCGCACCACCCCGTGATGTTTTTCTCACTCCTACTAATGAATGTAATGTAACACACACCCATACAATGCGCACCACCCCATGATGTTTTTCTCACTCGTACTAGTGAATGTAATGTAACACACACCCATACAATGCGCACCACCCCGTGATGTTTTTCTCACTCCTACTAGTGAATCTAATGTAACACACACCCATACAATGCGCACCACCCCGTGATGTTTTTCTCACTCCTACTAGTGAATGTAATGTAACACACACCCATACAATGCGCACCACCCCGTGATGTTTTTCTCACTCCTACTAGTGAATCTAATGTAACACACACCCATACAACTCGCACCACCCCGTGATGTTTTTCTCACTCCTACTAGTGAATGTAATGTAACACACACCCATACAATGCGCACCACCCCGTGATGTTTTTCTCACTCCTACTAGTGAATGTAATGTAACACACACCCATACAATGCGCACCACCCCGTGATGTTTTTCTCACTCCTACTAGTGAATGTAATGTAACACACACCCATACAATGCGCACCACCCCGTGATGTTTTTCTCACTCCTACTAGTGAATGTAATGTAACACACACCCATACAATGCGCACCACCCCGTGATGTTTTTCTCACTCCTACTAATGAATGTAATGTAACACACACCCATACAATGCACACCACCCCGTGATGTTTTTCTCACTCTTACCAGTGAATGTAATGTAATACACACCCATACAATGCGCACCACCCCGTGATGTTTTTCTCACTCTTACCAGTGAATGTAATGTAACACACACCCATACAATGCGCACCCCCCGTGATGTTTTTCTCACTCCTACTAGTGAATGTAATGTAACACACACCCATACAATGCGCACCACCCCGTGATGTTTTTCTCACTCCTACTAGTGAATGTAATGTAACTCACACCCATACAATGCGCACCACCCCGTGATGTTTTTCTCACTCCTACTAGTGAATGTAATGTAACACACACCCATACAATGCGCACCACCCCGTGATGTTTTTCTCACTCCTACTAGTGAATGTTATGTAACACACACCCATACAATGCGCACCACCCCGTGATGGTTTTCTCACTCCTACTAGTGAATGTAATGTAACACACACCCATAAAATGCGCACCACCCCGTGATGTTTTTCTCACTCCCACTAGTGAATGTAATGTAACACACACCCTTACAATGCGCACCACCCCATGATGTTTTTTCACTCCTACTAGTGAATCTAATGTAACACACACCCATACAATGCGCACCACCCCGGGATGTTTTTCTCACTGCTACTAGTGAATGTAATGTAACACACACCCATACAATGGGCACCACCCCGTGATGTTTTTCTCACTGCTACTAGTGAATGTAATGTAACACCCACCCATACAATGCGCACCACCCCGTGATGTTTTCCTCACTCCTACTAGTGAATCTAATGTAACACACACCCATACAATGCGCACCACCCCGTGATGTTTTTCTCACTCCTACTAGTGAATCTAATGTAACACACACCCATACAATGCGCACCACCCCGTGATGTTTTTCTCACTCCTACTAGTGAATCTAATGTAACACACACCCATACAATGCGCACCACCCCGTGATGTTTTTCTCACTCCTACTAGTGAATGTAATGTAACACGCGCATACAATGCGCACCACCCCGTGATGTTTTTCTCACTCCTACTAGTGAATGTAATGTAACACACACCCATACAATGCGCACCACCCCGTGATGTTTTTCTCACTCCTACTAGTGAATGTAATGTAACACACCCATACAATGCGCACCACCCCGTGATGTTTTTCTCACTCCTACTAGTGAATCTAATGTAACACACACCCATACAATGCGCACCACCCCGTGATGTTTTTCTCACTCCTACTAGTGAATGTAATGTAACACACACCCATACAATGCGCACCACCCCGTGATGTTTTTCTCACTCCTACTAGTGAATGTAATGTAACACACACCCATACAATGCGCACCACCCCGTGATGTTTTTCTCACTCCTACTAGTGAATGTAATGTAACACACCCATACAATGCGCACCACCCCCTGATGTTTTTCTCACTCCTACTAGTGAATGTAATGTAACGCACACCCATACAATGCGCACCACCCCGTGATGTTTTTCTCACTGCTACTAGTGAATGTAATGTAACGCACACCCATACAATGCGCACCACCCCGTGATGTTTTTCTCACTCCTACTAGTGAATGTAATGTAACACACACCCATACAATGCGCACCACCCCGTGATGTTTTTCTCACTCCTACTAGTGAATGTAGTGTAACACACACCCATACAATGCGCACCACCCCGTGATGTTTTTCTCACTGCTAGTAGTGAATGTAGTGTAACACACACCCATACAATGGGCACCACCCCGTGATATTTTTCTCACTCCTACTAGTGAATGTAATGTAACACACACCCATACAATGCGCACCACCCCGTGATGATTTTCTCACTCCTACTAGTGAATCTAATGTAACAAACACCCATACAATGCGCACAACCCCGTGATGTTTTTCTCACTCCTACTAGTGAATGTAATGTAACACACACCCATACAATGCGCACCACCCCGTGATGTTTTTCTCACTCCTACTAGTGAATCTAATGTAACACACACCCATACAATGCGCACCACCCCGTGATGTTTTTCTCACTCCTACTATTGAATCTAATGTAACACACACCGATACAATGCGCACCACCCCGTGATGTTTTTCTCACTCCTACTAGTGAATGTAGTGTAACACACACCCATACAATGCGCACAACCCCGTGATGATTTTCTCACTCCTACTAGTGAATGTAATGTAACACACACCCATAAAATGCGCATCACCCCGTGATGTTTTTCTCACTCCTACTAGTGAATGTAATGTAACACACACCCATACAATGCGCACCACCCCGTGATGTTTTTCTCACTCCTACTAGTGAATTTAATGTAACACACACCCTTACAATGCGCACCACCCCGTGATAATTTTCTCACTCCTACTAGTGAATCTAATGTAACACACACCCATACAATGCGCACCACCCTGTGATCTTTTTCTCACTCCTACTAGTGAATGTAATGTAACACACACCCATACAATGTGCACCACCCCGTGATGTTTTTCTCACTCTTACTAGTGAATGTAATGTAACACACACCCGTACAATGCGCACCACCCCGTGATGTTTTTCTCACTCCTACTAGTGAATGTAATGTAACACACACCCATACAATGCGCACCACCCCGTGATGTTTTTCTCACTCCTACTAGTGAATGTAATGTAACACACACCCGTACAATGCGCACCACCCCGTGATGTTTTTCTCACTCCTACTAGTGAATCTAATGTAACACACACCCATACAATGCGAACCACCCCGTGATGTTTTTCTCACTCCTACTAGTGAATCTAATGTAACACACACCCATACAATGCGCACCACCCCGTGATGTTTTTCTCACTCCTACTAGTGAATCTAATGTAACACACGCCCATACAATGCGCACCACCCCGTGATGTTTTTCTCACTCCTACTAGTGAATGTAATGTAACACACGCCCATACAATGCGCACCACCCCGTGATGTTTTTCTCACTCCTACTAGTGAATGTAATGTAACACACCCATACAATGCGCACCACCCCCTGATGTTTTTCTCACTCCTACTAGTGAATGTAATGTAACGCACACCCATACAATGCGCACCACCCCGTGATGTTTTTCTCACTGCTAATAGTGAATGTAATGTAACGCACACCCATACAATGCGCACCACCCCGTGATGTTTTTCTCACTCCTACTAGTGAATGTAATGTAACACACCCATACAATGCGCACCACCCCCTGATGTTTTTCTCACTCCTACTAGTGAATCTAATGTAACACACACCCATACAATGCGCACCACCCCATGATGTTTCTCTCACTACTACTAGTGAATGTAATGTAACACACACCCATACAATGCGCACCACCCCGTGATGTTTTTCTCACTCCTACTAGTGAATGTAATATAACACACACCCATACAATGCGCACCACCCCGTGATGTTTTTCTCACTCCTACTAGTGAATCTAATGTAACACACACCCATACAATGCGCACCACCCCATGATGTTTTCCTCATTCCTACGAGTGAATGTAATGTAACACACACCCATACAATGCGCACCACCCCGTGATGTTTTTCTCACTCCTACGAGTGAATGTAATGTAACACACACCCATACAATGCGCACCACCCCGTGATGTTTTTCTCACTCCTACTAGTGAATGTAATGTAACACACACCCATACAATGCGCACCACCCCATGATGTTTTTCTCACTCCTACTAGTGAATGTAATGTAACACACACCCGTACAATGCGCACCACCCCGTGATGTTTTTCTCACTCCTACTAGTGAATCTAATGTAACACACACCCATACAATGCGCACCACCCCGTTATGTTTTTCTCACTCCTACTAGTGAATGTAATGTAACACACACCCATATAATGCGCACCACCCCGTGATGTTTTTCTCACTCCTACTAGTGAATCTAATGTAACACACACCCATACAATGCGCACCACCCCGTGATGTTTTTCTCACTCCTACTAGTGAATCTAATGTAACACACACCCATACAATGCGCACCACCCCGTGATGTTTTTCTCACTCCTACTAGTGAATGTAATGTAACACACACCCATACAATGCGCACCACCCCGTGATGTTTTTCTCTCTCCTACTAGTGAATGTAATGTAACACACACCCATACAATGCGCACCACCCCGTGATGTTTTTCTCACTCCTACTAGTGAATGTAATGTAACACACACCCATACAATGCGCACCACCCCGTGATTTTTTTATCACTCCTAGTAGTGAATGTAATGTAACACACACTCATACAATGCGCACCACCCCGTGATGTTTTTCTCACTCCTACTAGTGAATGTAATGTAACACACCCATACAATGCGCACCACCCCCTGATGTTTTTCTCACTCCTACTAGTGAATGTAATGTAACGCACACCCATACAATGCGCACCACCCCGTGATGTTTTTCTCACTCCTACTAGTGAATGTAATGTAACGCACACCCATACAATGCGCACCACCCCGTGATGTTTTTCTCACTCCTACGAGTGAATGTAATGTAACACACACCCATACAATGCGCACCACCCCGTGATGTTTTTCTCACTCCTACTAGTGAATGTAATGTAACACACACCCATACAATGCGCACCACCCCATGATGTTTTTCTCACTCCTACTAGTGAATGTAATGTAACACACACCCGTACAATGCGCACCACCCCGTGATGTTTTTCTCACTCCTACTAGTGAATCTAATGTAACACACACCCATACAATGCGCACCACCCCGTTATGTTTTTCTCACTCCTACTAGTGAATGTAATGTAACACACACCCATATAATGCGCACCACCCCGTGATGTTTTTCTCACTCCTACTAGTGAATCTAATGTAACACACACCCATACAATGCGCACCACCCCGTGATGTTTTTCTCACTCCTACTAGTGAATCTAATGTAACACACACCCATACAATGCGCACCACCCCGTGATGTTTTTCTCACTCCTACTAGTGAATGTAATGTAACACACACCCATACAATGCGCACCACCCCGTGATGTTTTTCTCTCTCCTACTAGTGAATGTAATGTAACACACACCCATACAATGCGCACCACCCCGTGATGTTTTTCTCACTCCTACTAGTGAATGTAATGTAACACACACCCATACAATGCGCACCACCCCGTGATTTTTTTATCACTCCTAGTAGTGAATGTAATGTAACACACACTCATACAATGCGCACCACCCCGTGATGTTTTTCTCACTCCTACTAGTGAATGTAATGTAACACACCCATACAATGCGCACCACCCCCTGATGTTTTTCTCACTCCTACTAGTGAATGTAATGTAACGCACACCCATACAATGCGCACCACCCCGTGATGTTTTTCTCACTCCTACTAGTGAATGTAATGTAACGCACACCCATACAATGCGCACCACCCCGTGATGTTTTTCTCACTCCTACTAGTGAATGTAATGTAACGCACACCCATAAAATGCGCACCACCCCGTGATGTTTCTCTCACTCCTACTAGTGAATCTAATGTAACACACACCCATACAATGCGCACCACCCCGTGATGTTTCTCTCACTACTACTAGTGAATCTAATGTAACACACACCCATACAATGCGCACCACCCCGTGATGTTTTTCTCACTCCTACTAGTGAATGTAATATAACACACACCCATACAATGCGCACCACCCAGTGATGTTTTTCTCACTCCTACTAGTGAATCTAATGTAACACACACCCATACAATGCGCACCACCCCATGATGTTTTTCTCACTCCTACGAGTGAATGTAATGTAACACACACCCATACAATGCGCACCACCCCGTGATGTTTTTCTCACTCCTACTAGTGAATCTAATGTAACACACACCCATACAATGCGCACCACCCCGTGATGTTTTTCTCACTCCTACTAGTGAATGTAATGTAACACACACCCATACAATGCGCACCACCCCGTGATGTTTTTCTCACTCCTACTAGTGAATGTAATGTAACACACACCCATACAATGCGCACCACCCCTTGATGTTTTTCTCACTCCTACTAGTGAATCTAATGTAACACACACCCATACAATGCGCACCACCCCGTGATGTTTTTCTCACTCCTACTAGTGAATGTAATGTAACACACACCCATACAATGCGCACCACCCCGTGATGTTTTTCTCACTCCTACTAGTGAATGTAATGTAACACACACCCATACAATGCGCACCACCCCGTGATGTTTTTCTCACTCCTACTAGTGAATGTAATGTAACACACACCCATACAATGCGCACCACCCCGTGATGTTTTTCTCACTCCTACTAGTGAATGTAATGTAACACACACCCATACAATGCGCACCACCCCGTGATGTTTTTCTCACTCCTACTAGTGAATGTAATGTAACACACCCATACAATGCGCACCACCCCCTGATGTTTTTCTCACTCCTACTAGTGAATGTAATGTAACGCACACCCATACAATGCCCACCACCCCGTGATGTTTTTCTCACTCCTACTAGTGAATGTAATGTAACGCACACCCATACAATGCGCACCACCCCGTGATGTTTTTCTCACTCCTACTAGTGAATGTAATGTAACGCACACCCATAAAATGCGCACCACCCCGTGATGTTTCTCTCACTCCTACTAGTGAATCTAATGTAACACACACCCATACAATGCGCACCACCCCGTGATGATTTTCTCACTCCTACTAGTGAATTTAATGTAACACACACCCATACAATGCGCACCACCCCGTGATGTTTTTCTCACTCCTACTAGTGAATGTGATGTAACACACACCCATACAATGCGCACCACCCCGTGATGTTTTTCTCACTCCTACTAGTGAATGTAATGTAACACACACCCATACAATGCGCACCACCCCGTGATGTTTTTCTCACTCCTACTAGTGAATGTAGTGTAACACACACCCATACAATGCGCACCACCCCGTGATGTTTTTCTCACTGCTAGTAGTGAATGTAGTGTAACACACACCCATACAATGCGCAGCACCCCGTGATATTTTTCTCACTCCTACTAGTGAATGTAATGTAACACACACCCATACAATGCGCACCACCCCGTGATGTTTTTCTCACTCCTACTAGTGAATCTAATGTAACACACACACATACAATGCGCACCACCCCGTGATGTTTTTCTCACTCCTACTAGTGAATCTAATGTAACACACACCCATACAATGCGCACCACCCCGTGATGTTTTTCTCACTCCTACTAGTGAATGTAATGTAACACACACCCATACAATGCGCACCACCCCGTGATGTTTTTCTCACTCCTACTAGTGAATGTAATGTAACACACACCCATACAATGCGCACCACCCCGTGATGTTTTTCTCACTCCTACTAGTGAATGTAATGTAACACACACCCATACAATGCGCACCACCCCGTGATTTTTTTCTCACTCCTAGTAGTGAATGTAATGTAACACACACCCATACAATGCGCACCACCCCGTGATGTTTTTCTCACTCCTACTAGTGAATGTAATGTAACACACCCATACAATGCGCACCACCCCCTGATGTTTTTCTCACTCCTACTAGTGAATGTAATGTAACGCACACCCATACAATGCGCACCACCCCGTGATGTTTTTCTCACTCCTACTAGTGAATGTAAGGTAACGCACACCCATAAAATGCGCACCACCCCGTGATGTTTCTCTCACTCCTACTAGTGAATCTAATGTAACACACACCCATACAATGCGCACCACCCCGTGATGTTTTTCTCACTCCCACTAGTGAATGTAATGTAACACACACCCATACAATGCGCACCACCCCGTGATGTTTTTTCACTCCTAATAGTGAATCTAATATAACACACACCCATACAATGCGCACCACCCCGTGATGTTTTTCTCACTGCTACTAGTGAATGTAATGTAACACACACCCATACAATGCGCACCACCCCGTGATGTTTTTCTCACTGCTACTAGTGAATGTAATGTAACACCCACCCATACAATGCGCACCACCCCGTGATGTTTTTCTCACTCCTACTAGTGAATCTAATGTAACACACACCCATACAATGCGAACCACCCCGTGATGTTTTTCTCACTCCTACTAGTGAATCTAATGTAACACACACCCATACAATGCGCACCACCCCGTGATGTTTTTCTCACTCCTACTAGTGAATCTAATGTAACACACGCCCATACAATGCGCACCACCCCGTGATGTTTTTCTCACTCCTACTAGTGAATGTAATGTAACACACGCCCATACAATGCGCACCACCCCGTGATGTTTTTCTCACTCCTACTAGTGAATCTAATGTAACACACACACATACAATGCGCACCACCCCGTGATGTTTTTCTCACTCCTACTAGTGAATCTAATGTAACACACACCCATACAATGCGCACCACCCCGTGATGTTTTTCTCACTCCTACTAGTGAATGTAATGTAACACACACCCATACAATGCGCACCACCCCGTGATGTTTTTCTCACTCCTACTAGTGAATGTAATGTAACACACACCCATACAATGCGCACCACCCCGTGATGTTTTTCTCACTCCTACTAGTGAATGTAATGTAACACACACCCATACAATGCGCACCACCCCGTGATTTTTTTCTCACTCCTAGTAGTGAATGTAATGTAACACACACCCATACAATGCGCACCACCCAGTGATGTTTTTCTCACTCCTACTAGTGAATGTAATGTAACACACCCATACAATGCGCACCACCCCCTGATGTTTTTCTCACTCCTACTAGTGAATGTAATGTAACGCACACCCATACAATGCGCACCACCCCGTGATGTTTTTCTCACTCCTACTAGTGAATGTAAGGTAACGCACACCCATAAAATGCGCACCACCCCGTGATGTTTCTCTCACTCCTACTAGTGAATCTAATGTAACACACACCCATACAATGCGCACCACCCCGTGATGTTTTTCTCACTCCCACTAGTGAATGTAATGTAACACACACCCATACAATGCGCACCACCCCGTGATGTTTTTTCACTCCTAATAGTGAATCTAATATAACACACACCCATACAATGCGCACCACCCCGTGATGTTTTTCTCACTGCTACTAGTGAATGTAATGTAACACACACCCATACAATGCGCACCACCCCGTGATGTTTTTCTCACTGCTACTAGTGAATGTAATGTAACACCCACCCATACAATGCGCACCACCCCGTGATGTTTTTCTCACTCCTACTAGTGAATCTAATGTAACACACACCCATACAATGCGAACCACCCCGTGATGTTTTTCTCACTCCTACTAGTGAATCTAATGTAACACACACCCATACAATGCGCACCACCCCGTGATGTTTTTCTCACTCCTACTAGTGAATCTAATGTAACACACGCCCATACAATGCGCACCACCCCGTGATGTTTTTCTCACTCCTACTAGTGAATGTAATGTAACACACGCCCATACAATGCGCACCACCCCGTGATGTTTTTCTCACTCCTACTAGTGAATGTAATGTAACGCACTCCCATACAATGCGCACCACCCCGTGATGTTTTTCTCACTCCTACTAGTGAATGTAATGTAACACACCCATACAATGCGCACCACCCCCTGATGTTTTTCTCACTCCTACTAGTGAATGTAATGTAACGCACACCCATACAATGCGCACCACCCCGTGATGTTTTTCTCACTGCTAATAGTGAATGTAACGTAACGCACACCCATACAATGCGCACCACCCCGTGATGTTTTTCTCACTCCTACTAGTGAATGTAATGTAACACACCCATACAATGCGCACCACCCCCTGATGTTTTTCTCACTCCTACTAGTGAATCTAATGTAACACACACCCATACAATGCGCACCACCCCATGATGTTTCTCTCACTACTACTAGTGAATCTAATGTAACACACACCCATACAATGCGCACCACCCCGTGATGTTTTTCTCACTCCTACTAGTGAATGTAATATAACACACACCCATACAATGCGCACCACCCCGTGATGTTTTTCTCACTCCTACTAGTGAATCTAATGTAACACACACCCATACAATGCGCACCACCCCATGATGTTTTTCTCATTCCTACGAGTGAATGTAATGTAACACACACCCATACAATGCGCAGCACCCCGTGATGTTTTTCTCACTCCTACGAGTGAATGTAATGTAACACACACCCATACAATGCGCACCACCCCGTGATGTTTTTCTCACTCCTACTAGTGAATGTAATGTAACACACACCCATACAATGCGCACCACCCCATGATGTTTTTCTCACTCCTACTAGTGAATGTAATGTAACACACACCCGTACAATGCGCACCACCCCGTGATGTTTTTCTCACTCCTACTAGTGAATCTAATGTAACACACACCCATACAATGCGCACCACCCCGTGATGTTTTTCTCACTCCTACTAGTGAATGTAATGTAACGCACACCCATACAATGCGCACCACCCCGTGATGTTTTTCTCACTCCTACTAGTGAATGTAATGTAACGCACACCCATAAAATGCGCACCACCCCGTGATGTTTCTCTCACTCCTACTAGTGAATCTAATGTAACACACACCCATACAATGCGCACCACCCCGTGATGTTTCTCTCACTACTACTAGTGAATCTAATGTAACACACACCCATACAATGCGCACCACCCCGTGATGTTTTTCTCACTCCTACTAGTGAATGTAATATAACACACACCCATACAATGCGCACCACCCCGTGATGTTTTTCTCACTCCTACTAGTGAATCTAATGTAACACACACCCATACAATGCGCACCACCCCATGATGTTTTTCTCACTCCTACGAGTGAATGTAATGTAACACACACCCATACAATGCGCACCACCCCGTGATGTTTTTCTCACTCCTACGAGTGAATGTAATGTAACACACACCCATACAATGCGCACCACCCCGTGATGTTTTTCTCACTCCTAATATTGAATGTAATGTAACACACACCCATACAATGCGCACCACCCCGTGATGTTTTTCTCACTCCTACTAGTGAATGTAATGTAACACACACCCATACAATGCGCACCACCCCGTGATGTTTTTCTCACTCCTACTAGTGAATCTAATGTAACACACACCCATACAATGCGCACCACCCCGTGATGTTTTTCTCACTCCTACTAGTGAATGTAATGTAACACACACCCATACAATGCGCACCACCCCGTGATGTTTTTCTCACTCCTACTAGTGAATGTAATGTAACACACACCCATACAATGCGCACCACCCCTTGATGTTTTTCTCACTCCTACTAGTGAATCTAATGTAACACACACCCATACAATGCGCACCACCCCGTGATGTTTTTCTCACTCCTACTAGTGAATGTAATGTAACACACACCCATACAATGCGCACCACCCCGTGATGTTTTTCTCACTCCTACTAGTGAATGTAATGTAACACACACCCATACAATGCGCACCACCCCGTGATGTTTTTCTCACTCCTACTAGTGAATGTAATGTAACACACACCCATACAATGCGCACCACCCCGTGATGTTTTTCTCACTCCTACTAGTGAATGTAATGTAACACACCCATACAATGCGCACCACCCCCTGATGTTTTTCTCACTCCTACTAGTGAATGTAATGTAACGCACACCCATACAATGCGCACCACCCCGTGATGTTTTTCTCACTCCTACTAGTGAATGTAATGTAACGCACACCCATACAATGCGCACCACCCCGTGATGTTTTTCTCACTCCTACTAGTGAATGTAATGTAACGCACACCCATAAAATGCGCACCACCCCGTGATGTTTCTCTCACTCCTACTAGTGAATCTAATGTAACACACACCCATACAATGCGCACCACCCCGTGATGTTTTTCTCACTCCTACTAGTGAATGTGATGTAACACACACCCATACAATGCGCACCACCCCGTGATGTTTTTCTCACTCCTACTAGTGAATGTAATGTAACACACACCCATACAATGCGCACCACCCCGTGATGTTTTTCTCACTCCTACTAGTGAATGTAATGTAACACACACCCATACAATGCGCACCACCCCGTGATGTTTTTCTCACTCCTACTAGTGAATGTAGTGTAACACACACCCATACAATGCGCACCACCCCGTGATGTTTTTCTCACTGCTAGTAGTGAATGTAGTGTAACACACACCCATACAATGCGCAGCACCCCGTGATATTTTTCTCACTCCTACTAGTGAATGTAATGTAACACACACCCATACAATGCGCACCACCCCGTGATGATTTTCTCACTCCTACTAGTGAATCTAATGTAACAAACACCCATACAATGCGCACCACCCCGTGATGTTTTTCTCACACCTACTAGTGAATGTAATGTAACACACACCCATACAATGCGCACCACCCCGTGATGTTTTTCTCACTCCTACTAGTGAATCTAATGTAACACACACCCATACAATGCGCACCACCCCGTGATGTTTTTCTCACTCCTACTAGTGAATCTAATGTAACACACACCCATACAATGCGCACCACCCCGTGAGGTTTTTCTCACTCCTACTAGTGAATGTAGTGTAACACACACCCATACAATGAGCATCACCCCGTGATGATTTTCTCACTCCTACTAGTGAATGTAATGTAACACACACCCATACAATGCGCATCACCCCGTGATGTTTTTCTCACTCCTACTAGTGAATGTAATGTAACACACACCCATACAATGCGCACCACCCCGTGATGTTTTTCTCACTCCTACTAGTGAATCTAATGTAACACACACCCATACAATGCACACCACCCCGTGATAATTTTCTCACTCCTACTAGTGAATGTAATGTAACACAAACCCATACAATGTGCACTACCCCGTGATGTTTTTCTCACTCCTACTAGTGAATGTAATGTAACACACACCTATACAATGCGCACCACCCCGTGATGTTTTTCTCACTCTTACTAGTGAATGTAATGTAACACACACCCATACAATGCGCACCACCCCGTGATGTTTTTCTCACTCCTACTAGTGAATGTAATGTAACACACACCCATACAATGCGCACCACCCCGTGATGTTTTTCTCACTCCTACTAGTGAATGTAATGTAACACACACCCATACAATGCGCACCACCCCGTGATGTTTTTCTCACTCCTATTAGTGAATGTAATGTAACACACACCCATACAATGCACACCACCCCGTGATGTTTTTCTCACTCCTACTAGTGAATGTAATGTAACACACACCCATACACCACCCCGTGATGTTTTTCTCACTCCTACTAGTGAATGTAATGTAACACACACCCATACAATGCGCACCACCCCGTGATGTTTTTCTCACTCCTACTAGTGAATGTAATGTAACACACACCCATACAATGCGCACCACCCCGTGATGTTTTTCTCACTCCTACTAGTGAATGTAATGTAACACACACCCATACAATGCGCACCACCCCGTGATCTTTTTCTCACTCCTACTAGTGAATGTAATGTAACACACACCCATACAATGCGCACCACCCCGTGATGTTTTTCTCACTCCTACTAGTGAATGTAATGTAACACACACCCATACAATGCGCACCACCCCGTTATGTTTTTCTCACTCCTACTAGTGAATGTAATGTAACACACACCCATAAAATGCGCACCACCCCGTGATGTTTTTCTCACTCCCACTAGTGAATGTAATGTAACACACACCCATACAATGCCCACCACCCCGTGATGTTTTTTCACTCCTACTAGTGAATCTAATGTAACACACACCCATACAATGCGCACCACCCCGTGATGTTTTTCTCACTCCTACTAGTGAATGTAATGTAACACACACCCATACAATGCGAACCACCCCGTGATGTTTTTCTCACTGCTACTAGTGAATGTAATGTAACACCCACCCATACAATGCGCACCACCCCGTGATGTTTTTCTCACTCCAACTAGTGAATCTAATGTAACACACACCCATACAATGCGCACCACCCCGTGATGTTTTTCTCACTGCTACTAGTGAATGTAATGTAACACACACCCATACAATGCGCACCACCCCGTGATGTTTTTCTCACTCCTACTAGTGAATGTAATATAACACACACCCATACAATGCGCACCACCCCGTGATGTTTTTCTCACTCCTACTAGTGAATCTAATGTAACACACACCCATACAATGCGCACCACCCCATGATGTTTTTCTCACTCCTACGAGTGAATGTAATGTAACACACACCCATACAATGCGCACCACCCCGTGATGTTTTTCTCACTCCTACGAGTGAATGTAATGTAACACACACCCATACAATGCGCACCACCCCGTGATGTTTTTCTCACTCCTACTAGTGAATCTAATGTAACACACACCCATACAATGCGCACCACCCCATGATGTTTTTCTCACTCCTACTAGTGAATGTAATATAACACACACCCATACAATGCGCACCACCCCGTGATGTTTTTCTCACTCCTACTAGTGAATCTAATGTAACACACACCCATACAATGCGCACCACCCCATGATGTTTTTCTCACTCCTACGAGTGAATGTAATGTAACACACACCCATACAATGCGCACCACCCCGTGATGTTTTTCTCACTCCTACGAGTGAATGTAATGTAACACACACCCATACAATGCGCACCACCCCGTGATGTTTTTCTCACTCCTAATATTGAATGTAATGTAACACACACCCATACAATGCGCACCACCCCGTGATGTTTTTCTCACTCCTACTAGTGAATGTAATGTAACACACACCCATACAATGCGCACCACCCCGTGATGTTTTTCTCACTCCTACTAGTGAATCTAATGTAACACACACCCATACAATGCGCACCACCCCGTGATGTTTTTCTCACTCCTACTAGTGAATGTAATGTAACACACACCCATACAATGCGCACCACCCCGTGATGTTTTTCTCACTCCTACTAGTGAATGTAATGTAACACACACCCATACAATGCGCACCACCCCTTGATATTTTTCTCACTCCTACTAGTGAATCTAATGTAACACACACCCATACAATGCGCACCACCCCGTGATGTTTTTCTCACTCCTACTAGTGAATGTAATGTAACACACACCCATACAATGCGCACCACCCCGTGATGTTTTTCTCACTCCTACTAGTGAATGTAATGTAACACACACCCATACAATGCGCACCACCCCGTGATGTTTTTCTCACTCCTACTAGTGAATGTGATGTAACACACACCCATACAATGCGCACCACCCCGTGATGTTTTTCTCACTCCTACTAGTGAATGTAATGTAACACACACCCATACAATGCGCACCACCCCGTGATGTTTTTCTCACTCCTACTAGCGAATGTAGTGTAACACACACCCATACAATGCGCACCACCCCGTGATGTTTTTCTCACTGCTAGTAGTGAATGTAGTGTAACACACACCCATACAATGCGCAGCACCCCGTGATATTTTTCTCACTCCTACTAGTGAATGTAATGTAACACACACCCATACAATGCGCACCACCCCGTGATGATTTTCTCACTCCTACTAGTGAATCTAATGTAACAAACACCCATACAATGCGCACCACCCCGTGATGTTTTTCTCACACCTACTAGTGAATGTAATGTAACACACACCCATACAATGCGCACCACCCCGTGATGTTTTTCTCACTCCTACTAGTGAATCTAATGTAACACACACCCATACAATGCGCACCACCCCGTGATGTTTTTCTCACTCCTACTAGTGAATCTAATGTAACACACACCCATACAATGCGCACCACCCCGTGAGGTTTTTCTCACTCCTACTAGTGAATGTAGTGTAACACACACCCATACAATGAGCATCACCCCGTGATGATTTTCTCACTCCTACTAGTGAATGTAATGTAACACACACCCATACAATGCGCATCACCCCGTGATGTTTTTCTCACTCCTACTAGTGAATGTAATGTAACACACACCCATACAATGCGCACCACCCCATGATGTTTTTCTCACTCCTACTAGTGAATCTAATGTAACACACACCCATACAATGCACACCACCCCGTGATAATTTTCTCACTCCTACTAGTGAATGTAATGTAACACAAACCCATACAATGTGCACTACCCCGTGATGTTTTTCTCACTCCTACTAGTGAATGTAATGTAACACACACCTATACAATGCGCACCACCCCGTGATGTTTTTCTCACTCTTACTAGTGAATGTAATGTAACACACACCCATACAATGCGCACCACCCCGTGATGTTTTTCTCACTCCTACTAGTGAATGTAATGTAACACACACCCATACAATGCGCACCACCCCGTGATGTTTTTCTCACTCCTACTAGTGAATGTAATGTAACACACACCCATACAATGCGCACCACCCCGTGATGTTTTTCTCACTCCTATTAGTGAATGTAATGTAACACACACCCATACAATGCACACCACCCCGTGATGTTTTTCTCACTCCTACTAGTGAATGTAATGTAACACACACCATACACCACCCCGTGATGTTTTTCTCACTCCTACTAGTGAATGTAATGTAACACACACCCATACAATGCGCACCACCCCGTGATGTTTTTCTCACTCCTACTAGTGAATGTAATGTAACACACACCCATACAATGCGCACCACCCCGTGATGTTTTTCTCACTCCTACTAGTGAATGTAATGTAACACACACCCATACAATGCGCACCACCCCGTGATCTTTTTCTCACTCCTACTAGTGAATGTAATGTAACACACACCCATACAATGCGCACCACCCCGTGATGTTTTTCTCACTCCTACTAGTGAATGTAATGTAACACACACCCATACAATGCGCACCACCCCGTTATGTTTTTCTCACTCCTACTAGTGAATGTAATGTAACACACACCCATAAAATGCGCACCACCCCGTGATGTTTTTCTCACTCCCACTAGTGAATGTAATGTAACACACATCCATACAATGCCCACCACCCCGTGATGTTTTTTCACTCCTACTAGTGAATCTAATGTAACACACACCCATACAATGCGCACCACCCCGTGATGTTTTTCTCACTCCTACTAGTGAATGTAATGTAACACACACCCATACAATGCGAACCACCCCGTGATGTTTTTCTCACTGCTACTAGTGAATGTAATGTAACACCCACCCATACAATGCGCACCACCCCGTGATGTTTTTCTCACTCCTACTAGTGAATCTAATGTAACACACGCCCATACAATGCGCACCACCCCGTGATGTTTTTCTCACTCCTACTAGTGAATGTAATGTAACACATGCCCATACAATGCGCACCACCCCGTGATGTTTTTCTCACTCCTACTAGTGAATGTAATGTAACACATGCCCATACAATGCGCACCACCCCGTGATGTTTTTCTCACTCCTACTAGTGAATGTAATGTAACACACACCCATACAATGCGCACCACCCCGTGATGTTTTTCTCACTCCTACTAGTGAATCTAATGTAACACACACCCATACAATGCGCACCACCCCGTGATGTTTTTCTCACTCCTACTAGTGAATCTAGTGTAACACACACCCATACAATGCGCACCACCCCGTGATGTTTTTCTCACTCCTACTAGTGAATCTAATGTAACACACGCCCATACAATGCGCACCACCCCGTGATGTTTTTCTCACTCCTACTAGTGAATGTAATGTAACACATGCCCATACAATGCGCACCACCCCGTGATGTTTTTCTCACTCCTACTAGTGAATGTAATGTAACACACACCCATACAATGCGCACCAACCCGTGATGTTTTTCTCACTCCTACTAGTGAATCTAATGTAACACACACCCATACAATGCGCACCACCCCGTGATGTTTTTCTCACTCCTACTAGTGAATCTAGTGTAACACACACCCATACAATGCGCACCACCCCGTGATGTTTTTCTCACTCCTACTAGTGAATGTAATGTAACACACACCCATACAATGAGCATCACCCCGTGATGATTTTCTCACTCCTACTAGTGAATGTAATGTAACACACACCCATACAATGCGCACCACCCCGTGATGTTTTTCTCACTCCTACGAGTGAATGTAATGTAACACACACCCATACAATGCGCACCACCCCGTGATGTTTTTCTCACTCCTACTAGTGAATGTAATGTAACACAAACCCATACAATGTGCACTACCCCGTGATGTTTTTCTCACTCCTACTAGTGAATGTAATGTAACACACACCTATACAATGCGCACCACCCCGTGATGTTTTTCTCACTCTTACTAGTGAATGTAATGTAACACACACCCATACAATGCGCACCACCCCGTGATGTTTTTCTCACTCTTACTAGTGAATGTAATGTAACACACACCCATACAATGCGCACCACCCCGTGATGTTTTTCTCACTCCTACTAGTGAATGTAATGTAACACACACCCATACAATGCGCACCACCCCGTGATGTTTTTCTCACTCCTACTAGTGAATGTAATGTAACACACACCCATACAATGCGCACCACCCCGTGATGTTTTTCTCACTCCTACTAGTGAATCTAATGTAACACACACCCATACAATGCGCACCACCCCGTGATGTTTTTCTCACTCCTACTAGTGAATCTAGTGTAACACACACCCATACAATGCGCACCACCCCGTGATGTTTTTCTCACTCCTACTAGTGAATGTAATGTAACACACACCCATACAATGAGCATCACCCCGTGATGATTTTCTCACTCCTACTAGTGAATGTAATGTAACACACACCCATACAATGCGCATCACCCCGTGATGTTTTTCTCACTCCTACTAGTGAATGTAATGTAACACACACCCATACAATGCGCACCACCCCGTGATGTTTTTCTCACTCCTACTAGTGAATGTAATGTAACACAAACCCATACAATGTGCACTACCCCGTGATGTTTTTCTCACTCCTACTAGTGAATGTAATGTAACACACACCTATACAATGCGCACCACCCCGTGATGTTTTTCTCACTCTTACTAGTGAATGTAATGTAACACACACCCATACAATGCGCACCACCCCGTGATGTTTTTCTCACTCTTACTAGTGAATGTAATGTAACACACACCCATACAATGCGCACCACCCCGTGATGTTTTTCTCACTCCTACTAGTGAATGTAATGTAACACACACCCATACAATGCGCACCACCCCGTGATGTTTTTCTCACTCCTACTAGTGAATGTAATGTAACACACACCCATACAATGCGCACCACCCCGTGATGTTTTTCTCACTCCTATTAGTGAATGTAATGTAACACACACCCATACAATGCGCACCACCCCGTGATGTTTTTCTCACTCCTATTAGTGAATGTAATGTAACACACACCCATACACCACCCCGTGATGTTTTTCTCACTCCTACTAGTGAATGTAATGTAACACACACCCATACAATGCGCACCACCCCGTGATGTTTTTCTCACTCCTACTAGTGAATGTAATGTAACACACACCCATACAATGCGCACCACCCCGTGATGTTTTTCTCACTCCTACTAGTGAATGTAATGTAACACACACCCATACAATGCGCACCACCCCGTGATCTTTTTCTCACTCCTACTAGTGAATGTAATGTAACACACACCCATACAATGCGCACCACCCCGTGACGTTTTTCTCACTCCTACTAGTGAATGTAATGTAACACACACCCATACAATGCGCACCACCCCGTGATGTTTTTCTCACTCCTACTAGTGAATGTAATGTAACACACACCCATAAAATGCGCACCACCCCGTGATGTTTTTCTCACTCCCACTAGTGAATGTAATGTAACACACACCCATACAATGCCCACCACCCCGTGATGTTTTTTCACTCCTACTAGTGAATCTAATGTAACACACACCCATACAATGCGCACCACCCCGTGATGTTTTTCTCACTCCTACTAGTGAATGTAATGTAACACACACCCATACAATGCACACCACCCCGTGATGTTTTTCTCACTGCTAATAGTGAATGTAATGTAACACCCACCCATACAATGCGCACCACCCCGTGATGTTTTTCTCACTCCAACTAGTGAATCTAATGTAACACACACCCATACAATGCGCACCACCCCGTGATGTTTTTCTCACTCCTACTAGTGAATCTAATGTAACACACACCCATACAATGCGCACCACCCCGTGATGTTTTTCTCACTCCTACTAGTGAATCTAATGTAACACACACCCATACAATGCGCACCACCCCGTGATGTTTTTCTCACTCCTACTAGTGAATCTAATGTAACACATGCCCATACAATGCGCACCACCACTGATGTTTTTCTCACTCCTAATAGTGAATGTAATGTAACACACACCCATACAATGCGCACCACCCCGTGATGTTTTTCTCACTCCTACTAGTGAATGTAATGTAACACACCCATACAATGCGCACCACCCCCTGATGTTTTTCTCACTCCTACTAGTGAATGTAATGTAACACACACCCATACAATGCTCACCACCCCGTGATGTTTTTCTCACTCCTACTAGTGAATGTAATGTAACACACACCCATACAATGCGAACCACCCCGTGATGTTTTTCTCACTCCTACTAGTGAATGTAATGTAACACACACCCATACAATGCGAACCACCCCGTGATGTTTTTCTCACTCCTACTAGTGAATGTGATGTAACACACACCCATACAATGCGCACCACCCCGTGATGTTTTTCTCACTCCTACTAGTGAATGTAATGTAACACAAACCCATACAATGTGCACTACCCCGTGATGTTTTTCTCACTCCTACTAGTGAATGTAATGTAACACACACCTATACAATGCGCACCACCCCGTGATGTTTTTCTCACTCTTACTAGTGAATGTAATGTAACACACACCCATACAATGCGCACCACCCCGTGATGTTTTTCTCACTCTTACTAGTGAATGTAATGTAACACACACCCATACAATGCGCACCACCCCGTGATGTTTTTCTCACTCCTACTAGTGAATGTAATGTAACACACACCCATACAATGCGCACCACCCCGTGATGTTTTTCTCACTCCTACTAGTGAATGTAATGTAACACACACCCATACAATGCGCACCACCCCGTGATGTTTTTCTCACTCCTACTAGTGAATCTAATGTAACACACACCCATACAATGCGCACCACCCCGTGATGTTTTTCTCACTCCTACTAGTGAATCTAGTGTAACACACACCCATACAATGCGCACCACCCCGTGATGTTTTTCTCACTCCTACTAGTGAATGTAATGTAACACACACCCATACAATGAGCATCACCCCGTGATGATTTTCTCACTCCTACTAGTGAATGTAATGTAACACACACCCATACAATGCGCATCACCCCGTGATGTTTTTCTCACTCCTACTAGTGAATGTAATGTAACACACACCCATACAATGCGCACCACCCCGTGATGTTTTTCTCACTCCTACTAGTGAATGTAATGTAACACAAACCCATACAATGTGCACTACCCCGTGATGTTTTTCTCACTCCTACTAGTGAATGTAATGTAACACACACCTATACAATGCGCACCACCCCGTGATGTTTTTCTCACTCTTACTAGTGAATGTAATGTAACACACACCCATACAATGCGCACCACCCCGTGATGTTTTTCTCACTCTTACTAGTGAATGTAATGTAACACACACCCATACAATGCGCACCACCCCGTGATGTTTTTCTCACTCCTACTAGTGAATGTAATGTAACACACACCCATACAATGCGCACCACCCCGTGATGTTTTTCTCACTCCTACTAGTGAATGTAATGTAACACACACCCATACAATGCGCACCACCCCGTGATGTTTTTCTCACTCCTATTAGTGAATGTAATGTAACACACACCCATACAATGCGCACCACCCCGTGATGTTTTTCTCACTCCTATTAGTGAATGTAATGTAACACACACCCATACACCACCCCGTGATGTTTTTCTCACTCCTACTAGTGAATGTAATGTAACACACACCCATACAATGCGCACCACCCCGTGATGTTTTTCTCACTCCTACTAGTGAATGTAATGTAACACACACCCATACAATGCGCACCACCCCGTGATGTTTTTCTCACTCCTACTAGTGAATGTAATGTAACACACACCCATACAATGCGCACCACCCCGTGATCTTTTTCTCACTCCTACTAGTGAATGTAATGTAACACACACCCATACAATGCGCACCACCCCGTGATGTTTTTCTCACTCCTACTAGTGAATGTAATGTAACACACACCCATACAATGCGCACCACCCCGTGATGTTTTTCTCACTCCTACTAGTGAATGTAATGTAACACACACCCATAAAATGCGCACCACCCCGTGATGTTTTTCTCACTCCCACTAGTGAATGTAATGTAACACACACCCATACAATGCCCACCACCCCGTGATGTTTTTTCACTCCTACTAGTGAATCTAATGTAACACACACCCATACAATGCGCACCACCCCGTGATGTTTTTCTCACTCCTACTAGTGAATGTAATGTAACACACACCCATACAATGCGCACCACCCCGTGATGTTTTTCTCACTGCTAATAGTGAATGTAATGTAACACCCACCCATACAATGCGCACCACCCCGTGATGTTTTTCTCACTCCAACTAGTGAATCTAATGTAACACACACCCATACAATGCGCACCACCCCGTGATGTTTTTCTCACTCCTACTAGTGAATCTAATGTAACACACACCCATACAATGCGCACCACCCCGTGATGTTTTTCTCACTCCTACTAGTGAATCTAATGTAACACACACCCATACAATGCGCACCACCCCGTGATGTTTTTCTCACTCCTACTAGTGAATCTAATGTAACACATGCCCATACAATGCGCACCACCCCGTGATGTTTTTCTCACTCCTAATAGTGAATGTAATGTAACACACACCCATACAATGCGCACCACCCCGTGATGTTTTTCTCACTCCTACTAGTGAATGTAATGTAACACACCCATACAATGCGCACCACCCCCTGATGTTTTTCTCACTCCTACTAGTGAATGTAATGTAACACACACCCATACAATGCTCACCACCCCGTGATGTTTTTCTCACTCCTACTAGTGAATGTAATGTAACACACACCCATACAATGCGAACCACCCCGTGATGTTTTTCTCACTCCTACTAGTGAATGTAATGTAACACACACCCATACAATGCGAACCACCCCGTGATGTTTTTCTCACTCCTACTAGTGAATGTGATGTAACACACACCCATACAATGCGCACCACCCCATGATGTTTTTCTCACTCCTACTAGTGAATGTGATGTAACACACACCCATACAATGCGCACCACCCCGTGATGTTTTTCTCACTCCTACTAGTGAATGTAATGTAACACACACCCATACAATGCGCACCACCCCGTGATGTTTTTCTCACTCCTACTAGTGAATGTAGTGTAACACACACCCATACAATGCGCACCACCCCGTGATGTTTTTCTCACTGCTAGTAGTGAATGTAGTGTAACACACACCCATACAATGCGCAGCACCCCGTGATATTTTTCTCACTCCTACTAGTGAATGTAATGTAACACACACCCATACAATGCGCACCACCCCGTGATGATTTTCTCACTCCTACTAGTGAATCTAATGTAACAAACACCCATACAATGCGCACCACCCCGTGATGTTTTTCTCACACCTACTAGTGAATGTAATGTAACACACACCCATACAATGCGCACCACCCCGTGATGTTTTTCTCACTCCTACTAGTGAATCTAATGTAACACACACCCATACAATGCGCACCACCCCGTGATGTTTTTCTCACTCCTACTAGTGAATCTAATGTAACACACACCCATACAATGCGCACCACCCCGTGAGGTTTTTCTCACTCCTACTAGTGAATGTAGTGTAACACACACCCATACAATGAGCATCACCCCGTGATGATTTTCTCACTCCTACTAGTGAATGTAATGTAACACACACCCATACAATGCGCATCACCCCGTGATGTTTTTCTCACTCCTACTAGTGAATGTAATGTAACACACACCCATACAATGCGCACCACCCCGTGATGTTTTTCTCACTCCTACTAGTGAATCTAATGTAACACACACCCATACAATGCACACCACCCCGTGATAATTTTCTCACTCCTACTAGTGAATGTAATGTAACACAAACCCATACAATGTGCACTACCCCGTGATGTTTTTCTCACTCCTACTAGTGAATGTAATGTAACACACACCTATACAATGCGCACCACCCCGTGATGTTTTTCTCACTCTTACTAGTGAATGTAATGTAACACACACCCATACAATGCGCACCACCCCGTGATGTTTTTCTCACTCCTACTAGTGAATGTAATGTAACACACACCCATACAATGCGCACCACCCCGTGATGTTTTTCTCACTCCTACTAGTGAATGTAATGTAACACACACCCATACAATGCGCACCACCCCGTGATGTTTTTCTCACTCCTATTAGTGAATGTAATGTAACACACACCCATACAATGCACACCACCCCGTGATGTTTTTCTCACTCCTACTAGTGAATGTAATGTAACACACACCCATACACCACCCCGTGATGTTTTTCTCACTCCTACTAGTGAATGTAATGTAACACACACCCATACAATGCGCACCACCCCGTGATGTTTTTCTCACTCCTACTAGTGAATGTAATGTAACACACACCCATACAATGCGCACCACCCCGTGATGTTTTTCTCACTCCTACTAGTGAATGTAATGTAACACACACCCATACAATGCGCACCACCCCGTGATCTTTTTCTCACTCCTACTAGTGAATGTAATGTAACACACACCCATACAATGCGCACCACCCCGTGATGTTTTTCTCACTCCTACTAGTGAATGTAATGTAACACACACCCATACAATGCGCACCACCCCGTTATGTTTTTCTCACTCCTACTAGTGAATGTAATGTAACACACACCCATAAAATGCGCACCACCCCGTGATGTTTTTCTCACTCCCACTAGTGAATGTAATGTAACACACACCCATACAATGCCCACCACCCCGTGATGTTTTTTCACTCCTACTAGTGAATCTAATGTAACACACACCCATACAATGCGCACCACCCCGTGATGTTTTTCTCACTCCTACTAGTGAATGTAATGTAACACACACCCATACAATGCGAACCACCCCGTGATGTTTTTCTCACTGCTACTAGTGAATGTAATGTAACACCCACCCATACAATGCGCACCACCCCGTGATGTTTTTCTCACTCCAACTAGTGAATCTAATGTAACACACACCCATACAATGCGCACCACCCCGTGATGTTTTTCTCACTCCTACTAGTGAATCTAATGTAACACACGCCCATACAATGCGCACCACCCCGTGATGTTTTTCTCACTCCTACTAGTGAATGTAATGTAACACACACCCATACAATGCGCACCACCCCGTGATGTTTTTCTCACTCCTACTAGTGAATCTAATGTAACACACACCCATACAATGCGCACCACCCCGTGATGTTTTTCTCACTCCTACTAGTGAATCTAGTGTAACACACACCCATACAATGCGCACCACCCCGTGATGTTTTTCTCACTCCTACTAGTGAATGTAATGTAACACACACCCATACAATGAGCATCACCCCGTGATGATTTTCTCACTCCTACTAGTGAATGTAATGTAACACACACCCATACAATGCGCATCACCCCGTGATGTTTTTCTCACTCCTACTAGTGAATGTAATGTAACACACACCCATACAATGCGCACCACCCCGTGATGTTTTTCTCACTCCTACTAGTGAATGTAATGTAACACAAACCCATACAATGTGCACTACCCCGTGATGTTTTTCTCACTCCTACTAGTGAATGTAATGTAACACACACCTATACAATGCGCACCACCCCGTGATGTTTTTCTCACTCTTACTAGTGAATGTAATGTAACACACACCCATACAATGCGCACCACCCCGTGATGTTTTTCTCACTCTTACTAGTGAATGTAATGTAACACACACCCATACAATGCGCACCACCCCGTGATGTTTTTCTCACTCCTACTAGTGAATGTAATGTAACACACACCCATACAATGCGCACCACCCCGTGATGTTTTTCTCACTCCTACTAGTGAATGTAATGTAACACACACCCATACAATGCGCACCACCCCGTGATGTTTTTCTCACTCCTATTAGTGAATGTAATGTAACACACACCCATACAATGCGCACCACCCCGTGATGTTTTTCTCACTCCTATTAGTGAATGTAATGTAACACACACCCATACACCACCCAGTGATGTTTTTCTCACTCCTACTAGTGAATGTAATGTAACACACACCCATACAATGCGCACCACCCCGTGATGTTTTTCTCACTCCTACTAGTGAATGTAATGTAACACACACCCATACAATGCGCACCACCCCGTGATGTTATTCTCACTCCTACTAGTGAATGTAATGTAACACACACCCATACAATGCGCACCACCCCGTGATCTTTTTCTCACTCCTACTAGTGAATGTAATGTAATACACACCCATACAATGCGCACCACCCCGTGATGTTTTTCTCACTCCTACTAGTGAATGTAATGTAACACACACCCATACAATGCGCACCACCCCGTGATGTTTTTCTCACTCCTACTAGTGAATGTAATGTAACACACACCCATAAAATGCGCACCACCCCGTGATGTTTTTCTCACTCCCACTAGTGAATGTAATGTAACACACACCCATACAATGCCCACCACCCCGTGATGTTTTTTCACTCCTACTAGTGAATCTAATGTAACACACACCCATACAATGCGCACCACCCCGTGATGTTTTTCTCACTCCTACTAGTGAATGTAATGTAACACACACCCATACAATGCGCACCACCCCGTGATGTTTTTCTCACTGCTAATAGTGAATGTAATGTAACACCCACCCATACAATGCGCACCACCCCGTGATGTTTTTCTCACTCCAACTAGTGAATCTAATGTAACACACACCCATACAATGCGCACCACCCCGTGATGTTTTTCTCACTCCTACTAGTGAATCTAATGTAACACACACCCATACAATGCGCACCACCCCGTGATGTTTTTCTCACTCCTACTAGTGAATCTAATGTAACACACACCCATACAATGCGCACCACCCCGTGATGTTTTTCTCACTCCTACTAGTGAATCTAATGTAACACATGCCCATACAATGCGCACCACCCCGTGATGTTTTTCTCACTCCTACTAGTGAATGTAATGTAACACACACCCATACAATGCGCACCACCCCGTGATGTTTTTCTCACTCCTACTAGTGAATGTAATGTAACACACCCATACAATGCGCACCACCCCCTGATGTTTTTCTCACTCCTACTAGTGAATGTAATGTAACACACACCCATACAATGCTCACCACCCCGTGATGTTTTTCTCACTCCTACTAGTGAATGTCATGTAACACACCCATACAATGCGCACCACCCCCTGATGTTTTTCTCACTCCTACTAGTGAATCTAATGTAACACACACCCATACAATGCGCACCACCCCGTGATGTTTCTCTCACTACTACTAGTGAATCTAATGTAACACACACCCATACAATGCGCACCACCCCGTGATGTTTTTCTCACTCCTACTAGTGAATGTAATATAACACACACCCATACAATGCGCACCACCCCGTGATGTTTTTCTCACTCCTACTAGTGAATCTAATGTAACACACACCCATACAATGCGCACCACCCCATGATGTTTTTCTCATTCCTAAGAGTGAATGTAATGTAACACACACCCATACAATGCGCACCACCCCGTGATGTTTTTCTCACTCCTACGAGTGAATGTAATGTAACACACACCCATACAATGCGCACCACCCCGTGATGTTTTTCTCACTCCTACTAGTGAATGTAATGTAACACACACCCATACAATGCGCACCACCCCATGATGTTTTTCTCACTCCTACTAGTGAATGTAATGTAACACACACCCATACAATGCGCACCACCCCGTGATGTTTTTCTCACTCCTACTAGTGAATCTAATGTAACACACACCCATACAATGCGCACCACCCCGTGATGTTTTTCTCACTCCTACTAGTGAATGTAATGTAACACACACCCATACAATGCGCACCACCCCGTGATGTTTTTCTCACTCCTACTAGTGAATCTAATGTAACACACACCCATACAATGCGCACCACCCCGTGATGTTTTTCTCACTCCTACTAGTGAATCTAATGTAACACACACCCATACAATGCGCACCACCCCGTGATGTTTTTCTCATTCCTACTAGTGAATATAATGTAACACACACCCATACAATGCGCACCACCCCGTGATGTTTTTCTCACTCCTACTAGTGAATGTAATGTAACACACACCCATACAATGCGCACCACCCCGTGATGATTTTCTCACCCCTACTAGTGAATGTAATGTAACACACACCCATACAATGCGCACCACCCCGTGATGTTTTTCTCACTCCTACTAGTGAATGTAATGTAACACACACCCATACAATGCGCACCACCCCGTGATGTTTTTCTCACTCCTACTAGTGAATGTAATGTAACACACCCATACAATGCGCACCACGCCCTGATGTTTTTCTCACTCCTACTAGTGAATGTAATGTAACGCACACCCATACAATGCGCACCACCCCGTGATGTTTTTCTCACTCCTACTAGTGAATGTAATGTAACGCACACCCATACAATGCGCACCACCCCGTGATGTTTTTCTCACTCCTACTAGTGAATGTAATGTAACGCACACCCATAAAATGCGCACCACCCCGTGATGTTTCTCTCACTCCTACTAGTGAATCTAATGTAACACACACCCATACAATGCGCACCACCCCGTGATGTTTCTCTCACTACTACTAGTGAATCTAATGTAACACACACCCATACAATGCGCACCACCCCGTGATGTTTTTCTCACTCCTACTAGTGAATGTAATATAACACACACCCATACAATGCGCACCACCCCGTGATGTTTTTCTCACTCCTACTAGTGAATCTAATGGAACACACACCCATACAATGCGCACCACCCCATGATGTTTTTCTCACTCCTAAGAGTGAATGTAATGTAACACACACCCATACAATGCGCACCACCCCGTGATGTTTTTCTCACTCTTACGAGTGAATGTAATGTAACACACACCCATACAATGCGCACCACCCCGTGATGTTTTTCTCACTCCTACTAGTGAATGTAATGTAACACACACCCATACAATGCGCACCACCCCGTGATGTTTTTCTCACTCCTACTAGTGAATGTAATTTAACACACACCCATACAATGCGCACCACCCCGTGATGTTTTTCTCACTCCTACTAGTGAATCTAATGTAACACACACCCATACAATGCGCACCACCCCGTGATGTTTTTCTCACTCCTACTAGTGAATGTAATGTAACACACACCCATACAATGCGCACCACCCCGTGATGTTTTTCTCACTCCTACTAGTGAATGTAATGTAACACACACCCATACAATGCGCACCACCCCGTGATGTTTTTCTCACTCCTACTAGTGAATCTAATGTAACACACACCCATACAATGCGCACCACCCCGTGATGTTTTTCTCACTCCTACTAGTGAATGTAATGTAACACACACCCATACAATGCGCAACACCCCGTGATGTTTTTCTCACTCCTACTAGTGAATGTAATGTAACACACACCCATACAATGCGCAACACCCCGTGATGTTTTTCTCACTCCTACTAGTGAATGTAATGTAACACACACCCATACAATGCGCACCACCCCGTGATGTTTTTCTCACTCCTACTAGTGAATGTAATGTAACACACACCCATACAATGCGCACCACCCCGTGATGTTTTTCTCACTCCTACTAGTGAATGTAATGTAACACACCCATACAATGCGCACCACCCCCTGATGTTTTTCTCACTCCTACTAGTGAATGTAATGTAACGCACACCCATACAATGCGCACCACCCCGTGATGTTTTTCTCACTCCTACTAGTGAATGTAATGTAACGCACACCCATACAATGCGCACCACCCCGTGATGTTTTTCTCACTCCTACTAGTGAATGTAATGTAACGCACACCCATAAAATGCGCACCACCCCGTGATGTTTCTCTCACTCCTACTAGTGAATCTAATGTAACACACACCCATACAATGCGCACCACCCCGTGATGATTTTCTCACTCCTACTAGTGTATTTAATGTAACACACACCCATACAATGCGCACCACCCCGTGATGTTTTTCTCACTCCTACTAGTGAATGTAATGTAACACACACCCATACACCACCCCGTGATGTTTTTCTCACTCCTACTAGTGAATGTAATGTAACACACACCCATACAATGCGCACCACCCCGTGATGTTTTTCTCACTCCTACTAGTGAATGTAATGAAACACACACCCATACAATGCGCACCACCCCGTGATGTTTTTCTCACTCCTACTAGTGAATGTAATGTAACACACACCCATACAATGCGCACCACCCCGTGATCTTTTTCTCACTCCTACTAGTGAATGTAATGTAACACACACCCATACAATGCGCACCACCCCGTGATGTTTTTCTCACTCCTACTAGTGAATGTAATGTAACACACACCCATACAATGCGCAGCACCCCGTGATGTTTTTCTCACTCCTACTAGTGAATGTAATGTAACACACACCCATAAAATGCGCACCACCCCGTGATGTTTTTCTCACTCCCACTAGTGAATGTAATGTAACACACACCCATACAATGCCCACCACCCCGTGATGTTTTTTCACTCCTACTAGTGAATCTAATGTAACACACACCCATACAATGCGCACCACCCCGTGATGTTTTTCTCACTCCTACTAGTGAATGTAATGTAACACACACCCATACAATGCGCACCACCCCGTGATGTTTTTCTCACTGCTACTAGTGAATGTAATGTAACACCCACCCATACAATGCGCACCACCCCGTGATGTTTTTCTCACTCCTACTAGTGAATCTAATGTAACACACACCCATACAATGCGCACCAGCCCGTGATGTTTTTCTCACTCCTACTAGTGAATCTAATGTAACACACACCCATACAATGCGCACCACCCCGTGATGTTTTTCTCACTCCTACTAGTGAATCTAATGTAACACACACCCATACAATGCGCACCACCCCGTGATGTTTTTCTCACTCCTACTAGTGAATGTAATGTAACACATGCCCATACAATGCGCACCACCCCGTGATGTTTTTCTCACTCCTACTAGTGAATGTAATGTAACACACACCCATACAATGCGCACCACCCCGTGATGTTTTTCTCACTCCTACTAGTGAATGTAATGTAACACACCCATACAATGCGCACCACCCCCTGATGTTTTTCTCACTCCTACTAGTGAATGTAATGTAACGCACACCCATACAATGCGCACCACCCCGTGATGTTTTTCTCACTGCTAATAGTGAATGTAATGTAACGCACACCCATACAATGCGCACCACCCCGTGATGTTTTTCTCACTCCTACTAGTGAATGTAATGTAACGCACACCCATTCAATGCGCACCACCCCGTGATGTTTCTCTCACTCCTACTAGTGAATGTAATGTAACGCACACCCATAAAATGCGCACCACCCCGTGATGATTCTCTCACTCCTACTAGTGAATCTAATGTAACACACACCCATACAATGCGCACCACCCCGTGATGTTTCTCTCACTACTACTAGTGAATCTAATGTAACACACACCCATACAATGCGCACCACCCCGTGATGTTTTTCTCACTCCTACTAGTGAATCTAATGTAACACACACCCATACAATGCGCACCACCCCGTGATGTTTTTCTCACTCCTACTAGTGAATGTAATGTAACACACACCCATACAATGCGCACCACCCCGTGATGTTTTTCTCACTCCTACTAGTGAATGTAGTGTAACACACACCCATACAATGCGCACCACCCCGTGATGTTTTTCTCACTGCTAGTAGTGAATGTTGTGTAACACACACCCATACAATGCGCACCACCCCGTGATGTTTTTCTCACTCCTACTAGTGAATGTAATGTAACACACGCCCATACAATGCGCACCAACTTGTGATGTTTTTCTCACTCCTACTAGTGAATGTAATGTAACACACACCCATACAATGCGCACCAACCCGTGATGTTTTTCTCACTCCTACTAGTGAATGTAATGTAACACACACCCATACAATGCGCACCACCCCGTGATGTTTTTCTCACTCCTACTAGTGAATGTAATGTAACACACACCCATACAATGCGCAACACCCCGTGATGTTTTTCTCACTCCTACTAGTGAATGTAGTGTAACACACACCCATACAATGCGCACCACCCCGTGATGTTTTTCTCACTGCTAGTAGTGAATGTAGTGTAACACACACCCATACAATGCGAACCACCCCGTGATGTTTTTCTCACTCCTACTAGTGAATGTAATGTAACACACACCCATACAATGCGCACCACCCTGTGATGTTTTTCTCACTCTTACTAGTGAATGTAATGTAACACACACCCATACAATGCGCACCACCCCGTGATGTTTTTCTCACTCCTACTAGTGAATGTAATGTAACACACCCATACAATGCGCACCACCCCGTGATGTTTTTCTCACTCCTACTAGTGAATGTAATGTAACACACACCCATACAATGCGCACCACCCCGTGATGTTTCTCTCACTCCTACTAGTGAATCTAATGTAACACACACCCATACAATGCGCACCACCCCGTGATGTTTCTCTTACTCCTACTAGTGAATCTAATGTAACACACACCCATACAATGCGCACCACCCCGTGATAATTTTCTCACTCCTACTAGTGAATGTAATGTAACACACACCCATACAATGCGCACCACCCCGTGATGATTTTCTCACTCCTACTAGTGAATGTAATGTAACACACACCCATACAATGCGCACCACCCCGTGATGTTTTTCTCACTCCTACTAGTGAATGTAGTGTAACACAAACCCATACAATGCGCACCACCCCGTGATGTTTTTCTCACTGCTAGTAGTGAATGTAGTGTAACACACACCCATACAATGCGCACCACCCCGTGATGATTTTCTCACTCCTAGTAGTGCATCTAATGTAACAAACACCCATACAATGCGCACCACGCCGTGATGTTTTTCTCACTCCTACTAGTGAATGTAATGTAACACACACCCATACAATGCGCACCACCCCGTGATGTTTTTCTCACTCCTACTAGTGAATGTAATGTAACGCACACCCATACAATGCGCACCACCCCGTGATGTTTTTCTCACTCCTACTAGTGAATGTAATGTAATACACACCCATACAATGCGCACCACCCCGTGATGTTTTTCTCACTCCTACTAGTGAATGTAATGTAACACACACCCATACAATGCGCACCACCCCGTGATGTTTTTCTCACTCCTACTAGTGAATGTAATGTAACACACACCCATACAATGCACACCACCCCGTGATGTTTTTCTCACTCCTACTAGTGAATGTAATGTAACGCACACCCATACAATGCGCACCACCCCGTGATGATTTTCTCACTCCTACTAGTGAATGTAATGTAACACACACCCATACAATGCGCACCACCCCGTGATGTTTTTCTCACTGCTACTAGTGAATGTAATGTAACACACACCCATACAATGCGCACCACCCCGTGATGTTTTTCTCACTGCTACTAGTGAATGTAATGTAACACCCACCCATACAATGCGCACCACCCCGTGATGTATTTCTCACCGCTAGTAGTGAATGTAGTGTAACACACACCCATACAATGCGCACCACCCCGTGATGTTTTTCTCACTCCTACTAGTGAATGTAATGTAACACACACCCATACAATGCGCACCACCCGGTGATGATTTTCTCACTCCTACTAGTGAATCTAATGTAACAAACACCCATAAAATGCGCACCACCCCGTGATGTTTTTCTCACTCCTACTAGTGAATGTAATGTAACACACACCCATACAGTGCGGACCACCCCGTGATGTTTTTCTCACTCCTACTAGTGAATGTAATGTAACACACACCCATACAATGCGCACCACCCCGTGATGTTTTTCTCACTCCTACTAGTGAATGTAATGTAACACAGACCCATACAATGTGCACCACCCCGTGATGTTTTTCTCACTCCTACTAGTGAATGTAATGTAACACACACCCATACAATTCGCACCACCCCGTGATGTTTTTCTCACTCCTACTAGTGAATGTAATGTAACACACACCCATACAATGCGCACCACCCCGTGATGTTTTTCTCACTCCTACTAGTGAATGTAATGTAACGCACACCCATACAATGCGCACCACCCCGTGATGTTTTTCTCACTGCTAATAGTGAATGTAATGTAACGCACACCCATACAATGCGCACCACCCCGTGATGTTTTTCTCACTCCTACTAGTGAATGTAATGTAACGCACACCCATACAATGCGCACCACCCCGTGATGTTTCTCTCACTCCTACTAGTGAATGTAATGTAACGCACACCCATACAATGCGCACCACCCCGTGATGTTTCTCTCACTCCTACTAGTGAATGTAATGTAACACACACCCATACAATGCGCACCACCCCGTGATGTTTTTCTCACTCCTAGTAGTGAATGTAATGTAACACACACCCATACAATGCGCACCACCCCGTGATGTTTTTCTCACTCCTACTAGTGAATGTAATGTAACACACACCCATACAATGCGCACCACCCCGTGATGTTTTTCTCACTCCTACTAGTGAATGTAGTGTAACACACACCCTACAATGCGCAGCACCCCGTGATGTTTTTCTCACTGCTAGTAGTGAATGTAGTGTAACACACACCCATACAATGCGCACCACCCCGTGATGTTTTTCTCACTCCTACTAGTGAATGTAATGTAACACACACCCATACAATGCGCACCACCCCGTGATGATTTTCTCACTCCTACTAGTGAATCTAATGTAACGCACACCCATACAATGCGCACCACCCCGTGATGTTTTTCTCACTCCTACTAGTGAATGTAATGTAACGCACACCCATACAATGCGCAACACCCCGTGATGTTTTTCTCACTCCTACTAGTGAATGTAATGTAACACACACCCATACAATGCGCACCACCCCGTGATGTTTTTCTCACTCCTACTAGTGAATGTAATGTAACGCACACCCATACAATGCGCACCACCCCGTGATGTTTTTCTCACTCTTACTAGTGAATGTAATGTAACACACACCCATACAATGCGCACCACCCCGTGATGTTTTTCTCACTCCTACTAGTGAATGTAATGTAACACACACCCATACAATGCGCACCACCCCGTGATGTTTTTCTCACTCCTACTAGTGAATGTAATGTAACACACACCCATACAATGCGCACCACCCCGTGATGTTTTTCTCACTCCTACTAGTGAATGTAATGTAACACACACCCATACAATGCGCACCACCCCGTGATGTTTTTCTCACTCCTATTAGTGAATCTAATGTAACACACACCCATACAATGCGCACCACCCCATGATGTTTTTCTCACTCCTACGAGTGAATGTAATGTAACACACACCCATACAATGCTCACCACCCCGTGATGTTTTTCTCACTCCTACGAGTGAATGTAATGTAACACACACCCATAAAATGCGCACCACCCCGTGATGTTTTTCTCACTCCTAATATTGAATGTAATGTAACACACACCCATACAATGCGCACCACCCCATGATGTTTTTCTCACTCCTACTAGTGAATGTAATGTAACACACACCCATACAATGCGCACCACCCCGTGATGTTTTTCTCACTCCTACTAGTGAATCTAATGTAACACACACCCATACAATGCGCACCACCCCGTGATGTTTTTCTCACTCCTACTAGTGAATGTAATGTAACACACACCCATACAATGCGCACCACCCCGTGATGTTTTTCTCACTCCTACTAGTGAATGTAATGTAACACACACCCATACAATGCGCACCACCCCTTGATGTTTTTCTCACTCCTACTAGTGAATCTAATGTAACACACACCCATACAATGCGCACCACCCCGTGATGTTTTTCTCACTCCTACTAGTGAATGTAATGTAACACACACCCATACAATGCGCACCACCCCGTGATGTTTTTCTCACTCCTACTAGTGAATGTAATGTAACACACACCCATACAATGCGCACCACCCCGTGATGTTTTTCTCACTCCTACTAGTGAATGTAATGTAACACACACCCATACAATGCGCACCACCCCGTGATGTTTTTCTCACTCCTACTAGTGAATGTAATGTAACACACACCCATACAATGCGCACCACCCCGTGATGTTTTTCTCACTCCTACTAGTGAATGTAATGTAACACACCCATACAATGCGCACCACCCCCTGATGTTTTTCTCACTCCTACTAGTGAATGTAATGTAACGCACACCCATACAATGCGCACCACCCCGTGATGTTTTTCTCACTCCTACTAGTGAATGTAATGTAACGCACACCCATACAATGCGCACCACCCCGTGATGTTTTTCTCACTCCTACTAGTGAATGTAATGTAACGCACACCCATAAAATGCGCACCACCCCGTGATGTTTCTCTCACTCCTACTAGTGAATCTAATGTAACACACACCCATACAATGCGCACCACCCCGTGATGATTTTCTCACTCCTACTAGTGAATTTAATGTAACACACACCCATACAATGCGCACCACCCCGTGATGTTTTTCTCACTCCTACTAGTGAATGTGATGTAACACACACCCATACAATGCGCACCACCCCGTGATGTTTTTCTCACTCCTACTAGTGAATGTAATGTAACACACACCCATACAATGCGCACCACCCCGTGATGTTTTTCTCACTCCTACTAGTGAATGTAGTGTAACACACACCCATACAATGCGCACCACCCCGTGATGTTTTTCTCACTGCTAGTAGTGAATGTAGTGTAACACACACCCATACAATGCGCAGCACCCCGTGATATTTTTCTCACTCCTATTAGTGAATGTAATGTAACACACACCCATACAATCCGCACCACCCCGTGATGATTTTCTCACTCCTACTAGTGAATCTAATGTAACAAACACCCATACAATGCGCACCACCCCGTGATGTTTTTCTCACTCCTACTAGTGAATGTAATGTAACACACACCCATACAATGCGCACCACCCCGTGATGTTTTTCTCACTCCTACTAGTGAATCTAATGTAACACACACCCATACAATGCGCACCACCCCGTGATGTTTTTCTCACTCCTACTAGTGAATCTAATGTAACACACACCCATACAATGCGCACCACCCCGTGATGTTTTTCTCACTCCTACTAGTGAATGTAATGTAACACACACCCATACAATGCGCACCACCCCGTGATGTTTTTCTCACTCCTAGTAGTGAATGTAATGTAACACACACCCATACAATGCGCACCACCCCGTGATGTTTTTCTCACTCCTACTAGTGAATGTAATGTAACACACCCATACAATGCGCACCACCCCCTGATGTTTTTCTCACTCCTACTAGTGAATGTAATGTAACGCACACCCATACAATGCGCACCACCCCGTGATGTTTTTCTCACTCCTACTAGTGAATGTAATGTAACGCACACCCATACAATGCGCACCACCCCGTGATGTTTTTCTCACTCCTACTAGTGAATGTAATGTAACGCACACCCATACAATGCGCACCACCCCGTGATGTTTTTCTCACTCCTACTAGTGAATGTAATGTAACGCACACCCATAAAATGCGCACCACCCCGTGATGTTTCTCTCACTCCTACTAGTGAATCTAATGTAACACACACCCATACAATGCGCACCACCTCGTGATGATTTTCTCACTCCTACTAGTGAATTTAATGTAACACACACCCATACAATGCGCACCACCCCGTGATGTTTTTCTCACTCCTACTAGTGAATGTGATGTAACACACACCCATACAATGCGCACCACCCCGTGATGTTTTTCTCACTCCTACTAGTGAATGTAATGTAACACACACCCATACAATGCGCACCACCCCGTGATGTTTTTCTCACTCCTACTAGTGAATGTAATGTAACACACACCCATACAATGCGCACCACCCCGTGATGTTTTTCTCACTCCTACTAGTGAATCTAATGTAACACACACCCATACAATGCGCACCACCCCGTGATGTTTTTCTCACTCCTACTAGTGAATGTAATGTAACACACACCCATACAATGCGCACCACCCCGTGATGTTTTTCTCACTCCTACTAGTGAATGTAATGTAACGCACACCCATACAATGCGCACTACCCCGTGATGTTTTTCTCACTCCTACTAGTGAATGTAATGTAACGCACACCCATACAATGCGCACCACCCCGTGATGTTTCTCTCACTCCTACTAGTGAATGTAATGTACCGCACACCCATACAATGCGCACCACCCCGTGATGTTTCTCTCACTCCTACTAGTGAATGTAATGTAACACACACCCATACAATGCGCACCACCCCGTGATGTTTTTCTCACTCCTACTAGTGAATGTAATGTAACACACACCCATACAATGCGCACCACCCCGTGATGTTTTTCTCACTCCTACTAGTGAATGTAATGTAACACACACCCATACAATGCGCACCACCCCGTGATGTTTTTCTCACTCCTACTAGTGAATGTAGTGTAACACACACCCTACAATGCGCAGCACCCCGTGATGTTTTTCTCACTGCTAGTAGTGAATGTAGTGTAACACACACCCATACAATGCGCACCACCCCGTGATGTTTTTCTCACTCCTACTAGTGAATGTAATGTAACACACACCCATACAATGCGCACCACCCCGTGATGATTTTCTCACTCCTACTAGTGAATCTAATGTAACGCACACCCATACAATGCGCACCACCCCGTGATGTTTTTCTCACTCCTACTAGTGAATGTAATGTAACGCACACCCATACAATGCGCACCACCCCGTGATGTTTTTCTCACTCCTACTAGTGAATGTAATGTAACACACACCCATACAATGCGCAACACCCCGTGATGTTTTTCTCACTCCTACTAGTGAATGTAATGTAACACACACCCATACAATGCGCACCACCCCGTGATGTTTTTCTCACTCCTACTAGTGAATGTAATGTAACACACACCCATACAATGCGCACCACCCCGTGATGTTTTTCTCACTCTTACTAGTGAATGTAATGTAACACACACCCATACAATGCGCACCACCCCGTGATGTTTTTCTCACTCCTACTAGTGAATGTAATGTAACACACACCCATACAATGCGCACCACCCCGTGATGTTTTTCTCACTCCTACTAGTGAATGTAGTGTAACACACACCCATACAATGCGCACCACCCCGTGATGTTTTTCTCACTCCTACTAGTGAATGTAATGTAACACACACCCATACAATTTGCACCACCCCGTGATGTTTTTCTCACTCCTACTAGTGAATATAATGTAACACACACCCATACAATGCGCACCACCCCATGATGTTTTTCTCACTCCTACGAGTGAATGTAATGTAACACACACCCATACAATGCGCACCACCCCGTGATGTTTTTCTCACTCCTACGAGTGAATGTAATGTAACACACACCCATACAATGCGCACCACCCCGTGATGTTTTTCTCACTCCTAATATTGAATGTAATGTAACACACACCCATACAATGCGCACCACCCCATGATGTTTTTCTCACTCCTACTAGTGAATGTAATGTAACACACACCCATACAATGCGCACAACCCCGTGATGTTTTTCTCACTCCTACTAGTGAATCTAATGTAACACACACCCATACAATGCGCACCACCCCGTGATGTTTTTCTCACTCCTACTAGTGAATGTAATGTAACACACACCCATACAATGCGCACCACCCCGTGATGTTTTTCTCACTCCTACTAGTGAATGTAATGTAACACACCCATACAATGCGCACCACCCCCTGATGTTTTTCTCACTCCTACTAGTGAATGTAATGTAACGCACACCCATACAATGCGCACCACCCCGTGATGTTTTTCTCACTCCTACTAGTGAATGTAATGTAACGCACACCCATACAATGCGCACCACCCTGTGATGTTTTTCTCACTCCTACTAGTGAATGTAATGTAACGCACACCCATAAAATGCGCACCACCCCGTGATGTTTCTCTCACTCCTACTAGTGAATCTAATGTAACACACACCCATACAATGCGCACCACCCCGTGATAATTTTCTCACTCCTACTAGTGAATTTAATGTAACACACACCCATACAATGCGCACCACCCCGTGATGTTTTTCTCACTCCTACTAGTGAATGTGATGTAACACACACCCATACAATGCGCACCACCCCGTGATGTTTTTCTCACTCCTACTAGTGAATGTAATGTAACACACACCCATACAATGCGCACCACCCCGTGATGTTTTTCTCACTCCTACTAGTGAATCTAATGTAACACACACCCATACAATGCGCACCACCCCGTGATGTTTTTCTCACTCCTACTAGTGAATCTAATGTAACACACACCCATACAATGCGCACCACCCCGTGATGTTTTTCTCACTCCTACTAGTCAATGTAATGTAACACACACCCATACAATGCGCACCACCCCGTGATGTTTTTCTCACTCCTACTAGTGAATGTAATGTAACACACACCCATACAATGCGCACCACCCCGTGATGTTTTTCTCACTCCTACTAGTGAATGTAATGTAACACACACCCATACAATGCGCACCACCCCGTGATTTTTTTCTCACTCCTAGTAGTGAATGTAATGTAACACACACCCATACAATGCGCACCACCCCGTGATGTTTTTCTCACTCCTACTAGTGAATGTAATGTAACACACCCATACAATGCGCACCACCCCCTGATGTTTTTCTCACTCCTACTAGTGAATGTAATGTAACGCACACCCATACAATGCGCACCACCCCGTGATGTTTTTCTCACTCCTACTAGTGAATGTAATATAACGCACACCCATACAATGCGCACCACCCCGTGATGTTTTTCTCACTCCTACTAGTGAATGTAATGTAACGCACACCCATAAAATGCGCACCACCCCGTGATGTTTCTCTCACTCCTACTAGTGAATCTAATGTAACACACACCCATACAATGCGCACCACCCCGTGATGTTTCTCTCACTACTACTAGTGAATCTAATGTAACACACACCCATACAATGCGCACCACCCCGTGATGTTTTTCTCACTCCTACTAGTGAATGTAATATAACACACACCCATACAATGCGCACCACCCCGTGATGTTTTTCTCACTCCTACTAGTGAATCTAATGTAACACACACCCATACAATGCGCACCACCCCGTGATGTTTTTCTCACTCCTACTAGTGAATGTAATATAACACACACCCATACAATGCGCACCACCCCGTGATGTTTTTCTCACTCCTACTAGTGAATCTAATGTAACACACACCCATACAATGCGCACCACCCCGTGATGATTTTCTCACTCCTACTAGTGAGTGTAATGTAACGCACACCCATAAAATGCGCACCACCCCGTGATGTTTCTCTCACTCCTACTAGTGAATCTAATGTAACACACACCCATACAATGCGCACCACCCCGTGATGTTTCTCTCACTACTACTAGTGAATCTAATGTAACACACACCCATACAATGCGCACCACCCCGTGATGTTTTTCTCACTCCTATTAGTGAATGTAATGTAACACACACCCATACAATGCGCACCACCCCGTGATGTTTTTCTCACTCCTATTAGTGAATGTAATGTAACACACACCCATACAATGCGCACCACCCCGTGATGATTTTCTCACTCCTACTAGTGAGTGTAATGTAACACACACCCATACAATGTGCACCACCCCGTGATGTTTTTCTCCCTCCTACTAGTGAATGTAATGTAACGCACACCCATACAATGTGCACCACCCCGTGATGTTTTTCTCCCTCCTACTAGTGAATGTAATGTAACGCACACCCATACAATGCGCACCACCCCGTGATGTTTTTCTCACTCCTACTAGTGAATGTAATGTAACACACACCCATACAATGCGCACCACCCCGTGATATTTTTCTCACTCCTACTAGTGAATGTAATGTAACACACACCCATACAATGCGCACCACCCCGTGATAATTTTCTCACTCCTACTAGTGAATCTAATGTAACACACACCCATACAATGCGCACCACCCCGTGATGTTTTTCTCACTCCTACTAGTGAATGTAATGTAACACACACCCATACAATGCGCACCACCCCGTGATGTTTTTCTCACTCCTACTAGTGAATGTAATGTAACACACACCCATACAATGCGCACAACCCCGTGATGTTTTTCTCACTGCTACTAGTGAATGTAATGTAACACCCACCCATACAATGCGCACCACCCCGTGATGTTTTTCTCACTCCTACTAGTGAATCTAATGTAACACACACCAATACAATGCGCACCACCCCGTGATGTTTTTCTCACTCCTACTAGTAAATCTAATGGAACACACACCCATACAATGCGCACCACCCCGTGATGTTTTTCTCACTCCTACTAGTGAATGTAATGTAACACACGCCCATACAACGCGCACCACCAAGTGATGTTTTTCTCACTCCTACTAGTGAATGTAATGTAACACACACTCATACAATGCGCACCACCCCGTGATGTTTTTCTCACTCCTACTAGTGAATGTAATGTAACACACCCATACAATGCGCACCACCCCCTGATTTTTTCTCAGTCCTACTAGTGAATGTAATGTAACGCACACCCATACAATGCGCACCACCCCGTGATGTTTTTCTCACTGCTAATAGTGAATGTAATGTAACACACACCCATACAATGCGCACCACCACGTGATGTTTCTCTCACTCCTACTAGTGAATGTAATGTAACGCACACCCATACAATGCGCACCACCCCGTGATGTTTCTCTCACTCCTACTAGTGAATCTAATGTAACGCACACCCATAAAATGCGCACCACCCCGTGATGTTTCTCTCACTCCTACTAGTGAATCTAATGTAACACACACCCATACAATGCGCACCACCCCGTGATGTTTTTCTCACTCCTACTAGTGAATGTAATGTAACACACACCCATACAATGCGCACCACCCCGTGATGTTTTTCTCACTCCTACTAGTGAATGTAGTGTAACACACACCCTACAATGCGCAGCACCCCGTGATGTTTTTCTCACTCCTACTAGTGAATGTAATGTAACACACACCCATACAATGCGCACCACCCCGTGATGATTTTCTCACTCCTACTAGTGAATCTAATGTAACGCACACCCATACAATGCGCACCAGCCCGTGATGTGTTTCTCACTCCTACTAGTGAATGTAATGTAACACACACCCATACAATGCGCACCACCCCGTGATGTTTTTCTCACTCCTACTAGTGAATGTAATGTAACACACACCCATACAATGCGCACCACCCCGTGATGTTTTTCTCACTCCTACTAGTGAATGTAATGTAACACACACCCATACAATGCGCACCACCCCGTGATGTTTTTCTCACTCCTACTAGTGAATGTAATGTAACACACACCCATACAATGCGCAACACCCCGTGATGTTTTTCTCACTCCTATTAGTGAATGTAATGTAACACACACCCATACAATGCGCACCACCCCGTGATCTTTTTCTCACTCCTATTAGTGAATGTAATGTAACACACACCCATACAATGCGCACCACCCCGTGATGATTTTCTCACTCCTACTAGTGAGTGTAATGTAACACACACCCATACAATGCGCACCACCCCGTGATGTTTTTCTCCCTCCTACTAGTGAATGTAATGTAACACACACCCATACAATGCGCACCACCCCGTGATGTTTTTCTCACTCCTACTAGTGAATGTAATGTAACGCACACCCATAAAATGCGTACCACGCCGTGATGTTTCTCTCACTCCTACTAGTGAATCTAATGTAACACACACCCATACAATGCGCACCACCCCGTGATAATTTTCTCACTCCTACTAGTGAATCTAATGTAACACACACCCATGCAATGCGCACCACCCCGTGATGTTTTTCTCACTCCTACTAGTGAATCTAATGTAACACACACCCATACAATGCGCACCACCCCGTGATGTTTTTCTCACTCCTACTAGTGAATGTAATGTAACACACACCCATACAATGCGCACCACCCCGTGATGTTTTTCTCACTGCTACTAGTGAATGTAATGTAACACCCACCCATACAATGCGCACCACCCCGTGATGTTTTTCTCACTCCTACTAGTGAATCTAATGTAACACACACCAATACAATGCGCACCACCCCGTGATGTTTTTCTCACTCCTACTAGTAAATCTAATGGAACACACACCCATACAATGCACACCACCCCGTGATGTTTTTCTCACTCCTACTAGTGAATGTAATGTAACACACGCCCATACAATGCGCACCACCAAGTGATGTTTTTCTCACTCCTACTAGTGAATGTAATGTAACACACACTCATACAATGCGCACCACCCCGTGATGTTTTTCTCACTCCTACTAGTGAATGTAATGTAACACACCCATACAATGCGCACCATCCCCTGATTTTTTCTCAGTCCTACTAGTGAATGTAATGTAACGCACACCCATACAATGCGCACCACCCCGTGATGTTTTTCTCACTGCTAATAGTGAATGTAATGTAACGCACACCCATACAATGCGCACCACCCCGTGATGTTTCTCTCACTCCTACTAGTGAATGTAATGTAACGCACACCCATACAATGCGCACCACCCCGTGATGTTTCTCTCACTCCTACTAGTGAATGTAATGTAACGCACACCCATAAAATGCGCACCACCCCGTGATGTTTCTCTCACTCCTACTAGTGAATCTAATGTAACACACACCCATACAATGCGCACCACCCCGTGATGTTTCTCTCACTACTACTAGTGAATCTAATGTAACACACACCCATACAATGTGCAACACCCCGTGATGATTTTCTCACTCCTACTAGTGAATGTAATGTAACACACACCCATACAATGCGCACCACCCCGTGATGTTTTTCTCATTCCTACTAGTGAATGTAATGTAACACACACCAATACAATGCGCACCACCCCGTGATGTTTTTCTCACTCCTAGTAGTGAATGTAATGTAACACACACCCATACAATGCGCACCACCCCTTGATGTTTTTCTCACTCCTACTAGTGAATGTAATGTAACACACACCCATAAAATGCGCACCACACCATGATGTTTTTCTCACTCCTACTAGTGAATGTAGTGTAACACACACCCATACAATGCGCACCACCCCGTGATGTATTTCTCACTGCTAGTAGTGAATGTAGTGTAACACACACCCATACAATGCGCACCACCCCGTGATGTTTTTCTCACTCCTACTAGTGAATGTAATGTAACACACACCCATACAATGCGCACCACCCCGTGATGATTTTCTCACTCCTACTAGTGAATCTAATGTAACAAACACCCATAAAATGCGCACCACCACGTGATGTTTTTCTCACTCCTACTATTGAATGTAATGTAACACACACCCATACAATGCGCACCACCCCGTGATGTTTTTCTCACTCCTACTAGTGAATGTAATGTAACACAGACCCATACAATGTGCACCACCCCGTGATGTTTTTCTCACTCCTGCTAGTGAATGTAATGTAACACACACCCATACAATGCGCACCACCCCGTGATGTTTTTCTCACTCTTACTAGTGAATGTAATGTAACACACACCCATACAATGCGCACCACCCCGTGATGTTTTTCTCACTCCTACTAGTGAATGTAATGTAACGCACACGCATACAATGCGCACCACCCCGTGATGTTTTTCTCACTCCTACTGGTGAATCTAATGTAACACACACCCATACAATGCGCACCACCCCGTGATGTTTTTCTCACTCCTACTAGTGAATCTAATGTAACACACACCCATACAATGCGCACCACCCCGTGATGTTTTTCTCACTCCTGCTAGTGAATGTAATGTAACACACACCCATACAATGCGCACCACACCGTAATGTTTTTCTCACTCCTACTAATGAATGTAATGTAACACGCACCCATACAATGCGCACCACCCCGTGATGTTTTTCTCACTCCTACTAGTGAATGTAATGTAACACACACCCATACAATGCGCACCACCCCGTGATGTTTTTCTCACTCCTACTAGCGAATGTAATGTAACACACACGCATACAATGCGCACCACCCCGTGATGTTTTTCTCACTCCTACTGGTGAATCTAATGTAACACACACCCATACAATGCGCACCACCCCGTGATGTTTTTCTCACTCCTACTAGTGAATCTAATGTAACACACACCCATACAATGCGCACCACCCCGTGATGTTTTTCTCACTCCTGCTAGTGAATGTAATGTAACACACACCCATACAATGCGCACCACACCGTAATGTTTTTCTCACTCCTACTAATGAATGTAATGTAACACGCACCCATACAATGCGCACCACCCCGTGATGTTTTTCTCACTCCTGCTAGTGAATGTAATGTAACACACACCCATACAATGCGCACCACACCGTAATGTTTTTCTCACTCCTACTAATGAATGTAATGTAACACGCACCCATACAATGCGCACCACCCCGTGATGATTTTCTCACTCCTACTAGTGAATCTAATGTAACAAACACCCATACAATGCGCACCACCCCGTGATGTTTTTCTCACTCCTACTAGTGAATGTAATGTAACACACACCCATACAATGCGCACCACCCCGTGATGTTTTTCTCACTCCTACTAGTGAATGTAATGTAACACACACCCATACAATGCGCACCACCCCGTGATGTTTTTCTCACTCCTACTAGTGAATCTAATGTAACACACACCCATACAATGCGCACCACCCCGTGATGTTTTTCTCACTCCAACTAGTGAATGTAATGTAACACACACGCGTACAACACGCACCACCCCGTGATGATTTTCTCACTCCTACTAGTGAATGTAATGTAACACACACCCATACAACGCGCACCACCCCGTGATGTTTTTCTCACTCCTACTAGTGAATGTAATGTAACACACACCCATACAATGCGCACCACCCCGTGATGTTTTTCTCACTCCTACTAGTGAATGTAATGTAACACACACCCATACAATGCGCACCACCCCGTGATGTTCTTCTCACTCCTACTAGTGAATGTAATGTAACACACACCCATACAATGCGTACCACCCCGTGATGTTCTTCTCACTCCTACTAGTGAATCTAATGTAACACACACCAATACAATGCGCACCACCCCGTGATGTTTTTCTCACTCCTACTAGTGAATGTAATGTAACACACACCCATACAATGCGTACCACCCCGTGATGTTCTTCTCACTCCTAATAGTGAATCTAATGTAACACACACCAATACAATGCGCACCACCCCGTGATGTTTTTCTCACTCCTACTAGTGTATGTAATGTAACACACACCCATACAATGCGCACCACCCCGTGATGATTTTCTCACTCCTACTAGTGTATGTAATGTAACACACACCCATACAATGCGCACCACCCCGTGATGATTTTCTCACTCCTACTAGTGAATGTAATGTAACACACACCCATACAATGCGCACCACCCCGTGATGATTTTCTCACTCCTACTAGTGAATCTAATGTAACAAACACCCATACAATGCGCACCACCCCGTGATGTTTTTCTCACTCCTACTAGTGAATGTAATGTAACACACACCCATACAATGCGCACCACCCCGTGATGTTCTTCTCACTCCTACTAGTGAATCTAATGTAACACACACCCATACATTGCGCACCACCCCGTGATGTTTTTCTCACTCCTACTAGTGAATCTAATGTAACACACACCCATACAATGCGCACAACCCCGTGATGTTTTTCTCACTCCTACTAGTGAATGTAATGTAACACATACCCATACAATGCGCACCACCCCGTGATGTTTTTCTCACTCCTACTAGTGAATCTAATGTAACACACACCCATACAATGCGCACCACCCCGTGTTTTTCTCACTCCTACTAGTGAATCTAATGTAACACACACCCATACAATGCGCACCACCCCGTGATGTTTTTCTCACTCCTACTAGTGAATGTAATGTAACACACACCCATACAATGCGCACCACCCCGTGATGTTTTTCTCACTCCTACTAGTGAATGTAATGTAACACACACCCATACAATGCGCACCACCCCGTGATGTTTTTCTCACTCCTACTAGTGAATGTAATGTAACACACACCCATAAAATGCGCACCACCCCGTGATGTTTTTCTCCCTCCTACTAGTGAATGTAATGTAACATACACACATACAATGCGCACCACCCCCTGATGTTTTTCTGACTCCTACTAGTCATGTAATGTAACACACACCCATACAGTGCGCACCACCCCGTGATGTTTTTCTCACTCCTACTAGTGAATGTAATGTAACACACACCCATACAGTGCGCACCACCCCGTGATGTTTTTCTCACTCCTACTAGTGAATGTAATGTAACACACACCCATACAGTGCGCACCACCCCGTGATGATTTTCTCACTCCTACTAGTGAATCTAATGTAACAAACACCCATACAATGCGCACCACCCCGTGATGTTTTTCTCACTCCTAGTAGTGAATGTAATGTAACACACACCCATACAATGCGCACCACCCCTTGATGTTTTTCTCACTCCTACTAGTGAATGTAATGTAACACACACCCATAAAATGCGCACCACACCATGATGTTTTTCTCACTCCTACTAGTGAATGTAGTGTAACACACACCCATACAATGCGCACCACCCCGTGATGTATTTCTCACTGCTAGTAGTGAATGTAGTGTAACACACACCCATACAATGCGCACCACCCCGTGATGTTTTTCTCACTCCTACTAGTGAATGTAATGTAACACACACCCATACAATGCGCACCACCCCGTGATGTTTTTCTCACTCCTACTAGTGAATGTAATGTAACATACACCCATACAATGCGCACCACCCCGTGATGTTTTTCTCACTCCTACTAGTGAGTGTAGTGTAACACACACCCATACAATGCGCACCACCCCGTGATGTTTTTCTCACTCCTACTAGTGAATCTAATGTAACACACACCCATACAATGCGCACCACCGCGTGATGTTTTTCTCACTCCTACTAGTGAATGTAATGTAACACACACGCATACAACACGCACCACCCCGTGATGATTTTCTCACTCCTACTAGTGAATGTAATGTAACACACACCCATACAACGCGCACCACCCCGTGATGTTTTTCTCACTCCTATTAGTGAATGTAATGTAACACACACCCATACAATGCGCACCACCCCGTGATGTTTTTCTCACTGCTAGTAGTGAATGTAGTGTAACACACACCCATACAATGCGCACCACCCCGTGATGTTTTTCTCACTCCTACTAGTGAATGTAATGTAACACACACCCATACAATGCGCACCACCCCGTGATGATTTTCTCACTCCTACTAGTGAATCTAATGTAACGCACACCCATACAAGGCGCACCACCCCGTGATGTTTTTCTCACTCCTCCTAGTGAATGTAATGTAACACACACCCATACAATGCGCACCACCCCGTGATGTTTTTCTCACTCCTACTAGTGAATGTAATGTAACACACACCCATACAATGTGCACCACCCCGTGATGTTTTTCTCACTCCTACTAGTGAATGTAATGTAACACACACCCATACAATGCGCACCACCCCGTGATGTTTTTCTCACTCCTACTAGTGAATGTAATGTAACACACACCCATACAATGCGTACCACCCCGTGATGTTTTTCTCACTCCTACTAGTGAATGTAATGTAACACACACCCATACAATGCGCACCACCCCGTGATGTTTTTCTCACTCCTACTAGTGAATGTAATGTAACACACACCCATACAATGCGCAACACCCCGTGATGTTTTTCTCACTCCTATTAGTGAATGTAATGTAACACACACCCATACAATGCGCACCACCCCGTGATGATTTTCTCACTCCTACTAGTGAATGTAATGTAACACACACCCATACAATGCGCACCACCCCGTGATGTTTTTCTCACTCCTACTAGTGAATGTAATGTAACACACACCCATACAATGCGCACCATCCCGTGATGTTTTTCTCACTCCTACTAGTGAATGTAATGTAACACACACCCATACAATGCGCACCACCCCTTGATGTTTTTCTCACTCCTACTAGTGAATGTAATGTAACGCACACCCATAAAATGCGTACCACGCCGTGATGTTTCTCTCACTCCTACTAGTGAATCTAATGTAAAACACACCCATACAATGCGCACCACCCCGTGATGTTTTTCTCACTCCTACTAGTGAATGTAATGTAACACACACCCATACAATGCGCACCACCCCGTGATGTTTTTCTCACTCCTACTAGTGAATGTAATGTAACACACACCCATACAATGCGCACCACCCCGTGATGTTTTTCTCACTCCTACTAGTGAATGTAATGTAACACACACCCATACAATGCGCACCACCCCGTGATGTTTTTCTCACTGCTACTAGTGAATGTAATGTAACACCCAACCATACAATGCGCACCACCCCGTGATGTTTTTCTCACTCCTACTAGTGAATCTAATGTAACACACACCCATACAATGCGCACCACCCCGTGATGTTTTTCTCACTCCTACTAGTAAATCTAATGTAACACACACCCATACAATGCGCACCACCCCGTGATGTTTTTCTCACTCCTACTAGTGAATGTAATGTAACACACACCCATACAATGCGCACCACCCCGTGATGTTTTTCTCACTCCTACTAGTGAATGTAATGTAACACACACCCATACAATGCGCACCACCCCGTGATGTTTTTCTCACTCCTACTAGTGAATGTAATGTAACACACACCCATAAAATGCGCACCACCCCGTGATGTTTTTCTCACTCCTACTAGCGAATGTAATGTAACACACACGCATACAATGCGCACCACCCCGTGATGTTTTTCTCACTCCTACTGGTGAATCTAATGTAACACACACCCATACAATGCGCACCACCCCGTGATGTTTTTCTCACTCCTGCTAGTGAATCTAATGTAACACACACCCATACAATGCGCACCACCCCGTGATGTTTTTCTCACTCCTGCTAGTGAATGTAATGTAACACACACCCATACAATGCGCACCACACCGTAATGTTTTTCTCACTCCTACTAATGAATGTAATGTAACACGCACCCATACAATGCGCACCACCCCGTGATGATTTTCTCACTCCTACTAGTGAATCTAATGTAACAAACACCCATACAATGCGCACCACCCCGTGATGTTTTTCTCACTCCTACTAGTGAATGTAATGTAACACACACCCATACAATGCGCACCACCCCGTGATGTTTTTCTCACTCCTACTAGTGAATGTAATGTAACACACACCCATACAATGCGCACCACCCCGTGATGTTTTTCTCACTCCTACTAGTGAATCTAATGTAACACACACCCATACAATGCGCACCACCCCGTGATGTTTTTCTCACTCCTACTAGTGAATGTAATGTAACACACACGCGTACAACACGCACCACCCCGTGATGATTTTCTCACTCCTACTAGTGAATGTAATGTAACACACACCCATACAACGCGCACCACCCCGTGATGTTTTTCTCACTCCTACTAGTGAATGTAATGTAACACACACCCATACAATGCGCACCACCCCGTGATGTTTTTCTCACTCCTACTAGTGAATGTAATGTAACACACACCCATACAATGCGCACCACCCCGTGATGTTTTTCTCACTCCTACTAGTGAATGTAGTGTAACACACACCCATACAATGCGCACCACCCCGTGATGTTTTTCTCACTCCTACTAGTGAATGTAATCTAACACACACCCATACAATGCGCAGCACCCCGTGATGTTTTTCTCACTCCTACTAGTGAATCCAATGTAACACACACCCATACAATGCGCACCACCCCGTGATGTTTTTCTCACTCCTACTAGTGAATGTAATGTAACACACACCCATACAATGCGCACCACCCCGTGATGTTTTTCTCACTCCTACTAGTGAATGTAATGTAACACACACCCATACAATGCGCACCACCCCGTGATGTTTTTCTCACTCCTACTAGTGAATGTAATGTAACACACACCCATACAATGCGCACCACCCCGTGATGTTTTTCTCACTCCTACTAGTGAATGTAATGTAACACACACCCATACAATGCGCACCACCCCGTGATGTTTTTCTCACTACTACTAGTGAATGTAATGTAACACACACCCATACAATGCGCACCACCCCGTGATGTTTTTCTCACTCCTACTAGTGAATGTAATGTAACACACACCCATACAATGCGCACCACCCCGTGATGTTTTTCTCACTCCTACTAGCGAAGGTAATGTAACACACACGCATACAATGCGCACCACCCCGTGATGTTTTTCTCACTCCTACTGATGAATCTAATGTAACACACACCCATACAATGCGCACCACCCCGTGATGTTTTTCTCACTCCTACTAGTGAATCTAATGTAACACACACCCATACAATGCGCACCACCCCGTGATGTTTTTCTCACTCCTGCTAGTGAATGTAATGTAACACACACCCATACAATGCGCACCACACCGTGATGTTTTTCTCACTCCTACTAATGAATGTAATGTAACACGCACCCATACAATGCGCACCACCCCGTGATGTTTTTCTCACTCCTGCTAGTGAATGTAATGTAACACACACCCATACAATGCGCACCACACCGTAATGTTTTTCTCACTCCTACTAATGAATGTAATGTAACACGCACCCATACAATGCGCACCACCCCGTGATGATTTTCTCACTCCTACTAGTGAATCTAATGTAACAAACACCCATACAATGCGCACCACCCCGTGATGTTTTTCTCACTCCTACTAGTGAATGTAATGTAACACACACCCATACAATGCGCACCACCCCGTGATGTTTTTCTCACTCCTACTAGTGAATGTAATGTAACACACACCCATACAATGCGCACCACCCCGTGATGTTTTTCTCACTCCTACTAGTGAATCTAATGTAACACACACCCATACAATGCGCACCACCCCGTGATGTTTTTCTCACTCCTACTAGTGAATGTAATGTAACACACACGCGTACAACACGCACCACCCCGTGATGATTTTCTCACTCCTACTAGTGAATGTAATGTAACACACACCCATACAACGCGCACCACCACGTGATGTTTTTCTCACTCCTACTAGTGAATGTAATGTAACACACACCCATACAATGCGCACCACCCCGTGATGTTTTTCTCACTCCTACTAGTGAATGTAATGTAACACACACCCATACAATGCGCACCACCCCGTGATGTTCTTCTCACTCCTACTAGTGAATGTAATGTAACACACACCCATACAATGCGTACCACCCCGTGATGTTCTTCTCACTCCTACTAGTGAATCTAATGTAACACACACCAATACAATGCGCACCACCCCGTGATGTTTTTCTCACTCCTACTAGTGAATGTAATGTAACACACACCCATACAATGCGTACCACCCCGTGATGTTCTTCTCACTCCTAATAGTGAATCTAATGTAACACACACCAATACAATGCGCACCACCCCGTGATGTTTTTCTCACTCCTACTAGTGTATGTAATGTAACACACACCCATACAATGCGCACCACCCCGTGATGATTTTCTCACTCCTACTAGTGTATGTAATGTAACACACACCCATACAATGCGCACCACCCCGTGATGATTTTCTCACTCCTACTAGTGAATGTAATGTAACACACACCCATACAATGCGCACCACCCCGTGATGATTTTCTCACTCCTACTAGTGAATCTAATGTAACAAACACCCATACAATGCGCACCACCCCGTGATGTTTTTCTCACTCCTACTAGTGAATGTAATGTAACACACACCCATACAATGCGCACCACCCCGTGATGTTCTTCTCACTCCTACTAGTGAATCTAATGTAACACACACCCATACATTGCGCACCACCCCGTGATGTTTTTCTCACTCCTACTAGTGAATCTAATGTAACACACACCCATACATTGCGCACAACCCCGTGATGTTTTTCTCACTCCTACTAGTGAATGTAATGTAACACATACCCATACAATGCGCACCACCCCGTGATGTTTTTCTCACTCCTACTAGTGAATCTAATGTAACACACACCCATACAATGCGCACCACCCCGTGTTTTTCTCACTCCTACTAGTGAATCTAATGTAACACACACCCATACAATGCGCACCACCCCGTGATGTTTTTCTCACTCCTACTAGTGAATGTAATGTAACACACACCCATACAATGCGCACCACCCCGTGATGTTTTTCTCACTCCTACTAGTGAATGTAATGTAACACACACCCATACAATGCGCACCACCCCGTGATGTTTTTCTCACTCCTACTAGTGAATGTAATGTAACACACACCCATAAAATGCGCACCACCCCGTGATGTTTTTCTCCCTCCTACTAGTGAATGTAATGTAACATACACCCATACAATGCGCACCACCCCCTGATGTTTTTCTGACTCCTACTAGTCATGTAATGTAACACACACCCATACAGTGCGCACCACCCCGTGATGTTTTTCTCACTCCTACTAGTGAATGTAATGTAACACACACCCATACAGTGCGCACCACCCCGTGATGTTTTTCTCACTCCTACTAGTGAATGTAATGTAACACACACCCATACAGTGCGCACCACCCCGTGATGATTTTCTCACTCCTACTAGTGAATCTAATGTAACAAACACCCATACAATGCGCACCACCCCGTGATGTTTTTCTCACTCCTAGTAGTGAATGTAATGTAACACACACCCATACAATGCGCACCACCCCTTGATGTTTTTCTCACTCCTACTAGTGAATGTAATGTAACACACACCCATAAAATGCGCACCACACCATGATGTTTTTCTCACTCCTACTAGTGAATGTAGTGTAACACACACCCATACAATGCGCACCACCCCGTGATGTATTTCTCACTGCTAGTAGTGAATGTAGTGTAACACACACCCATACAATGCGCACCACCCCGTGATGTTTTTCTCACTCCTACTAGTGAATGTAATGTAACACACACCCATACAATGCGCACCACCCCGTGATGTTTTTCTCACTCCTACTAGTGAATGTAATGTAACATACACCCATACAATGCGCACCACCCCGTGATGTTTTTCTCACTCCTACTAGTGAGTGTAGTGTAACACACACCCATACAATGCGCACCACCCCGTGATGTTTTTCTCACTCCTACTAGTGAATCTAATGTAACACACACCCATACAATGCGCACCACCGCGTGATGTTTTTCTCACTCCTACTAGTGAATGTAATGTAACACACACGCATACAACACGCACCACCCCGTGATGATTTTCTCACTCCTACTAGTGAATGTAATGTAACACACACCCATACAACGCGCACCACCCCGTGATGTTTTTCTCACTCCTATTAGTGAATGTAATGTAACACACACCCATACAATGCGCACCACCCCGTGATGTTTTTCTCACTCCTACTAGTGAATGTAATGTAACACACACCCATACAATGCGCACCACCCCGTGATGTTTTTCTCACTCCTACTAGTGAATCTAATGTAACACACACCCATACAATGCGCACCACCCCGTGATGTTTTTCTCACTGCTACTAGTGAATGTAATGTAACACACCCATACAATGCGCACCACCCGTGATGTTTTTCTCACTCCTACTAGTGAATGTAATGTAACACACACCCATACAATGCGCACCACCCCGTGATGTTTTTCTCACTCCTACTAGTGAATGTAATGTAACACACACCCATACAATGCGCACCACCCCGTGATGTTTTTCTCACTCCTACTAGTGAATGTAATGTAACACACACCCATACAATGCGAACCACCCCGTGATGTTTTTCTCACTCCTACTAGTGAATGTAGTGTAACACACACCCTACAATGCGCACCACCCCGTGATGTTTTTCTCACTGCTAGTAGTGAATGTAGTGTAACACACACCCATACAATGCGCACCACCCCGTGATGTTTTTCTCACTCCTACTAGTGAATGTAATGTAACACACACCCATACAATTCGCACCACCCCGTGATGATTTTCTCACTCCTACTAGTGAATCTAATGTAACGCACACCCATACAAGGCGCACCACCCCGTGATGTTTTTCTCACTCCTACTAGTGAATGTAATGTAACACACACCCATACAATGCGCACCACCCCGTGATGTTTTTCTCACTCCTACTAGTGAATGTAATGTAACACACACCCATACAATGTGCACCACCCCGTGATGTTTTTCTCACTCCTACTAGTGAATGTAATGTAACACACACCCATACAATGCGCACCACCCCGTGATGTTTTTCTCACTCCTACTAGTGAATGTAATGTAACACACACCCATACAATGCGCACCACCCCGTGATGTTTTTCTCACTCCTACTAGTGAATGTAATGTAACACACACCCATACAATGCGCACCACCCCGTGATGTTTTTCTCACTCCTACTAGTGAATCTAATGTAACACACACCCATACAATGCGCAACACCCCGTGATGTTTTTCTCACTCCTATTAGTGAATGTAATGTAACACACACCCATACAATGCGCACCACCCCGTGATGATTTTCTCACTCCTACTAGTGAATGTAATGTAACACACACCCATACAATGCGCACCACCCCGTGATGTTTTTCTCACTCCTACTAGTGAATGTAATGTAACACACACCCATACAATGCGCACCACCCCGTGATGTTTTTCTCACTCCTACTAGTGAATGTAATGTAACACACACCCATACAATGCGCACCACCCCGTGATGTTTTTCTCACTCCTACTAGTGAATGTAATGTAACGCACACCCATAAAATGCGTACCACGCCGTGATGTTTCTCTCACTCCTACTAGTGAATCTAATGTAAAACACACCCATACAATGCGCACCACCCCGTGATGTTTTTCTCACTCCTACTAGTGAATGTAATGTAACACACACCCATACAATGCGCACCACCCCGTGATGTTTTTCTCACTCCTACTAGTGAATGTAATGTAACACACACCCATACAATGCGCACCACCCCGTGATGTTTTTCTCACTCCTACTAGTGAATGTAATGTAACACACACCCATACAATGCGCACCACCCCGTGATGTTTTTCTCACTGCTACTAGTGAATGTAATGTAACACCCAACCATACAATGCGCACTACCCCGTGATGTTTTTCTCACTCCTACTAGTGAATCTAATGTAACACACACCCATACAATGCGCACCACCCCGTGATGTTTTTCTCACTCCTACTAGTAAATCTAATGTAACACACACCCATACAATGCGCACCACCCCGTGATGTTTTTCTCACTCCTACTAGTGAATGTAATGTAACACACGCCCATACAATGCGCACCACCAAGTGATGTATTTCTCACTCCTACTAGTGAATGTAATGTAACACACACTCATACAATGCGCACCACCCCGTGATGTTTTTCTCACTCCTACTAGTGAATGTAATGTAACACACCCATACAATGCGCACCACCCCCTGATGTTTTTCTCACTCCTACTAGTGAATGTAATGTAACGCACACCCATACAATGCGCACCACCCCGTGATGTTTTTCTCACTGCTACTAGTGAATGTAATGTAACGCACACCCATACAATGCGCACCACCCCGTGATGTTTCTCTCACTCCTACTAGTGAATGTAATGTAACGCACACCCATACAATGCGCACCACCCCGTGATGTTTCTCTCACTCCTACTAGTGAATCTAATGTAACACACACCCATACAATGCGCACCACCCCGTGATGATTTTCTCACTACTACTAGTGAATCTAATGTAACACACACCCATACAATGTGCAACACCCCGTGATAATTTTCTCACTCCTACTAGTGAATGTAATGTAACACACACCCATACAATGCGCACCACCCCGTGATGTTTTTCTCACTCCTACTAGTGAATGTAATGTAACACACACCAATACAATGCGCACCACCCCGTGATGTTTTTCTCACTCCTAGTAGTGAATGTAATGTAACACACACCCATACAATGCGCACCACCCCGTGATGTTTTTCTCACTCCTACTAGTGAATGTAATGTAACACACACCCATACAATGCGCACCACCCCGTGATGTATTTCTCACTGCTAGTAGTGAATGTAGTGTAACACACACCCATACAATGCGCACCACCCCGTGATGTTTTTCTCACTCTTACTAGTGAATGTAATGTAACACACACCCATACAATGCGCACCACCCCGTGATGTTTTTCTCACTCCTACTAGTGAATGTAATGTAACACACACCCATACAATGCGCACCACCCCGTGATGTTTTTCTCACTCCTACTAGTGAGTGTAGTGTAACACACACCCATACAATGCGCACCACCCCGTGATGTTTTTCTCACTCCTACTAGTGAATCTAATGTAACACACACCCATACAATGCGCACCACCCCGTGATGTTTTTCTCACTCCTACTAGTGAATGTAATGTAACACACACGCGTACAACACGCACCACCCCGTGATGATTTTCTCACTCCTACTAGTGAATGTAATGTAACACACACCCATACAACGCGCACCACCCCGTGATGTTTTTCTCACTCCTACTAGTGAATGTAATGTAACACACACCCATACAACGCGCACCACCCCGTGATGTTTTTCTCACTCCTACTAGTGAATGTAATGTAACACACACCCATACAATGCGCACCACCCCGTGATGTTTTTCTCACTCCTACTAGTGAATGTAGTGTAACACACACCCATACAATGCGCACCACCCCGTGATGTTTTTCTCACTCCTACTAGTGAATGTAATGTAACACACACCCATACAATGCGCAGCACCCCGTGATGTTTTTCTCACTCCTACTAGTGAATCCAATGTAACACACACCCATACAATGCGCACCACCCCGTGATGTTTTTCTCACTCCTACTAGTGAATGTAATGTAACACACACCCATACAATGCGCACCACCCCGTGATGTTTTTCTCACTCCTACTAGTGAATGTAATGTAACACACACCCATACAATGCGCACCACCCCGTGATGTTTTTCTCACTCCTACTAGTGAATGTAATGTAACACACACCCATACAATGCGCACCACCCCGTGATGTTTTTCTCACTCCTACTAGTGAATGTAATGTAACACACACCCATACAATTCGCACCACCCCGTGATGTTTTTCTCACTCCTACTAGTGAATGTAATGTAACACACACCCATACAATGCGCACCACCACGTGATGTTTTTCTCACTCCTACTAGCGAATGTAATGTAACACACACGCATACAATGCGCACCACCCCGTGATGTTTTTCTCACTCCTACTGGCGAATCTAATGTAACACACACCCATACAATGCGCACCACCCCGTGATGTTTTTCTCACTCCTACTAGTGAATCTAATGTAACACACACCCATACAATGCGCACCACCCCGTGATGTTTTTCTCACTCCTGCTAGTGAATGTAATGTAACACACACCCATACAATGCGCACCACACCGTAATGTTTTTCTCACTCCTACTAATGAATGTAATGTAACACGCACCCATACAATGCGCACCACCCCGTGATGATTTTCTCACTCCTACTAGTGAATCTAATGTAACAAACACCCATACAATGCGCACCACCCCGTGATGTTTTTCTCACTCCTACTAGTGAATGTAATGTAACACACACCCATACAATGCGCACCACCCCGTGATGTTTTTCTCACTCCTACTAGTGAATGTAATGTAACACACACCCATACAATGTGCACCACCCCGTGATGTTTTTCTCACTCCTACTAGTGAATCTAATGTAACACACACCCATACAATGCGCACCACCCCGTGATGTTTTTCTCACTCCTACTAGTGAATGTAATGTAACACACACGCGTACAACACGCACCACCCCGTGATGATTTTCTCACTCCTACTAGTGAATGTAATGTAACACACACCCATACAACGCGCACCACCCCGTGATGTTTTTCTCACTCCTACTAGTGAATGTAATGTAACACACACCCATACAACGCGCACCACCCCGTGATGTTTTTCTCACTCCTACTAGTGAATGTAATGTAACACACACCCATACAATGCGCACCACCCCGTGATGTTTTTCTCACTCCTACTAGTGAATGTAGTGTAACACACACCCATACAATGCGCACCACCCCGTGATGTTTTTCTCACTCCTACTAGTGAATGTAGTGTAACACACACCCATACAATGCGCACCACCCCGTGATGATTTTCTCACTCCTACTAGTGAATGTAATGTAACACACACCCATACAATGCGCAGCACCCCGTGATGTTTTTCTCACTCCTACTAGTGAATCCAATGTAACACACACCCATACAATGCGCACCACCCCGTGATGTTTTTCTCACTCCTACTAGTGAATGTAATGTAACACACACCCATACAATGCGCACCACCCCGTGATGTTTTTCTCACTCCTACTAGTGAATGTAATGTAACACACACCCATACAATGCGCACCACCCCGTGATGTTTTTCTCACTCCTACTAGTGAATGTAATGTAACACACACCCATACAATGCGCACCACCCCGTGATGTTTTTCTCACTCCTACTAGTGAATGTAATGTAACACACACCCATACAATGCGCACCACCCCGTGATGTTTTTCTCACTCCTACTAGTGAATGTAATGTAACACACACCCATACAATGCGCACCACCCCGTGATGTTTTTCTCACTCCTACTAGCGAATGTAATGTAACACACACGCATACAATGCGCACCACCCCGTGATGTTTTTCTCACTCCTACTGGTGAATCTAATGTAACACACACCCATACAATGCGCACCACCCCGTGATGTTTTTCTCACTCCTACTAGTGAATCTAATGTAACACACACCCATACAATGCGCACCACCCCGTGATGTTTTTCTCACTCCTGCTAGTGAATGTAATGTAACACACACCCATACAATGCGCACCACACCGTAATGTTTTTCTCACTCCTACTAATGAATGTAATGTAACACGCACCCATACAATGCGCACCACCCCGTGATGTTTTTCTCACTCCTGCTAGTGAATGTAATGTAACACACACCCATACAATGCGCACCACACCGTGATGTTTTTCTCACTCCTACTAATGAATGTAATGTAACACGCACCCATACAATGCGCACCACCCCGTGATGATTTTCTCACTCCTACTAGTGAATCTAATGTAACAAACACCCATACAATGCGCACCACCCCGTGATGTTTTTCTCACTCCTACTAGTGAATGTAATGTAACACACACCCATACAATGCGCACCACCCCATGATGTTTTTCTCACTCCTACTAGTGAATGTAATGTAACACACACCCATACAATGCGCACCACCCCGTGATGTTTTTCTCACTCCTACTAGTGAATCTAATGTAACACACACCCATATAATGCGCACCACCCCGTGATGTTTTTCTCACTCCTACTAGTGAATGTAATGTAACACACACGCGTACAACACGCACCACCCCGTGATGATTTTCTCACTCCTACTAGTGAATGTAATGTAACACACACCCATACAACGCGCACCACCCCGTGATGTTTTTCTCACTCCTACTAGTGAATGTAATGTAACACACACCCATACAATGCGCACCACCCCGTGATGTTTTTCTCACTCCTACTAGTGAATGTAATGTAACACACACCCATACAATGCGCACCACCCCGTGATGTTCTTCTCACTCCTACTAGTGAATGTAATGTAACACACACCCATACAATGCGTACCACCCCGTGATGTTCTTCTCACTCCTACTAGTGAATCTAATGTAACACACACCAATACAATGCGCACCACCCCGTGATGTTTTTCTCACTCCTACTAGTGAATGTAATGTAACACACACCCATACAATGCGTACCACCCCGTGATGTTCTTCTCACTCCTAATAGTGAATCTAATGTAACACACACCAATACAATGCGCACCACCCCGTGATGTTTTTCTCACTCCTACTAGTGTATGTAATGTAACACACACCCATACAATGCGCACCACCCCGTGATGATTTTCTCACTCCTACTAGTGTATGTAATGTAACACACACCCATACAATGCGCACCACCCCGTGATGATTTTCTCACTCCTACTAGTGAATGTAATGTAACACACACCCATACAATGCGCACCACCCCGTGATGATTTTCTCACTCCTACTAGTGAATCTAATGTAACAAACACCCATACAATGCGCACCACCCCGTGATGTTTTTCTCACTCCTACTAGTGAATGTAATGTAACACACACCCATACAATGCGCACCACCCCGTGATGTTCTTCTCACTCCTACTAGTGAATCTAATGTAACACACACCCATACATTGCGCACCACCCCGTGATGTTTTTCTCACTCCTACTAGTGAATCTAATGTAACACACACCCATACAATGCGCACAACCCCGTGATGTTTTTCTCACTCCTACTAGTGAATGTAATGTAACACATACCCATACAATGCGCACCACCCCGTGATGTTTTTCTCACTCCTACTCGTGAATCTAATGTAACACACACCCATACAATGCGCACCACCCCGTGTTTTTCTCACTCCTACTAGTGAATCTAATGTAACACACACCCATACAATGCGCACCACCCCGTGATGTTTTTCTCACTCCTACTAGTGAATGTAATGTAACACACACCCATACAATGCGCACCACCCCGTGATGTTTTTCTCACTCCTACTAGTGAATGTAATGTAACACACACCCATACAATGCGCACCACCCCGTGATGTTTTTCTCACTCCTACTAGTGAATGTAATGTAACACACACCCATAAAATGCGCACCACCCCGTGATGTTTTTCTCCCTCCTACTAGTGAATGTAATGTAACATACACCCATACAATGCGCACCACCCCCTGATGTTTTTCTGACTCCTACTAGTCATGTAATGTAACACACACCCATACAGTGCGCACCACCCCGTGATGTTTTTCTCACTCCTACTAGTGAAAGTAATGTAACACACACCCATACAGTGCGCACCACCCCGTGATGTTTTTCTCACTCCTACTAGTGAATGTAATGTAACACACACCCATACAGTGCGCACCACCCCGTGATGATTTTCTCACTCCTACTAGTGAATCTAATGTAACAAACACCCATACAATGCGCACCACCCCGTGATGTTTTTCTCACTCCTAGTAGTGAATGTAATGTAACACACACCCATACAATGCGCACCACCCCTTGATGTTTTTCTCACTCCTACTAGTGAATGTAATGTAACACACACCCATAAAATGCGCACCACACCATGATGTTTTTCTCACTCCTACCAGTGAATGTAGTGTAACACACACCCATACAATGCGCACCACCCCGTGATGTATTTCTCACTGCTAGTAGTGAATGTAGTGTAACACACACCCATACAATGCGCACCACCCCGTGATGTTTTTCTCACTCCTACTAGTGAATGTAATGTAACACACACCCATACAATGCGCACCACCCCGTGATGTTTTTCTCACTCCTACTAGTGAATGTAATGTAACATACATCCATACAATGCGCACCACCCCGTGATGTTTTTCTCACTCCTACTAGTGAGTGTAGTGTAACACACACCCATACAATGCGCACCACCCCGTGATGTTTTTCTCACTCCTACTAGTGAATCTAATGTAACACACACCCATACAATGCGCACCACCGCGTGATGTTTTTCTCACTCCTACTAGTGAATGTAATGTAACACACACGCATACAACACGCACCACCCCGTGATGATTTTCTCACTCCTAATAGTGAATGTAATGTAACACACACCCATACAACGCGCACCACCCCGTGATGTTTTTCTTACTCCTATTAGTGAATGTAATGTAACACACACCCATACAATGCGCACCACCCCGTGATGTTTTTCTCACTCCTACTAGTGAATGTAATGTAACACACACCCATACAATGCGCACCACCCCGTGATGTTTTTCTCACTCCTACTAGTGAATCTAATGTAACACACACCCATACAATGCGCACCACCCCGTGATGTTTTTCTCACTGCTACTAGTGAATGTAATGTAACACACCCATACAATGCGCACCACCCGTGATGTTTTTCTCACTCCTACTAGTGAATGTAATGTAACACACACCCATACAATGCGCACCACCCCGTGATGTTTTTCTCACTCCTACTAGTGAATGTAATGTAACACACACCCATACAATGCGCACCACCCCGTGATGTTTTTCTCACTCCTACTAGTGAATGTAATGTAACACACACCCATACAATGCGCACCACCCCGTGATGTTTTTCTCACTCCTACTAGTGAATCTAATGTAACACACACCCATACAATGCGCACCACCCCGTGATGTTTTTCTCACTCCTACTAGTGAATCTAATGTAACACACACCCATACAATGCGCACCACACCGTGATGATTTTCTCACTAATACTAGTGAATCTAATGTAACACACACCCATACAATGCGCACCACCCCGTGATGATTTTCTCACTCCTACTAGTGAATCTAATGTAACACACACCCATACAATGCGCACCACCCCGTGATGTTTTTCTCACTCCTACTAGTGAATGTAATGTAACACACACCCATACAATGCGCACCACCCCGTGATGTTCTTCTCACTCCTACTAGTGAATGTAATGTAACACCCACCCATACAATGCGTACCACCCCGTGATGTTCTTCTCACTCCTACTAGTGAATCTAAGGTAACACACACCAATACAATGCGCACCACCCCGTGATGTTTTTCTCACTCCTACTAGTGAATGTAATGTAACACACACCCATACAATGCGTACCACCCCGTGATGTTCTTCGCACTCCTAATAGTGAATCTAATGTAACACACACCAATACAATGCGCACCACCCCGTGATGTTTTTCTCACTCCTACTAGTGTATGTAATGTAACACACACCCATACAATGCGCACCACCCCGTGATGATTTTCTCACTCCTACTAGTGTATGTAATGTAACACACACCCATACAATGCGCACCACCCCGTGATGATTTTCTCACTCCTACTAGTGAATGTAATGTAACACACACCCATACAATGCGCACCACACCGTGATGATTTTCTCACTCCTACTAGTGAATCTAATGTAACACACACCCATACAATGCGCACCACCCCGTGATGTTTTTGTCACTCCTACTAGTGAATCTAATGTAACACACACCCATACAATGCGCACCACCCCGTGATGTTTTTCTCACTGCTACTAGTGAATGTAATGTAACACACCCATACAATGCGCACCACCCGTGATGTTTTTCTCACTCCTACTAGTGAATGTAATGTAACACACACCCATACAATGCGCACCACCCCGTGATGTTTTTCTCACTCCTACTAGTGAATGTAATGTAACACACACCCATACAATGCGCACCACCCCGTGATGTTTTTCTCACTCCTACTAGTGAATGTAATGTAACACACACCCATACAATGCGCACCACCCCGTGATGTTTTTCTCACTCCTACTAGTGAATCTAATGTAACACACACCCATACAATGCGCACCACCCCGTGATGTTTTTCTCACTCCTACTAGTGAATCTAATGTAACACACACCCATACAATGCGCACCACACCGTGATGATTTTCTCACTAATACTAGTGAATCTAATGTAACACACACCCATACAATGCGCACCACCCCGTGATGATTTTCTCACTCCTACTAGTGAATCTAATGTAACACACACCCATACAATGCGCACCACCCCGTGATGTTTTTCTCACTCCTACTATGAATGTAATGTAACACACACCCATACAATGCGCACCACCCCGTGATGTTCTTCTTACTCCTACTAGTGAATGTAATGTAACACACACCCATACAATGCGTACCACCCCGTGATGTTCTTCTCACTCCTACTAGTGAATCTAATGTAACACACACCAATACAATGCGCACCACCCCGTGATGTTTTTCTCACTCCTACTAGTGAATGTAATGTAACACACACCCATACAATGCGTACCACCCCGTGATGTTCTTCTCACTCCTAATAGTGAATCTAATGTAACACACACCAATACAATGCGCACCACCCCGTGATGTTTTTCTCACTCCTACTAGTGTATGTAATGTAACACACACCCATACAATGCGCACCACCCCGTGATGATTTTCTCACTCCTACTAGTGTATGTAATGTAACACAAACCCATACAATGCGCACCACCCCGTGATGATTTTCTCACTCCTACTAGTGAATGTAATGTAACACACACCCATACAATGCGCACCACCCCGTGATGATTTTCTCACTCCTACTAGTGAATCTAATGTAACAAACACCCATACAATGCGCACCACCCCGTGATGTTTTTCTCACTCCTACTAGTGAATGTAATGTAACACACACCCATACAATGCGCACCACCCCGTGATGTTCTTCTCACTCCTACTAGTGAATCTAATGTAACACACACCCATACAATGCGCACCACCCCGTGATGTTTTTCTCACTCCTACTAGTGAATCTAATGTAACACACACCCATACAATGCGCACAACCCCGTGATGTTTTTCTCACTCCTACTAGTGAATGTAATGTAACACACACCCATACAATGCGCACCACCCCGTGATGTTTTTCTCACTCCTACTAGTGAATCTAATGTAACACACACCCATACAATGCGCACCACCCCGTGTTTTTCTCACTCCTACTAGTGAATCTAATGTAACACACACCCATACAAGGCGCACCACCCCGTGATGTTTTTCTCACTCCTACTAGTGAATGTAATGTAACACACACCCATACAATGCGCACCACCCCGTGATGTTTTTCTCACTCCTACTAGTGAATGTAATGTAACACACACCCATACAATGCGCACCACCCCGTGATGTTTTTCTCACTCCTACTAGTGAATGTAATGTAACACACACCCATACAATGCGCACCACCCCGTGATGTTTTTCTCCCTCCTACTAGTGAATGTAATGTAACATACACCCATACAATGCGCACCACCCCCTGATGTTTTTCTCACTCCTACTAGTCAATGTAATGTAACACACACCCATACAGTGCGCACCACCCCGTGATGTTTTTCTCACTCCTACTAGTGAATGTAATGTAACACACACCCATACAGTGCGCACCACCCCGTGATGTTTTTCTCACTCCTACTAGTGAATGTAATGTAACACACACCCATACAGTGCGCACCACCCCGTGATGATTTTCTCACTCCTACTAGTGAATCTAATGTAACAAACACCCATACAATGCGCACCACCCCGTGATGTTTTTCTCACTCCTAGTAGTGAATGTAATGTAACACACAACCATACAATGCGCACCACCCCTTGATGTTTTTCTCACTCCTACTAGTGAATGTAATGTAACACACACCCATAAAATGCGCACCACACCATGATGTTTTTCTCACTCCTACTAGTGAATGTAGTGTAACACACACCCATACAATGCGTACCACCCCGTGATGTATTTCTCACTGCTAGTAGTGAATGTAGTGTAACACACACCCATACAATGCACACCACCCCGTGATGTTTTTCTCACTCCTACTAGTGAATGTAATGTAACACACACCCATACAATGTGCACCACCCCGTGATGTTTTTCTCACTCCTACTAGTGAATGTAATGTAACATACACCCATACAATGCGCACCACCCCGTGATGTTTTTCTCACTCCTACTAGTGAGTGTAGTGTAACACACACCCATACAATGCGCACCACCCCGTGATGTTTTTCTCACTCCTACTAGTGAATCTAATGTAACACACACCCATACAATGCGCACCACCCCGTGATGTTTTTCTCACTCCTACTAGTGAATGTAATGTAACACACACGCATACAACACGCACCACCCCGTGATGATTTTCTCACTCCTACTAGTGAATGTAATGTAACACACACCCATACAACGCGCACCACCCCGTGATGTTTTTCTCACTCCTATTAGTGAATGTAATGTAACACACACCCATACAATGCGCACCACCCCGTGATGTTTTTCTCACTCCTACTAGTGAATGTAATGTAACACACACCCATACAATGCGCACCACCCCGTGATGTTTTTCTCACTCCTACTAGTGAATCTAATGTAACACACACCCATACAATGCGCACCACCCCGTGATGTTTTTCTCACTGCTACTAGTGAATGTAATGTAACACACCCATACAATGCGCACCACCCGTGATGTTTTTCTCACTCCTACTAGTGAATGTAATGTAACACACACCCATACAATGCACACCACCCCGTGATGTTTTTCTCACTCCTACTAGTGAATGTAATGTAACACACACCCATACAATGCGCACCACCCCGTGATGTTTTTCTCACTCCTACTAGTGAATCTAATGTAACACACACCCATACAATGCGCACCACCCCGTGTTTTTCTCACTCCTACTAGTGAATCTAATGTAACACACACCCATACAAGGCGCACCACCCCGTGATGTTTTTCTCACTCCTACTAGTGAATGTAATGTAACACACACCCATACAATGCGCACCACCCCGTGATGTTTTTCTCACTCCTACTAGTGAATGTAATGTAACACACACCCATACAATGCGCACCACCCCGTGATGTTTTTCTCACTCCTACTAGTGAATGTAATGTAACACACACCCATACAATGCGCACCACCCCGTGATGTTTTTCTCCCTCCTACTAGTGAATGTAATGTAACATACACCCATACAATGCGCACCACCCCCTGATGTTTTTCTCACTCCTACTAGTCAATGTAATGTAACACACACCCATACAGTGCGCACCACCCCGTGATGTTTTTCTCACTCCTACTAGTGAATGTAATGTAACACACACCCATACAGTGCGCACCACCCCGTGATGTTTTTCTCACTCCTACTAGTGAATGTAATGTAACACACACCCATACAGTGCGCACCACCCCGTGATGATTTTCTCACTCCTACTAGTGAATCTAATGTAACAAACACCCATACAATGCGCACCACCCCGTGATGTTTTTCTCACTCCTAGTAGTGAATGTAATGTAACACACAACCATACAATGCGCACCACCCCTTGATGTTTTTCTCACTCCTACTAGTGAATGTAATGTAACACACACCCATAAAATGCGCACCACACCATGATGTTTTTCTCACTCCTACTAGTGAATGTAGTGTAACACACACCCATACAATGCGTACCACCCCGTGATGTATTTCTCACTGCTAGTAGTGAATGTAGTGTAACACACACCCATACAATGCACACCACCCCGTGATGTTTTTCTCACTCCTACTAGTGAATGTAATGTAACACACACCCATACAATGTGCACCACCCCGTGATGTTTTTCTCACTCCTACTAGTGAATGTAATGTAACATACACCCATACAATGCGCACCACCCCGTGATGTTTTTCTCACTCCTACTAGTGAGTGTAGTGTAACACACACCCATACAATGCGCACCACCCCGTGATGTTTTTCTCACTCCTACTAGTGAATCTAATGTAACACACACCCATACAATGCGCACCACCCCGTGATGTTTTTCTCACTCCTATTAGTGAATGTAATGTAACACACACGCATACAACACGCACCACCCCGTGATGATTTTCTCACTCCTACTAGTGAATGTAATGTAACACACACCCATACAACGCGCACCACCCCGTGATGTTTTTCTCACTCCTATTAGTGAATGTAATGTAACACACACCCATACAATGCGCACCACCCCGTGATGTTTTTCTCACTCCTACTAGTGAATGTAATGTAACACACACCCATACAATGCGCACCACCCCGTGATGTTTTTCTCACTCCTACTAGTGAATGTAATGTAACACACACCCATAAAATGCGCACCACCCCGTGATGTTTTTCTCCCTCCTACTAGTGAATGTAATGTAACATACACCCATACAATGCGCACCACCCCCTGATGTTTTTCTGACTCCTACTAGTCATGTAATGTAACACACACCCATACAGTGCGCACCACCCCGTGATGTTTTTCTCACTCCTACTAGTGAATGTAATGTAACACACACCCATACAGTGCGCACCACCCCGTGATGTTTTTCTCACTCCTACTAGTGAATGTAATGTAACACACACCCATACAGTGCGCACCACCCCGTGATGATTTTCTCACTCCTACTAGTGAATCTAATGTAACAAACACCCATACAATGCGCACCACCCCGTGATGTTTTTCTCACTCCTAGTAGTGAATGTAATGTAACACACACCCATACAATGCGCACCACCCCTTGATGTTTTTCTCACTCCTACTAGTGAATGTAATGTAACACACACCCATAAAATGCGCACCACACCATGATGTTTTTCTCACTCCTACCAGTGAATGTAGTGTAACACACACCCATACAATGCGCACCACCCCGTGATGTATTTCTCACTGCTAGTAGTGAATGTAGTGTAACACACACCCATACAATGCGCACCACCCCGTGATGTTTTTCTCACTCCTACTAGTGAATGTAATGTAACACACACCCATACAATGCGCACCACCCCGTGATGTTTTTCTCACTCCTACTAGTGAATGTAATGTAACATACATCCATACAATGCGCACCACCCCGTGATGTTTTTCTCACTCCTACTAGTGAGTGTAGTGTAACACACACCCATACAATGCGCACCACCCCGTGATGTTTTTCTCACTCCTACTAGTGAATCTAATGTAACACACACCCATACAATGCGCACCACCGCGTGATGTTTTTCTCACTCCTACTAGTGAATGTAATGTAACACACACGCATACAACACGCACCACCCCGTGATGATTTTCTCACTCCTAATAGTGAATGTAATGTAACACACACCCATACAACGCGCACCACCCCGTGATGTTTTTCTTACTCCTATTAGTGAATGTAATGTAACACACACCCATACAATGCGCACCACCCCGTGATGTTTTTCTCACTCCTACTAGTGAATGTAATGTAACACACACCCATACAATGCGCACCACCCCGTGATGTTTTTCTCACTCCTACTAGTGAATCTAATGTAACACACACCCATACAATGCGCACCACCCCGTGATGTTTTTCTCACTGCTACTAGTGAATGTAATGTAACACACCCATACAATGCGCACCACCCGTGATGTTTTTCTCACTCCTACTAGTGAATGTAATGTAACACACACCCATACAATGCGCACCACCCCGTGATGTTTTTCTCACTCCTACTAGTGAATGTAATGTAACACACACCCATACAATGCGCACCACCCCGTGATGTTTTTCTCACTCCTACTAGTGAATGTAATGTAACACACACCCATACAATGCGCACCACCCCGTGATGTTTTTCTCACTCCTACTAGTGAATCTAATGTAACACACACCCATACAATGCGCACCACCCCGTGATGTTTTTCTCACTCCTACTAGTGAATCTAATGTAACACACACCCATACAATGCGCACCACACCGTGATGATTTTCTCACTAATACTAGTGAATCTAATGTAACACACACCCATACAATGCGCACCACCCCGTGATGATTTTCTCACTCCTACTAGTGAATCTAATGTAACACACACCCATACAATGCGCACCACCCCGTGATGTTTTTCTCACTCCTACTAGTGAATGTAATGTAACACACACCCATACAATGCGCACCACCCCGTGATGTTCTTCTCACTCCTACTAGTGAATGTAATGTAACACCCACCCATACAATGCGTACCACCCCGTGATGTTCTTCTCACTCCTACTAGTGAATCTAAGGTAACACACACCAATACAATGCGCACCACCCCGTGATGTTTTTCTCACTCCTACTAGTGAATGTAATGTAACACACACCCATACAATGCGTACCACCCCGTGATGTTCTTCGCACTCCTAATAGTGAATCTAATGTAACACACACCAATACAATGCGCACCACCCCGTGATGTTTTTCTCACTCCTACTAGTGTATGTAATGTAACACACACCCATACAATGCGCACCACCCCGTGATGATTTTCTCACTCCTACTAGTGTATGTAATGTAACACACACCCATACAATGCGCACCACCCCGTGATGATTTTCTCACTCCTACTAGTGAATGTAATGTAACACACACCCATACAATGCGCACCACACCGTGATGATTTTCTCACTCCTACTAGTGAATCTAATGTAACACACACCCATACAATGCGCACCACCCCGTGATGTTTTTCTCACTCCTACTAGTGAATCTAATGTAACACACACCCATACAATGCGCACCACCCCGTGATGTTTTTCTCACTGCTACTAGTGAATGTAATGTAACACACCCATACAATGCGCACCACCCGTGATGTTTTTCTCACTCCTACTAGTGAATGTAATGTAACACACACCCATACAATGCGCACCACCCCGTGATGTTTTTCTCACTCCTACTAGTGAATGTAATGTAACACACACCCATACAATGCGCACCACCCCGTGATGTTTTTCTCACTCCTACTAGTGAATGTAATGTAACACACACCCATACAATGCGCACCACCCCGTGATGTTTTTCTCACTCCTACTAGTGAATCTAATGTAACACACACCCATACAATGCGCACCACCCCGTGATGTTTTTCTCACTCCTACTAGTGAATCTAATGTAACACACACCCATACAATGCGCACCACACCGTGATGATTTTCTCACTAATACTAGTGAATCTAATGTAACACACACCCATACAATGCGCACCACCCCGTGATGATTTTCTCACTCCTACTAGTGAATCTAATGTAACACACACCCATACAATGCGCACCACCCCGTGATGTTTTTCTCACTCCTACTATGAATGTAATGTAACACACACCCATACAATGCGCACCACCCCGTGATGTTCTTCTTACTCCTACTAGTGAATGTAATGTAACACACACCCATACAATGCGTACCACCCCGTGATGTTCTTCTCACTCCTACTAGTGAATCTAATGTAACACACACCAATACAATGCGCACCACCCCGTGATGTTTTTCTCACTCCTACTAGTGAATGTAATGTAACACACACCCATACAATGCGTACCACCCCGTGATGTTCTTCTCACTCCTAATAGTGAATCTAATGTAACACACACCAATACAATGCGCACCACCCCGTGATGTTTTTCTCACTCCTACTAGTGTATGTAATGTAACACACACCCATACAATGCGCACCACCCCGTGATGATTTTCTCACTCCTACTAGTGTATGTAATGTAACACAAACCCATACAATGCGCACCACCCCGTGATGATTTTCTCACTCCTACTAGTGAATGTAATGTAACACACACCCATACAATGCGCACCACCCCGTGATGATTTTCTCACTCCTACTAGTGAATCTAATGTAACAAACACCCATACAATGCGCACCACCCCGTGATGTTTTTCTCACTCCTACTAGTGAATGTAATGTAACACACACCCATACAATGCGCACCACCCCGTGATGTTCTTCTCACTCCTACTAGTGAATCTAATGTAACACACACCCATACAATGCGCACCACCCCGTGATGTTTTTCTCCCTCCTACTAGTGAATGTAATGTAACATACACCCATACAATGCGCACCACCCCCTGATGTTTTTCTCACTCCTACTAGTCAATGTAATGTAACACACACCCATACAGTGCGCACCACCCCGTGATGTTTTTCTCACTCCTACTAGTGAATGTAATGTAACACACACCCATACAGTGCGCACCACCCCGTGATGTTTTTCTCACTCCTACTAGTGAATGTAATGTAACACACACCCATACAGTGCGCACCACCCCGTGATGATTTTCTCACTCCTACTAGTGAATCTAATGTAACAAACACCCATACAATGCGCACCACCCCGTGATGTTTTTCTCACTCCTAGTAGTGAATGTAATGTAACACACAACCATACAATGCGCACCACCCCTTGATGTTTTTCTCACTCCTACTAGTGAATGTAATGTAACACACACCCATAAAATGCGCACCACACCATGATGTTTTTCTCACTCCTACTAGTGAATGTAGTGTAACACACACCCATACAATGCGTACCACCCCGTGATGTATTTCTCACTGCTAGTAGTGAATGTAGTGTAACACACACCCATACAATGCACACCACCCCGTGATGTTTTTCTCACTCCTACTAGTGAATGTAATGTAACACACACCCATACAATGTGCACCACCCCGTGATGTTTTTCTCACTCCTACTAGTGAATGTAATGTAACACACACCCATACAATGCGCACCACCCCGTGATGTTTTTCTCACTCCTACTAGTGAGTGTAGTGTAACACACACCCATACAATGCGCACCACCCCGTGATGTTTTTCTCACTCCTACTAGTGAATCTAATGTAACACACACCCATACAATGCGCACCACCCCGTGATGTTTTTCTCACTCCTACTAGTGAATGTAATGTAACACACACGCATACAACACGCACCACCCCGTGATGATTTTCTCACTCCTACTAGTGAATGTAATGTAACACACACCCATACAACGCGCACCACCCCGTGATGTTTTTCTCACTCCTATTAGTGAATGTAATGTAACACACACCCATACAATGCGCACCACCCCGTGATGTTTTTCTCACTCCTACTAGTGAATGTAATGTAACACACACCCATACAATGCGCACCACCCCGTGATGTTTTTCTCACTCCTACTAGTGAATCTAATGTAACACACACCCATACAATGCGCACCACCCCGTGATGTTTTTCTCACTGCTACTAGTGAATGTAATGTAACACACCCATACAATGCGCACCACCCGTGATGTTTTTCTCACTCCTACTAGTGAATGTAATGTAACACACACCCATACAATGCACACCACCCCGTGATGTTTTTCTCACTCCTACTAGTGAATGTAATGTAACACACACCCATACAATGCGCACCACCCCGTGATGTTTTTCTCACTCCTACTAGTGAATCTAATGTAACACACACCCATACAATGCGCACCACCCCGTGTTTTTCTCACTCCTACTAGTGAATCTAATGTAACACACACCCATACAAGGCGCACCACCCCGTGATGTTTTTCTCACTCCTACTAGTGAATGTAATGTAACACACACCCATACAATGCGCACCACCCCGTGATGTTTTTCTCACTCCTACTAGTGAATGTAATGTAACACACACCCATACAATGCGCACCACCCCGTGATGTTTTTCTCACTCCTACTAGTGAATGTAATGTAACACACACCCATACAATGCGCACCACCCCGTGATGTTTTTCTCCCTCCTACTAGTGAATGTAATGTAACATACACCCATACAATGCGCACCACCCCCTGATGTTTTTCTCACTCCTACTAGTCAATGTAATGTAACACACACCCATACAGTGCGCACCACCCCGTGATGTTTTTCTCACTCCTACTAGTGAATGTAATGTAACACACACCCATACAGTGCGCACCACCCCGTGATGTTTTTCTCACTCCTACTAGTGAATGTAATGTAACACACACCCATACAGTGCGCACCACCCCGTGATGATTTTCTCACTCCTACTAGTGAATCTAATGTAACAAACACCCATACAATGCGCACCACCCCGTGATGTTTTTCTCACTCCTAGTAGTGAATGTAATGTAACACACAACCATACAATGCGCACCACCCCTTGATGTTTTTCTCACTCCTACTAGTGAATGTAATGTAACACACACCCATAAAATGCGCACCACACCATGATGTTTTTCTCACTCCTACTAGTGAATGTAGTGTAACACACACCCATACAATGCGTACCACCCCGTGATGTATTTCTCACTGCTAGTAGTGAATGTAGTGTAACACACACCCATACAATGCACACCACCCCGTGATGTTTTTCTCACTCCTACTAGTGAATGTAATGTAACACACACCCATACAATGTGCACCACCCCGTGATGTTTTTCTCACTCCTACTAGTGAATGTAATGTAACATACACCCATACAATGCGCACCACCCCGTGATGTTTTTCTCACTCCTACTAGTGAGTGTAGTGTAACACACACCCATACAATGCGCACCACCCCGTGATGTTTTTCTCACTCCTACTAGTGAATCTAATGTAACACACACCCATACAATGCGCACCACCCCGTGATGTTTTTCTCACTCCTACTAGTGAATGTAATGTAACACACACGCATACAACACGCACCACCCCGTGATGATTTTCTCACTCCTACTAGTGAATGTAATGTAACACACACCCATACAACGCGCACCACCCCGTGATGTTTTTCTCACTCCTATTAGTGAATGTAATGTAACACACACCCATACAATGCGCACCACCCCGTGATGTTTTTCTCACTCCTACTAGTGAATGTAATGTAACACACACCCATACAATGCGCACCACCCCGTGATGTTTTTCTCACTCCTACTAGTGAATCTAATGTAACACACACCCATACAATGCGCACCACCCCGTGATGTTTTTCTCACTGCTACTAGTGAATGTAATGTAACACACCCATACAATGCGCACCACCCGTGATGTTTTTCTCACTCCTACTAGTGAATGTAATGTAACACACACCCATACAATGCACACCACCCCGTGATGTTTTTCTCACTCCTACTAGTGAATGTAATGTAACACACACCCATACAATGCGCACCACCCCGTGATGTTTTTCTCACTCCTACTAGTGAATCTAATGTAACACACACCCATACAATGCGCACCACCCCGTGATGTTTTTCTCACTCCTACTAGTGAATGTAATGTAACACACACGCATACAACACGCACCACCCCGTGATGATTTTCTCACTCCTACTAGTGAATGTAATGTAACACACACCCATACAATGCGCACCACCCCGTGATGTTTTTCTCACTCCTACTAGTGAATCTAATGTAACACACACCCATACAATGCGCACCACCCCGTGATGTTTTTCTCACTGCTACTAGTGAATGTAATGTAACACACCCATACAATGCGCACCACCCGTGATGTTTTTCTCACTCCTACTAGTGAATGTAATGTAACACACACCCATACAATGCACACCACCCCGTGATGTTTTTCTCACTCCTACTAGTGAATCTAATGTAACACACACCCATACAATGCGCACCACCCCGTGATGTTTTTCTCACTCCTACTAGTGAATCTAATGTAACACACACCCATACAATGCGCACCACACCGTGATGATTTTCTCACTAATACTAGTGAATCTAATGTAACACACACCCATAGAATGCGCACCACCCCGTGATGATTTTCTCACTCCTACTAGTGAATCTAATGTAACACACACCCATACAATGCGCACCACCCCGTGATGTTTTTCTCACTCCTACTATGAATGTAATGTAACACACACCCATACAATGCGCACCACCCCGTGATGTTCTTCTTACTCCTACTAGTGAATGTAATGTAACACACACCCATACAATGCGTACCACCCCGTGATGTTCTTCTCACTCCTACTAGTGAATCTAATGTAACACACACCAATACAATGCGCACCACCCCGTGATGTTTTTCTCACTCCTACTAGTGAATGTAATGTAACACACACCCATACAATGCGTACCACCCCGTGATGTTCTTCTCACTCCTAATAGTGAATCTAATGTAACACACACCAATACAATGCGCACCACCCCGTGATGTTTTTCTCACTCCTACTAGTGTATGTAATGTAACACACACCCATACAATGCGCACCACCCCGTGATGATTTTCTCACTCCTACTAGTGTATGTAATGTAACACAAACCCATACAATGCGCACCACCCCGTGATGATTTTCTCACTCCTACTAGTGAATGTAATGTAACACACACCCATACAATGCGCACCACCCCGTGATGATTTTCTCACTCCTACTAGTGAATCTAATGTAACAAACACCCATACAATGCGCACCACCCCGTGATGTTTTTCTCACTCCTACTAGTGAATGTAATGTAACACACACCCATACAATGCGCACCACCCCGTGATGTTCTTCTCACTCCTACTAGTGAATCTAATGTAACACACACCCATACAATGCGCACCACCCCGTGATGTTTTTCTCACTCCTACTAGTGAATCTAATGTAACACACACCCATACAATGCGCACAACCCCGTGATGTTTTTCTCACTCCTACTAGTGAATGTAATGTAACACACACCCATACAATGCGCACCACCCCGTGATGTTTTTCTCACTCCTACTAGTGAATCTAATGTAACACACACCCATACAATGCGCACCACCCCGTGTTTTTCTCACTCCTACTAGTGAATCTAATGTAACACACACCCATACAAGGCGCACCACCCCGTGATGTTTTTCTCACTCCTACTAGTGAATGTAATGTAACACACACCCATACAATGCGCACCACCCCGTGATGTTTTTCTCACTCCTACTAGTGAATGTAATGTAACACACACCCATACAATGCGCACCACCCCGTGATGTTTTTCTCACTCCTACTAGTGAATGTAATGTAACACACACCCATACAATGCGCACCACCCCGTGATGTTTTTCTCCCTCCTACTAGTGAATGTAATGTAACATACACCCATACAATGCGCACCACCCCCTGATGTTTTTCTCACTCCTACTAGTCAATGTAATGTAACACACACCCATACAGTGCGCACCACCCCGTGATGTTTTTCTCACTCCTACTAGTGAATGTAATGTAACACACACCCATACAGTGCGCACCACCCCGTGATGTTTTTCTCACTCCTACTAGTGAATGTAATGTAACACACACCCATACAGTGCGCACCACCCCGTGATGATTTTCTCACTCCTACTAGTGAATCTAATGTAACAAACACCCATACAATGCGCACCACCCCGTGATGTTTTTCTCACTCCTAGTAGTGAATGTAATGTAACACACAACCATACAATGCGCACCACCCCTTGATGTTTTTCTCACTCCTACTAGTGAATGTAATGTAACACACACCCATAAAATGCGCACCACACCATGATGTTTTTCTCACTCCTACTAGTGAATGTAGTGTAACACACACCCATACAATGCGTACCACCCCGTGATGTATTTCTCACTGCTAGTAGTGAATGTAGTGTAACACACACCCATACAATGCACACCACCCCGTGATGTTTTTCTCACTCCTACTAGTGAATGTAATGTAACACACACCCATACAATGTGCACCACCCCGTGATGTTTTTCTCACTCCTACTAGTGAATGTAATGTAACATACACCCATACAATGCGCACCACCCCGTGATGTTTTTCTCACTCCTACTAGTGAGTGTAGTGTAACACACACCCATACAATGCGCACCACCCCGTGATGTTTTTCTCACTCCTACTAGTGAATCTAATGTAACACACACCCATACAATGCGCACCACCCCGTGATGTTTTTCTCACTCCTACTAGTGAATGTAATGTAACACACACGCATACAACACGCACCACCCCGTGATGATTTTCTCACTCCTACTAGTGAATGTAATGTAACACACACCCATACAACGCGCACCACCCCGTGATGTTTTTCTCACTCCTATTAGTGAATGTAATGTAACACACACCCATACAATGCGCACCACCCCGTGATGTTTTTCTCACTCCTACTAGTGAATGTAATGTAACACACACCCATACAATGCGCACCACCCCGTGATGTTTTTCTCACTCCTACTAGTGAATCTAATGTAACACACACCCATACAATGCGCACCACCCCGTGATGTTTTTCTCACTGCTACTAGTGAATGTAATGTAACACACCCATACAATGCGCACCACCCGTGATGTTTTTCTCACTCCTACTAGTGAATGTAATGTAACACACACCCATACAATGCACACCACCCCGTGATGTTTTTCTCACTCCTACTAGTGAATGTAATGTAACACACACCCATACAATGCGCACCACCCCGTGATGTTTTTCTCACTCCTACTAGTGAATCTAATGTAACACACACCCATACAATGCGCACCACCCCGTGTTTTTCTCACTCCTACTAGTGAATCTAATGTAACACACACCCATACAAGGCGCACCACCCCGTGATGTTTTTCTCACTCCTACTAGTGAATGTAATGTAACACACACCCATACAATGCGCACCACCCCGTGATGTTTTTCTCACTCCTACTAGTGAATGTAATGTAACACACACCCATACAATGCGCACCACCCCGTGATGTTTTTCTCACTCCTACTAGTGAATGTAATGTAACACACACCCATACAATGCGCACCACCCCGTGATGTTTTTCTCCCTCCTACTAGTGAATGTAATGTAACATACACCCATACAATGCGCACCACCCCCTGATGTTTTTCTCACTCCTACTAGTCAATGTAATGTAACACACACCCATACAGTGCGCACCACCCCGTGATGTTTTTCTCACTCCTACTAGTGAATGTAATGTAACACACACCCATACAGTGCGCACCACCCCGTGATGTTTTTCTCACTCCTACTAGTGAATGTAATGTAACACACACCCATACAGTGCGCACCGCCCCGTGATGATTTTCTCACTCCTACTAGTGAATCTAATGTAACAAACACCCATACAATGCGCACCACCCCGTGATGTTTTTCTCACTCCTAGTAGTGAATGTAATGTAACACACAACCATACAATGCGCACCACCCCTTGATGTTTTTCTCACTCCTACTAGTGAATGTAATGTAACACACACCCATAAAATGCGCACCACACCATGATGTTTTTCTCACTCCTACTAGTGAATGTAGTGTAACACACACCCATACAATGCGTACCACCCCGTGATGTATTTCTCACTGCTAGTAGTGAATGTAGTGTAACACACACCCATACAATGCACACCACCCCGTGATGTTTTTCTCACTCCTACTAGTGAATGTAATGTAACACACACCCATACAATGTGCACCACCCCGTGATGTTTTTCTCACTCCTACTAGTGAATGTAATGTAACATACACCCATACAATGCGCACCACCCCGTGATGTTTTTCTCACTCCTACTAGTGAGTGTAGTGTAACACACACCCATACAATGCGCACCACCCCGTGATGTTTTTCTCACTCCTACTAGTGAATCTAATGTAACACACACCCATACAATGCGCACCACCCCGTGATGTTTTTCTCACTCCTACTAGTGAATGTAATGTAACACACACGCATACAACACGCACCACCCCGTGATGATTTTCTCACTCCTACTAGTGAATGTAATGTAACACACACCCATACAACGCGCACCACCCCGTGATGTTTTTCTCACTCCTATTAGTGAATGTAATGTAACACACACCCATACAATGCGCACCACCCCGTGATGTTTTTCTCACTCCTACTAGTGAATGTAATGTAACACACACCCATACAATGCGCACCACCCCGTGATGTTTTTCTCACTCCTACTAGTGAATCTAATGTAACACACACCCATACAATGCGCACCACCCCGTGATGTTTTTCTCACTGCTACTAGTGAATGTAATGTAACACACCCATACAATGCGCACCACCCGTGATGTTTTTCTCACTCCTACTAGTGAATGTAATGTAACACACACCCATACAATGCACACCACCCCGTGATGTTTTTCTCACTCCTACTAGTGAATGTAATGTAACACACACCCATACAATGCGCACCACCCCGTGATGTTTTTCTCACTCCTACTAGTGAATCTAATGTAACACACACCCATACAATGCGCACCACCCCGTGATGTTTTTCTCACTCCTACTAGTGAATGTAATGTAACACACACGCATACAACACGCACCACCCCGTGATGATTTTCTCACTCCTACTAGTGAATGTAATGTAACACACACCCATACAATGCGCACCACCCCGTGATGTTTTTCTCACTCCTACTAGTGAATCTAATGTAACACACACCCATACAATGCGCACCACCCCGTGATGTTTTTCTCACTGCTACTAGTGAATGTAATGTAACACACCCATACAATGCGCACCACCCGTGATGTTTTTCTCACTCCTACTAGTGAATGTAATGTAACACACACCCATACAATGCACACCACCCCGTGATGTTTTTCTCACTCCTACTAGTGAATGTAATGTAACACACACCCATACAATGCGCACCACCCCGTGATGTTTTTCTCACTCCTACTAGTGAATGTAATGTAACACACACCCATACAATGCGCACCACCCCGTGATGTTTTTCTCACTCCTACTAGTGAATCTAATGTAACACACACCCATACAATGCGCACCACCCCGTGATGTTTTTCTCACTCCTACTAGTGAATCTAATGTAACACACACCCATACAATGCGCACCACACCGTGATGATTTTCTCACTAATACTAGTGAATCTAATGTAACACACACCCATACAATGCGCACCACCCCGTGATGATTTTCTCACTCCTACTAGTGAATCTAATGTAACACACACCCATACAATGCGCACCACCCCGTGATGTTTTTCTCACTCCTACTAGTGAATGTAATGTAACACACACCCATACAATGCGCACCACCCCGTGATGTTTTTCTCACTCCTACTAGTGAATGTAATGTAACACACACCCATACAGTGCGCACCACCCCGTGATGTTTTTCTCACTCCTACTAGTGAATGTAATGTAACACACACCCATACAGTGCGCACCACCCCGTGATGATTTTCTCACTCCTACTAGTGAATCTAATGTAACAAACACCCATACAATGCGCACCACCCCGTGATGTTTTTCTCACTCCTAGTAGTGAATGTAATGTAACACACACCCATACAATGCGCACCACCCCGTGATGTTTTTCTCACTCCTACTAGTGAATGTAATGTAACACACACCCATACAATGCGCACCACCCCGTGATGTTTTTCTCACTCCTACTAGTGAATGTAATGTAACATACATCCATACAATGCGCACCACCCCGTGATGTTTTTCTCACTCCTACTAGTGAGTGTAGTGTAACACACACCCATACAATGCGTACCACCCCGTGATGTTCTTCTCACTCCTACTAGTGAATCTAATGTAACACACACCAATACAATGCGCACCACCCCGTGATGTTTTTCTCACTCCTACTAGTGAATGTAATGTAACACACACCCATACAATGCGTACCACCCCGTGATGTTCTTCGCACTCCTAATAGTGAATCTAATGTAACACACACCAATACAATGCGCACCACCCCGTGATGTTTTTCTCACTCCTACTAGTGTATGTAATGTAACACACACCCATACAATGCGCACCACCCCGTGATGATTTTCTCACTCCTACTAGTGTATGTAATGTAACACACACCCATACAATGCGCACCACCCCGTGATGATTTTCTCACTCCTACTAGTGAATGTAATGTAACACACACCCATACAATGCGCACCACACCGTGATGATTTTCTCACTCCTACTAGTGAATCTAATGTAACACACACCCATACAATGCGCACCACCCCGTGATGTTTTTCTCACTCCTACTAGTGAATCTAATGTAACACACACCCATACAATGCGCACCACCCCGTGATGTTTTTCTCACTGCTACTAGTGAATGTAATGTAACACACCCATACAATGCGCACCACCCGTGATGTTTTTCTCACTCCTACTAGTGAATGTAATGTAACACACACCCATACAATGCGCACCACCCCGTGATGTTTTTCTCACTCCTACTAGTGAATGTAATGTAACACACACCCATACAATGCGCACCACCCCGTGATGTTTTTCTCACTCCTACTAGTGAATGTAATGTAACACACACCCATACAATGCGCACCACCCCGTGATGTTTTTCTCACTCCTACTAGTGAATCTAATGTAACACACACCCATACAATGCGCACCACCCCGTGATGTTTTTCTCACTCCTACTAGTGAATCTAATGTAACACACACCCATACAATGCGCACCACACCGTGATGATTTTCTCACTAATACTAGTGAATCTAATGTAACACACACCCATACAATGCGCACCACCCCGTGATGATTTTCTCACTCCTACTAGTGAATCTAATGTAACACACACCCATACAATGCGCACCACCCCGTGATGTTTTTCTCACTCCTACTATGAATGTAATGTAACACACACCCATACAATGCGCACCACCCCGTGATGTTCTTCTTACTCCTACTAGTGAATGTAATGTAACACACACCCATACAATGCGTACCACCCCGTGATGTTCTTCTCACTCCTACTAGTGAATCTAATGTAACACACACCAATACAATGCGCACCACCCCGTGATGTTTTTCTCACTCCTACTAGTGAATGTAATGTAACACACACCCATACAATGCGTACCACCCCGTGATGTTCTTCTCACTCCTAATAGTGAATCTAATGTAACACACACCAATACAATGCGCACCACCCCGTGATGTTTTTCTCACTCCTACTAGTGTATGTAATGTAACACACACCCATACAATGCGCACCACCCCGTGATGATTTTCTCACTCCTACTAGTGTATGTAATGTAACACAAACCCATACAATGCGCACCACCCCGTGATGATTTTCTCACTCCTACTAGTGAATGTAATGTAACACACACCCATACAATGCGCACCACCCCGTGATGATTTTCTCACTCCTACTAGTGAATCTAATGTAACAAACACCCATACAATGCGCACCACCCCGTGATGTTTTTCTCACTCCTACTAGTGAATGTAATGTAACACACACCCATACAATGCGCACCACCCCGTGATGTTCTTCTCACTCCTACTAGTGAATCTAATGTAACACACACCCATACAATGCGCACCACCCCGTGATGTTTTTCTCACTCCTACTAGTGAATCTAATGTAACACACACCCATACAATGCGCACAACCCCGTGATGTTTTTCTCACTCCTACTAGTGAATGTAATGTAACACACACCCATACAATGCGCACCACCCCGTGATGTTTTTCTCACTCCTACTAGTGAATCTAATGTAACACACACCCATACAATGCGCACCACCCCGTGTTTTTCTCACTCCTACTAGTGAATCTAATGTAACACACACCCATACAAGGCGCACCACCCCGTGATGTTTTTCTCACTCCTACTAGTGAATGTAATGTAACACACACCCATACAATGCGCACCACCCCGTGATGTTTTTCTCACTCCTACTAGTGAATGTAATGTAACACACACCCATACAATGCGCACCACCCCGTGATGTTTTTCTCACTCCTACTAGTGAATGTAATGTAACACACACCCATACAATGCGCACCACCCCGTGATGTTTTTCTCCCTCCTACTAGTGAATGTAATGTAACATACACCCATACAATGCGCACCACCCCCTGATGTTTTTCTCACTCCTACTAGTCAATGTAATGTAACACACACCCATACAGTGCGCACCACCCCGTGATGTTTTTCTCACTCCTACTAGTGAATGTAATGTAACACACACCCATACAGTGCGCACCACCCCGTGATGATTTTCTCACTCCTACTAGTGAATCTAATGTAACAAACACCCATACAATGCGCACCACCCCGTGATGTTTTTCTCACTCCTAGTAGTGAATGTAATGTAACACACAACCATACAATGCGCACCACCCCTTGATGTTTTTCTCACTCCTACTAGTGAATGTAATGTAACACACACCCATAAAATGCGCACCACACCATGATGTTTTTCTCACTCCTACTAGTGAATGTAGTGTAACACACACCCATACAATGCGTACCACCCCGTGATGTATTTCTCACTGCTAGTAGTGAATGTAGTGTAACACACACCCATACAATGCACACCACCCCGTGATGTTTTTCTCACTCCTACTAGTGAATGTAATGTAACACACACCCATACAATGTGCACCACCCCGTGATGTTTTTCTCACTCCTACTAGTGAATGTAATGTAACATACACCCATACAATGCGCACCACCCCGTGATGTTTTTCTCACTCCTACTAGTGAGTGTAGTGTAACACACACCCATACAATGCGCACCACCCCGTGATGTTTTTCTCACTCCTACTAGTGAATCTAATGTAACACACACCCATACAATGCGCACCACCCCGTGATGTTTTTCTCACTCCTACTAGTGAATGTAATGTAACACACACGCATACAACACGCACCACCCCGTGATGATTTTCTCACTCCTACTAGTGAATGTAATGTAACACACACCCATACAACGCGCACCACCCCGTGATGTTTTTCTCACTCCTATTAGTGAATGTAATGTAACACACACCCATACAATGCGCACCACCCCGTGATGTTTTTCTCACTCCTACTAGTGAATGTAATGTAACACACACCCATACAATGCGCACCACCCCGTGATGTTTTTCTCACTCCTACTAGTGAATCTAATGTAACACACACCCATACAATGCGCACCACCCCGTGATGTTTTTCTCACTGCTACTAGTGAATGTAATGTAACACACCCATACAATGCGCACCACCCGTGATGTTTTTCTCACTCCTACTAGTGAATGTAATGTAACACACACCCATACAATGCACACCACCCCGTGATGTTTTTCTCACTCCTACTAGTGAATGTAATGTAACACACACCCATACAATGCGCACCACCCCGTGATGTTTTTCTCACTCCTACTAGTGAATGTAATGTAACACACACCCATACAATGCGCACCACCCCGTGATGTTTTTCTCACTCCTACTAGTGAATCTAATGTAACACACACCCATACAATGCGCACCACCCCGTGATGTTTTTCTCACTCCTACTAGTGAATCTAATGTAACACACACCCATACAATGCGCACCACACCGTGATGATTTTCTCACTAATACTAGTGAATCTAATGTAACACACACCCATACAATGCGCACCACCCCGTGATGATTTTCTCACTCCTACTAGTGAATCTAATGTAACACACACCCATACAATGCGCACCACCCCGTGATGTTTTTCTCACTCCTACTAGTGAATGTAATGTAACACACACCCATACAATGCGCACCACCCCGTGATGTTTTTCTCACTCCTACTAGTGAATGTAATGTAACACACACCCATACAGTGCGCACCACCCCGTGATGTTTTTCTCACTCCTACTAGTGAATGTAATGTAACACACACCCATACAGTGCGCACCACCCCGTGATGATTTTCTCACTCCTACTAGTGAATCTAATGTAACAAACACCCATACAATGCGCACCACCCCGTGATGTTTTTCTCACTCCTAGTAGTGAATGTAATGTAACACACAACCATACAATGCGCACCACCCCTTGATGTTTTTCTCACTCCTACTAGTGAATGTAATGTAACACACACCCATAAAATGCGCACCACACCATGATGTTTTTCTCACTCCTACTAGTGAATGTAGTGTAACACACACCCATACAATGCGTACCACCCCGTGATGTATTTCTCACTGCTAGTAGTGAATGTAGTGTAACACACACCCATACAATGCACACCACCCCGTGATGTTTTTCTCACTCCTACTAGTGAATGTAATGTAACACACACCCATACAATGTGCACCACCCCGTGATGTTTTTCTCACTCCTACTAGTGAATGTAATGTAACATACACCCATACAATGCGCACCACCCCGTGATGTTTTTCTCACTCCTACTAGTGAGTGTAGTGTAACACACACCCATACAATGCGCACCACCCCGTGATGTTTTTCTCACTCCTACTAGTGAATCTAATGTAACACACACCCATACAATGCGCACCACCCCGTGATGTTTTTCTCACTCCTACTAGTGAATGTAATGTAACACACACGCATACAACACGCACCACCCCGTGATGATTTTCTCACTCCTACTAGTGAATGTAATGTAACACACACCCATACAACGCGCACCACCCCGTGATGTTTTTCTCACTCCTATTAGTGAATGTAATGTAACACACACCCATACAATGCGCACCACCCCGTGATGTTTTTCTCACTCCTACTAGTGAATGTAATGTAACACACACCCATACAATGCGCACCACCCCGTGATGTTTTTCTCACTCCTACTAGTGAATCTAATGTAACACACACCCATACAATGCGCACCACCCCGTGATGTTTTTCTCACTGCTACTAGTGAATGTAATGTAACACACCCATACAATGCGCACCACCCGTGATGTTTTTCTCACTCCTACTAGTGAATGTAATGTAACACACACCCATACAATGCACACCACCCCGTGATGTTTTTCTCACTCCTACTAGTGAATGTAATGTAACACACACCCATACAATGCGCACCACCCCGTGATGTTTTTCTCACTCCTACTAGTGAATGTAATGTAACACACACCCATACAATGCGCACCACCCCGTGATGTTTTTCTCACTCCTACTAGTGAATCTAATGTAACACACACCCATACAATGCGCACCACCCCGTGATGTTTTTCTCACTCCTACTAGTGAATCTAATGTAACACACACCCATACAATGCGCACCACACCGTGATGATTTTCTCACTAATACTAGTGAATCTAATGTAACACACACCCATACAATGCGCACCACCCCGTGATGATTTTCTCACTCCTACTAGTGAATCTAATGTAACACACACCCATACAATGCGCACCACCCCGTGATGTTTTTCTCACTCCTACTAGTGAATGTAATGTAACACACACCCATACAATGCGCACCACCCCGTGATGTTTTTCTCACTCCTACTAGTGAATGTAATGTAACACACACCCATACAGTGCGCACCACCCCGTGATGTTTTTCTCACTCCTACTAGTGAATGTAATGTAACACACACCCATACAGTGCGCACCACCCCGTGATGATTTTCTCACTCCTACTAGTGAATCTAATGTAACAAACACCCATACAATGCGCACCACCCCGTGATGTTTTTCTCACTCCTAGTAGTGAATGTAATGTAACACACACCCATACAATGCGCACCACCCCTTGATGTTTTTCTCACTCCTACTAGTGAATGTAATGTAACACACACCCATAAAATGCGCACCACACCATGATGTTTTTCTCACTCCTACTAGTGAATGTAGTGTAACACACACCCATACAATGCGCACCACCCCGTGATGTATTTCTCACTGCTAGTAGTGAATGTAGTGTAACACACACCCATACAATGCGCACCACCCCGTGATGTTTTTCTCACTCCTACTAGTGAATGTAATGTAACACACACCCATACAATGCGCACCACCCCGTGATGTTTTTCTCACTCCTACTAGTGAATGTAATGTAACATACATCCATACAATGCGCACCACCCCGTGATGTTTTTCTCACTCCTACTAGTGAGTGTAGTGTAACACACACCCATACAATGCGTACCACCCCGTGATGTTCTTCTCACTCCTACTAGTGAATCTAATGTAACACACACCAATACAATGCGCACCACCCCGTGATGTTTTTCTCACTCCTACTAGTGAATGTAATGTAACACACACCCATACAATGCGTACCACCCCGTGATGTTCTTCGCACTCCTAATAGTGAATCTAATGTAACACACACCAATACAATGCGCACCACCCCGTGATGTTTTTCTCACTCCTACTAGTGTATGTAATGTAACACACACCCATACAATGCGCACCACCCCGTGATGATTTTCTCACTCCTACTAGTGTATGTAATGTAACACACACCCATACAATGCGCACCACCCCGTGATGATTTTCTCACTCCTACTAGTGAATGTAATGTAACACACACCCATACAATGCGCACCACACCGTGATGATTTTCTCACTCCTACTAGTGAATCTAATGTAACACACACCCATACAATGCGCACCACCCCGTGATGTTTTTCTCACTCCTACTAGTGAATCTAATGTAACACACACCCATACAATGCGCACCACCCCGTGATGTTTTTCTCACTGCTACTAGTGAATGTAATGTAACACACCCATACAATGCGCACCACCCGTGATGTTTTTCTCACTCCTACTAGTGAATGTAATGTAACACACACCCATACAATGCGCACCACCCCGTGATGTTTTTCTCACTCCTACTAGTGAATGTAATGTAACACACACCCATACAATGCGCACCACCCCGTGACGTTTTTCTCACTCCTACTAGTGAATGTAATGTAACACACACCCATACAATGCGCACCACCCCGTGATGTTTTTCTCACTCCTACTAGTGAATCTAATGTAACACACACCCATACAATGCGCACCACCCCGTGATGTTTTTCTCACTCCTACTAGTGAATCTAATGTAACACACACCCATACAATGCGCACCACACCGTGATGATTTTCTCACTAATACTAGTGAATCTAATGTAACACACACCCATACAATGCGCACCACCCCGTGATGATTTTCTCACTCCTACTAGTGAATCTAATGTAACACACACCCATACAATGCGCACCACCCCGTGATGTTTTTCTCACTCCTACTATGAATGTAATGTAACACACACCCATACAATGCGCACCACCCCGTGATGTTCTTCTTACTCCTACTAGTGAATGTAATGTAACACACACCCATACAATGCGTACCACCCCGTGATGTTCTTCTCACTCCTACTAGTGAATCTAATGTAACACACACCAATACAATGCGCACCACCCCGTGATGTTTTTCTCACTCCTACTAGTGAATGTAATGTAACACACACCCATACAATGCGTACCACCCCGTGATGTTCTTCTCACTCCTAATAGTGAATCTAATGTAACACACACCAATACAATGCGCACCACCCCGTGATGTTTTTCTCACTCCTACTAGTGTATGTAATGTAACACACACCCATACAATGCGCACCACCCCGTGATGATTTTCTCACTCCTACTAGTGTATGTAATGTAACACAAACCCATACAATGCGCACCACCCCGTGATGATTTTCTCACTCCTACTAGTGAATGTAATGTAACACACACCCATACAATGCGCACCACCCCGTGATGATTTTCTCACTCCTACTAGTGAATCTAATGTAACAAACACCCATACAATGCGCACCACCCCGTGATGTTTTTCTCACTCCTACTAGTGAATGTAATGTAACACACACCCATACAATGCGCACCACCCCGTGATGTTCTTCTCACTCCTACTAGTGAATCTAATGTAACACACACCCATACAATGCGCACCACCCCGTGATGTTTTTCTCACTCCTACTAGTGAATCTAATGTAACACACACCCATACAATGCGCACAACCCCGTGATGTTTTTCTCACTCCTACTAGTGAATGTAATGTAACACACACCCATACAATGCGCACCACCCCGTGATGTTTTTCTCACTCCTACTAGTGAATCTAATGTAACACACACCCATACAGTGCGCACCACCCCGTGATGTTTTTCTCACTCCTACTAGTGAATGTAATGTAACACACACCCATACAGTGCGCACCACCCCGTGATGATTTTCTCACTCCTACTAGTGAATCTAATGTAACAAACACCCATACAATGCGCACCACCCCGTGATGTTTTTCTCACTCCTAGTAGTGAATGTAATGTAACACACACCCATACAATGCGCACCACCCCTTGATGTTTTTCTCACTCCTACTAGTGAATGTAATGTAACACACACCCATGAAATGCGCACCACACCATGATGTTTTTCTCACTCCTACTAGTGAATGTAGTGTAACACACACCCATACAATGCGCACCACCCCGTGATGTATTTCTCACTGCTAGTAGTGAATGTAGTGTAACACACACCCATACAATGCGCACCACCCCGTGATGTTTTTCTCACTCCTACTAGTGAATGTAATGTAACACACACCCATACAATGCGCACCACCCCGTGATGTTTTTCTCACTCCTACTAGTGAATGTAATGTAACATACATCCATACAATGCGCACCACCCCGTGATGTTTTTCTCACTCCTACTAGTGAGTGTAGTGTAACACACACCCATACAATGCGTACCACCCCGTGATGTTCTTCTCACTCCTACTAGTGAATCTAATGTAACACACACCAATACAATGCGCACCACCCCGTGATGTTTTTCTCACTCCTACTAGTGTATGTAATGTAACACACACCCATACAATGCGCACCACCCCGTGATGATTTTCTCACTCCTACGAGTGTATGTAATGTAACACACACCCATACAATGCGCACCACCCCGTGATGATTTTCTCACTCCTACTAGTGAATGTAATGTAACACACACCCATACAATGCGCACCACACCGTGATGATTTTCTCACTCCTACTAGTGAATCTAATGTAACACACACCCATACAATGCGCACCACCCCGTGATGTTTTTCTCACTCCTACTAGTGAATCTAATGTAACACACACCCATACAATGCGCACCACCCCGTGATGTTTTTCTCACTGCTACTAGTGAATGTAATGTAACACACCCATACAATGCGCACCACCCGTGATGTTTTTCTCACTCCTACTAGTGAATGTAATGTAACACACACCCATACAATGCGCACCACCCCGTGATGTTTTTCTCACTCCTACTAGTGAATGTAATGTAACACACACCCATACAATGCGCACCACCCCGTGATGTTTTTCTCACTCCTACTAGTGAATGTAATGTAACACACACCCATACAATGCGCACCACCCCGTGATGTTTTTCTCACTCCTACTAGTGAATCTAATGTAACACACACCCATACAATGCGCACCACCCCGTGATGTTTTTCTCACTCCTACTAGTGAATCTAATGTAACACACACCCATACAATGCGCACCACACCGTGATGATTTTCTCACTAATACTAGTGAATCTAATGTAACACACACCCATACAATGCGCACCACCCCGTGATGATTTTCTCACTCCTACTAGTGAATCTAATGTAACACACACCCATACAATGCGCACCACCCCGTGATGTTTTTCTCACTCCTACTATGAATGTAATGTAACACACACCCATACAATGCGCACCACCCCGTGATGTTCTTCTTACTCCTACTAGTGAATGTAATGTAACACACACCCATACAATGCGTACCACCCCGTGATGTTCTTCTCACTCCTACTAGTGAATCTAATGTAACACACACCCATACAATGCGCACCACCCCGTGATGTTTTTCTCACTCCTACTAGTGAATCTAATGTAACACACACCCATACAATGCGCACCACCCCGTGATGTTTTTCTCACTGCTACTAGTGAATGTAATGTAACACACCCATACAATGCGCACCACCCGTGATGTTTTTCTCACTCCTACTAGTGAATGTAATGTAACACACACCCATACAATGCACACCACCCCGTGATGTTTTTCTCACTCCTACTAGTGAATGTAATGTAACACACACCCATACAATGCGCACCACCCCGTGATGTTTTTCTCACTCCTACTAGTGAATGTAATGTAACACACACCCATACAATGCGCACCACCCCGTGATGTTTTTCTCACTCCTACTAGTGAATCTAATGTAACACACACCCATACAATGCGCACCACCCCGTGATGTTTTTCTCACTCCTACTAGTGAATCTAATGTAACACACACCCATACAATGCGCACCACACCGTGATGATTTTCTCACTAATACTAGTGAATCTAATGTAACACACACCCATACAATGCGCACCACCCCGTGATGATTTTCTCACTCCTACTAGTGAATCTAATGTAACACACACCCATACAATGCGCACCACCCCGTGATGTTTTTCTCACTCCTACTAGTGAATGTAATGTAACACACACCCATACAATGCGCACCACCCCGTGATGTTTTTCTCACTCCTACTAGTGAATCTAATGTAACACACACCCATACAATGCGCACCACCCCGTGATGTTTTTCTCACTGCTACTAGTGAATGTAATGTAACACACCCATACAATGCGCACCACCCGTGATGTTTTTCTCACTCCTACTAGTGAATGTAATGTAACACACACCCATACAATGCACACCACCCCGTGATGTTTTTCTCACTCCTACTAGTGAATGTAATGTAACACACACCCATACAATGCGCACCACCCCGTGATGTTTTTCTCACTCCTACTAGTGAATGTAATGTAACACACACCCATACAATGCGCACCACCCCGTGATGTTTTTCTCACTCCTACTAGTGAATCTAATGTAACACACACCCATACAATGCGCACCACCCCGTGATGTTTTTCTCACTCCTACTAGTGAATCTAATGTAACACACACCCATACAATGCGCACCACACCGTGATGATTTTCTCACTAATACTAGTGAATCTAATGTAACACACACCCATACAATGCGCACCACCCCGTGATGATTTTCTCACTCCTACTAGTGAATCTAATGTAACACACACCCATACAATGCGCACCACCCCGTGATGTTTTTCTCACTCCTACTAGTGAATGTAATGTAACACACACCCATACAATGCGCACCACCCCGTGATGTTCTTCTCACTCCTACTAGTGAATGTAATGTAACACACACCCATACAATGCGTACCACCCCGTGATGTTCTTCTCACTCCTACTAGTGAATCTAATGTAACACACACCAATACAATGCGCACCACCCCGTGATGTTTTTCTCACTCCTACTAGTGAATGTAATGTAACACACACCCATACAATGCGTACCACCCCGTGATGTTCTTCTCACTCCTAATAGTGAATCTAATGTAACACACACCAATACAATGCGCACCACCCCGTGATGTTTTTCTCACTCCTACTAGTGTATGTAATGTAACACACACCCATACAATGCGCACCACCCCGTGATGATTTTCTCACTCCTACTAGTGTATGTAATGTAACACACACCCATACAATGCGCACCACCCCGTGATGATTTTCTCACTCCTACTAGTGAATGTAATGTAACACACACCCATACAATGCGCACCACCCCGTGATGATTTTCTCACTCCTACTAGTGAATCTAATGTAACAAACACCCATACAATGCGCACCACCCCGTGATGTTTTTCTCACTCCTACTAGTGAATGTAATGTAACACACACCCATACAATGCGCACCACCCCGTGATGTTCTTCTCACTCCTACTAGTGAATCTAATGTAACACACACCCATACAATGCGCACCACCCCGTGATGTTTTTCTCACTCCTACTAGTGAATCTAATGTAACACACACCCATACAATGCGCACAACCCCGTGATGTTTTTCTCACGCCTACTAGTGAATGTAATGTAACACATACCCATACAATGCGCACCACCCCGTGATGTTTTTCTCACTCCTACTAGTGAATCTAATGTAACACACACCCATACAATGCGCACCACCCCGTGTTTTTCTCACTCCTACTAATGAATCTAATGTAACACACACCCATACAATGCGCACCACCCCGTGATGTTTTTCTCACTCCTACTAGTGAATGTAATGTAACACACACCCATACAATGCGCACCACCCCGTGATGTTTTTCTCACTCCTACTAGTGAATGTAATGTAACACACACCCATACAATGCGCACCACCCCGTGATGTTTTTCTCGCTCCTACTAGTGAATGTAATGTAACACACACCCATACAATGCGCACCACCCCGTGATGTTTTTCTCCCTCCTACTAGTGAATGTAATGTAACATACACCCATACAATGCGCACCACCCCCTGATGTTTTTCTCACTCCTACTAGTCAATGTAATGTAACACACACCCATACAGTGCGCACCACCCCGTGATGTTTTTCTCACTCCTACTAGTGAATGTAATGTAACACACACACATACAGTGCGCACCACCCCGTGATGTTTTTCTCACTCCTACTAGTGAATGTAATGTAACACACACCCATACAGTGCGCACCACCCCGTGATGATTTTCTCACTCCTACTAGTGAATCTAATGTAACAAACACCCATACAATGCGCACCACCCCGTGATGTTTTTCTCACTCCTAGTAGTGAATGTAATGTAACACACACCCATACAATGCGCACCACCCCTTGATGTTTTTCTCACTCCTACTAGTGAATGTAATGTAACACACACCCATAAAATGCGCACCACACCATGATGTTTTTCTCACTCCTACTAGTGAATGTAGTGTAACACACACCCATACAATGCGTACCACCCCGTGATGTATTTCTCACTGCTAGTAGTGAATGTAGTGTAACACACACCCATACAATGCGCACCACCCCGTGATGTTTTTCTCACTCCTACTAGTGAATGTAATGTAACACACACCCATACAATGCGCACCACCCCGTGATGTTTTTCTCACTCCTACTAGTGAATGTAATGTAACATACACCCATACAATGCGCACCACCCCGTGATGTTTTTCTCACTCCTACTAGTGAGTGTAGTGTAACACACACCCATACAATGCGCACCACCCCGTGATGTTTTTCTCACTCCTACTAGTGAATCTAATGTAACACACACCCATACAATGCGCACCACCCCGTGATGTTTTTCTCACTCCTACTAGTGAATGTAATGTAACACACACGCATACAACACGCACCACCCCGTGATGATTTTCTCACTCCTACTAGTGAATGTAATGTAACACACACCCATACAACGCGCACCACCCCGTGATGTTTTTCTCACTCCTATTAGTGAATGTAATGTAACACACACCCATACAATGCGCACCACCCCGTGATGTTTTTCTCACTCCTACTAGTGAATGTAATGTAACACACACCCATACAATGCGCACCACCCCGTGATGTTTTTCTCACTCCTACTACTGAATGTAGTGTAACACACACCCATACAATGCGCACCACCCCGTGATGTTTTTCTCACTCCTACTAGTGAATGTAATGTAACACACACCCATACAATGCGCAGCACCCCGTGATGTTTTTCTCACTCCTACTAGTGAATCCAATGTAACACACACCCATACAATGCGCACCACCCCGTGATGTTTTTCTCACTCCTACTAGTGAATGTAATGTAACACACACGCATACAACACGCACCACCCCGTGATGATTTTCTCACTCCTACTAGTGAATGTAATGTAACACACACCCATACAACGCGCACCACCCCGTGATGTTTTTCTCACTCCTATTAGTGAATGTAATGTAACACACACCCATACAATGCGCACCACCCCGTGATGTTTTTCTCACTCCTACTAGTGAATGTAATGTAACACACACCCATACAATGCGCACCACCCCGTGATGTTTTTCTCACTCCTACTAGTGAATGTAGTGTAACACACACCCATACAATGCGCACCACCCCGTGATGTTTTTCTCACTCCTACTAGTGAATGTAATGTAACACACACCCATACAATGCGCAGCACCCCGTGATGTTTTTCTCACTCCTACTAGTGAATCCAATGTAACACACACCCATACAATGCGCACCACCCCGTGATGTTTTTCTCACTCCTACTAGTGAATGTAATGTAACACACACCCATACAATGCGCACCACCCCGTGATGTTTTTCTCACTCCTACTAGTGAATGTAATGTAACACACACCCATACAATGCGCACCACCCCGTGATGTTTTTCTCACTCCTACTAGTGAATGTAATGTAACACACACCCATACAATGCGCACCACCCCGTGATGTTTTTCTCACTCCTACTAGTGAATGTAATGTAACACACACCCATACAATGCGCACCACACCGTGATGTTTTTCTCACTCCTACTAGTGAATGTAATGTAACACACACCCATACAATGCGCACCACCCCGTGATGTTTTTCTCACTCCTACTAGTGAATGTAATGTAACACACACCCATACAATGCGCACCACCCCGTGATGTTTTTCTCACTCCTACTAGTGAATGTAATGTAACACACACGCATACAATGCGCACCACCCCGTGATGTTTTTCTCACTCCTACTGGTGAATCTAATGTAACACACACCCATACAATGCGCACCACCCCGTGATGTTTTTCTCACTCCTACTAGTGAATCTAATGTAACACACACCCATACAATGCGCACCATGCCGTGATGTTTTTCTCACTCCTGCTAGTGAATGTAATGTAACACACACCCATACAATGCGCACCACACCGTAATGTTTTTCTCACTCCTACTAATGAATGTAATGTAACACGCACCCATACAATGCGCACCACCCCGTGATGATTTTCTCACTCCTACTAGTGAATCTAATGTAACACACACCCATACAATGCGCACCACCCCGTGATGTTTTTCTCACTCCTACTAGTGAATGTAATGTAACACACACCCATACAATGCGCACCACCCCGTGATGTTTTTCTCACTCCTACTAGTGAATGTAATGTAACACACACCCATACAATGCGCACCACCCCGTGATGTTTTTCTCACTCCTACTAGTGAATGTAATGTAACACACACCCATACAATGCGCACCACCCCGTGATGTTTTTCTCACTCCTACTACTGAATCTAATGTAACACACACCAATACAATGCGCACCACCCCGTGATGTTTTTCTCACTCCTGCTAGTGAATGTAATGTAACACACACCCATACAATGCGCACCACCCCGTGATGTTTTTCTCACTCCTACTAATGAATGTAATGTAACACGCACCCATACAATGCGCACCACCCCGTGATGATTTTCTCACTCCTACTAGTGAATCTAATGTAACAAACACCCATACAATGCACACCACCCCGTGATGTTTTTCTCACTCCTACTAGTGAATCTAATGTAACACACACCCATACAATGCGCACCACCCCGTGATGTTTTTCTCACTCCTACTAGTGAATGTAATGTAACACACACCCATACAATGCGCACCACCCAGTGATGTTTTTCTCACGCCTACTAGTGAATGTAAAGTAACACACACCCATACACTGCGCACCACCCCGTGATGATTTTCTCACTCCTACTAGTGAATCTAATGTAACAAACACCCATACAATGCGCACCACCCCGTGATGTTTTTCTCACTCCTACTAGTGAATGTAATGTAACACACACCCATACAATGCGCAACACCCCGTGATATTTTTCTCATTCCTACTAGTGAATGTAATGTAACACACACCCATACAGTGCGCACCACCCCGTGATGATTTTCTCACTCCTACTAGTGAATCTAATATAACAAACACCCATACAATGCGCACCACCCCGTGATGTTTTTCTCACTCCTAGTAGTGAATGTAATGTAACACACACCCATACAATGCGCACCACCCCTTGATGTTTTTCTCACTCCTACTAGTGAATGTAATGTAACACACACCCATAAAATGCGCACCACACCATGATGTTTTTCTCACTCCTACTAGTGAATGTAGTGTAACACACACCCATAAAATGCGTACCACCCCGTGATGTATTTCTCACTGCTAGTAGTGAATGTAGTGTAACACACACCCATACAATGCGCACCACCCCGTGATGTTTTTCTCACTCCTACTAGTGAATGTAATGTAACACACACCCATACAATGCGCACCACCCCGTGATGTTTTTCTCACTCCTACTAGTGAATGTAATGTAACATACACCCATACAATGCGCACCACCCCGTGATGTTTTTCTCACTCCTACTAGTGAGTGTAGTGTAACACACACCCATACAATGCGCACCACCCCGTGATGTTTTTCTCACTCCTACTAGTGAATCTAATGTAACACACACCCATACAATGCGCACCACCCCGTGATGTTTTTCTCACTCCTACTAGTGAATGTAATGTAACACACACGCATACAACACGCACCACCCCGTGATGATTTTCTCACTCCTACTAGTGAATGTAATGTAACACACACCCATACAACGCGCACCACCCCGTGATGTTTTTCTCACTCCTATTAGTGAATGTAATGTAACACACACCCATACAATGCGCACCACCCCGTGATGTTTTTCTCACTCCTACTAGTGAATGTAATGTAACACACACCCATACAATGCGCACCACCCCGTGATGTTTTTCTCACTCCTACTACTGAATGTAGTGTAACACACACCCATACAATGCGCACCACCCCGTGATGTTTTTCTCACTCCTACTAGTGAATGTAATGTAACACACACCCATACAATGCGCAGCACCCCGTGATGTTTTTCTCACTCCTACTAGTGAATCCAATGTAACACACACCCATACAATGCGCACCACCCCGTGATGTTTTTCTCACTCCTACTAGTGAATGTAATGTAACACACACCCATACAATGCGCACCACCCCGTGATGTTTTTATCACTCCTACTAGTGAATGTAATGTAACACACACCCATACAATGCGCACCACCCCGTGATGTTTTTCTCACTCCTACTAGTGAATGTAATGTAACACACACCCATACAATGCGCACCACCCCGTGATGTTTTTCTCACTCCTACTAGTGAATGTAATGTAACACACACCCATACAATGCGCACCACCCCGTGATGTTTTTCTCACTCCTACTAGTGAATGTAATGTAACACACACGCATACAATGCGCACCACCCCGTGATGTTTTTCTCACTCCTACTGGTGAATCTAATGTAACACACACCCATACAATGCGCACCACCCCGTGATGTTTTTCTCACTCCTACTAGTGAATCTAATGTAACACACACCCATACAATGCGCACCATGCCGTGATGTTTTTCTCACTCCTGCTAGTGAATGTAATGTAACACACACCCATACAATGCGCACCACACCGTAATGTTTTTCTCACTCCTACTAATGAATGTAATGTAACACGCACCCATACAATGCGCACCACCCCGTGATGATTTTCTCACTCCTACTAGTGAATCTAATGTAACAAACACCCATACAATGTGCACCACCCCGTGATGTTTTTCTCACTCCTACTACTGAATGTAGTGTAACACACACCCATACAATGCGCACCACCCCGTGATGTTTTTCTCACTCCTACTAGTGAATGTAATGTAACACACACCCATACAATGCGCAGCACCCCGTGATGTTTTTCTCACTCCTACTAGTGAATCCAATGTAACACACACCCATACAATGCGCACCACCCCGTGATGTTTTTCTCACTCCTACTAGTGAATGTAATGTAACACACACCCATACAATGCGCACCACCCCGTGATGTTTTTATCACTCCTACTAGTGAATGTAATGTAACACACACCCATACAATGCGCACCACCCCGTGATGTTTTTCTCACTCCTACTAGTGAATGTAATGTAACACACACCCATACAATGCGCACCACCCCGTGATGTTTTTCTCACTCCTACTAGTGAATGTAATGTAACACACACCCATACAATGCGCACCACCCCGTGATGTTTTTCTCACTCCTACTAGTGAATGTAATGTAACACACACGCATACAATGCGCACCACCCCGTGATGTTTTTCTCACTCCTACTGGTGAATCTAATGTAACACACACCCATACAATGCGCACCACCCCGTGATGTTTTTCTCACTCCTACTAGTGAATCTAATGTAACACACACCCATACAATGCGCACCATGCCGTGATGTTTTTCTCACTCCTGCTAGTGAATGTAATGTAACACACACCCATACAATGCGCACCACACCGTAATGTTTTTCTCACTCCTACTAATGAATGTAATGTAACACGCACCCATACAATGCGCACCACCCCGTGATGATTTTCTCACTCCTACTAGTGAATCTAATGTAACAAACACCCATACAATGCGCACCACCCCGTGATGTTTTTCTCACTCCTACTACTGAATGTAGTGTAACACACACCCATACAATGCGCACCACCCCGTGATGTTTTTCTCACTCCTACTAGTGAATGTAATGTAACACACACCCATACAATGCGCAGCACCCCGTGATGTTTTTCTCACTCCTACTAGTGAATCCAATGTAACACACACCCATACAATGCGCACCACCCCGTGATGTTTTTCTCACTCCTACTAGTGAATGTAATGTAACACACACCCATACAATGCGCACCACCCCGTGATGTTTTTCTCACTCCTACTAGTGAATGTAATGTAACACACACCCATACAATGCGCACCACCCCGTGATGTTTTTCTCACTCCTACTAGTGAATGTAATGTAACACACACCCATACAATGCGCACCACCCCGTGATGTTTTTCTCACTCCTACTAGTGAATGTAATGTAACACACACGCATACAATGCGCACCACCCCGTGATGTTTTTCTCACTCCTACTGGTGAATCTAATGTAACACACACCCATACAATGCGCACCACCCCGTGATGTTTTTCTCACTCCTACTAGTGAATCTAATGTAACACACACCCATACAATGCGCACCATGCCGTGATGTTTTTCTCACTCCTGCTAGTGAATGTAATGTAACACACACCCATACAATGCGCACCACACCGTAATGTTTTTCTCACTCCTACTAATGAATGTAATGTAACACGCACCCATACAATGCGCACCACCCCGTGATGATTTTCTCACTCCTACTAGTGAATCTAATGTAACAAACACCCATACAATGCGCACCACCCCGTGATGTTTTTCTCACTCCTACTAGTGAATGTAATGTAACACACACCCATACAATGCGCACCACCCCGTGATGTTTTTCTCACTCCTACTAGTGAATGTAATGTAACACACACCCATACAATGCGCACCACCCCGTGATGTTTTTCTCACTCCTACTAGTGAATGTAATGTAACACACACCCATACAATGCGCACCACCCCGTGATGTTTTTCTCACTCCTACTAGTGAATCTAATGTAACACACACCAATACAATGCGCACCACCCCGTGATGTTTTTCTCACTCCTGCTAGTGAATGTAATGTAACACACACCCATACAATGCGCACCACCCCGTGATGTTTTTCTCACTCCTACTAATGAATGTAATGTAACACGCACCCATACAATGCGCACCACCCCGTGATGATTTTCTCACTCCTACTAGTGAATCTAATGTAACAAACACCCATACAATGCACACCACCCCGTGATGTTTTTCTCACTCCTACTAGTGAATCTAATGTAACAAACACCCATACAATGCGCACCACCCCGTGATGTTTTTCTCACTCCTACTAGTGAATGTAATGTAACACACACCCATACAATGCGCATCACCCAGTGATGTTTTTCTCACGCCTACTAGTGAATGTAATGTAACACACACCCATACACTGCGCACCACCCCGTGATGATTTTCTCACTCCTACTAGTGAATCTAATGTAACAAACACCCATACAATGCTCACCACCCCGTGATGTTTTTCTCACTCCTACTAGTGAATGTAATGTAACACACACCCATACAATGCGCACCACCCCGTGATATTTTTCTCATTCCTACTAGTGAATGTAATGTAACACACACCCATACAATGCGCACCACCCCGTGATGTTTTTCTCACTCCTACTAGTGAATGTAATGTAACACACACCCATACAATGCGCACCACCCCGTGATGTTTTTCTCACTCCTACTAGTGAGTGTAATGTAACACACACCCATACAATGCGCACCACCCCGTGATGTTTTTCTCACTCCTACTAGTGAATGTAATGTAACACACACCCATACAATGCGCACCACCCCGTGATGTTTTTCTCACTCCTACGAGTGAATGTAACGTAATACACACCCATACAGTGCGCACCACCCCGTGATGTTTTTCTCACTCCTACTAGTGAATGTAATGTAACACACACCCATACAGTGCGCACCACCCCGTGATGTTTTTCTCACTCCTACTAGTGAATGTAATGTAACACACACCCATACAGTGCGCACCACCCCGTGATGATTTTCTCACTCCTACTAGTGAATCTAATGTAACAAACACCCATACAATGCGCACCACCCCGTGATGTTTTTCTCACTCCTACTAGTGAATGTAATGTAACACACACCCATACATTGCGCACCACCCCGTGATGTTTTTCTCACTCCTACTAGTGAATGTAATGTAACACACACCCATACAATGCGCACCACCCCGTGATGTTTTTCTCACTCCTACTAGTGAATGTAATGTAACACACACCCATACAATGCGCACCACCCCGTGATGATTTTCTCACTCCTACTAGTGAATCTAATGTAACAAACACCCATACAATGCGCACCACCCCGTGATGTTTTTCTCACTCCTACTAGTGAATGTAATGTAACACACACCCATACAATGCGCACCACCCCGTGATGATTTTCTCACTCCTACTAGTGAATCTAATGTAACAAACACCCATACAATGCGCACCACCCCGTGATGTTTTTCTCACTCCTACTAGTGAATGTAATGTAACACACACCCATACAATGCGCACCACCCAGTGATGTTTTTCTCACGCCTACTAGTGAATGTAATGTAACACACACCCATACAACGCGCACCACCCCGTGATGATTTTCTCACTCCTACTAGTGAATCTAATGTAACAAACACCCATACAATGCGCACCACCCCGTGATGTTTTTCTCACTCCTACTAGTGAATGTAATGTAACACACACCCATACACTGCGCACCACCCCGTGATGATTTTCTCACTCCTACTAGTGAATCTAATGTAACAAACACCCATACAATGCTCACCACCCCGTGATGTTTTTCTCACTCCTACTAGTGAATGTAATGTAACACACACCCATACAATGCGCACCACCCCGTGATATTTTTCTCATTCCTACTAGTGAATGTAATGTAACACACACCCATACAATGCGCACCACCCCGTGATGTTTTTCTCACTCCTACTAGTGAATGTAATGTAACACACACCCATACAATGCGCACCACCCCGTGATGTTTTTCTCACTCCTACTTGTGAGTGTAATGTAACACACACCCATACAATGCGCACCACCCCGTGATGTTTTTCTCACTCCTACTAGTGAATGTAATGTAACACACACCCATACAATGCGCACCACCCCGTGATGTTTTTCTCACTCCTACGAGTGAATGTAATGTAATACACACCCATACAATGCGCACCACCCCGTGATGTTTTTCTCACTCCTACTAGTGAATGTAATGTAACACACACCCATACAGTGCGCACCACCCCGTGATGTTTTTCTCACTCCTACTAGTGAATGTAATGTAACACACACCCATACAGTGCGCACCACCCCGTGATGATTTTCTCACTCCTACTAGTGAATCTAATGTAACAAACACCCATACAATGCGCACCACCCCGTGATGTTTTTCTCACTCCTACTAGTGAATGTAATGTAACACACACCCATACATTGCGCACCACCCCGTGATGTTTTTCTCACTCCTACTAGTGAATGTAATGTAACACACACCCATACAATGCGCACCACCCCGTGATGTTTTTCTCACTCCTACTAGTGAATGTAATGTAACACACACCCATACAATGCGCACCACCCCGTGATGATTTTCTCACTCCTACTAGTGAATCTAATGTAACAAACACCCATACAATGCGCACCACCCCGTGATGTTTTTCTCACTCCTACTAGTGAATGTAATGTAACACACACCCATACAATGCGCACCACCCCGTGATGTTTTTCTCACTCCTACTAGTGAATGTAATGTAACACACACCCATACAATGCGCACCACCCCGTGATGATTTTCTCACTCCTACTAGTGAATCTAATGTAACAAACACCCATACAATGCGCACCACCCCGTGATGTTTTTCTCACTCCTACTAGTGAATGTAATGTAACACACACCCATACAATGCGCACCACCCAGTGATGTTTTTCTCACGCCTACTAGTGAATGTAATGTAACACACACCCATACAACGCGCACCACCCCGTGATGATTTTCTCACTCCTACTAGTGAATCTAATGTAACAAACACCCATACAATGCGCACCACCCCGTGATGTTTTTCTCACTCCTACTAGTGAATGTAATGTAACACACACCCATACAATGCGCACCACCCCGTGATATTTTTCTCATTCCTACTAGTGAATGTAATGTAACACACACCCATACAATGCGCACCACCCCGTGATGTTTTTCTCACTCCTACTAGTGAATGTAATGTAACACACACCCATACAATGCGCACCACCCCGTGATGTTTTTCTCACTCCTACTAGTGAGTGTAATGTAACACACACCCATACAATGCGCACCACCCCGTGATGTTTTTCTCACTCCTACTAGTGAATGTAATGTAACACACACCCATACAATGCGCACCACCCCGTGATGTTTTTCTCACTCCTACTAGTGAATCTAATGTAACACACACCCATACAATGCGCACCACCCGTGATGTTTTTCTCACTCCTACTAGTGAATGTAATGTAACACACACCCATACAATGCGCACCACCCCGTGATGTTTTTCTCACTCCTACTAGTGAATGTAATGTAACACACACCCATACAATGCGCACCACCCCGTGATGTTTTTCTCACTCCTACTAGTGAATGTAATGTAACACACACCCATACAATGCGCACCACCCCGTGATGTTTTTCTCACTCCTACTAGTGAATCTAATGTAACACACACCAATACAATGCGCACCACCCCGTGATGTTTTTCTCACTCCTACTAGTGTATGTAATGTAACACACACCCATACAATGCGCACCACCCCGTGATGATTTTCTCACTCCTACTAGTGAATCTAATGTAACACACACCCATACAATGCGCACCACCCCGTGATGTTTTTCTCACTCCTACTAGTGAATGTAATGTAACACACACCCATACAATGCGCACCACCCCGTGATGTTCTTCTCACTCCTACTAGTGAATGTAATATAACACACACCCATACAATGCGTACCACCCCGTGATGTTCTTCTCACTCCTACTAGTGAATCTAATGTAACACACACCAATACAATGCGCACCACCCCGTGATGTTTTTCTCACTCCTACTAGTGAATGTAATGTAACACACACCCATACAATGCGTACCACCCCGTGATGTTCTTCTCACTCCTACTAGTGAATCTAATGTAACACACACCAATACAATGCGCACCACCCCGTGATGTTTTTCTCACTCCTACTAGTGTATGTAATGTAACACACACCCATACAATGCGCACCACCCCGTGATGATTTTCTCACTCCTACTAGTGTATGTAATGTAACACACACCCATACAATGCGCACCACCCCGTGATGATTTTCTCACTCCTACTAGTGAATGTAATGTAACACACACCCATACAATGCGCACCACCCCGTGATGATTTTCTCACTCCTACTAGTGAATCTAATGTAACAAACACCCATACAATGCGCACCACCCCGTGATGTTTTTCTCACTCCTACTAGTGAATGTAATGTAACACACACCCATACAATGCGCACCACCCCGTGATGTTCTTCTCACTCCTACTAGTGAATCTAATGTAACACACACCCATACAATGCGCACCACCCCGTGATGTTTTTCTCACTCCTACTATTGAATCTAATGTAACACACACCCATACAATGCGCACAACCCCGTGATGTTTTTCTCACTCCTACTAGTGAATGTAATGTAACACATACCCATACAATGCGCACCACCCCGTGATGTTTTTCTCACTCCTACTAGTGAATCTAATGTAACACACACCCATACAATGCGCACCACCCCGTGTTTTTCTCACTCCTACTAGTGAATCTAATGTAACACACACCCATACAATGCGCACCACCCCGTGATGTTTTTCTCACTCCTACTAGTGAATGTAATGTAACACACACCCATACAATGCGCACCACCCCGTGATGTTTTTCTCACTCCTACTAGTGAATGTAATGTAACACACACCCATACAATGCGCACCACCCCGTGATGTTTTTCTCACTCCTACTAGTGAATGTAATGTAACACACACCCATACAATGCGCACCACCCCGTGATGTTTTTCTCCCTCCTACTAGTGAATGTAATGTAACATACACCCATACAATGCGCACCACCCCCTGATGTTTTTCTCACTCCTACTAGTCAATGTAATGTAACACACACCCATACAGTGCGCACCACCCCGTGATGTTTTTCTCACTCCTACTAGTGAATGTAATGTAACACACACCCATACAGTGCGCACCACCCCGTGATGTTTTTCTCACTCCTACTAGTGAATGTAATGTAACACACACCCATACAGTGCGCACCACCCCGTGATGATTTTCTCACTCCTACTAGTGAATCTAATGTAACAAACACCCATACAATGCGCAACACCCCGTGATGTTTTTCTCACTCCTAGTAGTGAATGTAATGTAACACACACCCATACAATGCGCACCACCCCTTGATGTTTTTCTCACTCCTACTAGTGAATGTAATGTAACACACACCCATAAAATGCACACCACACCATGATGTTTTTCTCACTCCTACTAGTGAATGTAGTGTAACACACACCCATACAATGCGCACCACCCCGTGATGTATTTCTCACTGCTAGTAGTGAATGTAGTGTAACACACACCCATACAATGGTCACCACCCCGTGATATTTTTCTCACTCCTACTAGTGAATGTAATGTAACACACACCCATACAATGCGCACCACCCCGTGATGTTTTTCTCACTCCTACTAGTGAATGTAATGTAACATACACCCATTGAATGCGCACCACCCCGTGATGTTTTTCTCACTCCTACTAGTGAGTGTAGTGTAACACACACCCATACAATGCGCACCACCCCGTGATGTTTTTCTCACTCATACTAGTGAATCTAATGTAACACACACGCATACAACACGCACCACCCCGTGATGTTTTTCTCACTCCTACTAGTGAATGTAATGTAACACACACGCATACAACACGCACCACCCCGTGATGATTTTCTCACTCCTACTAGTGAATGTAATGTAACACACACCCATACAATGCGCACCACCCCGTGATGTTTTTCTCACTCCTATTAGTGAATGTAATGTAACACACACCCATACAATGCGCACCACCCCGTGATGTTTTTCTCACTCCTACTAGTGAATGTAATGTAACACACACCCATACAATGCGCACAACCCCGTGATGTTTTTCTCACTCCTACTAGTGAATGTAGTGTAACACACACCCATACAATGCGCACCACCCCGTGATGTTTTTCTCACTCCTACTAGTGAATGTAATGTAACACACACCCATACAATGCGCAGCATCCCGTGATGTTTTTCTCACTCCTACTAGTGAATCCAATGTAACACACACCCATACAATGCGCACCACCCCGTGATGTTATTCTCACTCCTACTAGTGAATGTAATGTAACACACACCCATACAAAGCGCACCACCCCGTGATGTTTTTCTCACTCCTACTAGTGAATGTAATGTAACACACACCCATACAATGCGCACCACCCCGTGATGTTTTTCTCACTCCTACTAGTGAATGTAATGTAACACACACCCATACAATGCGCACCACCCCGTGATGTTTTTCTCACTCCTACTAGTGAATGTAATGTAACACACACCCATACAATGCGCACCACCCCGTGATGTTTTTCTCACTCCTACTAGTGAATGTAATGTAACACACACCCATACAATGCGCACCACCCCGTGATGTTTTTCTCACTCCTACTAGTGAATGTAATGTAACACACACGCATACAATGCGCACCACCCCGTGATGTTTTTCTCACTCCTACTGGTGAATCTAATGTAACACACACCCATACAATGCGCACCACCCCGTGATGTTTTTCTCACTCCTACTAGTGAATCTAATGTAACACACACCCATACAATGCACACCACCCCGTGATGTTTTTCTCACTCCTGCTAGTGAATGTAATGTAACACACACCCATACAATGCGCACCACACCGTAATGTTTTTCTCACTCCTACTAATGAATGTAATGTAACACGCACCCATACAATGCGCACCACCCCGTGATGATTTTCTCACTCCTACTAGTGAATCTAATGTAACAAACACCCATACAATGCGCACCACCCCGTGATGTTTTTCTCACTCCTACTAGTGAATGTAATGTAACACACACCCATACAATGCGCACCACCCCGTGATGTTTTTCTCACTCCTACTAGTGAATGTAATGTAACACACACCCATACAATGCGCACCACCCCGTGATGTTTTTCTCACTCCTACTAGTGAATGTAATGTAACACACACCCATACAATGCGCACCACCCCGTGATGTTTTTCTCACTCCTACTAGTGAATCTAATGTAACACACACCAATACAATGCGCACCACCCCGTGATGTTTTTCCCACTCCTGCTAGTGAATGTAATGTAACACACACCCATACAATGCGCACCACCCCGTAATGTTTTTCTCACTCCTACTAATGAATGTAATGTAACACGCACCCATACAATGCGCACCACCCCGTGATGATTTTCTCACTCCTACTAGTGAATCTAATGTAACAAACACCCATACAATGCGCACCACCCCGTGATGTTTTTCTCACTCCTACTAGTGAATGTAATGTAACACACACCCATACAATGCGCACCACCCCGTAATGTTTTTCTCACTCCTACTAGTGAATGTAATGTAACACACACCCATACAATGCGCACCACCCCGTGATGATTTTCTCACTCCTACTAGTGAATCTAATGTAACAAACACCCATACAATGCGCACCACCCCGTGATGTTTTTCTCACTCCTACTAGTGAATGTAATGTAACACACACCCATACAATGCGCACCACCCAGTGATGTTTTTCTCACGCCTACTAGTGAATGTAATGTAACACACACCCATACACTGCGCACCACCCCGTGATGATTTTCTCACTCCTACTAGTGAATCTAATGTAACAAACACCCATACAATGCGCACCACCCCGTGATGTTTTTCTCACTCCTACTAGTGAATGTAATGTAACACACACCCATACAATGCGCACCACCCCGTGATATTTTTCTCATTCCTACTAGTGAATGTAATGTAACACACACCCATACAATGCGCACCACCCCGTGATGTTTTTCTCACTCCTACTAGTGAATGTAATGTAACACACACCCATACAATGCGCACCACCCCGTGATGTTTTTCTCACTCCTACTAGTGAGTGTAATGTAACACACACCCATACAATGCGCACCACCCCGTGATGTTTTTCTCACTCCTACTAGTGAATGTAATGTAACACACACCCATACAATGCGCACCACCCCGTGATGTTTTTCTCACTCCTACGAGTGAATGTAATGTAATACACACCCATACAATGCGCACCACCCCGTGATGTTTTTCTCACTCCTACGAGTGAATGTAATGTAACACACACCGATACAATGCGCACCACCCCGTGATGTTTTTCTCACTCCTACTAGTGAATCTAATGTAACAGACACCCATAAAATGCGCACCACCCCGTGATGTTTTTCTCACTGCTACTAGTGAATGTAATGTAACACACCCATACAATGCGCACCACCCGTGATGTTTTTCTCACTCCTACTAGTGAATGTAATGTAACACACACCCATACAATGCGCACCACCCCGTGATGTTTTTCTCACTCCTACTAGTGAATGTAATGTAACACACACCCATACAATGCGCACCACCCCGTGATGTTTTTCTCACTCCTACTAGTGAATGTAATGTAACACACACCCATACAATGCGCACCACCCCGTGATGTTTTTCTCACTCCTACTAGTGAATCTAATGTAACACACACCAATACAATGCGCACCACCCCGTGATGTTTTTCTCACTCCTACTAGTGTATGTAATGTAACACACACCCATACAATGCGCACCACCCCGTGATGATTTTCTCACTCCTACTAGTGAATCTAATGTAACACACACCCATACAATGCGCACCACCCCGTGATGTTTTTCTCACTCCTACTAGTGAATGTAATGTAACACACACCCATACAATGCGCACCACCCCGTGATGTTCTTCTCACTCCTACTAGTGAATGTAATATAACACACACCCATACAATGCGTACCACCCCGTGATGTTCTTCTCACTCCTACTAGTGAATCTAATGTAACACACACCAATACAATGCGCACCACCCCGTGATGTTTTTCTCACTCCTACTAGTGAATGTAATGTAACACACACCCATACAATGCGTACCACCCCGTGATGTTCTTCTCACTCCTACTAGTGAATCTAATGTAACACACACCAATACAATGCGCACCACACCGTGATGTTTTTCTCACTCCTACTAGTGTATGTAATGTAACACACACCCATACAATGCGCACCACCCCGTGATGATTTTCTCACTCCTACTAGTGTATGTAATGTAACACACACCCATACAATGCGCACCACCCCGTGATGATTTTCTCACTCCTACTAGTGAATGTAATGTAACACACACCCATACAATGCGCACCACCCCGTGATGATTTTCTCACTCCTACTAGTGAATCTAATGTAACAAACACCCATACAATGCGCACCACCCCGTGATGTTTTTCTCACTCCTACTAGTGAATGTAATGTAACACACACCCATACAATGCGCACCACCCCGTGATGTTCTTCTCACTCCTACTAGTGAATCTAATGTAACACACACCCATACAATGCGCACCACCCCGTGATGTTTTTCTCACTCCTACTATTGAATCTAATGTAACACACACCCATACAATGCGCACAACCCCGTGATGTTTTTCTCACTCCTACTAGTGAATGTAATGTAACACATACCCATACAATGCGCACCACCCCGTGATGTTTTTCTCACTCCTACTAGTGAATCTAATGTAACACACACCCATACAATGCGCACCACCCCGTGTTTTTCTCACTCCTACTAGTGAATCTAATGTAACACACACCCATACAATGCGCACCACCCCGTGATGTTTTTCTCACTCCTACTAGTGAATGTAATGTAACACACACCCATACAATGCGCACCACCCCGTGATGTTTTTCTCACTCCTACTAGTGAATGTAATGTAACACACACCCATACAATGCGCACCACCCCGTGATGTTTTTCTCACTCCTACTAGTGAATGTAATGTAACACACACCCATACAATGCGCACCACCCCGTGATGTTTTTCTCCCTCCTACTAGTGAATGTAATGTAACATACACCCATACAATGCGCACCACCCCCTGATGTTTTTCTCACTCCTACTAGTCAATGTAATGTAACACACACCCATACAGTGCGCACCACCCCGTGATGTTTTTCTCACTCCTACTAGTGAATGTAATGTAACACACACCCATACAGTGCGCACCACCCCGTGATGTTTTTCTCACTCCTACTAGTGAATGTAATGTAACACACACCCATACAGTGCGCACCACCCCGTGATGATTTTCTCACTCCTACTAGTGAATCTAATGTAACAAACACCCATACAATGCGCAACACCCCGTGATGTTTTTCTCACTCCTAGTAGTGAATGTAATGTAACACACACCCATACAATGCGCACCACCCCTTGATGTTTTTCTCACTCCTACTAGTAAATGTAATGTAACACACACCCATAAAATGCACACCACACCATGATGTTTTTCTCACTCCTACTAGTGAATGTAGTGTAACACACGCCCATACAATGCGCACCACCCCGTGATGTATTTCTCACTGCTAGTAGTGAATGTAGTGTAACACACACCCATACAATGCGCACCACCCCGTGATATTTTTCTCACTCCTACTAGTGAATGTAATGTAACACACACCCATACAATGCGCACCACCCCGTGATGTTTTTCTCACTCCTACTAGTGAATGTAATGTAACATACACCCATTGAATGCGCACCACCCCGTGATGTTTTTCTCACTCCTACTAGTGAGTGTAGTGTAACACACACCCATACAATGCGCACCACCCCGTGATGTTTTTCTCACTCCTACTAGTGAATCTAATGTAACACACACCCATACAATGCGCACCACCCCGTGATGTTTTTCTCACTCCTACTAGTGAATGTAATGTAACACACACGCATACAACACGCACCACCCCGTGATGATTTTCTCACTCCTACTAGTGAATGTAATGTAACACACACCCATACAACGCGCACCACCCCGTGATGTTTTTCTCACTCCTATTAGTGAATGTAATGTAACACACACCCATACAATGCGCACCACCCCGTGATGTTTTTCTCACTCCTACTAGTGAATGTAATGTAACACACACCCATACAATGCGCACAACCCCGTGATGTTTTTCTCACTCCTACTAGTGAATGTAGTGTAACACACACCCATACAATGCGCACCACCCCGTGATGTTTTTCTCACTCCTACTAGTGAATGTAATGTAACACACACCCATACAATGCGCAGCATCCCGTGATGTTTTTCTCACTCCTACTAGTGAATCCAATGTAACACACACCCATACAATGCGCACCACCCCGTGATGTTATTCTCACTCCTACTAGTGAATGTAATGTAACACACACCCATACAAAGCGCACCACCCCGTGATGTTTTTCTCACTCCTACTAGTGAATGTAATCTAACACACACCCATACAATGCGCACCACCCCGTGATGTTTTTCTCACTCCTACTAGTGAATGTAATGTAACACACACCCATACAATGCGCACCACCCCGTGATGTTTTTCTCACTCCTACTAGTGAATGTAATGTAACACACACCCATACAATGCGCACCACCCCGTGATGTTTTTCTCACTCCTACTAGTGAATGTAATGTAACACACACCCATACAATGCGCACCACCCCGTGATGTTTTTCTCACTCCTACTAGTGAATGTAATGTAACACACACGCATACAATGCGCACCACCCCGTGATGTTTTTCTCACTCCTACTGGTGAATCTAATGTAACACACACCCATACAATGCGCACCACCCCGTGATGTTTTTCTCACTCCTACTAGTGAATCTAATGTAACACACACCCATACAATGCACACCACCCCGTGATGTTTTTCTCACTCCTGCTAGTGAATGTAATGTAACACACACCCATACAATGCGCACCACACCGTAATGTTTTTCTCACTCCTACTAATGAATGTAATGTAACACGCACCCATACAATGCGCACCACCCCGTGATGATTTTCTCACTCCTACTAGTGAATCTAATGTAACAAACACCCATACAATGCGCACCACCCCGTGATGTTTTTCTCACTCCTACTAGTGAATGTAATGTAACACACACCCATACAATGCGCACCACCCCGTGATGTTTTTCTCACTCCTACTAGTGAATGTAATGTAACACACACCCATACAATGCGCACCACCCCGTGATGTTTTTCTCACTCCTACTAGTGAATGTAATGTAACACACACCCATACAATGCGCACCACCCCGTGATGTTTTTCTCACTCCTACTAGTGAATCTAATGTAACACACACCAATACAATGCGCACCACCCCGTGATGTTTTTCCCACTCCTGCTAGTGAATGTAATGTAACACACACCCATACAATGCGCACCACCCCGTAATGTTTTTCTCACTCCTACTAATGAATGTAATGTAACACGCACCCATACAATGCGCACCACCCCGTGATGATTTTCTCACTCCTACTAGTGAATCTAATGTAACAAACACCCATACAATGCACACCACCCCGTGATGTTTTTCTCACTCCTACTAGTGAATGTAATGTAACACACACCCATACAATGCGCACCACCCCGTAATGTTTTTCTCACTCCTACTAATGAATGTAATGTAACACACACCCATACAATGCGAACCACCCCGTGATGATTTTCTCACTCCTACTAGTGAATCTAATGTAACACACACCCATACAATGCGCACCACCCTGTGATGTTTTTCTCACTCCTACAAGTGAATGTAATGTAACACACACCCATACAAGGCGCACCACCCCGTGATGTTTTTCTCACTCCTACTAGTGAATGTAATGTAACACACACCCATACAATGCGCACCACCCCGTGATGATTTTCTCACTCCTACTAGTGAATCTAATGTAACAAACACCCATACAATGCACACCACCCCGTGATGTTTTTCTCACTCCTATTAGTGAATGTAATGTAACAAACACCCATACAATGCGCACCACCCCGTGATGTTTTTCTCACTCCTACTAGTGAATGTAATGTAACACACACCCATACAATGCGCACCACCCCGTGATATTTTTCTCACTCCTACGAGTGAATGTAATGTAACACACACCCATACAATGCGCACCACCCCGTGATGTTTTTCTCACTCCTACTAGCGAATGTAATGTAACACACACCCATACAATGCGCACCACCCCGTGATGTTTTTCTCACTCCTACTAGTGAATGTAATGTAACACACACCCATACAATGCGCACCACCCCGTGATGTTTTTCTCACTCCTACTAGTGAATGTAATGTAACACACACCCATACAATGCGCACCACCCCGTGATGTTTTTCTCACTCCTACTAGTGAATCTAATGTAACACACACCCATACAATGCGCACCACCCCGTGATGTTTTTCTCACTCCTACTAGTGAATCTAATGTAACACACACCCATACAAGGCGCACCACCCCATGATGTTTTTCTCACTCCTATTAGTGAATGTAATGTAACACACACCCATACAATGAGCACCACCCCGTGATGATTTTCTCACTCCTACTAGTGAATCTAATGTAACAAACACCCATACAATGCGCACCACCCCGTGATGTTTTTCTCACTCCTACTAGCGAATGTAATGTAACAAACACCCATACAATGCGCACCACCCCATGATGTTTTTCTCACTCCTACTAGCGAATGTAATGTAACACACACCCATACAATGCGCACCACCCCGTGATGTTTTTCTCACTCCTACTAGTGAATGTAATGTAACACACACCCATACAATGCGCACCACCCCGTGATGTTTTTCTCACTCCTACTAGTGAATGTAATGTAACACACACCCATACAATGCGTACCACCCCGTGATGTTTTTCTCACTCCTACTAGTGAATCTAATGTAACACACACCCATACAATGCGCACCACCCCGTGATGTTTTTCTCACTCCTACTAGTGAATTTAATGTAACACACACCCATACAAGGCGCACCACCCCGTGATGTTTTTCTCACTCCTACTAGTGAATGTAATGTAACACACACCCATACAATGAGCACCACCCCGTGATGAGTTTCTCACTCCTACTAGTGAATCTAATGTAACAAACACCCATACAATGCGCACCACCCCGTGATGTTTTTCTCACTCCTACTAGTGAATGTAATGTAACAAACACCCATACAATGCGCACCACCCCGTGATGTTTTTCTCACTCCTACTAGTGAATGTAATGTAACACACACCCATACAATGCGCACCACCCCGTGATGTTTTTCTCACTCCTACTAGTGAATGTAATGTAACAAACACCCATACAATGCGCACCACCCCGTGATGTTTTTCTCACTCCTACTAGTGAATGTAATGTAACACACACCCATACAATGCGCACCACCCCGTGATGTTTTTCTCACTCCTACGAGTGAATGTAATGTAACACACACCCATACAATGCGCACCACCCCGTGATGTTTTTCTCACTCCTACTAGTGAATGTAATGTAACACACACCCATACAACGCGCACCACCCCGTGATGTATTTCTCACTCCTACTAGTGAATGTAATGTAACACACACCCATACAACGCGCACCACCCCGTGATGTTTTTCTCACTCCTACTAGTGAATGTAATGTAACACACACCCATACAACGCGCACCACCCCGTGATGTTTTTCTCACTCCTACTAGTGAATCTAATGTAACACTCACCCATACAATGCGCACCACCCCGTGATGTTTTTCTCACTCCTACTAGTGAATGTAATGTAACACACACCCATACAATGCGTACCACCCCGTGATGTTTTTCTCACTCCTACTAGTGAATGTAATGTAACACACACCCATACAATGCGCACCGCCCCGTGATGTTTTTCTCACTCCTACTAGTGAATGTAATGTAACACACACCCATACAATGCGCACCACCCCGTGATGTTTTTCTCACTCCTACTAGTGAATGTAATGTAACACACACCCATACAATGCGCACCACCCCGTGATGTTTTTCTCACTCCTACTAGTGAATGTAATGTAACACACACCCATACAATGCGCACCACCCCGTGATGTTTTTCTCACTCCTACTAGTGAATGTAATGTAACACACACCCATACAATGCGCACCACCCCGTGATGTTTTTCTCACTCCTACTAGTGAATGTAATGTAACACACACCCATACAATGCGCACCCCCCCGTGATGTTTTTCTCACTCCTACTAGGGAATGTAATGTAACACACACCCATACAATGCGCACCACCCTGTGATGTTTTTCTCACTCCTACTAGTGAATCTAATGTAACACACACCCATACAATGCGCACCACCCCGTGATGTTTTTCTCACTCCTACTAGTGAATGTAATGTAACACACACCCATACAATGCGCACCACCCCGTAATGTTTTTCTCACTCCTACTAATGAATGTAATGTAACACGCACCCATACAATGCGCACCACCCCGTGATGATTTTCTCACTCCTACTAGTGAATCTAATGTAACAAACACCCATACAATGCGCACCACCCCGTGATGTTTTTCTCACTCCTACTAGTGAATCTAATGTAACACACACCCATACAATGCGCACCACCCCGTAATGTTTTTCTCACTCCTACTAATGAATGTAATGTAACACGCACCCATACAATGCGCACCACCCCGTGATGAATTTCTCACTCCTACTAGTGAATCTAATGTAACAAACACCCATACAATGCGCACCACCCCGTGATGTTTTTCTCACTCCTACTAGTGAATGTAATGTAACACACACCCATACAGTGCGCACCACCCCGTGATGTTTTTCTCACTCCTACTAGTGAATCTAATGTAACACACCCCCATACAAGGCGCACCACCCCGTGATGTTTTTCTCACTCCTACTAGTGAATGTAATGTAACACACACCCATACAATGCGCACCACCCCGTGATGTTTTTCTCACTCCTACTAGTGAATGTAATGTAACACACACCCATACAATGCGCACCACCCCGTGATGTTTTTCTCACTCCTACTAGTGAATGTAATGTAACACACACCCATACAATGCGCACCACCCCGTGATGTTTTTCTCACTGCTACTAGTGAATGTAATGTAACACACACCCATACAATGCGCACCACCCCGTGATGTTTTTCTCACTCCTACTAGTGAATGTAATGTAACACACACCCATACAATGCGCACCACCCCGTGATGTTTTTCTCACTCCTACTAGTGAATGTAATGTAACACACACCCATACAATGCGCACCACCCCGTGATGTTTTTCTCACTGCTACTAGTGAATGTAATGTAACACACCCATACAATGCGCACCACCCCGTGATATATTTCTCACTCCTACTAGTGAATGTAATGTAACACACACCCATACAATGCGCACCACCCCGTGATGTTTTTCTCACTGATACTAGTGAATGTAATGTAACACACACCCATACAATGCGCACCACCCCGTGATGTTTTTCTCACTCCTACTAGTGAATCTAATGTAACACACACCCATACAATGCGCACCACCCCGTGATGATTTTCTCACTCCTACTAGTGAATCTAATGTAACACACACCCATACAATGCGCACCACCCCGTGATGTTTTTCTCACTCCTACTAGTGAATGTAATGTAACACACACCCATACAATGCGCACCACCCCGTGATGTTTTTCTCACTCCTACTAGTGAATCTAATGTAACACACACCCATACAATGCGCACCACCCCGTGATGTTTTTCTCACTCCTACTAGTGAATCTAATGTAACACACACCCATACAATGCGCACCACCCCGTGATGTTTTTCTCACTCCTACTAGTGAATGTAATGTAGCACACACCCATACAATGAGCACCACCCCGTGATGATTTTCTCACTCCTACTAGTGAATCTAATGTAACAAACACCCATACAATGCGCACCACCCCGTGATGTTTTTCTCACTCCTACTAGTGAATGTAATGTAACACACACCCATACAATGCGCACCACCCCGTGATGTTTTTCTCACTCCTACTAGTGAATCTAATGTAACACACACCCATACAATGCGCACCACCCCGTGATGTTTTTCTCACTCCTACTAGTGAATGTAATGTAACACACACCCATACAATGCGCACCACCCCGTGATGTTTTTCTCACTCCTACTAGTGAATGTAATGTAACACACACCCATACAATGCACACCACCCCGTGATGTTTTTCTCACTCCTACTAGTGAATCTAATGTAACACACACCCATACAATGCGCACCCCCCCGTGATGTTTTTCTCACTCCTACTAGTGAATGTAATGTAACACACACCCATACAATGCGCACCACCCCGTGATGTTTTTCTCACTCCTACTAGTGAATGTAATGTAACACACACCCATACAATGCGCACCACCCCGTGATGTTTTTCTCACTCCTACTTCTGAATGAAATGTAACACACACCCATACAATGCGCACCACCCCCTCATGTTTTTCTCACTCCTACTAGTGAATCTAATGTAACACACACCCATACAATGCGCACCACCCCGTGATGTTTTTCTCACTCCTACTAGTGAATCTAATGTAACACTCACCCATACAATGTGCACCACCTCGTGATGTTTTTCTCACTCCTACTAGTGAATCTAATGTAACACACACCCATACAACGCGCACCACCCCGTGATGTTTTTCTCACTCCTACTAGTGAGTGTAATGTAACACACACCCATACAATGCGCACCACCCCGTGATGATTTTCTCACTCCTACTAGTGAATCTAATGTAACAAACACCCATACAATGCGCACCACCCCGTGATGTTTTTCTCACTCCTACTAGTGAATGTAATGTAACACACACCCATACAATGCGCACCACCCCGTGATGATTTTCTCACTCCTACTAGTGAATCTAATGTAACAAACACCCATACAATGCGCACCACCCCGTGATGTTTTTCTCACTCCTACTAGTGAATGTAATGTAACACACACCCATACAATGCGCACCACCCCGTGATGTTTTTCTCACTCCTACTAGTGAATGTAATGTAACACACACCCATACAATGCGCACCACCCCGTGATGATTTTCTCACTCCTACTAGTGAATCTAATGTAACAAACACCCATACAATGCGCACCACCCCGTGATGTTTTTCTCACTCCTACTAGTGAATGTAATGTAACACACACCCATACAATGCGCACCACCCCGTGATGTTTTTCTCACGCCTACTAGTGAATGTAATGTAACACACACCCATACACTGCGCACCACCCCGTGATGATTTTCTCACTCCTACTAGTGAATCTAATGTAACAAACACCCATACAATGCGCACCACCCCGTGATGTTTTTCTCACTCCTACTAGTGAATGTAATGTAACACACACCCATACAATGCGCACCACCCCGTGATATTTTTCTCATTCCTACTAGTGAATGTAATGTAACACACACCCATACAATGCGCACCACCCCGTGATGTTTTTCTCACTCCTACGAGTGAATGTAATGTAACACACACCCATACAATGCGCACCACCCCGTGATGTTTTTCTCACTCCTACTAGTGAGTGTAATGTAACACACACCCATACAATGCGCACCACCCCGTGATGTTTTTCTCACTCCTACTAGTGAATGTAATGTAACACACACCCATACAATGCGCACCACCCCGTGATGTTTTGCTCACTCCTACGAGTGAATGTAATGTAACACACACCCATACAATGCGCACCACCACGTGATGTTTTTCTCACTCCTACTAGTGAATGTAATGTAACACACACCCATACAATGCGCACCACCCCGTGATGTTTTTCTCACTCCTACTAGTGAATCTAATGTAACACACACCCATACAATGCGCACCACCCCGTGATGTTTTTCTCACTGCTACTAGTGAATGTAATGTAACACACCCATACAATACGCACCACCCGTGATGTTTTTCTCACTCCTACTAGTGAATGTAATGTAACACACACCCATACAATGCGCACCACCCCGTGATGTTTTTCTCACTCCTACTAGTGAATGTAATGTAACACACACCCATACAATGCGCACCACCCGGTGATGTTTTTCTCACTCCTACTAGTGAATCTAATGTAACACACACCAATACAATGCGCACCACCCCGTGATGTTTTTCTCACTCCTACTAGTGTATGTAATGTAACACACAGCCATACAATGCGCACCACCCCGTGATGATTTTCTCACTCCTACTAGTGAATCTAATGTAACACACACCCATACAATGCGCACCACCCCGTGATGTTTTTCTCACTCCTACTAGTGAATGTAATGTAACACACACCCATACAATGCGCACCACCCCGTGATGTTCTTCTCACTCCTACTAGTGAATGTAATGTAACACACACCCATACAATGCGTACCACCCCGTGATGTTCTTCTCACTCCTACTAGTGAATCTAATGTAACACACACCAATACAATGCGCACCACCCCGTGATGTTTTTCTCACTCCTACTAGTGAATGTAATGTAACACACACCCATACAATGCGTACCACCCCGTGATGTTCTTCTCACTCCTACTAGTGAATCTAATGTAACACACACCAATACAATGCGCACCACCCCGTGATGATTTTCTCACTCCTACTAGTGTATGTAATGTAACACACACCCATACAATGCGCACCACCCCGTGATGATTTTCTCACTCCTACTAGTGTATGTAATGTAACACACACCCATACAATGCGCACCACCCCGTGATGATTTTCTCACTCCTACTAGTGAATGTAATGTAACACACACCCATACAATGCGCACCACCCCGTGATGATTTTCTCACTCCTACTAGTGAATCTAATGTAACAAACACCCATACAATGCGCACCACCCCGTGATGTTTTTCTCACTCCTACTAGTGAATGTAATGTAACACACACCCATACAATGCACACCACCCCGTGATGTTCTTCTCACTCCTACTAGTGAATCTAATGTAACACACACCCATACAATGCGCACCACCCCGTGATGTTTTTCTCACTCCTACTAGTGAATCTAATGTAACACACACCCATACAATGCGCACAACCCTGTGATGTTTTTCTCATTCCTACTAGTGAATGTAATGTAACACATACCCATACAATGCGCACCACCCCGTGATGTTTTTCTCACTCCTACTAGTGAATCTAATGTAACACACACCCATACAATGCGCACCACCCCGTGTTTTTCTCACTCCTACGAGTGAATCTAATGTAACACACACCCATACAATGCGCACCACCCCGTGATGTTTTTCTCACTCCTACTAGTGAATGTAATGAAACACACACCCATACAATGCGCACCACCCCGTGATGTTTTTCTCACTCCTACTAGTGAATGTAATGTAACACACACCCATACAATGCGCACCACCCCGTGATGTTTTTCTCACTCCTACTAGTGAATGTAATGTAACACACACCCATATAATGCGCACCACCCCGTGATGTTTTTCTCCCTCCTACTAGTGAATGTAATGTAACATACACCCATACAATGCGCACCACCCCCTGATGTTTTTCTCACTCCTACTAGTCAATGTAATGTAACACACACCCATACAGTGCGCACCACCCCGTGATGTTTTTCTCACTCCTACTAGTGAATGTAATGTAACACACACCCATACAGTGCGCACCACCCCGTGATGTTTTTCTCAATCCTACTAGTGAATGTAATGTAACACACACCCATACAGTGCGCACCACCCCGTGATGATTTTCTCACTCCTACTAGTGAATCTAATGTAACAAACACCCATACAATGCGCACCACCCCGTGATGTTTTTCTCACTCCTACTAGTGAATGTAATGTAACACACACCCATACAATGCGCACCACCCCGTGATGTTTTTCTCACTCCTACTAGTGAATGTAAAGTAACACACACCCATACAATGCGCACCACCCCGTGATGTTTTTCTCACTCCTACTAGTGAATGTAATGTACCACACACCCATACAATGCGCACCACCCCGTGATGTTTTTCTCACTTCTACTAGTGAATGTAATGTAACACACACCCATACAATGCGCACCACCCCGTGATGTTTTTCTCACTCCTACTAGTGAATCTAATGTAACATACACCCATACAATGCGCACCACCCCGTGATGTTTTTCTCACTCCTACTAGTGAATCTAATGTAACACACACCCATACAATGCGGACCACCCCGTGATGTTTATCTCACTCCTACTAGTGAATGTAATGTAACACACACCCATACAATGCGCACCACCCTGTGATGTTTTTCTCACTCCTACTAGTAAATGTAATGTAACACACACCCATACAATGCGCACCACCCCGTGATGATTTTCTCACTCCTACTAGCGAATCTAATGTAACAAACACCCATACAATGCGCACCACCCCGTGATGTTTTTCTCACTCCTACTAGTGAATGTAATGTAACACACACCCATACAATGCGCACCACCCCGTGATGTTTTTCGCACTCCTACTAGTGAATCTAATGTAAAAACACCCATACAATGCACACCACCCCGTGATGTTTTTCTCACTCCTACTAGTCAATGTAATGTAACACACACCCATACAATGCGCACCACCCCGTGATGATTTTCTCACTCCTACTAGTGAATCTAATGTAACAAACACCCATACAATGCGCACCACACCGTGATGTTTTTCTCACTCCTACTAGTGAATCTAATGTAACACACACCCATACAATGCGCACCACCCCGTGATGTTTTTCTCACTCCTACTAGTGAATGTAATGTAACACACACCCATACAGTGCGCACCACCCCGTGATGTTTTTCTCACTCCTACTAGTGAATGTAATGTAACACACACCCATACAATGCGCACCACCCCGTGATGATTTTCTCACTCCTACTAGTGAATGTAATGTAACACACACCCATACAATGCGCACCACCCCGTGATGTTTTTCTCCCTCCTACTAGTGAATGTAATGCAACATACACCCATACAATGCGCACCACCCCCTGATGTTTTTCTCACTCCTACTAGTCAATGTAATGTAACACACAGCCATACAATGCGCACCACCCCGTGATGTTTTTCTCACTCCTACTAGTGAATGTAATGTAACACACACCCATACAATGCGCACCACCCCGTGATGTTTTTCTCACTCCTACTAGTGAATGTAATGTAACAAACACCCATACAATGCGCACCACCCCGTGATGTTTTTCTCACTCCTACTAGTGAATCTAATGTAACACACACCCATACTATGCGCACCACCCCTTGATGTTTTTCTCACTCCTACTAGTGAATGTAATATAACACACACCCATACAATGCGCACCACCCCGTGATGTTTTTCTCACTCCTACTAGTGAATCTAATGTAACACACACCCATACAATGCGCACCACCCCGTGATGTTTTTCTCACTCCTACTAGTGAATGTAATGTAACACACACCCATACAATGCGCACCACCCCGTGATGTTTTTCTCACTCCTACTAGTGAATCTAATGTAACACACACCCATACAATGCGCACAACCCCGTGATGTTTTTCTCACTCCTACTAGTGAATGTAATGTAACACACACCCATACAATGCGCACCACCCCGTGATGTTTTTCTCACTCCTACTAGTGAATCTAATGTAACACACACCCATACAATGCGCACCACCCCGTGATGTTTTTCTCACTCTACTAGTGAATCTATTGTAACACACACCCATGCAATGCGCACCACCCCGTGATGTTTTTCTCACTCCTACTAGTGAATGTAATGTAACACACACCCATACAATGCGCACCACCCCGTGATGATTTTCTCACTCCTACTAGTGAATCTAATGTAACAAACACCCATACAATGCGCACCACCCCGTGATGTTTTTCTCACTCCTACTAGTGAATGTAATGTAACACACACCCATACAATGCGCACCACCCCGTGATGTTTTTCTCACTCCTACTAGTGAATGTAATGTAACACACACCCATACAATGCGCACCACCCCGTGATGTTTTTCTCACTCCTACTAGTGAATGTAATGTAACACACACCCATACAATGCGCACCACCCCGTGATGTTTTTCTCACTCCTTCTAGTGAATGTAATGTAACATACACCCATACAATGCGCACCACCCCGTGATGTTTTTTCTCCCTCCTACTAGTGAATGTAATGTAACATACACCCATACAATGCGCACCACCAACTGATGTTTTTCTCACTCCTACTAGTCAATGTAATGTAACACACACCCATACAGTGCGCACCACCCCGTGATGTTTTTCTCACTCCTACTAGTGAATGTAATGTAACACACACCCATACAATGCGCACCACCCCGTGATGTTTTTCTCACTCCTACTAGTGAATGTAATGTAACACACACCCATACAATGCGCACCACCCCGTGATGATTTTCTCACTCCTACTAGTGAATCTAATGTAACAAACACCCATACAATGCGCACCACCCCGTGATGTTTTTCTCACTCCTACTAGTGAATGTAATGTAACACACACCCATACAATGCGCACCACCCCGTGATGTTTTTCTCACGCCTACTAGTGAATGTAATGTAACACACACCCATACACTGCGCACCACCCCGTGATGATTTTCTCACTCCTACTAGTGAATCTAATGTAACAAACACCCATACAATGCGCACCACCCCGTGATGTTTTTCTCACTCCTACTAGTGAATGTAATGTAACACACACCCATACAATGCGCACCACCCCGTGATATTTTTCTCATTCCTACTAGTGAATGTAATGTAACACACACCCATACAATGCGCACCACCCCGTGATGTTTTTCTCACTCCTACGAGTGAATGTAATGTAACACACACCCATACAATGCGCACCACCCCGTGATGTTTTTCTCACTCCTACTAGTGAGTGTAATGTAACACACACCCATACAATGCGCACCACCCCGTGATGTTTTTCTCACTCCTACTAGTGAATGTAATGTAACACACACCCATACAATGCGCACCACCCCGTGATGTTTTGCTCACTCCTACGAGTGAATGTAATGTAACACACACCCATACAATGCGCACCACCCCGTGATGTTTTTCTCACTCCTACTAGTGAATGTAATGTAACACACACCCATACAATGCGCACCACCCCGTGATGTTTTTCTCACTCCTACTAGTGAATCTAATGTAACACACACCCATACAATGCGCACCACCCCGTGATGTTTTTCTCACTGCTACTAGTGAATGTAATGTAACACACCCATACAATACGCACCACCCGTGATGTTTTTCTCACTCCTACTAGTGAATGTAATGTAACACACACCCATACAATGCGCACCACCCCGTGATGTTTTTCTCACTCCTACTAGTGAATGTAATGTAACACACACCCATACAATGCGCACCACCCGGTGATGTTTTTCTCACTCCTACTAGTGAATCTAATGTAACACACACCAATACAATGCGCACCACCCCGTGATGTTTTTCTCACTCCTACTAGTGTATGTAATGTAACACACAGCCATACAATGCGCACCACCCCGTGATGATTTTCTCACTCCTACTAGTGAATCTAATGTAACACACACCCATACAATGCGCACCACACCGTGATGTTTTTCTCACTCCTACTAGTGAATGTAATGTAACACACACCCATACAATGCGCACCACCCCGTGATGTTCTTCTCACTCCTACTAGTGAATGTAATGTAACACACACCCATACAATGCGTACAACCCCGTGATGTTCTTCTCACTCCTACTAGTGAATCTAATGTAACACACACCAATACAATGCGCACCACCCCGTGATGTTTTTCTCACTCCTACTAGTGAATGTAATGTAACACACACCCATACAATGCGTACCACCCCGTGATGTTCTTCTCACTCCTACTAGTGAATCTAATGTAACACACACCAATACAATGCGCACCACCCCGTGATGATTTTCTCACTCCTACTAGTGTATGTAATGTAACACACACCCATACAATGCGCACCACCCCGTGATGATTTTCTCACTCCTACTAGTGTATGTAATGTAACACACACCCATACAATGCGCACCACCCCGTGATGATTTTCTCACTCCTACTAGTGAATGTAATGTAACACACACCCATACAATGCGCACCACCCCGTGATGATTTTCTCACTCCTACTAGTGAATCTAATGTAACAAACACCCATACAATGCGCACCACCCCGTGATGTTTTTCTCACTCCTACTAGTGAATGTAATGTAACACACACCCATACAATGCACACCACCCCGTGATGTTCTTCTCACTCCTACTAGTGAATCTAATGTAACACACACCCATACAATGCGCACCACCCCGTGATGTTTTTCTCACTCCTACTAGTGAATCTAATGTAACACACACCCATACAATGCGCACAACCCTGTGATGTTTTTCTCACTCCTACTAGTGAATGTAATGTAACACATACCCATACAATGCGCACCACCCCGTGATGTTTTTCTCACTCCTACTAGTGAATCTAATGTAACACACACCCATACAATGCGCACCACCCCGTGTTTTTCTCACTCCTACGAGTGAATCTAATGTAACACACACCCATACAATGCGCACCACCCCGTGATGTTTTTCTCACTCCTACTAGTGAATGTAATGAAACACACACCCATACAATGCGCACCACCCCGTGATGTTTTTCTCACTCCTACTAGTGAATGTAATGTAACACACACCCATACAATGCGCACCACCCCGTGATGTTCTTCTCACTCCTACTAGTGAATGTAATGTAACACACACCCATACAGTGCGCACCACCCCGTGATGATTTTCTCACTCCTACTAGTGAATCTAATGTAACAAACACCCATACAATGCGCACCACCCCGTGATGTTTTTCTCACTCCTAGTAGTGAATGTAATGTAACACACACCCATACAATGCGCACCACCCCGTGATGTTTTTCTCACTCCTACTAGTGAATGTAAAGTAACACACACCCATACAATGCGCACCACCCCGTGATGTTTTTCTCACTCCTACTAGTGAATGTAATGTACCACACACCCATACAATGCGCACCACCCCGTGATGTTTTTCTCACTTCTACTAGTGAATGTAATGTAACACACACCCATACAATGCGCACCACCCCGTGATGTTTTTCTCACTCCTACTAGTGAATCTAATGTAACATACACCCATACAATGCGCACCACCCCGTGATGTTTTTCTCACTCCTACTAGTGAATCTAATGTAACACACACCCATACAATGCGGACCACCCCGTGATGTTTATCTCACTCCTACTAGTGAATGTAATGTAACACACACCCATACAATGCGCACCACCCTGTGATGTTTTTCTCACTCCTACTAGTAAATGTAATGTAACACACACCCATACAATGCGCACCACCCCGTGATGATTTTCTCACTCCTACTAGCGAATCTAATGTAACAAACACCCATACAATGCGCACCACCCCGTGATGTTTTTCTCACTCCTACTAGTGAATGTAATGTAACACACACCCATAAAATGCGCACCACCCCGTGATGTTTTTCGCACTCCTACTAGTGAATCTAATGTAAAAACACCCATACAATGCACACCACCCCGTGATGTTTTTCTCACTCCTACTAGTCAATGTAATGTAACACACACCCATACAATGCGCACCACCCCGTGATGATTTTCTCACTCCTACTAGTGAATCTAATGTAACAAACACCCATACAATGCGAACCACCCCGTGATGTTTTTCTCACTCCTACTAGTGAATCTAATGTAACACACACCCATACAATGCGCACCACCCCGTGATGTTTTTCGCACTCCTACTAGTGAATCTAATGTAACACACACCCATACAATGCGCACCACCCCGTGATGTTTTTCTCACTCCTACTAGTGAATGTAATGTAACACACACCCATACAGTGCGCACCACCCCGTGATGTTTTTCTCACTCCTACTAGTGAATGTAATGTAACACACACCCATACAATGCGCACCACCCCGTGATGATTTTCTCACTCCTACTAGTGAATGTAATGTAACACACACCCATACAATGCGCACCACCCCGTGATGTTTTTCTCCCTCCTACTAGTGAATGTAATGCAACATACACCCATACAATGCGCACCACCCCCTGATGTTTTTCTCACTCCTACTAGTCAATGTAATGTAACACACAGCCATACAATGCGCACCACCCCGTGATGTTTTTCTCACTCCTACTAGTGAATGTAATGTAACACACACCCATACAATGCACACCACCCCGTGATGTTTTTCTCACTCCTACTAGTGAATGTAATGTAACACACACCCATACAATGCGCACCACCCCGTGATGATTTTCTCACTCCTACTAGTGAATCTAATGTAACAAACACCCATACAATGCGCACCACTCCGTGATGTTTTTCTCACTCCTACTAGTGAATCTAATGTAACAAACACCCATACAATGCGCACCACCCCGTGATGTTTTTCTCACTCCTACTAGTGAATCTAATGTAACACACACCCATACAATGCGCACCACCCCGTGATGTTTTTCTCACTCCTACTAGTGAATGTAATATAACACACACCCATACAATGCGCACCACCCCGTGATGTTTTTCTCACTCCTACTAGTGAATCTAATGTAACACACACCCATACAATGCGCACCACTCCGTGATGTTTTTCTCACTCCTACTAGTGAATGTAATGTAACACACACCCATACAATGCGCACCACCCCGTGATGTTTTTCTCACTCCTACTAGTGAATCTAATGTAACACACACCCATACAATGCGCACAACCCCGTGATGTTTTTCTCACTCCTACTAGTGAATGTAATGTAACACACACCCATACAATGCGCACCACCCCGTGATGTTTTTCTCACTCCTACTAGTGAATCTAATGTAACACACACCCATACAATGCGCACCACCCCGTGATGTTTTTCTCACTCTACTAGTGAATCTATTGTAACACACACCCATGCAATGCGCACCACCCCGTGATGTTTTTCTCACTCCTACTAGTGAATGTAATGTAACACACACCCATACAATGCGCACCACCCCGTGATGATTTTCTCACTCCTACTAGTGAATCTAATGTAACAAACACCCATACAATGCGCACCACCCCGTGATGTTTTTCTCACTCCTACTAGTGAATGTAATGTAACACACACCCATACAATGCGCACCACCCCGTGATGTTTTTCTCACTCCTACTAGTGAATGTAATGTAACACACACCCATACAATGCGCACCACCCCGTGATGTTTTTCTCACTCCTACTAGTGAATGTAATGTAACACACACCCATACAATGCGCACCACCCCGTGATGTTTTTCTCACTCCTACTAGTGAATGTAATGTAACATACACCCATACAATGCGCACCACCCCGTGATGTTTTTTCTCCCTCCTACTAGTGAATGTAATGTAACATACACCCATACAATGCGCACCACCAACTGATGTTTTTCTCACTCCTACTAGTCAATGTAATGTAACACACACCCATACAGTGCGCACCACCCCGTGATGTTTTTCTCACTCCTACTAGTGAATGTAATGTAACACACACCCATACAATGCGCACCACCCCGTGATGTTTTTCTCACTCCTACTAGTGAATGTAATGTAACACACACCCATACAATGCGCACCACCCCATGATGTTTTTTCTCCCTCCTACTAGTGAATGTAATGTAACATACACCCATACAATGCGCACCACCAACTGATGTTTTTCTCACTCCTACTAGTCAATGTAATGTAACACACACCCATACAGTGCGCACCACCCCGTGATGTTTTTCTCACTCCTACTAGTGAATGTAATGTAACACACACCCATACAGTGCGCACCACCCCGTGATGTTTTTCTCACTCCTACTAGTGAATGTAATGTAACACACACCCATAAAGTGCGCACCACCCCGTGATGTTTTTCTCACTCCTACTAGTGAATGTAATGTAACACACACCCATACAATGCGCACCACCCCGTGATGTTTTTCTCACTCCTACTAGTGAATGTAATGTAACACACACCCATACAATGCGCACCACCCCGTGATGTTTTTCTCACTCCTACTAGTGAATCTAATGTAACACACACCCATACAATGCGCACCACCCCGTGATGTTTTTCTCACTCCTACTAGTGAATCTAATGTAACACACACCCATACAATGCGCACCACCCCGTGATGTTTTTCTCACTCCTACTAGTGAATGTAATGTAACACACACCCATACAATGCGCACCACCCCGTGATGTTTTTCTCACTCCTACTAGTGAATGTAATGTAACACACACCCATACAATGCGCACCACACCGTGATGATTTTCTCACTCCTACTAGTGAATCTAATGTAACAAACACCCATACAATGCGCACCACCCCGTGATGTTTTTCTCACTCCTACTAGTGAATCTAATGTATCACACACCCATACAATGCGCACCACCCCGTGATGTTTTTCTCACTCCTACTAGTGAATCTAATGTAAAAACACCCATACAATGCACACCACCCCGTGATGTTTTTCTCACTCCTACTAGTCAATGTAATGTAACACACACCCATACAGTGCGCACCACCCCGTGATGTTTTTCTCACTCCTACTAGTGAATGTAATGTAACACACACCCATACAGTGCGCACCACCCCGTGATGTTTTTCTCACTCCTACTAGTGAATGTAATGTAACACACACCCATACAGTGCGCACCACCCCGTGATGTTTTTCTCACTCCTACTAGTGAATGTAAAGTAACACACACCCATACAATGCGCACCAACCCGTGATGTTTTTCTCACTCCTACTAGTGAATGTAATGTAACACACACCCATACAATGCGCACCACCCCGTGATGTTTTTCTCACTCCTACTAGTGAATGTAATGTAACACACACCCATACAATGCGCACCACCCCGTGATGTTTTTCTCACTCCTACTAGTGAATCTAATGTAACACACACCCATACAATGCGCACCACCCCGTGATGTTTTTCTCACTCCTACTAGTGAATCTAATGTAACACACACCCATACAATGCGCACCACCCCGTGATGTTTTTCTCACTCCTACTAGTGAATGTAATGTAACACACACCCATACAATGCGCACCACCCCGTGATGTTTTTCTCACTCCTACTAGTGAATGTAATGTAACACACACCCATACAATGCGCACCACACCGTGATGATTTTCTCACTCCTACTAGTGAATCTAATGTAACAAACACCCATACAATGCGCACCACCCCGTGATGTTTTTCTCACTCCTACTAGTGAATCTAATGTATCACACACCCATACAATGCGCACCACCCCGTGATGTTTTTCTCACTCCTACTAGTGAATCTAATGTAAAAACACCCATACAATGCACACCACCCCGTGATGTTTTTCTCACTCCTACTAGTCAATGTAATGTAACACACACCCATACAATGCGCACCACCCCGTGATGTTTTTCTCAATCCTACTAGTGAATGTAATGTAATACACACCCATACAATGCGCACAACCCCCTGATGTTTTTCTCACTCCTACTAGTGAATCTAATGTAACACACACCCATACAATGCGCACCACCCCGTGATGTTTTTCTCACTCCTACTAGTGAATCTAATGTAACAAACACCCATACAATGCGCACCACCCCGTGATGTTTTTCTCACTCCTACTAGTGAATGTAAAGTAACACACACCCATACAATGCGCACCACCCCGTGATGTTTTTCTCACTCCTACTAGTGAATGTAATGTAACACACACCCACACAATGCGCACCACCCCGTGATGTTTTTCTCACTCCTACTAGTGAATGTAATGTAACACACACCCATACAGTGCGCACCACCCCCTGATGTTTTTCTCACTCCTACTAGTGAATGTAATGTAACACACACCCATACAATGCGCACCACCCCGTGATGTTTTTTTCACTCCTACTAGTGAATCTAATGTAACAAACACCCATACAATGCGCACCACCCCGTGATGTTTTTCTCACTCCTACTAGTCAATGTAATGTAACACACACCCATACAGTGCGCACCACCCCGTGATGTTTTTCTCACTCCTACTAGTGAATGTAATGTAACACACACCCATACAATGCGCACCACCCCGTGATGTTTTTCTCACTCCTACTAGTGAATGTAATGTAACACACACCCATACAATGCGCACCACCCCGTGATGATTTTCTCACTCCTACTAGTGAATCTAATGTAACAAACACCCATACAATGGCCACCACCCCGTGATGTTTTTCTCACTCCTACTAGTGAATGTAATGTAACACACACCCATACAATGCGCACCACCCCGTGATGTTTTTCTCAATCCTACTAGTGAATGTAATGTAACACACACCTATACAATGCGCACCACCCCGTGATGTTTTTCTCACTCCTACTAGTGAATGTAATGTAACACACACCCATACAATGCGCACCACCCCGTGATGTTTTTCTCACTCCTACTAGTGAATGTAATGTAACACACACCCATACAATGCGCACCACCCCGTGATGTTTTTCTCACTCCTACTAGTGAATGTAATGTAACACACCCCCATACAATGCGCACCACCCCGTGATGATTTTCTCACTCCTACTAGTGAATCTAATGTAACAAACACCCATACAATGCGCACCACCCGGTGATGTTTTTCTCACTCCTACTAGTGTATGTAATGTAACACACACCCATACAATGCGCAACAACCCGTGATGTTTTTCTCACTCCTACTAGTGAATCTAATGTAACACACACCCATACAGTGCGCACCACCCCGTGATGTTTTTCTCACTCCTACTAGTGAATATAATGTAACACACACCCATACAATGCGCACCACCCCGTGATGATTTTCTCACTCCTACTAGTGAATCTAATGTAACACACACCCATACAGTGCGCTCCACCCCGTGATGTTTTTCTCACTCCTTCTAGTGAATGTAATGTAACACACACCCATACAGTGCGCACCACCCCGTGATGTTTTTCTCACTCCTACTAGTGAATGTAATGTAACACACACCCATACAATGCGCACCACCCCGTGATGATTTTCTCACTCCTACTAGTGAATCTAATGTAACAAACACCCATACAATGCGCACCACCCCGTGATGTTTTTCTCACTCCTACTAGTGAATGTAATGTAATACACACCCATACAATGCGCACCACCCCGTGATGTTTTTCTCACTCCTACTAGTGAATGTAATGTAACACACACCCATACAATGCGCACCACCCCGTGATGTTTTTCTCACTCCTACTAGTGAATGTAATGTAACACACACCCATACAATGCGCACCACCCCGTGATGTTTTTCTCACTCCTACTAGTGAGTGTAATGTAACACACACCCATACAATGCGCACCACCCCGTGATGTTTTTCTCACTCCTACTAGTGAGTGTAATGTAACACACACCCATACAATGCGCACCACCCCGTGATGTTTTTCTCACTCCTACTAGTGAGTGTAATGTAACACACACCCATACAATGCGCACCACCCCGTGATGTTTTTCTCACTCCTATGAGTGAATGTAATGTAACACACACCCATACAATGCGCACCACCCCGTGATGTTTTTCTCACTCCTACTAGTGAATCTAATGTAACACACAACCACACAATGCGCACCACCCCGTGATGTTTTTCTCACTGCTACTAGTGAATGTAATGTAACACACCCATGCAATGCGCACCACCCCGTGATGTTTTTCTCACTCCTACTAGTGAATGTAATGTAACACACACCCATACAATGAGCACCACCCCGTGATGTTTTTCTCACTCCTACTAGTGAATGTAATGTAACACACACCCATACAATGCGCACCACCCCGTGATGTTTTTCTCACTCCTACTAGTGAATGTAATGTAACACACACCCATACAATGCGCACCACCCCGTGATGTTTTTCTCACTCCTACTAGTGAATCTAATGTAACACACACCCATACAATGCGCACCACCCCGTGATGTTTTTCTCACTCCTACTAGTGAATGTAATGTAACACACACCCATACAATGCGCACCACCCCGTGATGATTTTCTCACTCCTACTAGTGAATGTAATGTAACACACACCCATACAATGCGCACCACCCCGTGATGTTTTTCTCACTCCTACTAGTCAATGTAATGTAACACACACCCATACAATGCGCACCACCCCGTGATGTTTTTCTCAGTCCTACTAGTGAATGTAGTGTAACACACACCCATACAATGCGCATCAACCCGTGATGTTTTTCTCACTCCTACTAGTGAATGTAGTGTAACTCACACACATACAATGCGCACCACGCCGTGATGTTTTTCTCACTGCTAGTAGTGAATGTAGTGTAACACACACCCATACAATGCGCACCACCCCGTGATGTTTTTCTCACTCCTACTAGTGAATGTAATGTAACACACACCCATACAATGCGCACCACCCCGTGATGTTTTTCTCACTCCTACTAGTGAATGTAATGTAACACACACCCATACAATGCGCACCACCCCGTGATGTTTTTCTCACTCCTACTAGTGAATGTAGTGTAACACACACCCATACAATGCGCACCACCCCTGATGTTTTTTTCACTGCTAGTAGTGAATGTAGTGTAACACACACCCATACAATGCGCACCACCCCGTGATGTTTTTCTCACTCCTACTAGTGAATGTATTGTAACACACACCCATACAATGCGCACCACCCCGTGATGATTTTCTCACTCCTACTAGTGAATGTAATGTAACACACACCCATACAATGCGCACCACCCCGTGATGATTTTCTCACTCCTACTAGTGAATCTAATGTAACAATCACCCATACAATGCGCACCACCCCGTGATGATTTTCTCACTCCTACTAGTGAATGTAATGTAACACACACTCATACAATGCGCACCACCCCGTGATGTTCTTCTCACTCCTACTAGTGAATCTAATGTAACACACACCCATACAATGCGCACCACCCCGTGATGTTCTTCTCACTCCTACTAGTGAATCTAATGTAACACACACCCATACAATGCGCACCACCCCGTGATGTTCTTTTCACTCCTACTAGTGAATCTAATGTAACACACACCCATACAATGCGCACCACCCCGTGATGTTTTTCTCACTCCTACTAGTGAATGTAATGTAACACACACCCATACAATGCGCACCACCCCGTGATGTTTTTCTCACTCCTACTAGTGAATGTAATGTAACACACACCCATACAATGCGCACCACCCCGTGATGTTTTTCTCACTCCTACTAGTGAATGTAATGTAACGCACACCCATACAATGCGCACCACCCCGTGATGTTTTTCTCACTCCTACTAGTGAATGTAATGTAACGCACACCCATACAATGCGCACCACCCCGTGATGTTTTTCTCACTCCTACTAGTGAATCTAATGTAACGCACACCCATACAATGCGCACCACCCCGTGATGTTATTCTCACTCCTACTAGTGAATGTAATGTAACGCACACCCATACAATGCGCACCACCCCGTGATGTTTTTCTCACTGCTACTAGTGAATGTAATGTAACGCACACCCATACAATGCGCACCACCCCGTGATGTTTTTCTCACTCCTACTAGTGAATGTAATGTAACGTACACCCATACAATGCGCACCACGCCGTGATGTTTCTCTCACTCCTACTAGTGAATCTAATGTAACACACACCCATACAATGCGCACCACCCCGTGATGTTTCTCTCACTCCTACTAGTGAATCTAATGTAACACACACCCATACAATGCGCACCACCCCGTGATGATTCTCTCACTCCTACTAGTGAATGTAATGTAACACACACCCATACAATGCGCACCACCCCGTGATGTTTTTCTCACTCCTACTAGTGAATGTAATGTAACACACACCCATACAATGCGCACCACCCCGAGATGATTCTCTCACTCCTACTAGTGAATGTAATGTAACACACACCCATACAATGCGCACCACCCCGTGATGTTTTTCTCACTCCTACTAGTGAATGTAATGTAACACACACCCAGACAATGCGCACCACCCCGTGATGTTTTTCTCACTCCTACTAGTGAATGTAATGTAACACACACCCATACAATGCGTACCACCCCGTGGTGTTTTTCTCACTCCTACTAGTGAATGTAATGTAACACACACCCATACAATGCGCACCACCCCGTGCTGATTTTCTCACTCCTTCTAGTGAATCTAATGTAACAAACACCCATAAAATGCGCACCACCCCGTTATGATTTTCTCACTCCTACTAGTGAAAGTAATGTAACACACACCCATACAATGCGCACCACCCCGGGATGTTCTTCTCACTCCTACTAGTGAATCTAATGTAACACACACCCATACAATGCGCACCACCCCGTGATGTTCTTCTCACTCCTACTAGTGAATCTAATGTAACACACACCCATACAATGCGCACCACCCCGTGATGTTCTTCTCACTCCTACTAGTGAATCTAATGTAACACACACCCATACAATGCGCACCACCACGTGATGTTTTTCTCACTCCTACTAGTGAATGTAATGTAACACACACCCATACAATGCGCACCACCCCGTGATGTTTTTCTCACTCCTACTAGTGAATCTAATGTAACACACACCCATACAATGCGCACCACCCCGTGATGTTTTTCTCACTCCTACTAGTGAATCTAATGTAACACACACCCATACAATGCGCACCACCCCGTGATGTTTTTCTCACTCCTACTAGTGAATGTAATGTAACACACACCCATACAATGCGCACCACCCCGTGATGTTTTTCTCACTCCTACTAGTGAATCTAATGTAACGCACACCCATACAATGCGCACCACCCCGTGATGTTTTTCTCACTCCTACTAGTGAATCTAATGTAACGCACACCCATACAATGCGCACCACCCCGTGATGTTTTTCTCACTCCTACTAGTGAATGTAATGTAACGCACACCCATACAATGCGCACCACCCCGTGATGTTTTTCTCACTGCTACTAGTGAATGTAATGTAACGCACACCCATACAATGCGCACCACCCCGTGATGTTTTTCTCACTCCTACTAGTGAATGTAATGTAACGTACACCCATACAATGCGCACCACGCCGTGATGTTTCTCTCACTCCTACTAGTGAATCTAATGTAACACACACCCATAAAATGCGCACCACCCCGTGATGTTTCTCTCACTCCTACTAGTGAATCTAATGTAACACACACCCATACAATGCGCACCACCCCGTGATGATTCTCTCACTCCTACTAGTGAATGTAATGTAACACTCACCCATACAATGCGCACCACCCCGTGATGTTTTTCTCACTCCTACTAGTGAATGTAATGTAACACACACCCATACAATGCGCACCACCCCGTGATGTTTTTCTCACTCCTACTAGTGAATGTAATGTAACACAAACCCATACAATGCGCACCACCCCGTGATGTTTTTCTTACTCCTACTAGTTAATGTAATGTAACACACACCCATACAATGCGCACCACCCCGTGATGTTTTTCTCACTCCTACTAGTGAATGTAGTGTAACACACACCCATACAATGCGCACCACCCCGTGATGTTTTTCTCACTCCTACTAGTGAATGTAGTGTAACACACACCCATACAATGCGCACCACCACGTGATGTTTTTCTCACTGCTAGTAGTGTATGTAGTGTAACACACACCCATACAATGCGCACCACCCCGTGATGTTTTTCTCACTCCTACTAGTGAATGTAATGTAACACTCACCCATACAATGCGCACCACCCCGTGATGTTTTTCTCACTCCTACTAGTGAATGCAATGTAACACACACCCATACAATGCGCACCACCCCGTGATGTTTTTCTCACTCCTACTAGTGAATGTAGTGTAACACACACCCATACAATGCGCACCACCCCGTGATGTTTTTCTCACTGCTAGTAGTGAATGTAGTGTAACACACACCCATACAATGCGCACCACCCCGTGATGTTTTTCTCACTCCTACTAGTGAATGTATTGTAACACACACCCATACAATGCGCACCACCCCGTGATGATTTTCTCACTCCTACTAGTGAATGTAATGTAACACACACCCATACAATGCGCACCACCCCGTGATGTTTTTCTCACTCCTACTAGTGAATGTAATGTAACACACACCCATACAATGCGCACCACACCGTGATGTTTTTCTCACTCCTACTAGTGAATGTAATGTAACACACACCCATACAATGCGCACCACCCCGTGATGTTTTTCTCACTCCTACTAGTGAATGTAATGTAACACACCCCCATACAATGCGCACCACCCCGTGATGATTTTCTCACTCCTACTAGTGAATCTAATGTAACAAACACCCATACAATGCGCACCACCTGGTGATGTTTTTCTCACTCCTACTAGTGTATGTAATGTAACACACACCCATACAATGCGCAACAACCCGTGATGTTTTTCTCACTCCTACTAGTGAATCTAATGTAACACACACCCATACAGTGCGCACCACCCCGTGATGTTTTTCTCACTCCTACTGGTGAATATAATGTAACACACACCCATACAATGCGCACCACCCCGTGATGATTTTCTCACTCCTACTAGTGAATCTAATGTAACACACACCCATACAGTGCGCACCACCCCGTGATGTTTTTCTCACTCCTTCTAGTGAATGTAATGTAACACACACCCAAACAGTGCGCACCACCCCGTGATGTTTTTCTCACTCCTACTAGTGAATGTAATGTAACACACACCCATACAATGCGCACCACCCCGTGATGATTTTCTCACTCCTACTAGTGAATCTAATGTAACAAACACCCATACAATGCGCACCACCCCGTGATGTTTTTCTCACTCCTACTAGTGAATGTAATGTAACACACACCCATACAATGCGCACCACCCCGTGATGTTTTTCTCACTCCTACTAGTGAATGTAATGTAACACACACCCATACAATGCGCACCACCCCGTGATGTTTTTCTCACTCCTACTAGTGAATGTAATGTAACACACACCCATACAATGCGCACCACCCCGTGATGTTTTTCTCACTCCTACTAGTGAGTGTAATGTAACACACACCCATACAATGCGCACCACCCCGTGATGTTTTTCTCACTCCTACTAGTGAGTGTAATGTAACACACACCCATACAATGCGCACCACCCTGTGATGTTTTTCTCACTCCTACTAGTGAATGTAATGTAACACACACCCATACAATGCGCACCACCCCGTGATGTTTTTCTCACTCCTACGAGTGAATGTAATGTAACACACACCCATACAATGCGCACCACCCCGTGATGTTTTTCTCACTCCTACTAGTGAATCTAATGTAACACACACCCACACAATGCGCACCACCCCGTGATGTTTTTCTCACTGCTACTAGTGAATGTAATGTAACACACCCATACAATGCGCACCACCCCGTGATGTTTTTCTCACTCCTACTAGTGAATGTAATGTAACACACACCCATACAATGAGCACCACCCCGTGATGTTTTTCTCACTCCTACTAGTGAATGTAATGTAACACACACCCATACAATGCGCACCACCCCGTGATGTTTTTCTCACTCCTACTAGTGAATGTAATGTAACACACACCCATACAATGCGCACCACCCCGTGATGTTTTTCTCACTCCTACTAGTGAATCTAATGTAACACACACCCATACAATGCGCACCACCCCGTGATGTTTTTCTCACTCCTACTAGTGAATGTAATGTAACACACACCCATACAATGCGGACCACCCCGTGATGATTTTCTCACTCCTACTAGTGAATGTAATGTAACACACACCCATACAATGCGCACCACCCCGTGATGTTTTTCTCACTCCTACTAGTGAATGTAATGTAACACACACCCAGACAATGCGCACCACCCCGTGATGTTTTTCTCACTCCTACTAGTGAATGTAATGTAACACACACCCATACAATGCGTACCACCCCGTGGTGTTTTTCTCACTCCTACTAGTGAATGTAATGTAACACACACCCATACAATGCGCACCACCCCGTGCTGATTTTCTCACTCCTTCTAGTGAATCTAATGTAACAAACACCCATAAAATGCGCACCACCCCGTTATGATTTTCTCACTCCTACTAGTGAATGTAATGTAACACACACCCATACAATGCGCACCACCCCGTGATGTTCTTCTCACTCCTACTAGTGAATCTAATGTAACACACACCCATACAATGCGCACCACCCCGTGATGTTCTTCTCACTCCTACTAGTGAATCTAATGTAACACACACCCATACAATGCGCACCACCCCGTGATGTTCTTCTCACTCTTACTAGTGAATCTAATGTAACACACACCCATACAATGCGCACCACCACGTGATGTTTTTCTCACTCCTACTAGTGAATGTAATGTAACACACACCCATACAATGCGCACCACCCCGTGATGTTTTTCTCACTCCTACTAGTGAATCTAATGTAACACACACCCATACAATGCGCACCACCCCGTGATGTTTTTCTCACTCCTACTAGTGAATCTAATGTAACACACACCCATACAATGCGCACCACCCCGTGATGTTTTTCTCACTCCTACTAGTGAATGTAATGTAACACACACCCATACAATGCGCACCACCCCGTGATGTTTTTCTCACTCCTACTAGTGAATCTAATGTAACGCACACCCATACAATGCGCACCACCCCGTGATGTTTTTCTCACTCCTACTAGTGAATCTAATGTAACGCACACCCATACAATGCGCACCACCCCGTGATGTTTTTCTCACTCCTACTAGTGAATGTAATGTAACGCACACCCATACAATGCGCACCACCCCGTGATGTTTTTCTCACTGCTACTAGTGAATGTAATGTAACGCACACCCATACAATGCGCACCACCCCGTGATGTTTTTCTCACTCCTACTAGTGAATGTAATGTAACGCACACCCATACAATGCGCACCACCCCGTGATGTTTCTCTCACTCCTACTAGTGAATCTAATGTAACACACACCCATACAATGCGCACCACCCCGTGATGTTTCTCTCACTCCTACTAGTGAATCTAATGTAAGACACACCCATACAATGCGCACCACCCCTTGATGATTCTCTCACTCCTACTAGTGAATGTAATGTAACACACACGCATACAATGCGCACCACCCCGTGATGTTTTTCTCACTCCTACTAGTGAATCTAATGTAACACACACCCATACAATGCGCACCACCCCGTGATGTTCTTCTCACTCCTACTAGTGAATCTAATGTAACACACACCCATACAATGCGCACCACCCCGTGATGTTCTTTTCACTCCTACTAGCGAATCTAATGTAACACACACCCATACAATGCGCACCACCCCGTGATGTTTTTCTCACTCCTACTAGTGAATGTAATGTAACACACACCCATACAATGCGCACCACCCCGTGATGTTTTTCTCACTCCTACTAGTGAATGTAATGTAACACACACCCATACAATGCGCACCACCCCGTGATGTTTTTCTCACTCCTACTAGTGAATGTAATGTAACACACACCCATACAATGCGCACCACCCCGTGATGTTTTTCTCACTCCTACTAGTGAATGTAATGTAACGCACACCCATACAATGCGCACCACCCCGTGATGTTTTTCTCACTCCTACTAGTGAATCTAATGTAACGCACACCCATACAATGCGCACCACCCCGTGATGTTTTTCTCACTCCTACTAGTGAATGTAATGTAACGCACACCCATACAATGCGCACCACCCCGTGATGTTTTTCTCACTGCTACTAGTGAATGTAATGTAACGCACACCCATACAATGCGCACCACCCCGTGATGTTTTTCTCACTCCTACTAGTGAATGTAATGTAACGTACACCCATACAATGCGCACCACGCCGTGATGTTTCTCTCACTCCTACTAGTGAATCTAATGTAACACACACCCATACAATGCGCACCACCCCGTGATGTTTTCTCACTCCTACTAGTGAATCTAATGTAACACACACCCATACAATGCGCACCACCCCGTGATGTTTTTCTCACTCCTACTAGTGAATCTAATGTAACACACACCCATACAATGCGCACCACCCCGTGATGTTTTTCTCACTCCTACTAGTGAATGTAATGTTACACACACCCATACAATGCGCACCACCCCGTGATGTTTTTCTCACTCCTACTAGTGAATCTAATGTAACGCACACCCATACCATGCGCACCACCCCGTGATGTTTTTCTCACTCCTACTAGTGAATCTAATGTAACGCACACACATACAATGCGCACCACCCCGTGATGCTTTTCTTACTCCTACTAGTGAATGTAATGTAACGCACACCCATACAATGCGCACCACCCCGTGATGTTTTTCTCACTGCTACTAGTGAATGTAATGTAACGCACACCCATACAATGCGCACCACCCCGTGATGTTTTTCTCACTCCTACTAGTGAATGTAATGTAACGCACACCCATACAATGCGCACCACCCCGTGATGTTTTTCTCACTCCTACTAGTGAATCTAATGTAACGCACACCCATACAATGCGCACCACCCCGTGATGTTTTTCTCACTCCTACTAGTGAATGTAATGTAACGCACACCCATACAATGCGCACCACCCCGTGATGTTTTTCTCACTGCTACTAGTGAATGTAACGTAACGCACACCCATACAATGCGCACCACCCCGTGATGTTTTTCTCACTCCTACTAGTGAATCTAATGTAAGACACACCCATACAATGCGCACCACCCCGTGATGATTCTCTCACTCCTACTAGTGAATGTAATGTAACACACACGCATACAATGCGCACCACCCCGTGATGTTTTTCTCACTCCTACTAGTGAATGTAATGTAACACACACCCATACAATGCGCACCACCCCGTGATGTTTTTCTCACTCCTACTAGTGAATGTAATGTAACACACACCCATACAATGCGCACCACCCCGTGATGTTTTTCTCACTCCTACTAGTGAATGTAATGTAACACACACCCATACAATGCGCACCACCCCGTGATGTTTTTCTCACTCCTACTAGTGAATGTAATGTAACACACACCCATACAATGCGCACCACCCCGTGATGTTTTTCTCACTCCTACTAGTGAATGTAGTGTAACACACACCCATACAATGCCCACCACCCCGTGATGTTTTTCTCACTGCTAGTAGTGAATGTAGTGTAACACACACCCATACAATGCGCACCACCCCGTGATGTTTTTCTCACTCCTACTAGTGAATGTATTGTAACACACACCCATACAATGCGCACCACCCCGTGATGATTTTCTCACTCCTACTAGTGAATCTAATGTAACAAACACCCATACAATGCGCACCACCCCGTGATGTTTTTCTCACTCCTAAAAGTGTATGTAATGTAACACACACCCATACAATGCGCACCAACCCGTGATGTTTTTCTCACTCCTACTAGTGAATCTAATGTAACACACACCCATACAATGCGCACCACCCCGTGATGTTTTTCTCACTCCTACTAGTGAATGTAATGTAACACACACCCATACAATGCGCACCACCACGTGATGTTTTTCTCACTCCTACTAGTGAATGTAATGTAACACACACCCATACAATGCGCACCACCCCGTGATGATTTTCTCACTCCTACTAGTGAATCTAATGTAACAAACACCCATACAATGCGCACCACCCCGTGATGTTTTTCTCACTCCTACTAGTGAATGTAATGTAACACACACCCATACAATGCGCACCACCCCGTGATGTTTTTCTCACTCCTACTAGTGAATGTAATGTAACACACACCCATACAATGCGCACCACCCCGTGATGTTTTTCTCACTCCTACTAGTGAATGTAATGTAACACACACCCATACAAGGCGCACCACCCCGTGATGTTTTTCTCACTCCTACTAGTGAATGTAATGTAACACACACCCATACAATGCGCACCACCCCGTGATGTTTTTGTCACTCCTACTAGTGAATCTAATGTAACACACACCCATACAATGCGCACCACCCCGTGATGTTTTTCTCACTCCTACTAGTGAATGTAATGTAACACACACCCATACAATGCGCACCACCCCGTGATGTTTTTCTCACTCCTACTAGTGAATGTAATGTAACGCACACACATACAATGCGCACCACCCCGTGATGCTTTTCTCACTCCTACTAGTGAATGTAATGTAACGCACACCCATACAATGCGCACCACCCCGTGATGTTTTTCTCACTGCTACTAGTGAATGTAATGTAAGGCACACCCATACAATGCGCACCACCCCGTGATGTTTTTCTCACTCCTACTAGTGAATGTAATGTAACACACACCCATACAATGCGCACCACCCCGTGATGTTTTTCTCACTCCTACTAGTGAATGTAATGTAACACACACCCATACAATGCGCACCACCCCGTGATGTTTTTCTCACTCCTAATAGTGAATGTAGTGTAACACACACCCATACAATGCGCACCACCACGTGATGTTTTTCTCACTGCTACTAGTGAATGTAGTGTAACACACACCCATACAATGCGCACCACCCCGTAATGTTTTTCTCACTGCTAGTAGTGAATGTAGTGTAACACACACCCATAAAATGCGCACCACCCCGTGATGTTTTTCTCACTCCTACTAGTGAATGTAATGTAACACACACCCATACAATGCGCACCACCCCGTGATGTTTTTCTCACTCCTACTAGTGAATGTAATGTAACACACACCCATACAATGCGCACCACCCCGTGATGTTTTTCTCACTCCTACTAGTGAATGTAGTGTAACACACACCCATACAATGCCCACCACCCCATGATGTTTTTCTCACTGCTAGTAGTGAATGTAGTGTAACACACACCCATACAATGCGCACCACCCCGTGATGTTTTTCTCACTCCTACTAGTGAATGTATTGTAACACACACCCATACGATGCGCACCACCCCGTGATGATTTTCTCACTCCTACTAGTGAATCTAATGTAACAAACACCCATACAATGCGCACCACCCCGTGATGTTTTTCTCACTCCTACTAGTGAATGTAATGTAACAAACACCCATACAATGCGCACCCCCCGGTGATGTTTTTCTCACTCCTACTAGTGAATGTAATGTAACACACACCCATACAATGCGCACCACCCCGTGATGTTTTTCTCACTCCTACTAGTGAATCTAATGTAACAAACACCCATACAATGCGCACCACCACGTGATGTTTTTCTCACTCCTACTAGTGAATGTAATGTAACACACACCCATACAATGCGCACCACCCCGTGATGTTTTTCTCACTCCTACTAGTGAATGTAATGTAACGCACACCCATACAATGCGCACCACCCCGTGATGTTTTTCTCACTCCTACTAGTGAATCTAATGTAACGCACACCCATACAATGCGCACCACCCCGTGATGTTTTTCTCACTCCTACTAGTGAATGTAATGTAACGCACACCCATACAATGCGCACCACCCCGTGATGTTTTTCTCACTGCTACTAGTGAATGTAATGTAACGCACACCCATACAATGCGCACCACCCCGTGATGTTTTTCTCACTCCTACTAGTGAATGTAATGTAACGCACACCCATACAATGCGCACCACCCCGTGATGTTTCTCTCACTCCTACTAGTGAATCTAATGTAAGACACACCCATACAATGCGCACCACCCCGTGATGATTCTCTCACTCCTACTAGTGAATGTAATGTAACACACACGCATACAATGCGCACCACCCCGTGATGTTTTTCTCACTCCTACTAGTGAATGTAATGTAACACACACCCATACAATGCGCACCACCCCGTGATGTTTTTCTCACTCCTACTAGTGAATGTAATGTAACACACACCCATACAATGCGCACCACCCCGTGATGTTTTTCTCACTCCTACTAGTGAATGTAATGTAACACACACCCATACAATGCGCACCACCCCGTGATGTTTTTCTCACTCCTACTAGTGAATGTAATGTAACACACACCCATACAATGCGCACCACCCCGTGATGTTTTTCTCACTCCTACTAGTGAATGTAGTGTAACACACACCCATACAATGCCCACCACCCCGTGATGTTTTTCTCACTGCTAGTAGTGAATGTAGTGTAACACACACCCATACAATGCGCACCACCCCGTGATGTTTTTCTCACTCCTACTAGTGAATGTATTGTAACACACACCCATACAATGCGCACCACCCCGTGATGATTTTCTCACTCCTACTAGTGAATCTAATGTAACAAACACCCATACAATGCGCACCACCCCGTGATGTTTTTCTCACTCCTAAAAGTGTATGTAATGTAACACACACCCATACAATGCGCACCAACCCGTGATGTTTTTCTCACTCCTACTAGTGAATCTAATGTAACACACACCCATACAATGCGCACCACCCCGTGATGTTTTTCTCACTCCTACTAGTGAATGTAATGTAACACACACCCATACAATGCGCACCACCACGTGATGTTTTTCTCACTCCTACTAGTGAATGTAATGTAACACACACCCATACAATGCGCACCACCCCGTGATGATTTTCTCACTCCTACTAGTGAATCTAATGTAACAAACACCCATACAATGCGCACCACCCCGTGATGTTTTTCTCACTCCTACTAGTGAATGTAATGTAACACACACCCATACAATGCGCACCACCCCGTGATGTTTTTCTCACTCCTACTAGTGAATGTAATGTAACACACACCCATACAATGCGCACCACCCCGTGATGTTTTTCTCACTCCTACTAGTGAATGTAATGTAACACACACCCATACAAGGCGCACCACCCCGTGATGTTTTTCTCACTCCTACTAGTGAATGTAATGTAACACACACCCATACAATGCGCACCACCCCGTGATGTTTTTCTCACTCCTACTAGTGAATCTAATGTAACACACACCCATACAATGCGCACCACCCCGTGATGTTTTTCTCACTCCTACTAGTGAATGTAATGTAACACACACCCATACAATGCGCACCACCCCGTGATGTTTTTCTCACTCCTACTAGTGAATGTAATGTAACGCACACACATACAATGCGCACCACCCCGTGATGCTTTTCTCACTCCTACTAGTGAATGTAATGTAACGCACACCCATACAATGCGCACCACCCCGTGATGTTTTTCTCACTGCTACTAGTGAATGTAATGTAAGGCACACCCATACAATGCGCACCACCCCGTGATGTTTTTCTCACTCCTACTAGTGAATGTAATGTAACACACACCCATACAATGCGCACCACCCCGTGATGTTTTTCTCACTCCTACTAGTGAATGTAATGTAACACACACCCATACAATGCGCACCACCCCGTGATGTTTTTCTCACTCCTAATAGTGAATGTAGTGTAACACACACCCATACAATGCGCACCACCACGTGATGTTTTTCTCACTGCTACTAGTGAATGTAGTGTAACACACACCCATACAATGCGCACCACCCCGTAATGTTTTTCTCACTGCTAGTAGTGAATGTAGTGTAACACACACCCATAAAATGCGCACCACCCCGTGATGTTTTTCTCACTCCTACTAGTGAATGTAATGTAACACACACCCATACAATGCGCACCACCCCGTGATGTTTTTCTCACTCCTACTAGTGAATGTAATGTAACACACACCCATACAATGCGCACCACCCCGTGATGTTTTTCTCACTCCTACTAGTGAATGTAGTGTAACACACACCCATACAATGCCCACCACCCCATGATGTTTTTCTCACTGCTAGTAGTGAATGTAGTGTAACACACACCCATACAATGCGCACCACCCCGTGATGTTTTTCTCACTCCTACTAGTGAATGTATTGTAACACACACCCATACGATGCGCACCACCCCGTGATGATTTTCTCACTCCTACTAGTGAATCTAATGTAACAAACACCCATACAATGCGCACCACCCCGTGATGTTTTTCTCACTCCTACTAGTGAATGTAATGTAACAAACACCCATACAATGCGCACCCCCCGGTGATGTTTTTCTCACTCCTACTAGTGAATGTAATGTAACACACACCCATACAATGCGCACCACCCCGTGATGTTTTTCTCACTCCTACTAGTGAATCTAATGTAACAAACACCCATACAATGCGCACCACCACGTGATGTTTTTCTCACTCCTACTAGTGAATGTAATGTAACACACACCCATACAATGCGCACCACCCCGTGATGTTTTTCTCACTCCTACTAGTGAATCTAATGTAACACACACCCATACAATGTGCACCACCCCGTGATGTTTTTCTCACTCCTACTAGTGAATATAATGTAACACACACCCATACAATGCGCACCACCCCGTGATGATTTTCTCACTCCTACTAGTGAATGTAATGTAACACATACCCATACAATGCGCACCACCCCGTGATGTTTTTCTCACTGCTACTAGTGAATGTAATGTAACACACACCCATACAATGCGCACCACCCCGTGATGTTTTTCTCACTCCTACTAGTGAATGTAATGTAACACACACCCATACAATGCGCACCACCCCGTGATGTTTTTCTCACTCCTACTAGTGAATATAATGTAACACACACCCATACAATGCGCACCACCACGTGATGTTTTTCTCACTCCTACTAGTGAATGTAATGTAACACACACCCATACAATGCGCACCACCCCGTGATGATTTTCTCACTCCTACTAGTGAATCTAATGTAACAAACACCCATACAATGCGCACCACCCCGTGATGTTTTTCTCACTCCTACTAGTGAATGTAATGTAACACACACCCATACAATGCGCACCACCCCGTGATGTTTTTCTCACTCCTACTAGTGAATGTAATGTAACACACACCCATACAATGCGCACCACCCCGTGATGTTTTTCTCACTCCTACTAGTGAATGTAATGTAACACACACCCATACAAGGCGCACCACCCCGTGATGTTTTTCTCACTCCTACTAGTGAATGTAATGTAACACACACCCATACAATGCGCACCACCCCGTGATGTTTTTCTCACTCCTACTAGTGAATGTAATGTAACACACACCCATACAATGCGCACCACCCCGTGATGTTTTTCTCACTCCTACTAGTGAATGTAATGTAACACACACCCATACAATGCGCACCACCCCGTGATGTTTTTCTCACTCCTACTAGTGAATGTAATGTAACACACACCCATACAATGCGCACCACCCCGTGATGTTTTTCTCACTCCTACTAGTGAATCTAATGTAACACACACCCATACAATGCGCACCACCCCGTGATGTTTTTCTCACTCCTACTAGTGAATCTAATGTAACACACACCCATACAATGCGCACCACCCCGTGATGTTTTTCTCACTCCTACTAGTGAATGTAATGTTACACACACCCATACAATGCGCACCACCCCGTGATGTTTTTCTCACTCCTACTAGTGAATCTAATGTTACGCACACCCATACAATGCGCACCACCCCGTGATGTTTTTCTCACTCCTACTAGTGAATCTAATGTAACGCACACACATACAATGCGCACCACCCCGTGATGCTTTTCTTACTCCTACTAGTGAATGTAATGTAACGCACACCCATACAATGCGCACCACCCCGTGATGTTTTTCTCACTGCTACTAGTGAATGTAATGTAACGCACACCCATACAATGCGCACCACCCCGTGATGTTTTTCTCAGTCCTACTAGTGAATGTAATGTAACGCACACCCATACAATGCGCACCACCCCGTGATGTTTTTCTCACTCCTACTAGTGAATCTAATGTAACGCACACCCATACAATGCGCACCACCCCGTGATGTTTTTCTCACTCCTACTAGTGAATGTAATGTAACGCACACCCATACAATGCGCACCACCCCGTGATGTTTTTCTCACTGCTACTAGTGAATGTAATGTAACGCACACCCATACAATGCGCACCACCCCGTGATGTTTTTCTCACTCCTACTAGTGAATGTAATGTAACGCACACCCATACAATGCGCACCACCCCGTGATGTTTCTCTCACTCCTACTAGTGAATCTAATGTAACGCACACCCATACAATGCGCACCACCCCGTGATGTTTCTCTCACTCCTACTAGTGAATCTAATGTAAGACACACCCATACAATGCGCACCACCCCGTGATGATTCTCTCACTCCTACTAGTGAATGTAATGTAACACACACGCATACAATGCGCACCACCCCGTGATGTTTTTCTCACTCCTACTAGTGAATGTAATGTAACACACACCCATACAATGCGCACCACCCCGTGATGTTTTTCTCACTCCTACTAGTGAATGTAATGTAACACACACCCATACAATGCGCACCACCCCGTGATGTTTTTCTCACTCCTACTAGTGAATGTAATGTAACACACACCCATACAATGCGCACCACCCCGTGATGTTTTTCTCACTCCTACTAGTGAATGTAGTGTAACACACAACCATACAATGCCCACCACCCCGTGATGTTTTTCTCACTGCTAGTAGTGAATGTAGTGTAACACACACCCATACAATGCGCACCACCCCGTGATGTTTTTCTCACTCCTACTAGTGAATGTATTGTAACACACACCCATACAATGCGCACCACCCCGTGATGATTTTCTCACTCCTACTAGTGAATCTAATGTAACAAACACCCATACAATGCGCACCACCCCGTGATGTTTTTCTCACTCCTACTAGTGAATGTAATGTAACAAACACCCATACAATGCGCACCACCCCGTGATGTTTTTCTCACTCCTAATAGTGAATCTAATGTAACAAACACCCATACAATGCGCACCACCCCGTGATGTTTTTCTCACTCCTACTAGTGAATGTAATGTAACACACACCCATACAATGCGCACCACCCCGTGATGTTTTTCTCACTCCTACTAGTGAATCTAATGTAACACACACCCATACAATGTGCACCACCCCGTGATGTTTTTCTCACTCCTACTAGTGAATATAATGTAACACACACCCATACAATGCGCACCACCCCGTGATGATTTTCTCACTCCTACTAGTGAATGTAATGTAACACACACCCATACAATGCGCACCACCCCGTGATGTTTTTCTCACTGCTACTAGTGAATGTAATGTAACACACACCCATACAATGCGCACCACCCCGTGATGTTTTTCTCACTCCTACTAGTGAATGTAATGTAACACACACCCATACAATGCGCACCATCCCGTGATGATTTTCTCACTCCTACTAGTGAATCTAATGTAACGCACACCCATACAATGCGCACCACCCCGTGATGTTTTTCTCACTCCTAATAGTGTATGTAATGTAACACACACCCATACAATGCGCACCAACCCGTGATGTTTTTCTCACTCCTACTAGTGAATCTAATGTAACACACACCCATACAATGCGCACCACCCCATGATGTTTTTCTCACTCCTACTAGTGAATGTAATGTAACACACACCCATACAATGCACACCACCACGTGATGTTTTTCTCACTCCTACTAGTGAATCTAATGTAACGCACACCCATACAATGCGCACCACCCCGTGATGTTTTTCTCACTCCTAATAGTGTATGTAATGTAACGCACACCCATACAATGCGCACCAACCCGTGATGTTTTTCTCACTCCTACTAGTGAATCTAATGTAACGCACACACATACAATGCGCACCACCCCGTGATGCTTTTCTTACTCCTACTAGTGAATGTAATGTAACGCACACCCATACAATGCGCACCACCCCGTGATGCTTTTCTTACTCCTACTAGTGAATGTAATGTAACGCACACCCATACAATGCGCACCACCCCGTGATGTTTTTCTCACTGCTACTAGTGAATGTAATGTAACACACACCCATACAATGCGCACCACCCCGTGATGTTTTTCTCACTCCTACTAGTGAATGTAATGTAACACACACCCATACAATGCGCACCATCCCGTGATGATTTTCTCACTCCTACTAGTGAATCTAATGTAACGCACACCCATACAATGCGCACCACCCCGTGATGTTTTTCTCACTCCTAATAGTGTATGTAATGTAACACACACCCATACAATGCGCACCAACCCGTGATGTTTTTCTCACTCCTACTAGTGAATCTAATGTAACACACACCCATACAATGCGCACCACCCCATGATGTTTTTCTCACTGCTACTAGTGAATGTAATGTAACACACACCCATACAATGCGCACCACCACGTGATGTTTTTCTCACTCCTACTAGTGAATGTAATGTAACACACACCCATACAATGCGCACCACCCCGTGATGATTTTCTCACTCCTACTAGTGAATCTAATGTAACAAACACCCATACAATGCGCACCACCCCGTGATGTTTTTCTCACTCCTACTAGTGAATGTAATGTAACACACACCCATACAAGGCGCACCACCTCGTGATGTTTTTCTCACTCCTACTAGTGAATGTAATGTAACACACACCCATACAATGCGCACCACCCCGTGATGTTTTTCTCACTCCTACTAGTGAATCTAATGTAACAAACACCCATACAATGCGCACCACCCCGTGATGTTTTTCTCACTCCTACTAGTGAATGTAATGTAACACACACCCATACAATGCGCACCACCTCGTGATGTTTTTCTCACTCCTACTAGTGAATGTAATGTAACACACACCCATACAATGCGCACCACCCCGTGATGTTTTTCTCACTCCTACTAGTGAATGTAATGTAACACACACCCATACAAGGCGCACCACCCCGTGATGTTTTTCTCACTCCTACTAGTGAATGTAATGTAACACACACCCATACAATGCGCACCACCCGGTGATGTTTTTCTCACTCCTACTAGTGAATGTAATGTAACACACACCCATACAATGCGCACCACCCCGTGATGTTTTTCTCACTCCTACTAGTGAATCTAATGTAACAAACACCCATACAATGCGCACCACCACGTGATGTTTTTCTCACTCCTACTAGTGAATGTAATGTAACACACACCCATACAATGCGCACCACCCCGTGATGTTTTTCTCACTCCTACTAGTGAATCTAATGTAACACACACCCATACAATGTGCACCACCCCGTGATGTTTTTCTCACTCCTACTAGTGAATATAATGTAACACACACCCATACAATGCGCACCACCCCGTGATGATTTTCTCACTCCTACTAGTGAATGTAATGTAACACATACCCATACAATGCGCACCACCCCGTGATGTTTTTCTCACTGCTACTAGTGAATGTAATGTAACACACACCCATACAATGCGCACCACCCCGTGATGTTTTTCTCACTCCTACTAGTGAATGTAATGTAACACACACCCATACAATGCGCACCACCCCGTGATGTTTTTCTCACTCCTACTAGTGAATCTAATGTAACACACCCCCATACAATGCGCACCATCCCGTGATGATTTTCTCACTCCTACTAGTGAATCTAATGTAACAAACACCCATACAATGCGCACCACCCCGTGATGTTTTTCTCACTCCTAATAGTGTATGTAATGTAACACACACCCATACAATGCGCACCAACCCGTGATGTTTTTCTCACTCCTACTAGTGAATCTAATGTAACACACACCCATACAATGCGCACCACCCCGTGATGTTTTTCTCACTCCTACTAGTGAATATAATGTAACACACACCCATACAATGCGCACCACCACGTGATGTTTTTCTCACTCCTACTAGTGAATGTAATGTAACACACACCCATACAATGCGCACCACCCCGTGATGATTTTCTCACTCCTACTAGTGAATCTAATGTAACAAACACCCATACAATGCGCACCACCCCGTGATGTTTTTCTCACTCCTACTAGTGAATGTAATGTAACACACACCCATACAATGCGCACCACCCCGTGATGTTTTTCTCAACCTACTAGTGAATGTAATGTAACACACACCCATACAATGCGCACCACCCCGTGATGTTTTTCTCACTCCTACTAGTGAATGTAATGTAACACACACCCATACAAGGCGCACCACCCCGTGATGTTTTTCTCACTCCTACTAGTGAATGTAATGTAACACACACCCATACAATGCGCACCACCCCGTGATGTTTTTCTCACTCCTACTAGTGAATGTAATGTAACACACACCCATACAATGCGCACCACCCCGTGATGTTTTTCTCACTCCTACTAGTGAATGTAATGTAACACACACCCATACAATGCGCACCACCCCGTGATGTTTTTCTCACTCCTACTAGTGAATGTAATGTAACACACACCCATACAATGCGCACCACCCCGTGATGTTTTTCTCACTCCTACTAGTGAATCTAATGTAACACACACCCATACAATGCGCACCACCCCGTGATGTTTTTCTCACTCCTACTAGTGAATCTAATGTAACACACACCCATACAATGCGCACCACCCCGTGATGTTTTTCTCACTCCTACTAGTGAATGTAATGTTACACACACCCATACAATGCGCACCACCCCGTGATGTTTTTCTCACTCCTACTAGTGAATCTAATGTAACGCACACCCATACAATGCGCACCACCCCGTGATGTTTTTCTCACTCCTACTAGTGAATCTAATGTAACGCACACACATACAATGCGCACCACCCCGTGATGCTTTTCTTACTCCTACTAGTGAATGTAATGTAACGCACACCCATACAATGCGCACCACCCCGTGATGTTTTTCTCACTGCTACTAGTGAATGTAATGTAACGCACACCCATACAATGCGCACCACCCCGTGATGTTTTTCTCACTCCTACTAGTGAATGTAATGTAACGCACACCCATACAATGCGCACCACCCCGTGATGTTTTTCTCACTCCTACTAGTGAATCTAATGTAACGCACACCCATACAATGCGCACCACCCCGTGATGTTTTTCTCACTCCTACTAGTGAATGTAATGTAACGCACACCCATACAATGCGCACCACCCCGTGATATTTTTCTCACTGCTACTAGTGAATGTAATGTAACGCACACCCATACAATGCGCACCACCCCGTGATGTTTTTCTCACTCCTACTAGTGAATGTAATGTAACGCACACCCATACAATGCGCACCACCCCGTGATGTTTCTCTCACTCCTACTAGTGAATCTAATGTAATGCACACCCATACAATGCGCACCACCCCGTGATGTTTCTCTCACTCCTACTAGTGAATCTAATGTAAGACACACCCATACAATGCGCACCACCCCGTGATGATTCTCTCACTCCTACTAGTGAATGTAATGTAACACACACGCATACAATGCGCACCACCCCGTGATGTTTTTCTCACTCCTACTAGTGAATGTAATGTAACACACACCCATACAATGCGCACCACCCCGTGATGTTTTTCTCACTCCTACTAGTGAATGTAATGTAACACACACCCATACAATGCGCACCACCCCGTGATGTTTTTCTCACTCCTACTAGTGAATGTAATGTAACACACACCCATACAATGCGCACCACCCCGTGATGTTTTTCTCACTCCTACTAGTGAATGTAGTGTAACACACAACCATACAATGCCCACCACCCCGTGATGTTTTTCTCACTGCTAGTAGTGAATGTAGTGTAACACACACCCATACAATGCGCACCACCCCGTGATGTTTTTCTCACTCCTACTAGTGAATGTATTGTAACACACACCCATACAATGCGCACCACCCCGTGATGATTTTCTCACTCCTACTAGTGAATCTAATGTAACAAACACCCATACAATGCGCACCACCCCGTGATGTTTTTCTCACTCCTACTAGTGAATGTAATGTAACAAACACCCATACAATGCGCACCACCCCGTGATGTTTTTCTCACTCCTAATAGTGAATCTAATGTAACAAACACCCATACAATGCGCACCACCCCGTGATGTTTTTCTCACTCCTACTAGTGAATGTAATGTAACACACACCCATACAATGCGCACCACCCCGTGATGTTTTTCTCACTCCTACTAGTGAATCTAATGTAACACACACCCATACAATGTGCACCACCCCGTGATGTTTTTCTCACTCCTACTAGTGAATATAATGTAACACACACCCATACAATGCGCACCACCCCGTGATGATTTTCTCACTCCTACTAGTGAATGTAATGTAACACACACCCATACAATGCGCACCACCCCGTGATGTTTTTCTCACTGCTACTAGTGAATGTAATGTAACACACACCCATACAATGCGCACCACCCCGTGATGTTTTTCTCACTCCTACTAGTGAATGTAATGTAACACACACCCATACAATTCGCACCATCCCGTGATGATTTTCTCACTCCTACTAGTGAATCTAATGTAACGCACACCCATACAATGCGCACCACCCCGTGATGTTTTTCTCACTCCTAATAGTGTATGTAATGTAACACACACCCATACAATGCGCACCAACCCGTGATGTTTTTCTCACTCCTACTAGTGAATCTAATGTAACACACACCCATACAATGCGCACCACCCCATGATGTTTTTCTCACTCCTACTAGTGAATGTAATGTAACACACACCCATACAATGCGCACCACCACGTGATGTTTTTCTCACTCCTACTAGTGAATCTAATGTAACGCACACCCATACAATGCGCACCACCCCGTGATGTTTTTCTCACTCCTAATAGTGTATGTAATGTAACGCACACCCATACAATGCGCACCAACCCGTGATGTTTTTCTCACTCCTACTAGTGAATCTAATGTAACGCACACACATACAATGCGCACCACCCCGTGATTCTTTTCTTACTCCTACTAGTGAATGTAATGTAACGCACACCCATACAATGCGCACCACCCCGTGATGTTTTTCTCACTGCTACTAGTGAATGTAATGTAACGCACACCCATACAATGCGCACCACCCCGTGATGTTTTTCTCACTCCTACTAGTGAATGTAATGTAACGCACACCCATACAATGCGCACCACCCCGTGATGTTTTTCTCACTCCTACTAGTGAATCTAATGTAACGCACACCCATACAATGCGCACCACCCCGTGATGTTTTTCTCACTCCTACTAGTGAATGTAATGTAACGCACACCCATACAATGCGCACCACCCCGTGATGTTTTTCTCACTGCTACTAGTGAATGTAATGTAACGCACACCCATACAATGCGCACCACCCCGTGATGTTTTTCTCACTCCTACTAGTGAATGTAATGTAACGCACACCCATACAATGCGCACCACCCCGTGATGTTTCTCTCACTCCTACTAGTGAATCTAATGTAACGCACACCCATACAATGCGCACCACCCCGTGATGTTTCTCTCACTCCTACTAGTGAATCTAATGTAAGACACACCCATACAATGCGCACCACCCCGTGATGATTCTCTCACTCCTACTAGTGAATGTAATGTAACACACACGCATACAATGCGCACCACCCCGTGATGTTTTTCTCACTCCTACTAGTGAATGTAATGTAACACACACCCATACAATGCGCACCACCCCGTGATGTTTTTCTCACTCCTACTAGTGAATGTAATGTAACACACACCCATACAATGCGCACCACCCCGTGATGTTTTTCTCACTCCTACTAGTGAATGTAATGTAACACACACCCATACAATGCGCACCACCCCGTGATGTTTTTCTCACTCCTACTAGTGAATGTAGTGTAACACACAACCATACAATGCCCACCACCCCGTGATGTTTTTCTCACTGCTAGTAGTGAATATAGTGTAACACACACCCATACAATGCGCACCACCCCGTGATGTTTTTCTCACTCCTACTAGTGAATGTATTGTAACACACACCCATACAATGCGCACCACCCCGTGATGATTTTCTCACTCCTACTAGTGAATCTAATGTAACAAACACCCATACAATGCGCACCACCCCGTGATGTTTTTCTCACTCCTACTAGTGAATGTAATGTAACAAACACCCATACAATGCGCACCACCCCGTGATGTTTTTCTCACTCCTAATAGTGAATCTAATGTAACAAACACCCATACAATGCGCACCACCCCGTGATGTTTTTCTCACTCCTACTAGTGAATGTAATGTAACACACACCCATACAATGCGCACCACCCCGTGATGTTTTTCTCACTCCTACTAGTGAATCTAATGTAACACACACCCATACAATGTGCACCACCCCGTGATGTTTTTCTCACTCCTACTAGTGAATATAATGTAACACACACCCATACAATGCGCACCACCCCGTGATGATTTTCTCACTCCTACTAGTGAATGTAATGTAACACACACCCATACAATGCGCACCACCCCGTGATGTTTTTCTCACTGCTACTAGTGAATGTAATGTAACACACACCCATACAATGCGCACCACCCCGTGATGTTTTTCTCACTCCTACTAGTGAATGTAATGTAACACACACCCATACAATGCGCACCATCCCGTGATGATTTTCTCACTCCTACTAGTGAATCTAATGTAACGCACACCCATACAATGCGCACCACCCCGTGATGTTTTTCTCACTCCTAATAGTGTATGTAATGTAACACACACCCATACAATGCGCACCAACCCGTGATGTTTTTCTCACTCCTACTAGTGAATCTAATATAACACACACCCATACAATGCGCACCACCCCATGATGTTTTTCTCACTCCTACTAGTGAATGTAATGTAACACACACCCATACAATGCGCACCACCACGTGATGTTTTTCTCACTCCTACTAGTGAATGTAATGTAACACACACCCATACAATGCGCACCACCCCGTGATGATTTTCTCACTCCTACTAGTGAATCTAATGTAACAAACACCCATACAATGCGCACCACCCCGTGATGTTTTTCTCACTCCTACTAGTGAATGTAATGTAACACACACCCATACAATGCGCACCACCCCGTGATGTTTTTCTCACTCCTAATAGTGAATCTAATGTAACAAACACCCATACAATGCGCACCACCCCGTGATGTTTTTCTCACTCCTACTAGTGAATGTAATGTAACACACACCCATACAATGCGCACCACCCCGTGATGTTTTTCTCACTCCTACTAGTGAATGTATTGTAACACACACCCATACAATGCGCACCACCCCGTGATGATTTTCTCACTCCTACTAGTGAATCTAATGTAACAAACACCCATACAATGCGCACCACCCCGTGATGTTTTTCTCACTCCTACTAGTGAATGTAATGTAACAAACACCCATACAATGCGCACCACCCCGTGATGTTTTTCTCACTCCTAATAGTGAATCTAATGTAACAAACACCCATACAATGCGCACCACCCCGTGATGTTTTTCTCACTCCTACTAGTGAATGTAATGTAACACACACCCATACAATGCGCACCACCCCGTGATGTTTTTCTCACTCCTACTAGTGAATCTAATGTAACACACACCCATACAATGTGCACCACCCCGTGATGTTTTTCTCACTCCTACTAGTGAATATAATGTAACACACACCCATACAATGCGCACCACCCCGTGATGATTTTCTCACTCCTACTAGTGAATGTAATGTAACACACACCCATACAATGCGCACCACCCCGTGATGTTTTTCTCACTGCTACTAGTGAATGTAATGTAACACACACCCATACAATGCGCACCACCCCGTGATGTTTTTCTCACTCCTACTAGTGAATGTAATGTAACACACACCCATACAATGCGCACCATCCCGTGATGATTTTCTCACTCCTACTAGTGAATCTAATGTAACGCACACCCATACAATGCGCACCACCCCGTGATGTTTTTCTCACTCCTAATAGTGTATGTAATGTAACACACACCCATACAATGCGCACCAACCCGTGATGTTTTTCTCACTCCTACTAGTGAATCTAATGTAACACACACCCATACAATGCGCACCACCCCATGATGTTTTTCTCACTCCTACTAGTGAATGTAATGTAACACACACCCATACAATGCGCACCACCACGTGATGTTTTTCTCACTCCTACTAGTGAATCTAATGTAACGCACACCCATACAATGCGCACCACCCCGTGATGTTTTTCTCACTCCTAATAGTGTATGTAATGTAACGCACACCCATACAATGCGCACCAACCCGTGATGTTTTTCTCACTCCTACTAGTGAATCTAATGTAACGCACACACATACAATGCGCACCACCCCGTGATTCTTTTCTTACTCCTACTAGTGAATGTAATGTAACGCACACCCATACAATGCGCACCACCCCGTGATGTTTTTCTCACTGCTACTAGTGAATGTAATGTAACGCACACCCATACAATGCGCACCACCCCGTGATGTTTTTCTCACTCCTACTAGTGAATGTAATGTAACGCACACCCATACAATGCGCACCACCCCGTGATGTTTTTCTCACTCCTACTAGTGAATCTAATGTAACGCACACCCATACAATGCGCACCACCCCGTGATGTTTTTCTCACTCCTACTAGTGAATGTAATGTAACGCACACCCATACAATGCGCACCACCCCGTGATGTTTTTCTCACTGCTACTAGTGAATGTAATGTAACGCACACCCATACAATGCGCACCACCCCGTGATGTTTTTCTCACTCCTACTAGTGAATGTAATGTAACGCACACCCATACAATGCGCACCACCCCGTGATGTTTCTCTCACTCCTACTAGTGAATCTAATGTAACGCACACCCATACAATGCGCACCACCCCGTGATGTTTCTCTCACTCCTACTAGTGAATCTAATGTAAGACACACCCATACAATGCGCACCACCCCGTGATGATTCTCTCACTCCTACTAGTGAATGTAATGTAACACACACGCATACAATGCGCACCACCCCGTGATGTTTTTCTCACTCCTACTAGTGAATGTAATGTAACACACACCCATACAATGCGCACCACCCCGTGATGTTTTTCTCACTCCTACTAGTGAATGTAATGTAACACACACCCATACAATGCGCACCACCCCGTGATGTTTTTCTCACTCCTACTAGTGAATGTAATGTAACACACACCCATAAAATGCGCACCACCCCGTGATGTTTTTCTCACTCCTACTAGTGAATGTAGTGTAACACACAACCATACAATGCCCACCACCCCGTGATGTTTTTCTCACTGCTAGTAGTGAATGTAGTGTAACAAACACCCATACAATGCGCACCACCCCGTGATGTTTTTCTCACTCCTACTAGTGAATGTATTGTAACACACACCCATACAATGCGCACCACCCCGTGATGATTTTCTCACTCCTACTAGTGAATCTAATGTAACAAACACCCATACAATGCGCACCACCCCGTGATGTTTTTCTCACTCCTACTAGTGAATGTAATGTAACAAACACCCATACAATGCGCACCACCCCGTGATGTTTTTCTCACTCCTAATAGTGAATCTAATGTAACAAACACCCATACAATGCGCACCACCCCGTGATGTTTTTCTCACTCCTACTAGTGAATGTAATGTAACACACACCCATACAATGCGCACCACCCCGTGATGTTTTTCTCACTCCTACTAGTGAATCTAATGTAACACACACCCATACAATGTGCACCACCCCGTGATGTTTTTCTCACTCCTACTAGTGAATATAATGTAACACACACCCATACAATGCGCACCACCCCGTGATGATTTTCTCACTCCTACTAGTGAATGTAATGTAACACACACCCATACAATGCGCACCACCCCGTGATGTTTTTCTCACTGCTACTAGTGAATGTAATGTAACACACACCCATACAATGCGCACCACCCCGTGATGTTTTTCTCACTCCTACTAGTGAATGTAATGTAACACACACCCATACAATGCGCACCATCCCGTGATGATTTTCTCACTCCTACTAGTGAATCTAATGTAACGCACACCCATACAATGCGCACCACCCCGTGATGTTTTTCTCACTCCTAATAGTGTATGTAATGTAACACACACCCATACAATGCGCACCAACCCGTGATGTTTTTCTCACTCCTACTAGTGAATCTAATATAACACACACCCATACAATGCGCACCACCCCATGATGTTTTTCTCACTCCTACTAGTGAATGTAATGTAACACACACCCATACAATGCGCACCACCACGTGATGTTTTTCTCACTCCTACTAGTGAATGTAATGTAACACACACCCATACAATGCGCACCACCCCGTGATGATTTTCTCACTCCTACTAGTGAATCTAATGTAACAAACACCCATACAATGCGCACCACCCCGTGATGTTTTTCTCACTCCTACTAGTGAATGTAATGTAACACACACCCATACAATGCGCACCACCCCGTGATGTTTTTCTCACTCCTAATAGTGAATCTAATGTAACAAACACCCATACAATGCGCACCACCCCGTGATGTTTTTCTCACTCCTACTAGTGAATGTAATGTAACACACACCCATACAATGCGCACCACCCCGTGATGTTTTTCTCACTCCTACTAGTGAATCTAATGTAACACACACCCATACAATGTGCACCACCCCGTGATGTTTTTCTCACTCCTACTAGTGAATATAATGTAACACACACCCATACAATGCGCACCACCCCGTGATGATTTTCTCACTCCTACTAGTGAATGTAATGTAACACACACCCATACAATGCGCACCACCCCGTGATGTTTTTCTCACTGCTACTAGTGAATGTAATGTAACACACACCCATACAATGCGCACCACCCCGTGATGTTTTTCTCACTCCTACTAGTGAATGTAATGTAACACACACCCATACAATGCGCACCATCCCGTGATGATTTTCTCACTCCTACTAGTGAATCTAATGTAACGCACACCCATACAATGCGCACCACCCCGTGATGTTTTTCTCACTCCTAATAGTGTATGTAATGTAACACACACCCATACAATGCGCACCAACCCGTGATGTTTTTCTCACTCCTACTAGTGAATCTAATGTAACACACACCCATACAATGCGCACCACCCCATGATGTTTTTCTCACTCCTACTAGTGAATGTAATGTAACACACACCCATACAATGCGCACCACCACGTGATGTTTTTCTCACTCCTACTAGTGAATCTAATGTAACGCACACCCATACAATGCGCACCACCCCGTGATGTTTTTCTCACTCCTAATAGTGTATGTAATGTAACGCACACCCATACAATGCGCACCAACCCGTGATGTTTTTCTCACTCCTACTAGTGAATCTAATGTAACGCACACACATACAATGCGCACCACCCCGTGATGCTTTTCTTACTCCTACTAGTGAATGTAATGTAACGCACACCCATACAATGCGCACCACCCCGTGATGTTTTTCTCACTGCTACTAGTGAATGTAATGTAACGCACACCCATACAATGCGCACCACCCCGTGATGTTTTTCTCACTCCTACTAGTGAATGTAATGTAACGCACACCCATACAATGCGCACCACCCCGTGATGTTTTTCTCACTCCTACTAGTGAATCTAATGTAACGCACACCCATACAATGCGCACCACCCCGTGATGTTTTTCTCACTCCTACTAGTGAATGTAATGTAACGCACACCCATACAATGCGCACCACCCCGTGATGTTTTTCTCACTGCTACTAGTGAATGTAATGTAACGCACACCCATACAATGCGCACCACCCCGTGATGTTTTTCTCACTCCTACTAGTGAATGTAATGTAACGCACACCCATACAATGCGCACCACCCCGTGATGTTTCTCTCACTCCTACTAGTGAATCTAATGTAACGCACACCCGTACAATGCGCACCACCCCGTGATGTTTCTCTCACTCCTACTAGTGAATCTAATGTAAGAAACACCCATACAATGCGCACCACCCCGTGATGATTCTCTCACTCCTACTAGTGAATGTAATGTAACACACACGCATACAATGCGCACCACCCCGTGATGTTTTTCTCACTCCTACTAGTGAATGTAATGTAACACACACCCATACAATGCGCACCACCCCGTGATGTTTTTCTCACTCCTACTAGTGAATGTAATGTAACACACACCCATACAATGCGCACCACCCCGTGATGTTTTTCTCACTCCTACTAGTGAATGTAATGTAACACACACCCATACAATGCGCACCACCCCGTGATGTTTTTCTCACTCCTACTAGTGAATGTAGTGTAACACACAACCATACAATGCCCACCACCCCGTGATGTTTTTCTCACTGCTAGTAGTGAATGTAGTGTAACACACACCCATACAATGCGCACCACCCCGTGATGTTTTTCTCACTCCTACTAGTGAATGTATTGTAACACACACCCATACAATGCGCACCACCCCGTGATGATTTTCTCACTCCTACTAGTGAATCTAATGTAACAAACACCCATACAATGCGCACCACCCCGTGATGTTTTTCTCACTCCTACTAGTGAATGTAATGTAACAAACACCCATACAATGCGCACCACCCCGTGATGTTTTTCTCACTCCTAATAGTGAATCTAATGTAACAAACACCCATACAATGCGCACCACCCCGTGATGTTTTTCTCACTCCTACTAGTGAATGTAATGTAACACACACCCATACAATGCGCACCACCCCGTGATGTTTTTCTCACTCCTACTAGTGAATCTAATGTAACACACACCCATACAATGTGCACCACCCCGTGATGTTTTTCTCACTCCTACTAGTGAATATAATGTAACACACACCCATACAATGCGCACCACCCCGTGATGATTTTCTCACTCCTACTAGTGAATGTAATGTAACACACACCCATACAATGCGCACCACCCCGTGATGTTTTTCTCACTGCTACTAGTGAATGTAATGTAACACACACCCATACAATGCGCACCACCCCGTGATGTTTTTCTCACTCCTACTAGTGAATGTAATGTAACACACACCCATACAATGCGCACCATCCCGTGATGATTTTCTCACTCCTACTAGTGAATCTAATGTAACGCACACCCATACAATGCGCACCACCCCGTGATGTTTTTCTCACTCCTAATAGTGTATGTAATGTAACACACACCCATACAATGCGCACCAACCCGTGATGTTTTTCTCACTCCTACTAGTGAATCTAATGTAACACACACCCATACAATGCGCACCACCCCATGATGTTTTTCTCACTCCTACTAGTGAATGTAATGTAACACACACCCATACAATGCGCACCACCACGTGATGTTTTTCTCACTCCTACTAGTGAATGTAATGTAACACACACCCATACAATGCGCACCACCCCGTGATGATTTTCTCACTCCTACTAGTGAATCTAATGTAACAAACACCCATACAATGCGCACCACCCCGTGATGTTTTTCTCACTCCTACTAGTGAATGTAATGTAACACACACCCATACAATGCGCACCACCCCGTGATGTTTTTCTCACTCCTACTAGTGAATGTAATGTAACACACACCCATACAATGCGCACCACCCCGTGATGTTTTTCTCACTCCTACTAGTGAATGTAATGTAACACACACCCATACAAGGCGCACCACCCCGTGATGTTTTTCTCACTCCTACTAGTGAATGTAATGTAACACACACCCATACAATGCGCACCACCCCGTGATGTTTTTCTCACTCCTACTAGTGAATCTAATGTAACACACACCCATACAATGCGCACCACCCCGTGATGTTTTTCTCACTCCTACTAGTGAATGTAATGTAACACACACCCATACAATGCGCACCACCCCGTGATGTTTTTCTCACTCCTACTAGTGAATGTAATGTAACACACACCCATACAATGCGCACCACCCCGTGATGTTTTTCTCACTCCTACTAGTGAATCTAATGTAACACACACCCATACAATGCGCACCACCCCGTGATGTTTTTCTCACTCCTACTAGTGAATCTAATGTAACACACACCCATACAATGCGCACCACCCCGTGATGTTTTTCTCACTCCTACTAGTGAATGTAATGTTACACACACCCATACAATGCGCACCACCCCGTGATGTTTTTCTCACTCCTCCTAGTGAATCTAATGTAACGCACACCCATACAATGTGCACCACCCCGTGATGTTTTTCTCACTCCTACTAGTGAATCTAATGTAACGCACACACATACAATGCGCACCACCCCGTGATGCTTTTCTCACTCCTACTAGTGAATGTAATGTAACGCACACCCATACAATGCGCACCACCCCGTGATGTTTTTCTCACTGCTACTAGTGAATGTAATGTAAGGCACACCCATACAATGCGCACCACCCCGTGATGTTTTTCTCACTCCTACTAGTGAATGTAATGTAACACACACCCATACAATGCGCACCACCCCGTGATGTTTTTCTCACTCCTACTAGTGAATGTAATGTAACACACACCCATACAATGCGCACCACCCCGTGATGTTTTTCTCACTCCTAATAGTGAATGTAGTGTAACACACACCCATACAATGCGCACCACCACGTGATGTTTTTCTCACTGTTACTAGTGAATGTAGTGTAACACACACCCATACAATGCGCACCACCCCGTAATGTTTTTCTCACTGCTAGTAGTGAATGTAGTGTAACACACACCCATAAAATGCGCACCACCCCGTGATGTTTTTCTCACTCCTACTAGTGAATGTAATGTAACACACACCCATACAATGCGCACCACCCCGTGATGTTTTTCTCACTCCTACTAGTGAATGTAATGTAACACACACCCATACAATGCGCACCACCCCGTGATGTTTTTCTCACTCCTACTAGTGAATGTAGTGTAACACACACCCATACAATGCCCACCACCCCATGATGTTTTTCTCACTGCTAGTAGTGAATGTAGTGTAACACACACCCATACAATGCGCACCACCCCGTGATGTTTTTCTCACTCCTACTAGTGAATGTATTGTAACACACACCCATACGATGCGCACCACCCCGTGATGATTTTCTCACTCCTACTAGTGAATCTAATGTAACAAACACCCATACAATGCGCACCACCCCGTGATGTTTTTCTCACTCCTACTAGTGAATGTAATGTAACAAACACCCATACAATGCGCACCACCCGGTGATGTTTTTCTCACTCCTACTAGTGAATGTAATGTAACACACACCCATACAATGCGCACCACCCCGTGATGTTTTTCTTACTCCTACTAGTGAATCTAATGTAACAAACACCCATACAATGCGCACCACCACGTGATGTTTTTCTCACTCCTACTAGTGAATGTAATGTAACACACACCCATACAATGCGCACCACCCCGTGATGTTTTTCTCACTCCTACTAGTGAATCTAATGTAACACACACCCATACAATGTGCACCACCCCGTGATGTTTTTCTCACTCCTACTAGTGAATATAATGTAACACACACCCATACAATGCGCACCACCCCGTGATGATTTTCTCACTCCTACTAGTGAATGTAATGTAACACATACCCATACAATGCGCACCACCCCGTGATGTTTTTCTCACTCCTACTAGTGAATGTAATGTAACACACACCCATACAATGCGCACCACCCCGTGATGTTTTTCTCACTCCTACTAGTGAATGTAATGTAACACACACCCATACAATGCGCACCACCCCGTGATGTTTTTCTCACTCCTTCTAGTGAATCTAATGTAACACACCCCCATACAATGCGGACCATCCCGTGATGATTTTCTCACTCCTACTAGTGAATCTAATGTAACAAACACCCATACAATGCGCACCACCCCGTGATGTTTTTCTCACTCCTACTAGTGAATGTAATGTAACACACACCCATACAATGCGCACCACCCCGTGATGTTTTTCTCACTCCTACTAGTGAATGTAATGTAACACACACCCATACAATGCGCACCACCCCGTGATGTTTTTCTCACTCCTACTAGTGAATGTAATGTAACACACACCCATACAAGGCGCACCACCCCGTGATGTTTTTCTCACTCCTACTAGTGAATGTAATGTAACACACACCCATACAATGCGCACCACCCCGTGATGTTTTTCTCACTCCTACTAGTGAATCTAATGTAACACACACCCATACAATGCGCACCACCCCGTGATGTTTTTCTCACTCCTACTAGTGAATGTAATGTAACACACACCCATACAATGCGCACCACCCCGTGATGTTTTTCTCACTCCTACTAGTGAATGTAATGTAACACACACCCATACAATGCGCACCACCCCGTGATGTTTTTCTCACTCCTACTAGTGAATCTAATGTAACACACACCCATACAATGCGCACCACCCCGTGATGTTTTTCTCACTCCTACTAGTGAATCTAATGTAACACACACCCATACAATGCGCACCACCCCGTGATGTTTTTCTCACTCCTACTAGTGAATGTAATGTTACACACACCCATACAATGCGCACCACCCCGTGATGTTTTTCTCACTCCTCCTAGTGAATCTAATGTAACGCACACCCATACAATGTGCACCACCCCGTGATGTTTTTCTCACTCCTACTAGTGAATCTAATGTAACGCACACACATATAATGCGCACCACCCCGTGATGCTTTTCTCACTCCTACTAGTGAATGTATTGTAACGCACACCCATACAATGCGCACCACCCCGTGATGTTTTTCTCACTGCTACTAGTGAATGTAATGTAAGGCACACCCATACAATGCGCACCACCCCGTGATGTTTTTCTCACTCCTACTAGTGAATGTAATGTAACACACACCCATACAATGCGCACCACCCCGTGATGTTTTTCTCACTCCTACTAGTGAATGTAATGTAACACACACCCATACAATGCGCACCACCCCGTGATGTTTTTCTCACTCCTAATATTGAATGTAGTGTAACACACACCCATACAATGCGCACCACCACGTGATGTTTTTCTCACTGTTACTAGTGAATGTAGTGTAACACACACCCATACAATGCGCACCACCCCGTAATGTTTTTCTCACTGCTAGTAGTGAATGTAGTGTAACACACACCAATAAAATGCGCACCACCCCGTGATGTTTTTCTCACTCCTACTAGTGAATGTAATGTAACACACACCCATACAATGCGCACCACCCCGTGATGTTTTTCTCACTCCTACTAGTGAATGTAATGTAACACACACCCATACAATGCGCACCACCCCGTGATGTTTTTCTCACTCCTACTAGTGAATGTAGTGTAACACACACCCATACAATGCCCACCACCCCATGATGTTTTTCTCACTGCTAGTAGTGAATGTAGTGTAACACACACCCATACAATGCGCACCACCCCGTGATGTTTTTCTCACTCCTACTAGTGAATGTATTGTAACACACACCCATACGATGCGCACCACCCCGTGATGATTTTCTCACTCCTACTAGTGAATCTAATGTAACAAACACCCATACAATGCGCACCACCCCGTGATGTTTTTCTCACTCCTACTAGTGAATGTAATGTAACAAACACCCATACAATGCGCACCACCCGGTGATGTTTTTCTCACTCCTACTAGTGAATGTAATGTAACACACACCCATACAATGCGCACCACCCCGTGATGTTTTTCTTACTCCTACTAGTGAATCTAATGTAACAAACACCCATACAATGCGCACCACCACGTGATGTTTTTCTCACTCCTACTAGTGAATGTAATGTAACACACACCCATACAATGCGCACCACCCCGTGATGTTTTTCTCACTCCTACTAGTGAATCTAATGTAACACACACCCATACAATGTGCACCACCCCGTGATGTTTTTCTCACTCCTACTAGTGAATATAATGTAACACACACCCATACAATGCGCACCACCCCGTGATGATTTTCTCACTCCTACTAGTGAATGTAATGTAACACATACCCATACAATGCGCACCACCCCGTGATGTTTTTCTCACTCCTACTAGTGAATGTAATGTAACACACACCCATACAATGCGCACCACCCCGTGATGTTTTTCTCACTCCTACTAGTGAATGTAATGTAACACACACCCATACAATGCGCACCACCCCGTGATGTTTTTCTCACTCCTTCTAGTGAATCTAATGTAACACACCCCCATACAATGCGGACCATCCCGTGATGATTTTCTCACTCCTACTAGTGAATCTAATGTAACAAACACCCATACAATGCGCACCACCCCGTGATGTTTTTCTCACTCCTAATAGTGTATGTAATGTAACACACACCCATACAATGCGCACCAACCCGTGATGTTTTTCTCACTCCTACTAGTGAATCTAATGTAACACACACCCATACAATGCGCACCACCCCGTGATGTTTTTCTCACTCGTACTAGTGAATATAATGTAACACACACCCATACAATGCGCACCACCACGTGATGTTTTTCTCACTCCTACTAGTGAATGTAATGTAACACACACCCATACAATGCGCACCACCCCGTGATGATTTTCTCACTCCTACTAGTGAATCTAATGTAACAAACACCCATACAATGCGCACCACCCCGTGATGTTTTTCTCACTCCTACTAGTGAATGTAATGTAACACACACCCATACAATGCGCACCACCCCGTGATGTTTTTCTCACTCCTACTAGTGAATGTAATGTAACACACACCCATACAATGCGCACCACCCCGTGATGTTTTTCTCACTCCTACTAGTGAATGTAATGTAACACACACCCATACAATGCGCACCACCCCGTGATGTTTTTCTCACTCCTACTAGTGAATGTAATGTAACACACACCCATACAAGGCGCACCACCCCGTGATGTTTTTCTCATTCCTACTAGTGAATGTAATGTAACACACACCCATACAATGCGCACCACCCCGTGATGTTTTTCTCACTCCTACTAGTGAATCTAATGTAACACACACCCATACAATGCGCACCACCCCGTGATGTTTTTCTCACTCCTACTAGTGAATGTAATGTAACACACACCCATACAATGCGCACAACCCCGTGATGTTTTTCTCACTCCTACTAGTGAATGTAATGTAACACACACCCATACAATGCGCACCACCCCGTGATGTTTTTCTCACTCCTACTAGTGAATCTAATGTAACACACACCCATACAATGCGCACCACCCCGTGATGTTTTTCTCACTCCTACTAGTGAATCTAATGTAACACACACCCATACAAGGCGCACCACCCCGTGATGTTTTTCTCACTCCTACTAGTGAATCTAATGTAACACACACCCATACAATGCGCACCACCCCGTGATGTTTTTCTCACTCCTACTAGTGAATCTAATGTAACACACACCCATACAAGGCGCACCACCCCGTGATGTTTTTCTCACTCCTACTAGTGAATGTAATGTAACACACACCCATACAATGCGCACCACCCCGTGATGTTTTTCTCACTCCTACTAGTGAATCTAATGTAACACACACCCATACAATGCGCACCACCCCGTGATGTTTTTCTCACTCCTACTAGTGAATGTAATGTAACACACACCCATACAATGCGCACCACCCCGTGATGTTTTTCTCACTCCTACTAGTGAATGTAATGTAACACACACCCATACAATGCGCACCACCCCGTGATGTTTTTCTCACTCCTACTAGTGAATCTAATGTAACACACACCCATACAATGCGCACCACCCCGTGATGTTTTTCTCACTCCTACTAGTGAATCTAATGTAACACACACCCATACAATGCGCACCACCCCGTGATGTTTTTCTCACTCCTACTAGTGAATGTAATGTTACACACACCCATAGAATGCGCACCACCCCGTGATGTTTTTCTCACTCCTACTAGTGAATCTAATGTAACGCACACCCATACAATGCGCACCACCCCGTGATGTTTTTCTCACTCCTACTAGTGAATCTAATGTAACGCACACACATACAATGCGCACCACCCCGTGATGCTTTTCTTACTCCTACTAGTGAATGTAATGTAACGCACACCCATACAATGCGCACCACCCCGTGATGTTTTTCTCACTGCTACTAGTGAATGTAATGTAACGCACACCCATACAATGCACACCACCCCGTGATGTTTTTCTCACTCCTACTAGTGAATGTAATGTAACGCACACCCATACAATGCGCACCACCCCGTGATGTTTCTCTCACTCCTACTAGTGAATCTAATGTAACACACACCCATACAATGAGCACCACCCCGTGATGTTTCTCTCACTCCTACTAGTGAATCTAATGTAACACACACCCATACAATGCCCACCACCCCGTGATGATTCTCTCACTCCTACTAGTGAATGTAATGTAACACACACCCATACAATGCGCACCACCCCGTGATGTTTTTCTCACTCCTACTAGTGAATGTAATGTAACACACACCCATACAATGCGCACCACCCCGTGATGTTTTTCTCACTCCTACTAGTGAATGTAGTGTAACACACACCTATACAATGCGCACCACCCCATGATGTTTTTCTCACTCCTACTACTGAATGTAGTGTAACACACACCCATACAATGCGCACCACCCCGTGATGTTTTTCTCACTGCTAGTAGTGAATGTAGTGTAACACACACCCATACAATGCGCACCACCCCGTGATGTTTTTCTCACTCCTACTACTGAATGTAGTGTAACACACACCCATACAATGCGCACCACCCCGTGATGTTTTTCTCACTGCTAGTAGTGAATGTAGTGTAACACACACCCATACAATGCGCACCACCCCGTGATGTTTTTCTCACTCCTACTAGTGAATGTAATGTAACACACACCCATACAATGCGCACCACCCCGTGATGTTTTTCTCACTCCTACTAGTGAATGTAATGTAACACACACCCATACAATGCGCACCACCCCGTGATGTTTTTCTCACTCCTACTAGTGAATGTAATGTAACGCACACCCATACAATGCGCACCACCCCGTGATGTTTCTCTCACTCCTACTAGTGAATCTAATGTAAGACACACCCATACAATGCGCACCACCCCGTGATGATTCTCTCACTCCTACTAGTGAATGTAATGTAACACACACGCATACAATGCGCACCACCCCGTGATGTTTTTCTCACTCCTACTAGTGAATGTAATGTAACACACACCCATACAATGCGCACCACCCCGTGATGTTTTTCTCACTCCTACTAGTGAATGTAATGTAACACACACCCATACAATGCGCACCACCCCGTGATGTTTTTCTCACTCCTACTAGTGAATGTAATGTAACACACACCCATACAATGCGCACCACCCCGTGATGTTTTTCTCACTCCTACTAGTGAATGTAATGTAACACACACCCATACAATGCGCACCACCCCGTGATGTTTTTCTCACTCCTACTAGTGAATGTAGTGTAACACACACCCATACAATGCCCACCACCCCGTGATGTTTTTCTCACTGCTAGTAGTGAATGTAGTGTAACACACACCCATACAATGCGCACCACCACGTGATGTTTTTCTCACTCCTACTAGTGAATGTATTGTAACACACACCCATACAATGCGCACCACCCCGTGATGATTTTCTCACTCCTACTAGTGAATCTAATGTAACAAACACCCATACAATGCGCACCACCCCGTGATGTTTTTCTCACTCCTAAAAGTGTATGTAATGTAACACACACCCATACAATGCGCACCAACCCGTGATGTTTTTCTCACTCCTACTAGTGAATCTAATGTAACACACACCCATACAATGCGCACCACCCCGTGATGTTTTTCTCACTCCTACTAGTGAATGTTATGTAACACACACCCATACAATGCGCACCACCACGTGATGTTTTTCTCACTCCTACTAGTGAATGTAATGTAACACACACCCATACAATGCGCACCACCCCGTGATGATTTTCTCACTCCTACTAGTGAATCTAATGTAACAAACACCCATACAATGCGCACCACCCCGTGATGTTTTTCTCACTCCTACTAGTGAATGTAATGTAACACACACCCATACAATGCGCACCACCCCGTGATGTTTTTCTCACTCCTACTAGTGAATGTAATGTAACACACACCCATACAATGCGCACCACTCCGTGATGTTTTTCTCACTCCTACTAGTGAATGTAATGTAACACACACCCATACAAGGCGCACCACCCCGTGATGTTTTTCTCACTCCTACTAGTGAATGTAATGTAACACACACCCATACAATGCGCACCACCCCGTGATGTTTTTCTCACTCCTACTAGTGAATCTAATGTAACACACACCCATACAATGCGCACCACCCCGTGATGTTTTTCTCACTCCTACTAGTGAATGTAATGTAACACACACCCATACAATGCGCACCACCCCGTGATGTTTTTCTCACTCCTACGAGTGAATGTAATGTAACGCACACACATACAATGCGCACCACCCCGTGATGCTTTTCTCACTCCTACTAGTGAATGTAATGTAACGCACACCCATACAATGCGCACCACCCCGTGATGTTTTTCTCACTGCTACTAGTGAATGTAATGTAAGGCACACCCATACAATGCGCACCACCCCGTGATGTTTTTCTCACTCCTACTAGTGAATGTAATGTAACACACACCCATACAATGCGCACCACCCCGTGATGTTTTTCTCACTCCTACTAGTGAATGTAATGTAACACACACCCATACAATGCGCACCACCCCGTGATGTTTTTCTCACTCCTAATAGTGAATGTAGTGTAACACACACCCATACAATGCGCACCACCACGTGATGTTTTTCTCACTGCTACTAGTGAATGTAGTGTAACACACACCCATACAATGCGCACCACCCCGTAATGTTTTTCTCACTGCTAGTAGTGAATGTAGTGTAACACACACCCATAAAATGCGCACCACCCCGTGATGTTTTTCTCACTCCTACTAGTGAATGTAATGTAACACACACCCATACAATGCGCACCACCCCGTGATGTTTTTCTCACTCCTACTAGTGAATGTAATGTAACACACACCCATACAATGCGCACCACCCCGTGATGTTTTTCTCACTCCTACTAGTGAATGTAGTGTAACACACACCCATACAATGCCCACCACCCCATGATGTTTTTCTCACTGCTAGTAGTGAATGTAGTGTAACACACACCCATACAATGCGCACCACCCCGTGATGTTTTTCTCACTCCTACTAGTGAATGTATTGTAACACACACCCATACGATGCGCACCACCCCGTGATGATTTTCTCACTCCTACTAGTGAATCTAATGTAACAAACACCCATACAATGCGCACCACCCCGTGATGTTTTTCTCACTCCTACTAGTGAATGTAATGTAACAAACACCCATACAATGCGCACCACCCGGTGATGTTTTTCTCACTCCTACTAGTGAATGTAATGTAACACACACCCATACAATGCGCACCACCCCGTGATGTTTTTCTCACTCCTACTAGTGAATCTAATGTAACAAACACCCATACAATGCGCACCACCACGTGATGTTTTTCTCACTCCTACTAGTGAATGTAATGTAACACACACCCATACAATGCGCACCACCCCGTGATGTTTTTCTCACTCCTACTAGTGAATCTAATGTAACACACACCCATACAATGTGCACCACCCCGTGATGTTTTTCTCACTCCTTCTAGTGAATATAATGTAACACACACCCATACAATGCGCACCACCCCGTGATGATTTTCTCACTCCTACTAGTGAATGTAATGTAACACATACCCATACAATGCGCACCACCCCGTGATGTTTTTCTCACTGCTACTAGTGAATGTAATGTAACACACACCCATACAATGCGCACCACCCCGTGATGTTTTTCTCACTCCTACTAGTGAATGTAATGTAACACACACCCATACAATGCGCACCACCCCGTGATGTTTTTCTCACTCCTACTAGTGAATCTAATGTAACACACCCCCATACAATGCGCACCATCCCGTGATGATTTTCTCACTCCTACTAGTGAATCTAATGTAACAAACACCCATACAATGCGCACCACCCCGTGATGTTTTTCTCACTCCTAATAGTGTATGTAATGTAACACACACCCATACAATGCGCACCAACCCGTGATGTTTTTCTCACTCCTACTAGTGAATCTAATGTAACACACACCCATACAATGCGCACCACCACGTGATGTTTTTCTCACTCCTACTAGTGAATGTAATGTAACACACAACCATACAATGCGCACCACCCCGTGATGATTTTCTCACTCCTACTAGTGAATCTAATGTAACAAACACCCATACAATGCGCACCACCCCGTGATGTTTTTCTCACTCCTACTAGTGAATGTAATGTAACACACACCCATACAATGCGCACCACCCCGTGATGTTTTTCTCACTCCTACTAGTGAATGTAATGTAACACACACCCATACAATGCGCACCACCCCGTGATGTTTTTCTCACTCCTACTAGTGAATGTAATGTAACACACACCCATACAAGGCGCACCACCACGTGATGTTTTTCTCACTCCTACTAGTGAATGTAATGTAACACACACCCATACAATGCGCACCACCCCGTGATGTTTTTCTCACTCCTACTAGTGAATGTAATGTAACACACACCCATACAATGCGCACCACCCCGTGATGTTTTTCTCACTCCTACTAGTGAATGTAATGTAACACACACCCATACAATGCGCACCACCCCGTGATGTTTTTCTCACTCCTACTAGTGAATGTAATGTAACACACACCCATACAATGCGCACCACCCCGTGATGTTTTTCTCACTCCTACTAGTGAATGTAATGTAACACACACCCATACAATGCGCACCACCCCGTGATGTTTTTCTCACTCCTACTAGTGAATCTAATGTAACACACACCCATACAATGCGCACCACCCCGTGATGTTTTTCTCACTCCTACTAGTGAATGTAATGTTACACACACCCATACAATGCGCACCACCCCGTGATGTTTTTCTCACTCCTACTAGTGAATCTAATGTAACGCACACCCATACAATGCGCACCACCCCGTGATGTTTTTCTCACTCCTACTAGTGAATCTAATGTAACGCACACACATACAATGCGCACCACCCCGTGATGCTTTTCTTACTCCTACTAGTGAATGTAATGTAACGCACACCCATACAATGCGCACCACCCCGTGATGTTTTTCTCACTGCTACTAGTGAATGTAATGTAACGCACACCCATACAATGCGCACCACCCCGTGATGTTTTTCTCACTCCTACTAGTGAATGTAATGTAACGCACACCCATACAATGCGCACCACCCCGTGATGTTCTTCTCACTCCTACTAGTGAATCTAATGTAACACACACCCATACAATGCGCACCACCCCGTGATGTTCTTCTCACTCCTACTAGTGAATCTAATGTAACACACACCCATACAATGCGCACCACCACGTGATGTTTTTCTCACTCCTACTAGTGAATGTAATGTAACACACACCCATACAATGCGCACCACCCCGTGATGTTTTTCTCACTCCTACTAGTGAATCTAATGTAACACACACCCATACAATGCGCACCACCCCGTGATGATTTTCTCACTCCTACTAGTGAATCTAATGTAACAAACACCCATACAATGCGCACCACCCCGTGATGTTTTTCTCACTCCTACTAGTGAATGTAATGTAACACACACCCATACAATGCGCACCACCCCGTGATGTTTTTCTCACTCCTACTAGTGAATGTAATGTAACACACACCCATACAATGCGCACCACCCCGTGATGTTTTTCTCACTCCTAATAGTGAATGTAGTGTAACACACACCCATACAATGCGCACCACCACGTGATGTTTTTCTCACTGCTACTAGTGAATGTAGTGTAACACACACCCATACAATGCGCACCACCCCGTAATGTTTTTCTCACTGCTAGTAGTGAATGTAGTGTAACACACACCCATAAAATGCGCACCACCCCGTGATGTTTTTCTCACTCCTACTAGTGAATGTAATGTAACACACACCCATACAATGCGCACCACCCCGTGATGTTTTTCTCACTCCTACTAGTGAATGTAATGTAACACACACCCATACAATGCGCACCACCCCGTGATGTTTTTCTCACTCCTACTAGTGAATGTAGTGTAACACACACCCATACAATGCCCACCACCCCATGATGTTTTTCTCACTGCTAGTAGTGAATGTAGTGTAACACACACCCATACAATGCGCACCACCCCGTGATGTTTTTCTCACTCCTACTAGTGAATGTAATGTAACACACACCCATACAATGCGCACCACCCCGTGATGTTTTTCTCACTCCTACTAGTGAATGTAATGTAACACACACCCATACAATGCGCACCACCCCGTGATGTTTTTCTCACTCCTACTAGTGAATGTAATGTAACGCACACCCATACAATGCGCATCACCCCGTGATGTTTCTCTCACTCCTACTAGTGAATCTAATGTAAGACACACCCATACAATGCGCACCACCCCGTGATGATTCTCTCACTCCTACTAGTGAATGTAATGTAACACACACGCATACAATGCGCACCACCCCGTGATGTTTTTCTCACTCCTACTAGTGAATGTAATGTAACACACACCCATACAATGCGCACCACCCCGTGATGTTTTTCTCACTCCTACTAGTGAATGTAATGTAACACACACCCATACAATGCGCACCACCCCGTGATGTTTTTCTCACTCCTACTAGTGAATGTAATGTAACACACACCCATACAATGCGCACCACCCCGTGATGTTTTTCTCACTCCTACTAGTGAATGTAATGTAACACACACCCATACAATGCGCACCACCCCGTGATGTTTTTCTCACTCCTACTAGTGAATGTAGTGTAACACACACCCATACAATGCCCACCACCCTGTGATGTTTTTCTCACTGCTAGTAGTGAATGTAGTGTAACACACACCCATACAATGCGCACCACCCCGTGATGTTTTTCTCACTCCTACTAGTGAATGTATTGTAACACACACCCATACAATGCGCACCACCCCGTGATGATTTTCTCACTCCTACTAGTGAATCTAATGTAACAAACACCCATACAATGCGCACCACCCCGTGATGTTTTTCTCACTCCTAAAAGTGTATGTAATGTAACACACACCCATACAATGCGCACCAACCCGTGATGTTTTTCTCACTCCTACTAGTGAATCTAATGTAACACACACCCATACAATGCGCACCACCCCGTGATGTTTTTCTCACTCCTACTAGTGAATGTAATGTAACACACACCCATACAATGCGCACCACCACGTGATGTTTTTCTCACTCCTACTAGTGAATGTAATGTAACACACACCCATACAATGCGCACCACCCCGTGATGATTTTCTCACTCCTACTAGTGAATCTAATGTAACAAACACCCATACAATGCGCACCACCCCGTGATGTTTTTCTCACTCCTACTAGTGAATGTAATGTAACACACACCCATACAATGCGCACCACCCCGTGATGTTTTTCTCACTCCTACTAGTGAATGTAATGTAACACACACCCATACAATGCGCACCACTCCGTGATGTTTTTCTCACTCCTACTAGTGAATGTAATGTAACACACACCCATACAAGGCGCACCACCCCGTGATGTTTTTCTCACTCCTACTAGTGAATGTAATGTAACACACACCCATACAATGCGCACCACCCCGTGATGTTTTTCTCACTCCTACTAGTGAATCTAATGTAACACACACCCATACAATGCGCACCACCCCGTGATGTTTTTCTCACTCCTACTAGTGAATGTAATGTAACACACACCCATACAATGCGCACCACCCCGTGATGTTTTTCTCACTCCTACTAGTGAATGTAATGTAACGCACACACATACAATGCGCACCACCCCGTGATGCTTTTCTCACTCCTACTAGTGAATGTAATGTAACGCACACCCATACAATGCGCACCACCCCGTGATGTTTTTCTCACTGCTACTAGTGAATGTAATGTAAGGCACACCCATACAATGCGCACCACCCCGTGATGTTTTTCTCACTCCTACTAGTGAATGTAATGTAACACACACCCATACAATGCGCACCACCCCGTGATGTTTTTCTCACTCCTACTAGTGAATGTAATGTAACACACACCCATACAATGCGCACCACCCCGTGATGTTTTTCTCACTCCTAATAGTGAATGTAGTGTAACACACACCCATACAATGCGCACCACCACGTGATGTTTTTCTCACTGCTACTAGTGAATGTAGTGTAACACACACCCATACAATGCGCACCACCCCGTAATGTTTTTCTCACTGCTAGTAGTGAATGTAGTGTAACACACACCCATAAAATGCGCACCACCCCGTGATGTTTTTCTCACTCCTACTAGTGAATGTAATGTAACACACACCCATACAATGCGCACCACCCGTGATGTTTTTCTCACTCCTACTAGTGAATGTAATGTAACACACACCCATACAATGCGCACCACCCCGTGATGTTTTTCTCACTCCTACTAGTGAATGTAGTGTAACACACACCCATACAATGCCCACCACCCCATGATGTTTTTCTCACTGCTAGTAGTGAATGTAGTGTAACACACACCCATACAATGCGCACCACCCCGTGATGTTTTTCTCACTCCTACTAGTGAATGTATTGTAACACACACCCATACGATGCGCACCACCCCGTGATGATTTTCTCACTCCTACTAGTGAATCTAATGTAACAAACACCCATACAATGCGCACCACCCCGTGATGTTTTTCTCACTCCTACTAGTGAATGTAATGTAACAAACACCCATACAATGCGCACCACCCGGTGATGTTTTTCTCACTCCTACTAGTGAATGTAATGTAACACACACCCATACAATGCGCACCACCCCGTGATGTTTTTCTCACTCCTACTAGTGAATCTAATGTAACAAACACCCATACAATGCGCACCACCACGTGATGTTTTTCTCACTCCTACTAGTGAATGTAATGTAACACACACCCATACAATGCGCACCACCCCGTGATGTTTTTCTCACTCCTACTAGTGAATCTAATGTAACACACACCCATACAATGTGCACCACCCCGTGATGTTTTTCTCACTCCTTCTAGTGAATATAATGTAACACACACCCATACAATGCGCACCACCCCGTGATGATTTTCTCACTCCTACTAGTGAATGTAATGTAACACATACCCATACAATGCGCACCACCCCGTGATGTTTTTCTCACTGCTACTAGTGAATGTAATGTAACACACACCCATACAATGCGCACCACCCCGTGATGTTTTTCTCACTCCTACTAGTGAATGTAATGTAACACACACCCATACAATGCGCACCACCCCGTGATGTTTTTCTCACTCCTACTAGTGAATCTAATGTAACACACCCCCATACAATGCGCACCATCCCGTGATGATTTTCTCACTCCTACTAGTGAATCTAATGTAACAAACACCCATACAATGCGCACCACCCCGTGATGTTTTTCTCACTCCTAATAGTGTATGTAATGTAACACACACCCATACAATGCGCACCAACCCGTGATGTTTTTCTCACTCCTACTAGTGAATCTAATGTAACACACACCCATACAATGCGCACCACCACGTGATGTTTTTCTCACTCCTACTAGTGAATGTAATGTAACACACAACCATACAATGCGCACCACCCCGTGATGATTTTCTCACTCCTACTAGTGAATCTAATGTAACAAACACCCATACAATGCGCACCACCCCGTGATGTTTTTCTCACTCCTACTAGTGAATGTAATGTAACACACACCCATACAATGCGCACCACCCCGTGATGTTTTTCTCACTCCTACTAGTGAATGTAATGTAACACACACCCATACAATGCGCACCACCCCGTGATGTTTTTCTCACTCCTACTAGTGAATGTAATGTAACACACACCCATACAAGGCGCACCACCACGTGATGTTTTTCTCACTCCTACTAGTGAATGTAATGTAATACACACCCATACAATGCGCACCACCCCGTGATGTTTTTCTCACTCCTACTAGTGAATGTAATGTAACACACACCCATACAATGCGCACCACCCCGTGATGTTTTTCTCACTCCTACTAGTGAATGTAATGTAACACACACCCATACAATGCGCACCACCCCGTGATGTTTTTCTCACTCCTACTAGTGAATGTAATGTAACACACACCCATACAATGCGCACCACCCCGTGATGTTTTTCTCACTCCTACTAGTGAATCTAATGTAACACACACCCATACAATGCGCACCACCCCGTGATGTTTTTCTCACTCCTACTAGTGAATCTAATGTAACACACACCCATACAATGCGCACCACCCCGTGATGTTTTTCTCACTCCTACTAGTGAATGTAATGTTACACACACCCATACAATGCGCACCACCCCGTGATGTTTTTCTCACTCCTACTAGTGAATCTAACGTAACGCACACCCATACAATGCGCACCACCCCGTGATGTTTTTCTCACTCCTACTAGTGAATCTAATGTAACGCACACACATACAATGCGCACCACCCCGTGATGCTTTTCTTACTCCTACTAGTGAATGTAATGTAACGCACACCCATACAATGCGCACCACCCCGTGATGTTTTTCTCACTGCTACTAGTGAATGTAATGTAACGCACACCCATACAATGCGCACCACCCCGTGATGTTTTTCTCACTCCTACTAGTGAATGTAATGTAACGCACACCCATACAATGCGCACCACCCCGTGATGTTCTTCTCACTCCTACTAGTGAATCTAATGTAACACACACCCATACAATGCGCACCACCCCGTGATGTTCTTCTCACTCCTACTAGTGAATCTAATGTAACACACACCCATACAATGCGCACCACCACGTGATGTTTTTCTCACTCCTACTAGTGAATGTAATGTAACACACACCCATACAATGCGCACCACCCCGTGATGTTTTTCTCACTCCTACTAGTGAATCTAATGTAACACACACCCATACAATGCGCACCACCCCGTGATGATTTTCTCACTCCTACTAGTGAATCTAATGTAACAAACACCCATACAATGCGCACCACCCCGTGATGTTTTTCTCACTCCTACTAGTGAATGTAATGTAACACACACCCATACAATGCGCACCACCCCGTGATGTTTTTCTCACTCCTACTAGTGAATGTAATGTAACACACACCCATACAATGCGCACCACCCCGTGATGTTTTTCTCACTCCTACTAGTGAATGTAATGTAACACACACCCATACAAGGCGCACCACCCCGTGATGTTTTTCTCACTCCTACTAGTGAATGTAATGTAACACACACCCATACAATGCGCACCACCCCGTGATGTTTTTCTCACTCCTACTAGTGAATCTAATGTAACACACACCCATACAATGCGCACCACCCCGTGATGTTTTTCTCACTCCTACTAGTGAATGTAATGTAACACACACCCATACAATGCGCACCACCCCGTGATGTTTTTCTCACTCCTACTAGTGAATGTAATGTAACGCACACACATACAATGCGCACCACCCCGTGATGCTTTTTCACTCCTACTAGTGAATGTAATGTAACGCACACCCATACAATGCGCACCACCCCGTGATGTTTTTCTCACTGCTACTAGTGAATGTAATGTAAGGCACACCCATACAATGCGCACCACCCCGTGATGTTTTTCTCACTCCTACTAGTGAATGTAATGTAACACACACCCATACAATGCGCACCACCCCGTGATGTTTTTCTCACTCCTACTAGTGAATGTAATGTAACACACACCCATACAATGCGCACCACCCCGTGATGTTTTTCTCACTCCTAATAGTGAATGTAGTGTAACACACACCCATACAATGCGCACCACCACGTGATGTTTTTCTCACTGCTACTAGTGAATGTAGTGTAACACACACCCATACAATGCGCACCACCCCGTAATGTTTTTCTCACTGCTAGTAGTGAATGTAGTGTAACACACACCCATAAAATGCGCACCACCCCGTGATGTTTTTCTCACTCCTACTAGTGAATGTAATGTAACACACACCCATACAATGCGCACCACCCCGTGATGTTTTTCTCACTCCTACTAGTGAATGTAATGTAACATACACCCATACAATGCGCACCACCCCGTGATGTTTTTCTCACTCCTACTAGTGAATGTAGTGTAACACACACCCATACAATGCCCACCACCCCATGATGTTTTTCTCACTGCTAGTAGTGAATGTAGTGTAACACACACCCATACAATGCGCACCACCCCGTGATGTTTTTCTCACTCCTACTAGTGAATGTATTGTAACACACACCCATACGATGCGCACCACCCCGTGATGATTTTCTCACTCCTACTAGTGAATCTAATGTAACAAACACCCATACAATGCGCACCACCCCGTGATGTTTTTCTCACTCCTACTAGTGAATGTAATGTAACAAACACCCATACAATGCGCACCACCCGGTGATGTTTTTCTCACTCCTACTAGTGAATGTAATGTAACACACACCCATACAATGCGCACCACCCCGTGATGTTTTTCTCACTCCTACTAGTGAATCTAATGTAACAAACACCCATACAATGCGCACCACCACGTGATGTTTTTCTCACTCCTACTAGTGAATGTAATGTAACACACACCCATACAATGCGCACCACCCCGTGATGTTTTTCTCACTGCTACTAGTGAATGTAATGTAACACACACCCATACAATGCGCACCACCCCGTGATGTTTTTCTCACTCCTACTAGTGAATGTAATGTAACACACACCCATACAATGCGCACCACCCCGTGATGTTTTTCTCACTCCTACTAGTGAATCTAATGTAACACACCCCCATACAATGCGCACCATCCCGTGATGATTTTCTCACTCCTACTAGTGAATCTAATGTAACAAACACCCATACAATGCGCACCACCCCGTGATGTTTTTCTCACTCCTAATAGTGTATGTAATGTAACACACACCCATACAATGCGCACCAACCCGTGATGTTTTTCTCACTCCTACTAGTGAATCTAATGTAACACACACCCATACAATGCGCACCACCCCGTGATGTTTTTCTCACTCCTACTAGTGAATATAATGTAACACACACCCATACAATGCGCACCACCACGTGATGTTTTTCTCACTCCTACTAGTGAATGTAATGTAAAACACACCCATACAATGCGCACCACCCCGTGATGATTTTCTCACTCCTACTAGTGAATCTAATGTAACAAACACCCATACAATGCGCACCACCCCGTGATGTTTTTCTCACTCCTACTAGTGAATGTAATGTAACACACACCCATACAATGCGCACCACCCCGTGATGTTTTTCTCACTCCTACTAGTGAATGTAATGTAACACACACCCATACAATGCGCACCACCCCGTGATGTTTTTCTCACTCCTACTAGTGAATGTAATGTAACACACACCCATACAAGGCGCACCACCCCGTGATGTTTTTCTCACTCCTACTAGTGAATGTAATGTAACACACACCCATACAATGCGCACCACCCCGTGATGTTTTTCTCACTCCTACTAGTGAATGTAATGTAACACACACCCATACAATGCGCACCACCCCGTGATGTTTTTCTCACTCCTACTAGTGAATGTAATGTAACACACACCCATACAATGCGCACCACCCCGTGATGTTTTTCTCACTCCTACTGGTGAATGTAATGTAACACACACCCATACAATGCGCACCACCCCGTGATGTTTTTCTCACTCCTACTAGTGAATATAATGTAACACACACCCATACAATGCGCACCACCCCGTGATGTTTTTCTCACTCCTACTAGTGAATCTAATGTAACACACACCCATACAATGCGCACCACCCCGTGATGTTTTTCTCACTCCTACTAGTGAATGTAATGTTACACACACCCATACAATGCGCACCACCCCGTGATGTTTTTCTCACTCCTACTAGTGAATCTAATGTAACGCACACCCATACAATGCGCACCACCCCGTGATGTTTTTCTCACTCCTACTAGTGAATCTAATGTAACGCACACACATACAATGCGCACCACCCCTTGATGCTTTTCTTACTCCTACTAGTGAATGTAATGTAACGCACACCCATACAATGCGCACCACCACGTGATGTTTTTCTCACTGCTACTAGTGAATGTAATGTAACGCACACCCATACAATGCGCACCACCCCGTGATGTTTTTCTCACTCCTACTAGTGAATGTAATGTAACGCACACCCATACAATGCGCACCACCCCGTGATGTTTTTCTCACTCCTACTAGTGAATCTAATGTAACGCACACCCATACAATGCGCACCACCCCGTGATGTTTTTCTCACTCCTACTAGTGAATGTAATGTAACGCACACCCATACAATGCGCACCACCCCGTGATGTTTTTCTCACTGCTACTAGTGAATGTAATGTAACGCACACCCATACAATGCGCACCACCCCGTGATGTTTTTCTCACTCCTACTAGTGAATGTAATGTAACGCACACCCATACAATGCGCACCACCCCGTGATGTTTCTCTCACTCCTACTAGTGAATCTAATGTAACACACACCCATACAATGCGCACCACCCCGTGATGTTTCTCTCACTCCTACTAGTGAATCTAATGTAAGACACACCCATACAATGCGCACCACCCCGTGATGATTCTCTCACTCCTACTAGTGAATGTAATGTAACACACACGCATACAATGCGCACCACCCCGTGATGTTTTTCTCACTCCTACTAGTGAATGTAATGTAACACACACCCATACAATGCGCACCACCCCGTGATGTTTTTCTCACTCCTACTAGTGAATGTAATGTAACACACACCCATACAATGCGCACCACCCCGTGATGTTTTTCTCACTCCTACTAGGGAATGTAATGTAACACACACCCATACAATGCGCACCACCCCGTGATGTTTTTCTCACTCCTACTAGTGAATGTAATGTAACACACACCCATACAATGCGCACCACCCCGTGATGTTTTTCTCACTCCTACTAGTGAATGTAGTGTAACACACAACCATACAATGCCCACCACCCCGTGATGTTTTTCTCACTGCTAGTAGTGAATGTAGTGTAACACACACCCATACAATGCGCACCACCCCGTGATGTTTTTCTCACTCCTACTAGTGAATGTATTGTAACACACACCCATACAATGCGCACCACCCCGTGATGATTTTCTCACTCCTACTAGTGAATCTAATGTAACAAACACCCATACAATGCGCACCACCCCGTGATGTTTTTCTCACTCCTACTAGTGAATGTAATGTAACAAACACCCATACAATGCGCACCACCCCGTGATGTTTTTCTCACTCCTAATAGTGAATCTAATGTAACAAACACCCATACAATGCGCACCACCCCGTGATGTTTTTCTCACTCCTACTAGTGAATGTAATGTAACACACACCCATACAATGCGCACCACCCCGTGATGTTTTTCTCACTCCTACTAGTGAATCTAATGTAACACACACCCATACAATGTGCACCACCCCGTGATGTTTTTTTCACTCCTACTAGTGAATATAATGTAACACACACCCATACAATGCGCACCACCCCGTGATGATTTTCTCACTCCTACTAGTGAATGTAATGTAACACACACCCATACAATGCGCACCACCCCGTGATGTTTTTCTCACTGCTACTAGTGAATGTAATGTAACACACACCCATACAATGCGCACCACCCCGTGATGTTTTTCTCACTCCTACTAGTGAATGTAATGTAACACACACCCATACAATGCGCACCACCCCGTGATGTTTTTCTCACTCCTACTAGTGAATCTAATGTAACACACCCCCATACAATGCGCACCATCCCGTGATGATTTTCTCACTCCTACTAGTGAATCTAATGTAACGCACACCCATACAATGCGCACCACCCCGTGATGTTTTTCTCACTCCTAATAGTGTATGTAATGTAACACACACCCATACAATGCGCACCAACCCGTGATGTTTTTCTCACTCCTACTAGTGAATCTAATGTAACACACACCCATACAATGCGCACCACCCCATGATGTTTTTCTCACTCCTACTAGTGAATGTAATGTAACACACACCCATACAATGCGCACCACCACGTGATGTTTTTCTCACTCCTACTAGTGAATGTAATGTAACACACACCCATACAATGCGCACCACCCCGTGATGATTTTCTCACTCCTACTAGTGAATCTAATGTAACAAACACCCATACAATGCGCACCACCCCGTGATGTTTTTCTCACTCCTACTAGTGAATGTAATGTAACACACACCCATACAATGCGCACCACCCCGTGATGTTTTTCTCACTCCTACTAGTGAATGTAATGTAACACACACCCATACAATGCGCACCACCCCGTGATGTTTTTCTCACTCCTACTAGTGAATGTAATGTAACACACACCCATACAAGGCGCACCACCCCGTGATGTTTTTCTCACTCCTAATAGTGAATGTAATGTAACACACACCCATACAATGCGCACCACCCCGTGATGTTTTTCTCACTCCTACTAGTGAATCTAATGTAACACACACCCATACAATGCGCACCACCCCGTGATGTTTTTCTCACTCCTACTAGTGAATGTAATGTAACACACACCCATACAATGCGCACCACCCCGTGATGTTTTTCTCACTCCTACTAGTGAATGTAATGTAACACACACCCATACAATGCGCACCACCCCGTGATGTTTTTCTCACTCCTACTAGTGAATCTAATGTAACACACACCCATACAATGCGCACCACCCCGTGATGTTTTTCTCACTCCTACTAGTGAATCTAATGTAACACACACCCATACAATGCGCACCACCCCGTGATGTTTTTCTCACTCCTACTAGTGAATGTAATGTTACACACACCCATACAATGCGCACCACCCCGTGATGTTTTTCTCACTCCTCCTAGTGAATCTAATGTAACGCACACCCATACAATGTGCACCACCCCGTGATGTTTTTCTCACTCCTACTAGTGAATCTAATGTAACGCACACACATACAATGCGCACCACCCCGTGATGCTTTTCTCACTCCTACTACTGAATGTAATGTAACGCACACCCATACAATGCGCACCACCCCGTGATCTTTTTCTCACTGCTACTAGTGAATGTAATGTAAGGCACACCCATACAATGCGCACCACCCCGTGATGTTTTTCTCACTCCTACTAGTGAATGTAATGTAACACACACCCATACAATGCGCACCACCCCGTGATGTTTTTCTCACTCCTACTAGTGAATGTAATGTAACACACACCCATACAATGCGCACCACCCCGTGATGTTTTTCTCACTCCTAATAGTGAATGTAGTGTAACACACACCCATACAATGCGCACCACCACGTGATGTTTTTCTCACTGTTACTAGTGAATGTAGTGTAACACACACCCATACAATGCGCACCACCCCGTAATGTTTTTCTCACTGCTAGTAGTGAATGTAGTGTAACACACACCCATAAAATGCGCACCACCCCGTGATGTTTTTCTCACTCCTACTAGTGAATGTAATGTAACACACACCCATACAATGCGCACCACCCCGTGATGTTTTTCTCACTCCTACTAGTGAATGTAATGTAACACACACCCATACAATGCGCACCACCCCGTGATGTTTTTCTCACTCCTACTAGTGAATGTAGTGTAACACACACCCATACAATGCCCACCACCCCATGATGTTTTTCTCACTGCTAGTAGTGAATGTAGTGTAACACACACCCATACAATGCGCACCACCCCGTGATGTTTTTCTCACTCCTACTAGTGAATGTAATGTAACAAACACCCATACAATGCGCACCACCCCGTGATGTTTTTCTCACTGCTACTAGTGAATGTAATGTAACACACACCCATACAATGCGCACCACCCCGTGATGTTTTTCTCACTGCTACTAGTGAATGTAATGTAAGGCACACCCATACAATGCGCACCACCCCGTGATGTTTTTCTCACTCCTACTAGTGAATGTAGTGTAACACACACCCATACAATGCGCACCACCCCATGATGTTTTTCTCACTCCTACTAGTGAATGTAATGTAACACACACCCATACAATGCGCACCACCCCGTGATGTTTTTCTCACTCCTAATAGTGAATGTAGTGTAACACACACCCATACAATGCGCACCACCACGTGATGTTTTTCTCACTGTTACTAGTGAATGTAGTGTAACACACACCCATACAATGCGCACCACCCCGTAATGTTTTTCTCACTGCTAGTAGTGAATGTAGTGTAACACACACCCATAAAATGCGCACCACCCCGTGATGTTTTTCTCACTCCTACTAGTGAATGTAATGTAACACACACCCATACAATGCGCACCACCCCGTGATGTTTTTCTCACTCCTACTAGTGAATGTAATGTAACACACACCCATACAATGCGCACCACCCCGTGATGATTTTCTCACTCCTACTAGTGAATGTAATGTAACACACACCCATACAATGCGCACCACCCCGTGATGTTTTTCTCACTCCTACTAGTGAATGTAATGTAACACACACCCAGACAATGCGCACCACCCCGTGATGTTTTTCTCACTCCTACTAGTGAATGTAATGTAACACACACCCATACAATGCGTACCACCCCATGGTGTTTTTCTCACTCCTACTAGTGAATGTAATGTAACACACACCCATACAATGCGCACCACCCCGTGCTGATTTTCTCACTCCTTCTAGTGAATCTAATGTAACAAACACCCATAAAATGCGCACCACCCCGTTATGATTTTCTCACTCCTACTAGTGAATGTAATGTAACACACACCCATACAATGCGCACCACCCCGTGATGTTCTTCTCACTCCTACTAGTGAATCTAATGTAACACACACCCATACAATGCGCACCACCCCGTGATGTTCTTCTCACTCCTACTAGTGAATCTAATGTAACACACACCCATACAATGCGCACCACCCCGTGATGTTCTTCTCACTCCTACTAGTGAATCTAATGTAACACACACCCATACAATGCGCACCACCCCGTGATGTTTCTCTCACTCCTACTAGTGAATCTAATGTAAGACACACCCATACAATGCGCACCACCCCGTGATGATTCTCTCACTCCTACTAGTGAATGTAATGTAACACACACGCATACAATGCGCACCACCCCGTGATGTTTTTCTCACTCCTACTAGTGAATGTAATGTAACACACACCCATACAATGCGCACCACCCCGTGATGTTTTTCTCACTCCTACTAGTGAATGTAATGTAACACACACCCATACAATGCGCACCACCCCGTGATGTTTTTCTCACTCCTACTAGTGAATGTAATGTAACACACACCCATACAATGCGCACCACCCCGTGATGTTTTTCTCACTCCTACTAGTGAATGTAATGTAACACACACCCATACAATGCGCACCACCCCGTGATGTTTTTCTCACTCCTACTAGTGAATGTAGTGTAACACACAACCATACAATGCCCACCACCCCGTGATGTTTTTCTCACTGCTAGTAGTGAATGTAGTGTAACACACACCCATACAATGCGCACCACCCCGTGATGTTTTTCTCACTCCTACTAGTGAATGTATTGTAACACACACCCATACAATGCGCACCACCCCGTGATGATTTTCTCACTCCTACTAGTGAATCTAATGTAACAAACACCCATACAATGCGCACCACCCCGTGATGTTTTTCTCACTCCTACTAGTGAATGTAATGTAACAAACACCCATACAATGCGCACCACCCCGTGATGTTTTTCTCACTCCTAATAGTGAATCTAATGTAACAAACACCCATACAATGCGCACCACCCCGTGATGTTTTTCTCACTCCTACTAGTGAATGTAATGTAACACACACCCATACAATGCGCACCACCCCGTGATGTTTTTCTCACTCCTACTAGTGAATCTAATGTAACACACACCCATACAATGTGCACCACCCCGTGATGTTTTTCTCACTCCTACTAGTGAATATAATGTAACACACACCCATACAATGCGCACCACCCCGTGATGATTTTCTCACTCCTACTAGTGAATGTAATGTAACACACACCCATACAATGCGCACCACCCCGTGATGTTTTTCTCACTGCTACTAGTGAATGTAATGTAACACACACCCATACAATGCGCACCACCCCGTGATGTTTTTCTCACTCCTACTAGTGAATGTAATGTAACACACACCCATACAATGCGCACCACCCCGTGATGTTTTTCTCACTCCTACTAGTGAATCTAATGTAACACACCCCCATACAATGCGCACCATCCCGTGATGATTTTCTCACTCCTACTAGTGAATCTAATGTAACGCACACCCATACAATGCGCACCACCCCGTGATGTTTTTCTCACTCCTAATAGTGTATGTAATGTAACACACACCCATACAATGCGCACCAACCCGTGATGTTTTTCTCACTCCTACTAGTGAATCTAATGTAACACACACCCATACAATGCGCACCACCCCATGATGTTTTTCTCACTCCTACTAGTGAATGTAATGTAACACACACCCATACAATGCGCACCACCACGTGATGTTTTTCTCACTCCTACTAGTGAATGTAATGTAACACACACCCATACAATGCGCACCACCCCGTGATGATTTTCTCACTCCTACTAGTGAATCTAATGTAACAAACACCCATACAATGCGCACCACCCCGTGATGTTTTTCTCACTCCTACTAGTGAATGTAATGTAACACACACCCATACAATGCGCACCACCCCGTGATGTTTTTCTCACTCCTACTAGTGAATGTAATGTAACACACACCCATACAATGCGCACCACCCCGTGATGTTTTTCTCACTCCTACTAGTGAATGTAATGTAACACACACCCATACAAGGCGCACCACCCCGTGATGTTTTTCTCACTCCTAATAGTGAATGTAATTTAACACACACCCATACAATGCGCACCACCCCGTGATGTTTTTCTCACTCCTACTAGTGAATCTAATGTAACACACACCCATACAATGCGCACCACCCCGTGATGTTTTTCTCACTCCTACTAGTGAATGTAATGTAACACACACCCATACAATGCGCACCACCCCGTGATGTTTTTCTCACTCCTACTAGTGAATGTAATGTAACACACACCCATACAATGCGCACCACCCCGTGATGTTTTTCTCACTCCTACTAGTGAATCTAATGTAACACACACCCATACAATGCGCACCACCCCGTGATGTTTTTCTCACTCCTACTAGTGAATCTAATGTAACACACACCCATACAATGCGCACCACCCCGTGATGTTTTTCTCACTCCTACTAGTGAATGTAATGTTACACACACCCATACAATGCGCACCACCCCGTGATGTTTTTCTCACTCCTCCTAGTGAATCTAATGTAACGCACACCCATACAATGTGCACCACCCTGTGATGTTTTTCTCACTCCTACTAGTGAATCTAATGTAACGCACACACATACAATGCGCACCACCCCGTGATGCTTTTCTCACTCCTACTAGTGAATGTAATGTAACGCACACCCATACAATGCGCACCACCCCGTGATGTTTTTCTCACTGCTACTAGTGAATGTAATGTAAGGCACACCCATACAATGCGCACCACCCCGTGATGTTTTTCTCACTCCTACTAGTGAATGTAATGTAACACACACCCATACAATGCGCACCACCCCGTGATGTTTTTCTCACTCCTACTAGTGAATGTAATGTAACACACACCCATACAATGCGCACCACCCCGTGATGTTTTTCTCACTCCTAATAGTGAATGTAGTGTAACACACACCCATACAATGCGCACCACCACGTGATGTTTTTCTCACTGTTACTAGTGAATGTAGTGTAACACACACCCATACAATGCGCACCACCCCGTAATGTTTTTCTCACTGCTAGTAGTGAATGTAGTGTAACACACACCCATAAAATGCGCACCACCCCGTGATGTTTTTCTCACTCCTACTAGTGAATGTAATGTAACACACACCCATACAATGCGCACCACCCCGTGATGTTTTTCTCACTCCTACTAGTGAATGTAATGTAACACACACCCATACAATGCGCACCACCCCGTGATGTTTTTCTCACTCCTACTAGTGAATGTAGTGTAACACACACCCATACAATGCCCACCACCCAATGATGTTTTTCTCACTGCTAGTAGTGAATGTAGTGTAACACACACCCATACAATGCGCACCACCCCGTGATGTTTTTCTCACTCCTACTAGTGAATGTAATGTAACAAACACCCATACAATGCGCACCACCCCGTGATGTTTTTCTCACTGCTACTAGTGAATGTAATGTAACACACACCCATACAATGCGCACCACCCCGTGATGTTTTTCTCACTGCTACTAGTGAATGTAATGTAAGGCACACCCATACAATGCGCACCACCCCGTGATGTTTTTCTCACTCCTACTAGTGAATGTAATGTAACACACACCCATACAATGCGCACCACCCCGTGATGTTTTTCTCACTCCTACTAGTGAATGTAATGTAACACACACCCATACAATGCGCACCACCCCGTGATGTTTTTCTCACTCCTAATAGTGAATGTAGTGTAACACACACCCATACAATGCGCACCACCACGTGATGTTTTTCTCACTGTTACTAGTGAATGTAGTGTAACACATACCCATACAATGCGCACCACCCCGTAATGTTTTTCTCACTGCTAGTAGTGAATGTAGTGTAACACACACCCATAAAATGCGCACCACCCCGTGATGTTTTTCTCACTCCTACTAGTGAATGTAATGTAACACACACCCATACAATGCGCACCACCCCGTGATGTTTTTCTCACTCCTACTAGTGAATGTAATGTAACACACACCCATACAATGCGCACCACCCCGTGATGATTTTCTCACTCCTACTAGTGAATGTAATGTAACACACACCCATACAATGCGCACCACCCCGTGATGTTTTTCTCACTCCTACTAGTGAATGTAATGTAACACACACCCAGACAATGCGCACCACCCCGTGATGTTTTTCTCACTCCTACTAGTGAATGTAATGTAACACACACCCATACAATGCGTACCACCCCGTGGTGTTTTTCTCACTCCTACTAGTGAATGTAATGTAACACACACCCATACAATGCGCACCACCCCGTGCTGATTTTCTCACTCCTTCTAGTGAATCTAATGTAACAAACACCCATAAAATGCGCACCACCCCGTTATGATTTTCTCACTCCTACTAGTGAATGTAATGTAACACACACCCATACAATGCGCACCACCCCGTGATGTTCTTCTCACTCCTACTAGTGAATCTAATGTAACACACACCCATACAATGCGCACCACCCCGTGATGTTCTTCTCACTCCTACTAGTGAATCTAATGTAACACACACCCATACAATGCGCACCACCCCGTGATGTTCTTCTCACTCCTACTAGTGAATCTAATGTAACACACACCCATACAATGCGCACCACCACGTGATGTTTTTCTCACTCCTACTAGTCAATGTAATGTAACACACACCCATACAATGCGCACCACCCCGTGATGTTTTTCTCACTCCTACTAGTGAATGTAATGTAACACACACCCATACAATGCGCACCACCCCGTGATGATTTTCTCACTCCTACTAGTGAATCTAATGTAACAAACACCCATACAATGCGCACCACCCCGTGATGTTTTTCTCACTCCTACTACTGAATGTAATGTAACACACACCCATACAATGCGCACCACCCCGTGATGTTTTTCTCACTCCTACTAGTGAATGTAATGTAACACACACCCATACAATGCGCACCACCCCGTGATGTTTTTCTCACTCCTACTAGTGAATGTAATGTAACACACACCCATACAAGGCGCACCACCCCGTGATGTTTTTCTCACTCCTACTAGTGAATGTAATGTAACACACACCCATACAATGCGCACCACCCCGTGATGTTTTTCTCACTCCTACTAGTGAATCTAATGTAACACACACCCATACAATGCGCACCACCCCGTGATGTTTTTCTCACTCCTACTAGTGAATGTAATGTAACACACACCCATACAATGCGCACCACCCCGTGATGTTTTTCTCACTCCTACTAGTGAATGTAATGTAACGCACACACATACAATGCGCACCACCCCGTGATGCTTTTCTCACTCCTACTAGTGAATGTAATGTAACGCACACCCATACAATGCGCACCACCCCGTGATGTTTTTCTCACTGCTACTAGTGAATGTAATGTAAGGCACACCCATACAATGCGCACCACCCCGTGATGTTTTTCTCACTCCTACTAGTGAATGTAATGTAACACACACCCATACAATGCGCACCACCCCGTGATGTTTTTCTCACTCCTACTAGTGAATGTAATGTAACACACACCCATACAATGCGCACCACCCCGTGATGTTTTTCTCACTCCTAATAGTGAATGTAGTGTAACACACACCCATACAATGCGCACCACCACGTGATGTTTTTCTCACTGCTACTAGTGAATGTAGTGTAACACACACCCATACAATGCGCACCACCCCGTAATGTTTTTCTCATTGCTAGTAGTGAATGTAGTGTAACACACACCCATAAAATGCGCACCACCCCGTGATGTTTTTCTCACTCCTACTAGTGAATGTAATGTAACACACACCCATACAATGCGCACCACCCCGTGATGTTTTTCTCACTCCTACTAGTGAATGTAATGTAACACACACCCATACAATGCGCACCACCCCGTGATGTTTTTCTCACTCCTACTAGTGAATGTAGTGTAACACACACCCATACAATGCCCACCACCCCATGATGTTTTTCTCACTGCTAGTAGTGAATGTAGTGTAACACACACCCATACAATGCGCACCACCCCGTGATATTTTTCTCACTCCTACTAGTGAATGTATTGTAACACACACCCATACGATGCGCACCACCCCGTGATGATTTTCTCACTCCTACTAGTGAATCTAATGTAACAAACACCCATACAATGCGCACCACCCCGTGATGTTTTTCTCACTCCTACTATTGAATGTAATGTAACAAACACCCATACAATGCGCACCACCCGGTGATGTTTTTCTCACTCCTACTAGTGAATGTAATGTAACACACACCCATACAATGCGCACCACCCCGTGATGTTTTTCTCACTCCTACTAGTGAATCTAATGTAACAAACACCCATACAATGCGCACTACCACGTGATGTTTTTCTCACTCCTACTAGTGAATGTAATGTAACACACACCCATACAATGCGCACCACCCCGTGATGTTTTTCTCACTCCTACTAGTGAATCTAATGTAACACACACCCATACAATGTGCACCACCCCGTGATGTTTTTCTCACTCCTACTAGTGAATATAATGTAACACACACCCATACAATGCGCACCACCCCGTGATGATTTTCTCACTCCTACTAGTGAATGTAATGTAACACATACCCATACAATGCGCACCACCCCGTGATGTTTTTCTCACTGCTACTAGTGAATGTAATGTAACACACACCCATACAATGCGCACCACCCCGTGATGTTTTTCTCACTCCTACTAGTGAATGTAATGTAACACACACCCATACAATGCGCACCACCCCGTGATGTTTTTCTCACTCCTACTAGTGAATCTAATGTAACACACCCCCATACAATGCGCACCATCCCGTGATGATTTTCTCACTCCTACTAGTGAATCTAATGTAACAAACACCCATACAATGCGCACCACCCCGTGATGTTTTTCTCACTCCTAATAGTGTATGTAATGTAACACACACCCATACAATGCGCACCAACCCGTGATGTTTTTCTCACTCCTACTAGTGAATCTAATGTAACACACACCCATACAATGCGCACCACCCCGTGATGTTTTTCTCACTCCTACTAGTGAATATAATGTAACACACACCCATACAATGCGCACCACCACGTGATGTTTTTCTCACTCCTACTAGTGAATGTAATGTAACACACACCCATACAATGCGCACCACCCCGTGATGATTTTCTCACTCCTACTAGTGAATCTAATGTAACAAACACCCATACAATGCGCACCACCCCGTGATGTTTTTCTCACTCCTACTAGTGAATGTAATGTAACACACACCCATACAATGCGCACCACCCCGTGATGTTTTTCTCACTCCTACTAGTGAATGTAATGTAACACACACCCATACAATGCGCACCACCCCGTGATGTTTTTCTCACTCCTACTAGTGAATGTAATGTAACACACACCCATACAAGGCGCACCACCCCGTGATGTTTTTCTCACTCCTACTAGTGAATGTAATGTAACACACACCCATACAATGCGCACCACCCCGTGATGTTTTTCTCACTCCTACTAGTGAATCTAATGTAACGCACACCCATACAATGCGCACCACCCCGTGATGTTTTTCTCACTCCTACTAGTGAATGTAATGTAACGCACACCCATACAATGCGCACCACCCCGTGATGTTTTTCTCACTCCTACTAGTGAATCTAATGTAACGCACACCCATACAATGCGCACCACCCCGTGATGTTTTTCTCACTCCTACTAGTGAATGTAATGTAACGCACACCCATACAATGCGCACCACCCCGTGATGTTTTTCTCACTGCTACTAGTGAATGTAATGTAACGCACACCCATACAATGCGCACCACCCCGTGATGTTTTTCTCACTCCTACTAGTGAATGTAATGTAACGCACACCCATACAATGCGCACCACCCCGTGATGTTTCTCTCACTCCTACTAGTGAATCTAATGTAACACACACCCATACAATGCGCACCACCCCGTGATGTTTCTCTCACTCCTACTAGTGAATCTAATGTAAGACACACCCATACAATGCGCACCACCCCGTGATGATTCTCTCACTCCTACTAGTGAATGTAATGTAACACACACGCATACAATGCGCACCACCCCGTGATGTTTTTCTCACTCCTACTAGTGAATGTAATGTAACACACACCCATACAATGCGCACCACCCCGTGATGTTTTTCTCACTCCTACTAGTGAATGTAATGTAACACACACCCATACAATGCGCACCACCCCGTGATGTTTTTCTCACTCCTACTAGTGAATGTAATGTAACACACACCCATACAATGCGCACCACCCCGTGATGTTTTTCTCACTCCTACTAGTGAATGTAATGTAACACACACCCATACAATGCGCACCACCCCGTGATGTTTTTCTCACTCCTACTAGTGAATGTAGTGTAACACACAACCATACAATGCCCACCACCCCGTGTTGTTTTTCTCACTGCTAGTAGTGAATGTAGTGTAACACACACCCATACAATGCGCACCACCCCGTGATGTTTTTCTCACTCCTACTAGTGAATGTATTGTAACACACACCCATACAATGCGCACCACCCCGTGATGATTTTCTCACTCCTACTAGTGAATCTAATGTAACAAACACCCATACAATGCGCACCACCCCGTGATGTTTTTCTCACTCCTACTAGTGAATGTAATGTAACAAACACCCATACAATGCGCACCACCCCGTGATGTTTTTCTCACTCCTAATAGTGAGTCTAATGTAACAAACACCCATACAATGCGCACCACCCCGTGATGTTTTTCTCACTCCTACTAGTGAATGTAATGTAACACACACCCATACAATGCGCACCACCCCGTGATGTTTTTCTCACTCCTACTAGTGAATGTAATGTAACACACACCCATACAATGCGCACCACCCCGTGATGATTTTCTCACTCCTACTAGTGAATGTAATGTAACACATACCCATACAATGCGCACCACCCCGTGATGTTTTTCTCACTGCTACTAGTGAATGTAATGTAACACACACCCATACAATGCGCACCACCCCGTGATGTTTTTCTCACTCCTACTAGTGAATGTAATGTAACACACACCCATACAATGCGCACCACCCCGTGATGTTTTTCTCACTCCTACTAGTGAATCTAATGTAACACACCCCCATACAATGCGCACCATCCCGTGATGATTTTCTCACTCCTACTAGTGAATCTAATGTAACAAACACCCATACAATGCGCACCACCCCGTGATGTTTTTCTCACTCCTAATAGTGTATGTAATGTAACACACACCCATACAATGCGCACCACCCCGTGATGTTTTTCTCACTCCTACTAGTGAATCTAATGTAACACACACCCATACAATGCGCACCACCCCGTGATGTTTTTCTCACTCCTACTAGTGAATATAATGTAACACACACCCATACAATGCGCACCACCACGTGATGTTTTTCTCACTCCTACTAGTGAATGTAATGTAACACACACCCATACAATGCGCACCACCCCGTGATGATTTTCTCACTCCTACTAGTGAATCTAATGTAACAAACACCCATACAATGCGCACCACCCCGTGATGTTTTTCTCACTCCTACTAGTGAATGTAATGTAACACACACCCATACAATGCGCACCACCCCCTGATGTTTTTCTCACTCCTACTAGTGAATGTAATGTAACACACACCCATACAATGCGCACCACCCCGTGATGTTTTTCTCACTCCTACTAGTGAATGTAATGTAACACACACCCATACAAGGCGCACCACCCCGTGATGTTTTTCTCACTCCTACTAGTGAATGTAATGTAACACACACCCATACAATGCGCACCACCCCGTGATGTTTTTCTCACTCCTACTAGTGAATGTAATGTAACACACACCCATACAATGCGCACCACCCCGTGATGTTTTTCTCACTCCTACTAGTGAATGTAATGTAACACACACCCATACAATGCGCACCACCCCGTGATGTTTTTCTCACTCCTACTAGTGAATGTAATGTAACACACACCCATACAATGCGCACCACCCCGTGATGTTTTTCTCACTCCTACTAGTGAATCTAATGTAACACACACCCATACAATGCGCACCACCCCGTGATGTTTTTCTCACTCCTACTAGTGAATCTAATGTAACACACACCCATACAATGCGCACCACCCCGTGATGTTTTTCTCACTCCTACTAGTGAATGTAATGTTACACACACCCATACAATGCGCACCACCCCGTGATGTTTTTCTCACTCCTACTAGTGAATCTAATGTAACGCACACCCATACAATGCGCACCACCCCGTGATGTTTTTCTCACTCCTACTAGTGAATCTAATGTAACGCACACACATACAATGCGCACCACCCCGTGATGCTTTTCTTACTCCTACTAGTGAATGTAATGTAACGCACACCCATACAATGCGCACCACCCCGTGGTGTTTTTCTCACTGCTACTAGTGAATGTAATGTAACGCACACCCATACAATGCGCACCACCCCGTGATGTTTTTCTCACTCCTACTAGTGAATGTAATGTAACGCACAACCATACAATGCGCACCACCCCGTGATGTTTTTCTCACTGCTACTAGTGAATGTAATGTAACGCACACCCATACAATGCGCACCACCCCGTGATGTTTTTCTCACTCCTACTAGTGAATGTAATGTAACGCACACCCATACAATGCGCACCACCCCGTGATGTTTCTCTCACTCCTACTAGTGAATCTAATGTAACACACACCCATACAATGCGCACCACCCCGTGATGTTTCTCTCACTCCTACTAGTGAATCTAATGTAAGACACACCCATACAATGCGCACCACCCCGTGATGATTCTCTCACTCCTACTAGTGAATGTAATGTAACACACACGCATACAATGCGCACCACCCCGTGATGTTTTTCTCACTCCTACTAGTGAATGTAATGTAACACACACCCATACAATGCGCACCACCCCGTGATGTTTTTCTCACTCCTACTAGTGAATGTAATGTAACACACACCCATACAATGCGCACCACCCCGTGATGTTTTTCTCACTCCTACTAGTGAATGTAATGTAACACACACCCATACAATGCGCACCACCCCGTGATGTTTTTCTCACTCCTACTAGTGAATGTAATGTAACACACACCCATACAATGCGCACCACCCCGTGATGTTTTTCTCACTCCTACTAGTGAATGTAGTGTAACACACAACCATACAATGCCCACCACCCCGTGATGTTTTTCTCACTGCTAGTAGTGAATGTAGTGTAACACACACCCATACAATGCGCACCACCCCGTGATGTTTTTCTCACTCCTACTAGTGAATGTATTGTAACACACACCCATACAATGCGCACCACCCCGTGATGATTTTCTCACTCCTACTAGTGAATCTAATGTAACAAACACCCATACAATGCGCACCACCCCGTGATGTTTTTCTCACTCCTACTAGTGAATGTAATGTAACAAACACCCATACAATGCGCACCACCCCGTGATGTTTTTCTCACTCCTAATAGTGAATCTAATGTAACAAACACCCATACAATGCGCACCACCCCGTGATGTTTTTCTCACTCCTACTAGTGAATGTAATGTAACACACACCCATACAATGCGCACCACCCCGTGATGTTTTTCTCACTCCTACTAGTGAATCTAATGTAACGCACACACATACAATGCGCACCACCCCGTGATGCTTTTCTTACTCCTACTAGTGAATGTAATGTAACGCACACCCATACAATGCGCACCACCCCGTGATGTTTTTCTCACTGCTACTAGTGAATGTAATGTAACGCACACCCATACAATGCGCACCACCCCGTGATGTTTTTCTCACTCCTACTAGTGAATGTAATGTAACGCACACCCATACAATGCGCACCACCCCGTGATGTTTTTCTCACTCCTACTAGTGAATCTAATGTAACGCACACCCATACAATGCGCACCACCCCGTGATGTTTTTCTCACTCCTACTAGTGAATGTAATGTAACGCACACCCATACAATGCGCACCACCCCGTGATGTTTTTCTCACTGCTACTAGTGAATGTAATGTAACGCACACCCATACAATGCGCACCACCCCGTGATGTTTTTCTCACTCCTACTAGTGAATGTAATGTAACGCACACCCATACAATGCGCACCACCCCGTGATGTTTCTCTCACTCCTACTAGTGAATCTAATGTAACACACACCCATACAATGCGCACCACCCCGTGATGTTTCTCTCACTCCTACTAGTGAATCTAATGTAAGACACACCCATACAATGCGCACCACCCCGTGATGATTCTCTCACTCCTACTAGTGAATGTAATGTAACACACACGCATACAATGCGCACCACCCCGTGATGTTTTTCTCACTCCTACTAGTGAATGTAATGTAACACACACCCATACAATGCGCACCACCCCGTGATGTTTTTCTCACTCCTACTAGTGAATGTAATGTAACACACACCCATACAATGCGCACCACCCCGTGATGTTTTTCTCACTCCTACTAGTGAATGTAATGTAACACACACCCATACAATGCGCACCACCCCGTGATGTTTTTCTCACTCCTACTAGTGAATGTAATGTAACACACACCCATACAATGCGCACCACCCCGTGATGTTTTTCTCACTCCTACTAGTGAATGTAGTGTAACACACAACCATACAATGCCCACCACCCCGTGTTGTTTTTCTCACTGCTAGTAGTGAATGTAGTGTAACACACACCCATACAATGCGCACCACCCCGTGATGTTTTTCTCACTCCTACTAGTGAATGTATTGTAACACACACCCATACAATGCGCACCACCCCGTGATGATTTTCTCACTCCTACTAGTGAATCTAATGTAACAAACACCCATACAATGCGCACCACCCCGTGATGTTTTTCTCACTCCTACTAGTGAATGTAATGTAACAAACACCCATACAATGCGCACCACCCCGGGATGTTTTTCTCACTCCTAATAGTGAGTCTAATGTAACAAACACCCATACAATGCGCACCACCCCGTGATGTTTTTCTCACTCCTACTAGTGAATGTAATGTAACACACACCCATACAATGCGCACCACCCCGTGATGTTTTTCTCACTCCTACTAGTGAATGTAATGTAACACACACCCATACAATGCGCACCACCCCGTGATGATTTTCTCACTCCTACTAGTGAATGTAATGTAACACATACCCATACAATGCGCACCACCCCGTGATGTTTTTCTCACTGCTACTAGTGAATGTAATGTAACACACACCCATACAATGCGCACCACCCCGTGATGTTTTTCTCACTCCTACTAGTGAATGTAATGTAACACACACCCATACAATGCGCACCACCCCGTGATGTTTTTCTCACTCCTACTAGTGAATCTAATGTAACACACCCCCATACAATGCGCACCATCCCGTGATGATTTTCTCACTCCTACTAGTGAATCTAATGTAACAAACACCCATACAATGCGCACCACCCCGTGATGTTTTTCTCACTCCTAATAGTGTATGTAATGTATCACACACCCATACAATGCGCACCAACCCGTGATGTTTTTCTCACTCCTACTAGTGAATCTAATGTAACACACACCCATACAATGCGCACCACCCCGTGATGTTTTTCTCACTCCTACTAGTGAATATAATGTAACACACACCCATACAATGCGCACCACCACGTGATGTTTTTCTCACTCCTACTAGTGAATGTAATGTAACACACACCCATACAATGCGCACCACCCCGTGATGATTTTCTCACTCCTACTAGTGAATCTAATGTAACAAACACCCATACAATGCGCACCACCCCGTGATGTTTTTCTCACTCCTACTAGTGAATGTAATGTAACACACACCCATACAATGCGCACCACCCCCTGATGTTTTTCTCACTCCTACTAGTGAATGTAATGTAACACACACCCATACAATGCGCACCACCCCGTGATGTTTTTCTCACTCCTACTAGTGAATGTAATGTAACACACACCCATACAAGGCGCACCACCCCGTGATGTTTTTCTCACTCCTACTAGTGAATGTAATGTAACACACACCCATACAATGCGCACCACCCCGTGATGTTTTTCTCACTCCTACTAGTGAATGTAATGTAACACACACCCATACAATGCGCACCACCCCGTGATGTTTTTCTCACTCCTACTAGTGAATGTAATGTAACACACACCCATACAATGCGCACCACCCCGTGATGTTTTTCTCACTCCTACTAGTGAATGTAATGTAACACACACCCATACAATGCGCACCACCCCGTGATGTTTTTCTCACTCCTACTAGTGAATCTAATGTAACACACACCCATACAATGCGCACCACCCCGTGATGTTTTTCTCACTCCTACTAGTGAATCTAATGTAACACACACCCATACAATGCGCACCACCCCGTGATGTTTTTCTCACTCCTACTAGTGAATGTAATGTTACACACACCCATACAATGCGCACCACCCCGTGATGTTTTTCTCACTCCTACTAGTGAATCTAATGTAACGCACACCCATACAATGCGCACCACCCCGTGATGTTTTTCTCACTCCTACTAGTGAATCTAATGTAACGCACACACATACAATGCGCACCACCCCGTGATGCTTTTCTTACTCCTACTAGTGAATGTAATGTAACGCACACCCATACAATGCGCACCACCCCGTGATGTTTTTCTCACTGCTACTAGTGAATGTAATGTAACGCACACCCATACAATGCGCACCACCCCGTGATGTTTTTCTCACTCCTACTAGTGAATGTAATGTAACGCACACCCATACAATGCGCACCACCCCGTGATGTTTTTCTCACTCCTACTAGTGAATCTAATGTAACGCACACCCATACAATGCGCACCACCCCGTGATGTTTTTCTCACTCCTACTAGTGAATGTAATGTAACGCACACCCATACAATGCGCACCACCCCGTGATGTTTTTCTCACTGCTACTAGTGAATGTAATGTAACGCACACCCATACAATGCGCACCACCCCGTGATGTTTTTCTCACTCCTACTAGTGAATGTAATGTAACGCACACCCATACAATGCGCACCACCCCGTGATGTTTCTCTCACTCCTACTAGTGAATCTAATGTAACACACACCCATACAATGCGCACCACCCCGTGATGTTTCTCTCACTCCTACTAGTGAATCTAATGTAAGACACACCCATACAATGCGCACCACCCCGTGATGATTCTCTCACTCCTACTAGTGAATGTAATGTAACACACACGCATACAATGCGCACCACCCCGTGATGTTTTTCTCACTCCTACTAGTGAATGTAATGTAACACACACCCATACAATGCGCACCACCCCGTGATGTTTTTCTCACTCCTACTAGTGAATGTAATGTAACACACACCCATACAATGCGCACCACCCCGTGATGTTTTTCTCACTCCTACTAGTGAATGTAATGTAACACACACCCATACAATGCGCACCACCCCGTGATGTTTTTCTCACTCCTACTAGTGAATGTAATGTAACACACACCCATACAATGCGCACCACCCCGTGATGTTTTTCTCACTCCTACTAGTGAATCTAATGTAACACACACCCATACAATGCGCACCACCCCGTGATGTTTTTCTCACTCCTACTAGTGAATCTAATGTAACACACACCCATACAATGCGCACCACCCCGTGATGTTTTTCTCACTCCTACTAGTGAATGTAATGTTACACACACCCATACAATGCGCACCACCCCGTGATGTTTTTCTCACTCCTACTAGTGAATCTAATGTAACGCACACCCATACAATGCGCACCACCCCGTGATGTTTTTCTCACTCCTACTAGTGAATCTGATGTAACGCACACACATACAATGCGCACCACCCCATGATGCTTTTCTTACTCCTACTAGTGAATGTAATGTAACGCACACCCATACAATGCGCACCACCCCGTGATGTTTTTCTCACTGCTACTAGTGAATGTAATGTAACGCACACCCATACAATGCGCACCACCCCGTGATGTTTTTCTCACTCCTACTAGTGAATGTAATGTAACGCACACCCATACAATGCGCACCACCCCGTGATGTTTTTCTCACTCCTACTAGTGAATCTAATGTAACGCACACCCATACAATGCGCACCACCCCGTGATGTTTTTCTCACTCCTACTAGTGAATGTAATGTAACGCACACCCATACAATGCGCACCACCCCGTGATGTTTTTCTCACTGCTACTAGTGAATGTAATGTAACGCACACCCATACAATGCGCACCACCCCGTGATGTTTTTCTCACTCCTACTAGTGAATGTAATGTAACGCACACCCATACAATGCACACCACCCCGTGATGTTTCTCTCACTCCTACTAGTGAATCTAATGTAACACACACCCATACAATGCGCACCACCCCGTGATGTTTCTCTCACTCCTACTAGTGAATCTAATGTAAGACACACCCATACAATGCGCACCACCCCGTGATGATTCTCTCACTCCTACTAGTGAATGTAATGTAACACACACGCATACAATGCGCACCACCCCGTGATGTTTTTCTCACTCCTACTAGTGAATGTAATGTAACACACACCCATACAATGCGCACCACCCCGTGATGTTTTTCTCACTCCTACTAGTGAATGTAATGTAACACACACCCATACAATGCGCACCACCCCGTGATGTTTTTCTCACTCCTACTAGTGAATGTAATGTAACACACACCCATACAATGCGCACCACCCCGTGATGTTTTTCTCACTCCTACTAGTGAATGTAATGTAACACACACCCATACAATGCGCACCACCCCGTGATGTTTTTCTCACTCCTACTAGTGAATGTAGTGTAACACACAACCATACAATGCCCACCACCCCGTGATGTTTTTCTCACTGCTAGTAGTGAATGTAGTGTAACACACACCCATACAATGCGCACCACCCCGTGATGTTTTTCTCACTCCTACTAGTGAATGTATTGTAACACACACCCATACAATGCGCACCACCCCGTGATGATTTTCTCACTCCTACTAGTGAATCTAATGTAACAAACACCCATACAATGCGCACCACCCCGTGATGTTTTTCTCACTCCTACTAGTGAATGTAATGTAACAAACACCCATACAATGCGCACCACCCCGTGATGTTTTTCTCACTCCTAATAGTGAATCTAATGTAACAAACACCCATACAATGCGCACCACCCCGTGATGTTTTTCTCACTCCTACTAGTGAATGTAATGTAACACACACCCATACAATGCGCACCACCCCGTGATGTTTTTCTCACTCCTACTAGTGAATCTAATGTAACACACACCCATACAATGTGCACCACCCCGTGATGTTTTTCTCACTCCTACTAGTGAATATAATGTAACACACACCCATACAATGCGCACCACCCCGTGATGATTTTCTCACTCCTACTAGTGAATGTAATGTAACACACACCCATACAATGCGCACCACCCCGTGATGTTTTTCTCACTGCTACTAGTGAATGTAATGTAACACACACCCATACAATGCGCACCACCCCGTGATGTTTTTCTCACTCCTACTAGTGAATGTAATGTAACACACACCCATACAATGCGCACCACCCCGTGATGTTTTTCTCACTCCTACTAGTGAATCTAATGTAACACACCCCCATACAATGCGCACCATCCCGTGATGATTTTCTCACTCCTACTAGTGAATCTAATGTAACGCACACCCATACAATGCGCACCACCCCGTGATGTTTTTCTCACTCCTAATAGTGTATGTAATGTAACACACACCCATACAATGCGCACCAACCCGTGATGTTTTTCTCACTCCTAGTAGTGAATCTAATGTAACACACACCCATACAATGCGCACCACCCCATGATGTTTTTCTCACTCCTACTAGTGAATGTAATGTAACACACACCCATACAATGCGCACCACCACGTGATGTTTTTCTCACTCCTACTAGTGAATGTAATGTAACACACACCCATACAATGCGCACCACCCCGTGATGATTTTCTCACTCCTACTAGTGAATCTAATGTAACAAACACCCATACAATGCGCACCACCCCGTGATGTTTTTCTCACTCCTACTAGTGAATGTAATGTAACACACACCCATACAATGCGCACCACCCCGTGATGTTTTTCTCACTCCTACTAGTGAATGTAATGTAACACACACCCATACAATGCGCACCACCCCGTGATGTTTTTCTCACTCCTACTAGTGAATGTAATGTAACACACACCCATACAAGGCGCACCACCCCGTGATGTTTTTCTCACTCCTAATAGTGAATGTAATGTAACACACACCCATACAATGCGCACCACCCCGTGATGTTTTTCTCACTCCTACTAGTGAATCTAATGTAACACACACCCATACAATGCGCACCACCCCGTGATGTTTTTCTCACTCCTACTAGTGAATGTAATGTAACACACACCCATACAATGTGCACCACCCCGTGATGTTTTTCTCACTCCTACTAGTGAATGTAATGTAACACACACCCATACAATGCGCACCACCCCGTGATGTTTTTCTCACTCCTACTAGTGAATCTAATGTAACACACACCCATACAATGCGCACCACCCCGTGATGTTTTTCTCACTCCTACTAGTGAATCTAATGTAACACACACCCATACAATGCGCACCACCCCGTGATGTTTTTCTCACTCCTACTAGTGAATGTAGTGTAACACACACCCATACAATGCCCACCACCCCATGATGTTTTTCTCACTGCTAGTAGTGAATGTAGTGTAACACACACCCATACAATGCGCACCACCCCGTGATGTTTTTCTCACTCCTACTAGTGAATGTATTGTAACACACACCCATACGATGCGCACCACCCCGTGATGATTTTCTCACTCCTACTAGTGAATCTAATGTAACAAACACCCATACAATGCGCACCACCCCGTGATGTTTTTCTCACTCCTACTAGTGAATGTAATGTAACAAACACCCATACAATGCGCACCACCCGGTGATGTTTTTCTCACTCCTACTAGTGAATGTAATGTAACACACACCCATACAATGCGCACCACCCCGTGATGTTTTTCTTACTCCTACTAGTGAATCTAATGTAACAAACACCCATACAATGCGCACCACCACGTGATGTTTTTCTCACTCCTACTAGTGAATGTAATGTAACACACACCCATACAATGCGCACCACCCCGTGATGTTTTTCTCACTCCTACTAGTGAATCTAATGTAACACACACCCATACAATGTGCACCACCCCGTGATGTTTTTCTCACTCCTACTAGTGAATCTAATGTAACGCACACACATACAATGCGCACCACCCCGTGATGCTTTTCTTACTCCTACTAGTGAATGTAATGTAACGCACACCCATACAATGCGCACCACCCCGTGATGTTTTTCTCACTGCTACTAGTGAATGTAATGTAACGCACACCCATACAATGCGCACCACCCCGTGATGTTTTTCTCACTCCTACTAGTGAATGTAATGTAACGCACACCCATACAATGCGCACCACCCCGTGAAGTTTTTCTCACTCCTACTAGTGAATCTAATGTAACGCACACCCATACAATGCGCACCACCCCGTGATGTTTTTCTCACTCCTACTAGTGAATGTAATGTAACGCACACCCATACAATGCGCACCACCCCGTGATGTTTTTCTCACTGCTACTAGTGAATGTAATGTAACGCACACCCATACAATGCGCACCACCCCGTGATGTTTTTCTCACTCCTACTAGTGAATGTAATGTAACGCACACCCATACAATGCGCACCACCCCGTGATGTTTCTCTCACTCCTACTAGTGAATCTAATGTAACACACACCCATACAATGCGCACCACCCCGTGATGTTTCTCTCACTCCTACGAGTGAATCTAATGTAAGACACACCCATACAATGCGCACCACCCCGTGATGATTCTCTCACTCCTACTAGTGAATGTAATGTAACACACACGCATACAATGCGCACCACCCCGTGATGTTTTTCTCACTCCTACTAGTGAATGTAATGTAACACACACCCATACAATGCGCACCACCCCGTGATGTTTTTCTCACTCCTACTAGTGAATGTAATGTAACACACACCCATACAATGCGCACCACCCCGTGATGTTTTTCTCACTCCTACTAGTGAATGTAATGTAACACACACCCATACAATGCGCACCACCCCGTGATGTTTTTCTCACTCCTACTAGTGAATGTAATGTAACACACACCCATACAATGCGCACCACCCCGTGATGTTTTTCTCACTCCTACTAGTGAATGTAGTGTAACACACAACCATACAATGCCCACCACCCCGTGATGTTTTTCTCACTGCTAGTAGTGAATGTAGTGTAACACACACCCATACAATGCGCACCACCCCGTGATGTTTTTCTCACTCCTACTAGTGAATGTATTGTAACACACACCCATACAATGCGCACCACCCCGTGATGATTTTCTCACTCCTAATAGTGAATCTAATGTAACAAACACCCATACAATGCGCACCACCCCGTGATGTTTTTCTCACTCCTACTAGTGAATGTAATGTAACAAACACCCATACAATGCGCACCACCCCGTGATGTTTTTCTCACTCCTAATAGTGAATCTAATGTAACAAACACCCATACAATGCGCACCACCCCGTGATGTTTTTCTCACTCCTACTAGTGAATGTAATGTAACACACACCCATACAATGCGCACCAGCCCGTGATGTTTTTCTCACTCCTACTAGTGAATCTAATGTAACACACACCCATACAATGTGCACCACTCCGTGATGTTTTTCTCACTCCTACTAGTGAATATAATGTAACACACACCCATACAATGCGCACCACCCCGTGATGATTTTCTCACTCCTACTAGTGAATGTAATGTAACACACACCCATACAATGCGCACCACCCCGTGATGTTTTTCTCACTGCTACTAGTGAATGTAATGTAACACACACCCATACAATGCGCACCACCCCGTGATGTTTTTCTCACTCCTACTAGTGAATGTAATGTAACACACACCCATACAATGCGCACCACCCCGTGATGTTTTTCTCACTCCTACTAGTGAATCTAATGTAACACACCCCCATACAATGCGCACCATCCCGTGATGATTTTCTCACTCCTACTAGTGAATCTAATGTAACGCACACCCATACAATGCGCACCACCCCGTGATGTTTTTCTCACTCCTAATAGTGTATGTAATGTAACACACACCCATACAATGCGCACCAACCCGTGATGTTTTTCTCACTCCTACTAGTGAATCTAATGTAACACACACCCATACAATGCGCACCACCCCATGATGTTTTTCTCACTCCTACTAGTGAATGTAATGTAACACACACCCATACAATGCGCACCACCACGTGATGTTTTTCTCACTCCTACTAGTGAATGTAATGTAACACACACCCATACAATGCGCACCACCCCGTGATGATTTTCTCACTCCTACTAGTGAATCTAATGTAACAAACACCCATACAATGCGCACCACCCCGTGATGTTTTTCTCACTCCTACTAGTGAATGTAATGTAACACACACCCATACAATGCGCACTACCCCGTGATGTTTTTCTCACTCCTACTAGTGAATGTAATGTAACACACACCCATACAATGCGCACCACCCCGTGATGTTTTTCTCACTCCTACTAGTGAATGTAATGTAACACACACCCATACAAGGCGCACCACCCCGTGATGTTTTTCTCACTCCTAATAGTGAATGTAATGTAACACACACCCATACAATGCGCACCACCCCGTGATGTTTTTCTCACTCCAACTAGTGAATCTAATGTAACACACACCCATACAATGCGCACCACCCCGTGATGTTTTTCTCACTCCTACTAGTGAATGTAATGTAACACACACCCATACAATGCGCACCACCCCGTGATGTTTTTCTCACTCCTACTAGTGAATGTAATGTAACACACACCCATACAATGCGCACCACCCCGTGATGTTTTTCTCACTCCTACTAGTGAATCTAATGTAACACACACCCATACAATGCGCACCACCCCGTGATGTTTTTCTCACTCCTACTAGTGAATCTAATGTAACACACACCCATACAATGCGCACCACCCCGTGATGTTTTTCTCACTCCTACTAGTGAATGTAATGTTACACACACCCATACAATGCGCACCACCCCGTGATGTTTTTCTCACTCCTCCTAGTGAATCTAATGTAACGCACACCCATACAATGTGCACCACCCCGTGATGTTTTTCTCACTCCTACTAGTGAATCTAATGGAACGCACACACATACAATGCGCACCACCCCGTGATGCTTTTCTCACTCCTACTAGTGAATGTAATGTAACGCACACCCATACAATGCGCACCACCCCGTGATGTTTTTCTCACTGCTACTAGTGAATGTAATGTAAGGCACACCCATACAATGCGCACCACCCCGTGATGTTTTTCTCACTCCTACTAGTGAATGTAATGTAACACACACCCATACAATGCGCACCACCCCGTGATGTTTTTCTCACTCCTACTATTGAATGTAATGTAACACACACCCATACAATGCGCACCACCCCGTGATGTTTTTCTCACTCCTAATAGTGAATGTAGTGTAACACACACCCATACAATGCGCACCACCACGTGATGTTTTTCTCACTGTTACTAGTGAATGTAGTGTAACACACACCCATACAATGCGCACCACCCCGTAATGTTTTTCTCACTGCTAGTAGTGAATGTAGTGTAACACACACCCATAAAATGCGCACCACCCCGTGATGTTTTTCTCACTCCTACAAGTGAATGTAATGTAACACACACCCATACAATGCGCACCACCCCGTGATGTTTTTCTCACTCCTACTAGTGAATGTAATGTAACACACACCCATACAATGCGCACCACCCCGTGATGTTTTTCTCACTCCTACTAGTGAATGTAGTGTAACACACACCCATACAATGCCCACCACCCCATGATGTTTTTCTCACTGCTAGTAGTGAATGTAGTGTAACACACACCCATACAATGCGCACCACCCCGTGATGTTTTTCTCACTCCTACTAGTGAATGTATTGTAACACACACCCATACGATGCGCACCACCCCGTGATGATTTTCTCACTCCTACTAGTGAATCTAATGTAACAAACACCCATACAATGCGCACCACCCCGTGATGTTTTTCTCACTCCTACTAGTGAATGTAATGTAACAAACACCCATACAATGCGCACCACCCGGTGATGTTTTTCTCACTCCTACTAGTGAATGTAATGTAACACACACCCATACAATGCGCACCACCCCGTGATGTTTTTCTTACTCCTACTAGTGAATCTAATGTAACAAACACCCATACAATGCGCACCACCACGTGATGTTTTTCTCACTCCTACTAGTGAATGTAATGTAACACACACCCATACAATGCGCACCACCCCGTGATGTTTTTCTCACTCCTACTAGTGAATCTAATGTAACACACACCCATACAATGTGCACCACCCCGTGATGTTTTTCTCACTCCTACTAGTGAATATAATGTAACACACACCCATACAATGCGCACCACCCCGTGATGATTTTCTCACTCCTACTAGTGAATGTAATGTAACACATACCCATACAATGCGCACCACCCCGTGATGTTTTTCTCACTCCTACTAGTGAATGTAATGTAACACACACCCATACAATGCGCACCACCCCGTGATGTTTTTCTCACTCCTACTAGTGAATGTAATGTAACACACACCCATACAATGCGCACCACCCCGTGATGTTTTTCTCACTCCTTCTAGTGAATCTAATGTAACACACCCCCATACAATTCGCACCATCCCGTGATGATTTTCTCACTCCTACTAGTGAATCTAATGTAACAAACACCCATACAATGCGCACCACCCCGTGATGTTTTTCTCACTCCTAATAGTGTATGTAATGTAACACACACCCATACAATGCGCACCAACCCGTGATGTTTTTCTCACTCCTACTAGTGAATCTAATGTAACACACACCCATACAATGCGCACCACCCCGTGATGTTTTTCTCACTCGTACTAGTGAATATAATGTAACACACACCCATACAATGCGCACCACCACGTGATGTTTTTCTCACTCCTACTAGTGAATGTAATGTAACACACACCCATACAATGCGCACCACCCCGTGATGATTTTCTCACTCCTACTAGTGAATCTAATGTAACAAACACCCATACAATGCGCACCACCCCGTGATGTTTTTCTCACTCCTACTAGTGAATGTAATGTAACACACACCCATACAATGCGCACCACCCCGTGATGTTTTTCTCACTCCTACTAGTGAATGTAATGTAACACACACCCATACAATGCGCACCACCCCGTGATGTTTTTCTCACTCCTACTAGTGAATGTAATGTAACACACACCCATACAATGCGCACCACCCCGTGATGTTTTTCTCACTCCTACTAGTGAATGTAATGTAACACACACCCATACAAGGCGCACCACCCCGTGATGTTTTTCTCACTCCTACTAGTGAATGTAATGTAACACACACCCATACAATGCGCACCACCCCGTGATGTTTTTCTCACTCCTACTAGTGAATCTAATGTAACACACACCCATACAATGCGCACCACCCCGTGATGTTTTTCTCACTCCTACTAGTGAATGTAATGTAACACACACCCATACAATGCGCACAACCCCGTGATGTTTTTCTCACTCCTACTAGTGAATGTAATGTAACACACACCCATACAATGCGCACCACCCCGTGATGTTTTTCTCACTCCTACTAGTGAATCTAATGTAACACACACCCATAAAATGCGCACCACCCCGTGATGTTTTTCTCACTCCTACTAGTGAATCTAATGTAACACACACCCATACAAGGCGCACCACCCCGTGATGTTTTTCTCACTCCTACTAGTGAATCTAATGTAACACACACCCATACAATGCGCACCACCCCGTGATGTTTTTCTCACTCCTACTAGTGAATCTAATGTAACACACACCCATACAAGGCGCACCACCCCGTGATGTTTTTCTCACTCCTACTAGTGAATGTAATGTAACACACACCCATACAATGCGCACCACCCCGTGATGTTTTTCTCACTCCTACTAGTGAATCTAATGTAACACACACCCATACAATGCGCACCACCCCGTGATGTTTTTCTCACTCCTACTAGTGAATGTAATGTAACACACACCCATACAATGCGCACCACCCCGTGATGTTTTTCTCACTTCCACTAGTGAATGTAATGTAACACACACCCATACAATGCGCACCACCCCGTGATGTTTTTCTCACTCCTACTAGTGAATCTAATGTAACACACACCCATACAATGCGCACCACCCCGTGATGTTTTTCTCACTCCTACTAGTGAATCTAATGTAACACACACCCATACAATGCGCACCACCCCGTGATGTTTTTCTCACTCCTACTAGTGAATGTAATGTTACACACACCCATACAATGCGCACCACCCCGTGATGTTTTTCTCACTCCTACTAGTGAATCTAATGTAACGCACACCCATACAATGCGCACCACCCCGTGATGTTTTTCTCACTCCTACTAGTGAATCTAATGTAACGCACACACATACAATGCGCACCACCCCGTGATGCTTTTCTTACTCCTACTAGTGAATGTAATGTAACGCACACCCATACAATGCGCACCACCCCGTGATGTTTTTCTCACTGCTACTAGTGAATGTAATGTAACGCACACCCATACAATGCACACCACCCCGTGATGTTTTTCTCACTCCTACTAGTGAATGTAATGTAACGCACACCCATACAATGCGCACAACCCCGTGATGTTTCTCTCACTCCTACTAGTGAATCTAATGTAACACACACCCATACAATGAGCACCACCCCGTGATGTTTCTCTCACTCCTACTAGTGAATCTAATGTAACACACACCCATACAATGCCCACCACCCCGTGATGATTCTCTCACTCCTACTAGTGAATGTAATGTAACACACACCCATACAATGCGCACCACCCCGTGATGTTTTTCTCACTCCTACTAGTGAATGTAATGTAACACACACCCATACAATGCGCACCACCCCGTGATGTTTTTCTCACTCCTACTAGTGAATGTAGTGTAACACACACCTATACAATGCGCACCACCCCGTGATGTTTTTCTCACTCCTACTACTGAATGTAGTGTAACACACACCCATACAATGCGCACCACCCCGTGATGTTTTTCTCACTGCTAGTAGTGAATGTAGTGTAACACACACCCATACAATGCGCACCACCCCGTGATGTTTTTCTCACTCCTACTACTGAATGTAGTGTAACACACACCCATACAATGCGCAACACCCCGTGATGTTTTTCTCACTGCTAGTAGTGAATGTAGTGTAACACACACCCATACAATGCCCACCACCCCATGATGTTTTTCTCACTGCTAGTAGTGAATGTAGTGTAACACACACCCATACAATGCGCACCACCCCGTGATGTTTTTCTCACTCCTACTAGTGAATGTATTGTAACACACACCCATACGATGCGCACCACCCCGTGATGATTTTCTCACTCCTACTAGTGAATCTAATGTAACAAACACCCATACAATGCGCACCACCCCGTGATGTTTTTCTCACTCCTACTAGTGAATGTAATGTAACAAACACCCATACAATGCGCACCACCCGGTGATGTATTTCTCACTCCTACTAGTGAATGTAATGTAACACACACCCATACAATGCGCACCACCCCGTGATGTTTTTCTCACTCCTACTAGTGAATCTAATGTAACAAACACCCATACAATGCGCACCACCACGTGATGTTTTTCTCACTCCTACTAGTGAATGTAATGTAACACACACCCATACAATGCGCACCACCCCGTGATGTTTTTCTCACTCCTACTAGTGAATCTAATGTAACACACACCCATATAATGTGCACCACCCCGTGATGTTTTTCTCACTCCTACTAGTGAATATAATGTAACACACACCCATACAATGCGCACCACCCCGTGATGATTTTCTCACTCCTACTAGTGAATGTAATGTAACACATACCCATACAATGCGCACCACCCCGTGATGTTTTTCTCACTGCTACTAGTGAATGTAATGTAACACACACCCATACAATGCGCACCACCCCGTGATGTTTTTCTCACTCCTACTAGTGATTGTACTGTAACACACACCCATACAATGCGCACCACCCCGTGATGTTTTTCTCACTCCTACTAGTGAATCTAATGTAACACACCCCCATACAATGCGCACCATCCCGTGATGATTTTCTCACTCCTACTAGTGAATCTAATGTAACAAACACCCATACAATGCGCACCACCCCGTGATGTTTTTCTCACTCCTAATAGTGTATGTAATGTAACACACACCCATACAATGCGCACCAACCCGTGATGTTTTTCTCACTCCTACTAGTGAATCTAATGTAACACACACCCATACAATGCGCACCACCACGTGATGTTTTTCTCACTCCTACTAGTGAATGTAATGTAACACACACCCATACAATGCGCACCACCCCGTGATGATTTTCTCACTCCTAATAGTGAATCTAATGTAACAAACACCCATACAATGCGAACCACCCCGTGATGTTTTTCTCACTCCTACTAGTGAATGTAAAGTAACACACACCCATACAATGCGCACCACCCCGTGATGTTTTTCTCACTCCTACTAGTGAATGTAATGTAACACACACCCATACAATGCGCACCACCCCGTGATGTTTTTCTCACTCCTACTAGTGAATGTAATGTAACACACACCCATACAATGCGCACCACCCCGTGATGTTTTTCTCACTCCTAATAGTGAATATAATGTAACACACACCCATACAATGCGCACCACCACGTGATGTTTTTCTCACTCCTACTAGTGAATGTAATGTAACACACACCCATACAATGCGCACCACCCCGTGATGATTTTCTCACTCCTAATAGTGAATCTAATGTAACAAATACCCATACAATGCGCACCACCCCGTGATGTTTTTCTCACTCCTACTAGTGAATGTAAAGTAACACACACCCATACAATGCGCACCACCCCGTGATGTTTTTCTCACTCCTACTAGTGAATGTAATGTAACACACACCCATACAATGCGCACCACCCCGTGATGTTTTTCTCACTCCTACTAGTGAATGTAATGTAACACACACCCATACAAGGCTCACCACCCCGTGATGTTTTTCTCACTCCTACTAGTGAATGTAATGTAACACACACCCATACAATGCGCACCACCCCGTGATGTTTTTCTCACTCCTACTAGTGAATCTAATGTAACACACACCCATACAATGCGCACCACCCCGTGATGTTTTTCTCACTCCTACTAGTGAATGTAATGTAACACACACCCATACAATGCGCACCACCCCGTGATGTTTTTCTCACTCCTACTAGTGAATGTAATGTAACACACACCCATACAATGCGCACCACCCCGTGATGTTTTTCTCACTCCTACTAGTGAATCTAATGTAACACACACCCATACAATGCGCACCACCCTGTGATGTTTTTCTCACTCCTACTAGTGAATCTAATGTAACACACACCCATACAATGCGCACCACCCCGTGATGTTTTTCTCACTCCTACTAGTGAATGTAATGTTACACACACCCATACAATGCGCACCACCCCGTGATGTTTTTCTCTCTCCTACTAGTGAATCTAATGTAACGCACACCCATACAATGCGCACCACCCCGTGATGTTTTTCTCACTCCTACTAGTGAATCTAATGTAACGCACACACATACAATGCGCACCACCCCGTGATGCTTTTCTTACTCCTACTAGTGAATGTAATGTAACGCACACCCATACAATGCGCACCACCCCGTGATGTTTTTCTCACTGCTACTAGTGAATGTAATGTAACGCACACCCATACAATGCGCACCACCCCGTGATGTTTTTCTCACTCCTACTAGTGAATGTAATGTTACGCACACCCATACAATGCGCACCTCCCCGTGATGTTTCTCTCACTCCTACTAGTGAATCTAATGTAACACACACCCATACAATGAGCACCACCCCGTGATGTTTTTCTCACTCCTACTAGTGAATCTAATGTAACACACACCCATACAATGCCCACCACCCCATGATGATTCTCTCACTCCTACTAGTGAATGTAATGTAACACACACCCATACAATGCGCACCACCCCGTGATGTTTTTCTCACTCCTACTAGTGAATGTAATGTAACACACACCCATACAATGCGCACCACCCCGTGATGTTTTTCTCACTCCTACTAGTGAATGTAGTGTAACACACACCCATACAATGCGCACCACCCCGTGATGTTTTTCTCACTCCTACTACTGAATGTAGTGTAACACACACCCATACAATGCGCACCACCCCGTGATGTTTTTCTCACTCCTACTAGTGAATGTAATGTAACACACACCCATACAATGCGCACCACCCCGTGATGTTTTTCTCACTCCTACTAGTGAATCTAATGTAACACACACCCATACAATGCGCACCACCCCGTGATGTTTTTCTCACTCCTACTAGTGAATGTAATGTAACACACACCCATACAATGCGCACCACCCCGTGATGTTTTTCTCACTCCTACTAGTGAATGTAATGTAACACACACCCATACAATGCGCACCACCCCGTGATGTTTTTCTCACTCCTACTAGTGAATCTAATGTAACACACACCCATACAATGCGCACCACCCCGTGATGTTTTTCTCACTCCTACTAGTGAATCTAATGTAACACACACCCATACAATGCGCACCACCCCGTGATGTTTTTCTCACTCCTACTAGTGAATGTAATGTTACACACACCCATACAATGCGCACCACCCCGTGATGTTTTTCTCACTCCTCCTAGTGAATCTAATGTAACGCACACCCATACAACGTGCACCACCCCGTGATGTTTTTCTCACTCCTACTAGTGAATCTAATGTAACGCACACCCATACAATGCGCACCACCCCGTGATGTTTTTCTCACTGCTACTAGTGAATGTAATGTAAGGCACACCCATACAATGCGCACCACCCCGTGATGTTTTTCTCACTCCTACTAGTGAATGTAATGTAACACACACCCATACAATGCGCACCACCCCGTGATGTTTTTCTCACTCCTACTAGTGAATGTAATGTAACACACACCCATACAATGCGCACCACCCCGTGATGTTTTTCTCACTCCTAATAGTGAATGTAGTGTAACACACACCCATACAATGCGCACCACCACGTGATGTTTTTCTCACTGCTACTAGTGAATGTAGTGTAACACACACCCATACAATGCGCACCACCCCGTAATGTTTTTCTCACTGCTAGTAGTGAATGTAGTGTAACACACACCCATAAAATGCGCACCACCCCGTGATGTTTTTCTCACTCCTACTAGTGAATGTAATGTAACACACACCCATACAATGCGCACCACCCCGTGATGTTTTTCTCACTCCTACTAGTGAATGTAATGTAACACACACCCATACAATGCGCACCACCCCGTGATGTTTTTCTCACTCCTACTAGTGAATGTAGTGTAACACACACCCATACATTGCCCACCACCCCATGATGTTTTTCTCACTGCTAGTAGTGAATGTAGTGTAACACACACCCATACAATGCGCACCACCCCGTGATGTTTTTCTCACTCCTACTAGTGAATGTATTGTAACACACACCCATACGATGCGCACCACCCCGTGATGATTTTCTCAATCCTACTAGTGAATCTAATGTAACAAACACCCATACAATGCGCACCACCCCGTGATGTTTTTCTCACTCCTACTAGTGAATGTAATGTAACAAACACCCATACAATGCGCACCACCCGGTGATGTTTTTCTCACTCCTACTAGTGAATGTAATGTAACACACACCCATACAATGCGCACCACCCCGTGATGTTTTTCTCACTCCTACTAGTGAATCTAATGTAACAAACACCCATACAATGCGCACCACCACGTGATGTTTTTCTCACTCCTACTAGTGAATGTAATGTAACACACACCCATACAATGCGCACCACCCCGTGATGTTTTTCTCACTCCTACTAGTGAATCTAATGTAACACACACCCATACAATGTGCACCACCCCGTGATGTTTTTCTCACTCCTACTAGTGAATATAATGTAACACACACCCATAAAATGCGCACCACCCCGTGATGATTTTCTCACTCCTACTAGTGAATGTAATGTAACACATACCCATACAATGCGCACCACCCCGTGATGTTTTTCTCACTGCTACTAGTGAATGTAATGTAACACACACCCATACAATGCGCACCACCCCGTGATGTTTTTCTCACTCCTACTAGTGAATGTAATGTAACACACACCCATACAATGCGCACCACCACGTGATGTTTTTCTCACTCCTTCTAGTGAATCTAATGTAACACACCCCCATACAATGCGCACCATCCCGTGATGATTTTCTCACTCCTACTAGTGAATCTAATGTAACAAACACCCATACAATGCGCACCACCCCGTGATATTTTTCTCACTCCTAATAGTGTATGTAATGTAACACACACCCATACAATGCGCACCAACCCGTGATGTTTTTCTCACTCCTACTAGTGAATCTAATGTAACACACACCCATACAATGCGCACCACCCCGTGATGTTTTTCTCACTCCTACTAGTGAATATAATGTAACACACACCCATACAATGCGCACCACCACGTGATGTTTTTCTCACACCTACTAGTGAATGTAATGTAACACATACCCATACAATGCGCACCACCCCGTGATGTTTTTCTCACTGCTACTAGTGAATGTAATGTAACACACACCCATACAATGCGCACCACCCCGTGATGTTTTTCTCACTCCTACTAGTGAATGTAATGTAACACACACCCATACAATGCGCACCACCCCGTGATGTTTTTCTCACTCCTACTAGTGAATGTAGTGTAACACACACCCATACAATGCGCAACACCCCGTGATGTTTTTCTCACTGCTAGTAGTGAATGTAGTGTAACACACACCCATACAATGCCCACCACCCCATGATGTTTTTCTCACTGCTAGTAGTGAATGTAGTGTAACACACACCCATACAATGCGCACCACCCCGTGATGTTTTTCTCACTCCTACTAGTGAATGTATTGTAACACACACCCATACGATGCGCACCACCCCGTGATGATTTTCTCACTCCTACTAGTGAATCTAATGTAACAAACACCCATACAATGCGCACCACCCCGTGATGTTTTTCTCACTCCTACTAGTGAATGTAATGTAACAAACACCCATACAATGCGCACCACCCGGTGATGTTTTTCTCACTCCTACTAGTGAATGTAATGTAACACACACCCATACAATGCGCACCACCCCGTGATGTTTTTCTCACTCCTACTAGTGAATCTAATGTAACAAACACCCATACAATGCGCACCACCACGTGATGTTTTTCTCACTCCTACTAGTGAATGTAATGTAACACACACCCATACAATGCGCACCACCCCGTGATGTTTTTCTCACTCCTACTAGTGAATCTAATGTAACACACACCCATATAATGCGCACCACCCCGTGATGTTTTTCTCACTCCTACTAGTGAATATAATGTAACACACACCCATACAATGCGCACCACCCCGTGATGATTTTCTCACTCCTACTAGTGAATGTAATGTAACACATACCCATACAATGCGCACCACCCCGTGATGTTTTTCTCACTGCTACTAGTGAATGTAATGTAACACACACCCATACAATGCGCACCACCCCGTGATGTTTTTCTCACTCCTACTAGTGATTGTACTGTAACACACACCCATACAATGCGCACCACCCCGTGATGTTTTTCTCACTCCTACTAGTGAATCTAATGTAACACACCCCCATACAATGCGCACCATCCCGTGATGATTTTCTCACTCCTACTAGTGAATCTAATGTAACAAACACCCATACAATGCGCACCACCCCGTGATGTTTTTCTCACTCCTAATAGTGTATGTAATGTAACACACACCCATACAATGCGCACCAACCCGTGATGTTTTTCTCACTCCTACTAGTGAATCTAATGTAACACACACCCATACAATGCGCACCACCCCGTGATGTTTTTCTCACTCCTACTAGTGAATATAATGTAACACACACCCATACAATGCGCACCACCACGTGATGTTTTTCTCACTCCTACTAGTGAATGTAATGTAACACACACCCATACAATGCGCACCACCCCGTGATGATTTTCTCACTCCTAATAATGAATCTAATGTAACAAACACCCATACAATGCGCACCACCCCGTGATGTTTTTCTCACTCCTACTAGTGAATGTAAAGTAACACACACCCATACAATGCGCACCACCCCGTGATGTTTTTCTCACTCCTACTAGTGAATGTAATGTAACACACACCCATACAATGCGCACCACCCCGTGATGTTTTTCTCACTCCTACTAGTGAATGTAATGTAACACACACCCATACAAGGCGCACCACCCCGTGATGTTTTTCTCACTCCTACTAGTGAATCTAATGTAACGCACACCCATACAATGCGCACCACCCCGTGATGTTTTTCTCACTCCTACTAGTGAATCTAATGTAACGCACACACATACAATGCGCACCACCCCGTGATGCTTTTCTTACTCCTACTAGTGAATGTAATGTAACGCACACCCATACAATGCGCACCACCCCGTGATGTTTTTCTCACTGCTACTAGTGAATGTAATGTAACGCACACCCATACAATGCGCACCACCCCATGATGTTTTTCTCACTCCTACTAGTGAATGTAATGTAACGCACACCCATACAATGCGCACCTCCCCGTGATGTTTCTCTCACTCCTACTAGTGAATCTAATGTAACACACACCCATACAATGAGCACCACCCCGTGATGTTTCTCTCACTCCTACTAGTGAATCTAATGTAACACACACCCATACAATGCCCACCACACCGTGATGATTCTCTCACTCCTACTAGTGAATGTAATGTAACACACACCCATACAATGCGCACCACCCCGTGATGTTTTTCTCACTCCTACTAGTGAATGTAATGTAACACACACCCATACAATGCGCACCACCCCGTGATGTTTTTCTCACTCCTACTAGTGAATGTAGTGTAACACACACCCATACAATGCGCACCACCCCGTGATGTTTTTCTCACTCCTACTACTGAATGTAGTGTAACACACACCCATACAATGCGCACCATCCCGTGATGTTTTTCTCACTCCTACTAGTGAATGTAATGTAACACACACCCATACAATGCGCATCACCCCGTGATGTTTTTCTCACTCCTACTAGTGAATGTAATGTTACACACACCCATACAATGCGCACCACCCCGTGATGTTTTTCTCACTCCTCCTAGTGAATCTAATGTAACGCACACCCATACAACGTGCACCACCCCGTGATGTTTTTCTCACTCCTACTAGTGAATCTAATGTAACGCACACCCATACAATGCGCACCACCCCGTGATGTTTTTCTCACTGCTACTAGTGAATGTAATGTAAGGCACACCCATACAATGCGCACCACCCCGTGATGTTTTTCTCACTCCTACTAGTGAATGTAATGTAACACACACCCATACAATGCGCACCACCCCGTGATGTTTTTCTCACTCCTACTAGTGAATGTAATGTAACACACACCCATACAATGCGCACCACCCCGTGATGTTTTTCTCACTCCTACTAGTGAATGTAGTGTAACACACACCCATACAATGCGCAACACCCCGTGATGTTTTTCTCACTGCTAGTAGTGAATGTAGTGTAACACACACCCATACAATGCCCACCACCCCATGATGTTTTTCTCACTGCTAGTAGTGAATGTAGTGTAACACACACCCATACAATGCGCACCACCCCGTGATGTTTTTCTCACTCCTACTAGTGAATGTATTGTAACACACACCCATACGATGCGCACCACCCCGTGATGATTTTCTCACTCCTACTAGTGAATCTAATGTAACAAACACCCATACAATGCGCACCACCCCGTGATGTTTTTCTCACTCCTACTAGTGAATGTAATGTAACAAACACCCATACAATGCGCACCACCCGGTGATGTTTTTCTCACTCCTACTAGTGAATGTAATGTAACACACACCCATACAATGCGCACCACCCCGTGATGTTTTTCTCACTCCTACTAGTGAATCTAATGTAACAAACACCCATACAATGCGCACCACCACGTGATGTTTTTCTCACTCCTACTAGTGAATGTAATGTAACACACACCCATACAATGCGCACCACCCCGTGATGTTTTTCTCACTCCTACTAGTGAATCTAATGTAACACACACCCATATAATGCGCACCACCCCCTGATGTTTTTCTCACTCCTACTAGTGAATATAATGTAACACACACCCATACAATGCGCACCACCCCGTGATGATTTTCTCACTCCTACTAGTGAATGTAATGTAACACATACCCATACAATGCGCACCACCCCGTGATGTTTTTCTCACTGCTACTAGTGAATGTAATGTAACACACACCCATACAATGCGCACCACCCCGTGATGTTTTTCTCACTCCTACTAGTGATTGTACTGTAACACACACCCATACAATGCGCACCACCCCGTGATGTTTTTCTCACTCCTACTAGTGAATCTAATGTAACACACCCCCATACAATGCGCACCATCCCGTGATGATTTTCTCACTCCTACTAGTGAATCTAATGTAACAAACACCCATACAATGCGCACCACCCCGTGATGTTTTTCTCACTCCTAATAGTGTATGTAATGTAACACACACCCATACAATGCGCACCAACCCGTGATGTTTTTCTCACTCCTACTAGTGAATCTAATGTAACACACACCCATACAATGCGCACCACCCCGTGATGTTTTTCTCACTCCTACTAGTGAATATAATGTAACACACACCCATACAATGCGCACCACCACGTGATGTTTTTCTCACTCCTACTAGTGAATGTAATGTAACACACACCCATACAATGCGCACCACCCCGTGATGATTTTCTCACTCCTAATAATGAATCTAATGTAACAAACACCCATACAATGCGCACCACCCCGTGATGTTTTTCTCACTCCTACTAGTGAATGTAAAGTAACACACACCCATACAATGCGCACCACCCCGTGATGTTTTTCTCACTCCTACTAGTGAATGTAATGTAACACACACCCATACAATGCGCACCACCCCGTGATGTTTTTCTCACTCCTACTAGTGAATGTAATGTAACACACACCCATACAAGGCGCACCACCCCGTGATGTTTTTCTCACTCCTACTAGTGAATGTAATGTAACACACACCCATACAATGCGCACCACCCCGTGATGTTTTTCTCACTCCTACTAGTGAATCTAATGTAACACACACCCATACAATGCGCACCACCCCGTGATGTTTTTCTCACTCCTACTAGTGAATGTAATGTAACACACACCCATACAATGCGCACCACCCCGTGATGTTTTTCTCACTCCTACTAGTGAATGTAATGTAACACACACCCATACAATGCGCACCACCCCGTGATGTTTTTCTCACTCCTACTAGTGAATCTAATGTAACACACACCCATACAATGCGCACCACCCCGTGATGTTTTTCTCACTCCTACTAGTGAATCTAATGTAACACACACCCATACAATGCGCACCACCCCGTGATGTTTTTCTCACTCCTACTAGTGAATGTAATGTTACACACACCCATACAATGCGCACCACCCCGTGATGTTTTTCTCACTCCTACTAGTGAATCTAATGTAACGCACACCCATACAATGCGCACCACCCCGTGATGTTTTTCTCACTCCTACTAGTGAATCTAATGTAACGCACACACATACAATGCGCACCACCCCGTGATGCTTTTCTTACTCCTACTAGTGAATGTAATGTAACGCACACCCATACAATGCGCACCACCCCGTGATGTTTTTCTCACTGCTACTAGTGAATGTAATGTAACGCACACCCATACAATGCGCACCACCCCGTGATGTTTTTCTCACTCCTACTAGTGAATGTAATGTAACGCACACCCATACAATGCGCACCTCCCCGTGATGTTTCTCTCACTCCTACTAGTGAATCTAATGTAACACACACCCATACAATGAGCACCACCCCGTGATGTTTCTCTCACTCCTACTAGTGAATCTAATGTAACACACACCCATACAATGCCCACCACCCCGTGATGATTCTCTCACTCCTACTAGTGAATGTAATGTAACACACACCCATACAATGCGCACCACCCCGTGATGTTTTTCTCACTCCTACTAGTGAATGTAATGTAACACACACCCATACAATGCGCACCACCCCGTGATGTTTTTCTCACTCCTACTAGTGAATGTAGTGTAACACACACCCATACAATGCGCACCACCCCGTGATGTTTTTCTCACTCCTACTACTGAATGTAGTGTAACACACACCCATACAATGCGCACCATCCCGTGATGTTTTTCTCACTCCTACTAGTGAATGTAATGTAACACACACCCATACAATGCGCACCACCCCGTGATGTTTTTCTCACTCCTACTAGTGAATGTAATGTTACACACACCCATACAATGCGCACCACCCCGTGATGTTTTTCTCACTCCTCCTAGTGAATCTAATGTAACGCACACCCATACAACGTGCACCACCCCGTGATGTTTTTCTCACTCCTACTAGTGAATCTAATGTAACGCACACCCATACAATGCGCACCACCCCGTGATGTTTTTCTCACTGCTACTAGTGAATGTAATGTAAGGCACACCCATACAATGCGCACCACCCCGTGATGTTTTTCTCACTCCTACTAGTGAATGTAATGTAACACACACCCATACAATGCGCACCACCCCGTGATGTTTTTCTCACTCCTACTAGTGAATGTAATGTAACACACACCCATACAATGCGCACCACCCCGTGATGTTTTTCTCACTCCTAATAGTGAATGTAGTGTAACACACACCCATACAATGCGCACCACCACGTGATGTTTTTCTCACTGCTACTAGTGAATGTAGTGTAACACACACCCATACAATGCGCACCACCCCGTAATGTTTTTCTCACTGCTAGTAGTGAATGTAGTGTAACACACACCCATAAAATGCGCACCACCCCGTGATGTTTTTCTCACTCCTACTAGTGAATGTAATGTAACACACACCCATACAATGCGCACCACCCCGTGATGTTTTTCTCACTCCTACTAGTGAATGTAATGTAACACACACCCATACAATGCGCACCACCCCGTGATGTTTTTCTCACTCCTACTAGTGAATGTAGTGTAACACACACCCATACATTGCCCACCACCCCATGATGTTTTTCTCACTGCTAGTAGTGAATGTAGTGTAACACACACCCATACAATGCGCACCACCCCGTGATGTTTTTCTCACTCCTACTAGTGAATGTATTGTAACACACACCCATACGATGCGCACCACCCCGTGATGATTTTCTCACTCCTACTAGTGAATCTAATGTAACAAACACCCATACAATGCGCACCACCCCGTGATGTTTTTCTCACTCCTACTAGTGAATGTAATGTAACAAACACCCATACAATGCGCACCACCCGGTGATGTTTTTCTCACTCCTACTAGTGAATGTAATGTAACACACACCCATACAATGCGCACCACCCCGTGATGTTTTTCTCACTCCTACTAGTGAATCTAATGTAACAAACACCCATACAATGCGCACCACCACGTGATGTTTTTCTCACTCCTACTAGTGAATGTAATGTAACACACACCCATACAATGCGCACCACCCCGTGATGTTTTTCTCACTCCTACTAGTGAATCTAATGTAACACACACCCATACAATGTGCACCACCCCGTGATGTTTTTCTCACTCCTACTAGTGAATATAATGTAACACACACCCATACAATGCGCACCACCCCGTGATGATTTTCTCACTCCTACTAGTGAATGTAATGTAACACATACCCATACAATGCGCACCACCCCGTGATGTTTTTCTCACTGCTACTAGTGAATGTAATGTAACACACACCCATACAATGCGCACCACCCCGTGATGTTTTTCTCACTCCTACTAGTGAATGTAATGTAACACACACCCATACAATGCGCACCACCCCGTGATGTTTTTCTCACTCCTTCTAGTGAATCTAATGTAACACACCCCCATACAATGCGCACCATCCCGTGATGATTTTCTCACTCCTACTAGTGAATCTAATGTAACAAACACCCATACAATGCGCACCACCCCGTGATGTTTTTCTCACTCCTAATAGTGTATGTAATGTAACACACACCCATACAATGCGCACCAACCCGTGATGTTTTTCTCACTCCTACTAGTGAATCTAATGTAACACACACCCATACAATGCGCACCACCCCGTGATGTTTTTCTCACTCCTACTAGTGAATATAATGTAACACACACCCATACAATGCGCACCACCACGTGATGTTTTTCTCACTCCTACTACTGAATGTAGTGTAACACACACCCATACAATGCGCACCACCCCGTGATGTTTTTCTCACTGCTAGTAGTGAATGTAGTGTAACACACACCCATACAATGCGCACCACCCCGTGATGTTTTTCTCACTCCTACTAGTGAATGTAATGTAACACACACCCATACAATGCGCACCACCCCGTGATGTTTTTCTCACTCCTACTAGTGAATGTAATGTAACACACACCCATACAATGCGCACCACCCCGTGATGTTTTTCTCACTCCTACTAGTGAATGTAGTGTAACACACACCCATACAATGCGCAACACCCCGTGATGTTTTTCTCACTGCTAGTAGTGAATGTAGTGTAACACACACCCATACAATGCCCACCACCCCATGATGTTTTTCTCACTGCTAGTAGTGAATGTAGTGTAACACACACCCATACAATGCGCACCACCCCGTGATGTTTTTCTCACTCCTACTAGTGAATGTATTGTAACACACACCCATACGATGCGCACCACCCCGTGATGATTTTCTCACTCCTACTAGTGAATCTAATGTAACAAACACCCATACAATGCGCACCACCCCGTGATGTTTTTCTCACTCCTAATAGTGAATGTAATGTAACAAACACCCATACAATGCGCACCACCCGGTGATGTTTTTCTCACTCCTACTAGTGAATGTAATGTAACACACACCCCTACAATGCGCACCACCCCGTGATGTTTTTCTCACTCCTACTAGTGAATCTAATGTAACAAACACCCATACAATGCGCACCACCACGTGATGTTTTTCTCACTCCTACTAGTGAATGTAATGTAACACACACCCATACAATGCGCACCACCCCGTGATGTTTTTCTCACTCCTACTAGTGAATCTAATGTAACACACACCCATATAATGTGCACCACCCCGTGATGTTTTTCTCACTCCTACTAGTGAATATAATGTAACACACACCCATACAATGCGCACCACCCCGTGATGATTTTCTCACTCCTACTAGTGAATGTAATGTAACACATACCCATACAATGCGCACCACCCCGTGATGTTTTTCTCACTGCTACTAGTGAATGTAATGTAACACACACCCATACAATGCGCACCACCCCGTGATGTTTTTCTCACTCCTACTAGTGATTGTACTGTAACACACACCCATACAATGCGCACCACCCCGTGATGTTTTTCTCACTCCTACTAGTGAATGTAATGTAACACACCCCCATACAATGCGCACCATCCCGTGATGATTTTCTCACTCCTACTAGTGAATCTAATGTAACAAACACCCATACAATGCGCACCACCCCGTGATGTTTTTCTCACTCCTAATAGTGTATGTAATGTAACACACACCCATACAATGCGCACCAACCCGTGATGTTTTTCTCACTCCTACTAGTGAATCTAATGTAACACACACCCATACAATGCGCACCACCCCGTGATGTTTTTCTCACTCCTACTAGTGAATATAATGTAACACACACCCATACAATGCGCACCACCACGTGATGTTTTTCTCACTCCTACTAGTGAATGTAATGTAACACACACCCATACAATGCGCACCACCCCGTGATGATTTTCTCACTCCTAATAGTGAATCTAATGTAACAAACACCCATACAATGCGCACCACCCCGTGATGTTTTTCTCACTCCTACTAGTGAATGTAAAGTAACACACACCCATACAATGCGCACCACCCCGTGATGTTTTTCTCACTCCTACTAGTGAATGTAATGTAACACACACCCATACAATGCGCACCACCCCGTGATGTTTTTCTCACTCCTACTAGTGAATGTAATGTAACACACACGCACACAAGGCGCACCACCCCGTGATGTTTTTCTCACTCCTACTAGTGAATGTAATGTAACACACACCCATACAATGCGCACCACCCCGTGATGTTTTTCTCACTCCTACTAGTGAATCTAATGTAACACACACCCATACAATGCGCACCACCCCGTGATGTTTTTCTCACTGCTACTAGTGAATGTAATGTAACACACACCCATGCAATGCGCACCACCCCGTGATGTTTTTCTCACTCCTACTAGTGAATGTAATGTAACACACACCCATACAATGCGCACCACCCCGTGATGTTTTTCTCACTCCTACTAGTGAATCTAATGTAACACACACCCATACAATGCGCACCACCCCGTGATGTTTTTCTCACTCCTACTAGTGAATCTAATGTAACACACACCCATACAATGCGCACCACCCCGTGATGTTTTTCTCACTCCTACTAGTGAATGTAATGTTACACACACCCATACAATGCGCACCACCCCGTGATGTTTTTCTCACTCCTACTAGTGAATCTAATGTAACGCACACCCATACAATGCGCACCACCCCGTGATGTTTTTCTCACTCCTACTAGTGAATCTAATGTAACGCACACACATACAATGCGCACCACCCCGTGATGCTTTTCTTACTCCTACTAGTGAATGTAATGTAACGCACACCCATACAATGCGCACCACCCCGTGATGTTTTTCTCACTGCTACTAGTGAATGTAATGTAACGCACACCCATACAATGCGCACCACCCCGTGATGTTTTTCTCACTCCTACTAGTGAATGTAATGTAACGCACACCCATACAATGCGCACCTCCCCGTGATGTTTCTCTCACTCCTACTAGTGAATCTAATGTAACACACACCCATACAATGAGCACCACCCCGTGATGTTTCTCTCACTCCTACTAGTGAATCTAATGTAACACACACCCATACAATGCCCACCACCCCGTGATGATTCTCTCACTCCTACTAGTGAATGTAATGTAACACACACCCATACAATGCGCACCACCCCGTGATGTTTTTCTCACTCCTACTAGTGAATGTAGTGTAACACACACCCATACAATGCGCACCACCCCGTGATGTTTTTCTCACTCCTACTACTGAATGTAGTGTAACACACACCCATACAATGCGCACCACCCCGTGATGTTTTTCTCACTCCTACTAGTGAATGTAATGTAACACACACCCATACAATGCGCACCACCCCGTGATGTTTTTCTCACTCCTACTAGTGAATCTAATGTAACACACACCCATACAATGCGCACCACCCCGTGATGTTTTTCTCACTCCTACTAGTGAATCTAATGTAACACACACCCATACAATGCGCACCACCCCGTGATGTTTTTCTCACTCCTACTAGTGAATGTAATGTTACACACACCCATACAATGCGCACCACCCCGTGATGTTTTTCTCACTCCTACTTGTGAATCTAATGTAACGCACACCCATACAATGCGCACCACCCCGTGATGTTTTTCTCACTCCTACTAGTGAATCTAATGTAACGCACACACATACAATGCGCACCACCCCGTGATGCTTTTCTTACTCCTACTAGTGAATGTAATGTAACGCACACCCATACAATGCGCACCACCCCGTGATGTTTTTCTCACTGCTACTAGTGAATGTAATGTAACGCACACCCATACAATGCGCACCACCCCGTGATGTTTTTCTCACTCCTACTAGTGAATGTAATGTAACGCACACCCATACAATGCGCACCTCCCCGTGATGTTTCTCTCACTCCTACTAGTGAATCTAATGTAACACACACCCATACAATGAGCACCACCCCGTGATGTTTCTCTCACTCCTACTAGTGAATCTAATGTAACACACACCCATACAATGCCCACCACCCCGTGATGATTCTCTCACTACTACTAGTGAATGTAATGTAACACACACCCATAAAATGCGCACCACCCCGTGATGTTTTTCTCACTCCTACTAGTGAATGTAATGTAACACACACCCATACAATGCGCACCACCCCGTGATGTTTTTCTCACTCCTACTAGTGAATGTAGTGTAACACACACCCATACAATGCGCACCACCCCGTGATGTTTTTCTCACTCCTACTACTGAATGTAGTGTAACACACACCCATACAATGCGCACCACCCCGTGATGTTTTTCTCACTCCTACTAGTGAATGTAATGTAACACACACCCATACAATGCCCACCACCCCGTGATGTTTTTCTCACTCCTACTAGTGAATCTAATGTAACACACACCCATACAATGCGCACCACCCCGTGATGTTTTTCTCACTCCTACTAGTGAATGTAATGTTACACACACCCATACAATGCGCACCACCCCGTGATGTTTTTCTCACTCCTCCTAGTGAATCTAATGTAACGCACACCCATACAACGCGCACCACCCCGTGATGTTTTTCTCACTCCTACTAGTGAAGCTAATGTAACAAACACCCATACAATGCGCACCACCACGTGATGTTTTTCTCACTCCTACTAGTGAATGTAATGTAACACACACCCATACAATGCGCACCACCCCGTGATGTTTTTCTCACTCCTACTAGTGAATCTAATGTAACACACACCCATACAATGTGCACCACCCCGTGATGTTTTTCTCACTCCTACTAGTGAATATAATGTAACACACACCCATACAATGCGCACCACCACGTGATGTTTTTCTCACTCCTACTACTGAATGTAGTGTAACACACACCCATACAATGCGCACCACCCCGTGATGTTTTTCTCACTGCTAGTAGTGAATGTAGTGTAACACACACCCATACAATGCGCACCACCCCGTGATGTTTTTCTCACTCCTACTAGTGAATGTAATGTAACACACACCCATACAATGCGCACCACCCCGTGATGTTTTTCTCACTCCTACTAGTGAATGTAATGTAACACACACCCATACAATGCGCACCACCCCGTGATGTTTTTCTCACTCCTACTAGTGAATGTAGTGTAACACACACCCATACAATGCGCAACACCCCGTGATGTTTTTCTCACTGCTAGTAGTGAATGTAGTGTAACACACACCCATACAATGCCCACCACCCCATGATGTTTTTCTCACTGCTAGTAGTGAATGTAGTGTAACACACACCCATACAATGCGCACCACCCCGTGATGTTTTTCTCACTCCTACTAGTGAATGTATTGTAACACACACCCATACGATGCGCACCACCCCGTGATGATTTTCTCACTCCTACTAGTGAATCTAATGTAACAAACACCCATACAATGCGCACCACCCCGTGATGTTTTTCTCACTCCTAATAGTGTATGTAATGTAACACACACCCATACAATGCGCACCAACCCGTGATGTTTTTCTCACTCCTACTAGTGAATCTAATGTAACACACACCCATACAATGCGCACCACCCCGTGATGTTTTTCTCACTCCTACTAGTGAATATAATGTAACACACACCCATACAATGCGCACCACCACGTGATGTTTTTCTCACTCCTACTAGTGAATGTAATGTAACACACACCCATACAATGCGCACCACCCCGTGATGATTTTCTCACTCCTAATAGTGAATCTAATGTAACAAACACCCATACAATGCGCACCACCCCGTGATGTTTTTCTCACTCCTACTAGTGAATGTAAAGTAACACACACCCATACAATGCGCACCACCCCGTGATGTTTTTCTCACTCCTACTAGTGAATGTAATGTAACACACACCCATACAATGCGCACCACCCCGTGATGTTTTTCTCACTCCTACTAGTGAATGTAATGTAACACACACCCATACAAGGCGCACCACCCCGTGATGTTTTTCTCACTCCTACTAGTGAATGTAATGTAACACACACCCATACAATGCGCACCACCCCGTGATGTTTTTCTCACTCCTACTAGTGAATCTAATGTAACACACACCCATACAATGCGCACCACCCCGTGATGTTTTTCTCACTCCTACTAGTGAATGTAATGTAACACACACCCATACAATGCGCACCACCCCGTGATGTTTTTCTCACTCCTACTAGTGAATGTAATGTAACACACACCCATACAATGCGCACCACCCCGTGATGTTTTTCTCACTCCTACTAGTGAATCTAATGTAACACACACCCATACAATGCGCACCACCCCGTGATGTTTTTCTCACTCCTACTAGTGAATCTAATGTAACACACACCCATACAATGCGCACCACCCCGTGATGTTTTTCTCACTCCTACTAGTGAATGTAATGTTACACACACCCATACAATGCGCACCACCCCGTGATGTTTTTCTCACTCCTACTAGTGAATCTAATGTAACGCACACCCATACAATGCGCACCACCCCGTGATGTTTTTCTCACTCCTACTAGTGAATCTAATGTAACGCACACACATACAATGCGCACCACCCCGTGATGCTTTTCTTACTCCTACTAGTGAATGTAATGTAACGCACACCCATACAATGCGCACCACCCCGTGATGTTTTTCTCACTGCTACTAGTGAATGTAATGTAACGCACACCCATACAATGCGCACCACCCCGTGATGTTTTTCTCACTCCTACTAGTGAATGTAATGTAACGCACACCCATACAATGCGCACCTCCCCGTGATGTTTCTCTCACTCCTACTAGTGAATCTAATGTAACACACACCCATACAATGAGCACCACCCCGTGATGTTTCTCTCACTCCTACTAGTGAATCTAATGTAACACACACCCATACAATGCCCACCACCCCGTGATGATTCTCTCACTCCTACTAGTGAATGTAATGTAACACACACCCATACAATGCGCACCACCCCGTGATGTTTTTCTCACTCCTACTAGTGAATGTAGTGTAACACACACCCATACAATGCGCACCACCCCGTGATGTTTTTCTCACTCCTACTACTGAATGTAGTGTAACACACACCCATACAATGCGCACCACCCCGTGATGTTTTTCTCACTCCTACTAGTGAATGTAATGTAACACACACCCATACAATGCGCACCACCCCGTGATGTTTTTCTCACTCCTACTAGTGAATCTAATGTAACACACACCCATACAATGCGCACCACCCCGTGATGTTTTTCTCACTCCTACTAGTGAATCTAATGTAACACACACCCATACAATGCGCACCACCCCGTGATGTTTTTCTCACTCCTACTAGTGAATGTAATGTTACACACACCCATACAATGCGCACCACCCCGTGATGTTTTTCTCACTCCTACTAGTGAATCTAATGTAACGCACACCCATACAATGCGCACCACCCCGTGATGTTTTTCTCACTCCTACTAGTGAATCTAATGTAACGCACACACATACAATGCGCACCACCCCGTGATGCTTTTCTTACTCCTACTAGTGAATGTAATGTAACGCACACCCATACAATGCGCACCACCCCGTGATGTTTTTCTCACTGCTACTAGTGAATGTAATGTAACGCACACCCATACAATGCGCACCACCCCGTGATGTTTTTCTCACTCCTACTAGTGAATGTAATGTAACGCACACCCATACAATGCGCACCTCCCCGTGATGTTTCTCTCACTCCTACTAGTGAATCTAATGTAACACACACCCATACAATGAGCACCACCCCGTGATGTTTCTCTCACTCCTACTAGTGAATCTAATGTAACACACACCCATACAATGCCCACCACCCCGTGATGATTCTCTCACTCCTACTAGTGAATGTAATGTAACACACACCCATACAATGCGCACCACCCCGTGATGTTTTTCTCACTCCTACTAGTGAATGTAATGTAACACACACCCATACAATGCGCACCACCCCGTGATGTTTTTCTCACTCCTACTAGTGAATGTAGTGTAACACACACCCATACAATGCGCACCACCCCGTGATGTTTTTCTCACTCCTACTACTGAAGGTAGTGTAACACACACCCATACAATGCGCACCACCCCGTGATGTTTTTCTCACTCCTACTAGTGAATCTAATGTAACACACACCCATACAATGCGCACCACCCCGTGATGTTTTTCTCACTCCTACTAGTGAATCTAATGTAACACACACCCATACAATGCGCACCACCCCGTGATGTTTTTCTCACTCCTACTAGTGAATGTAATGTAACACACACCCATACAATGCGCACCACCCCGTGATGTTTTTCTCACTCCTACTAGTGAATGTAATGTAACACACACCCATACAATGCGCACCACCCCGTGATGTTTTTCTCACTCCTACTAGTGAATCTAATGTAACACACACCCATACAATGCGCACCACCCCGTGATGTTTTTCTCACTCCTACTAGTGAATCTAATGTAACACACACCCATACAATGCGCACCACCCCGTGATGTTTTTCTCACTCCTACTAGTGAATGTAATGTTACACACACCCATACAATGCGCACCACCCCGTGATGTTTTTCTCACTCCTCCTAGTGAATCTAATGTAACGCACACCCATACAACGTGCACCACCCCGTGATGTTTTTCTCACTCCTACTAGTGAATCTAATGTAACGCACACCCATACAATGCGCACCACCCCGTGATGTTTTTCTCACTGCTACTAGTGAATGTAATGTAAGGCACACCCATACAATGCGCACCACCCCGTGATGTTTTTCTCACTCCTACTAGTGAATGTAATGTAACACACACCCATACAATGCGCACCACCCCGTGATGTTTTTCTCACTCCTACTAGTGAATGTAATGTAACACACACCCATACAATGCGCACCACCCCGTGATGTTTTTCTCACTCCTAATAGTGAATGTAGTGTAACACACACCCATACAATGCGCACCACCACGTGATGATTTTCTCACTCCTACTAGTGAATCTAATGTAACAAACACCCATACAATGCGCACCACCCCGTGATGTTTTTCTCACTCCTAATAGTGTATGTAATGTAACACACACCCATACAATGCGCACCAACCCGTGATGTTTTTCTCACTCCTACTAGTGAATCTAATGTAACACACACCCATACAATGCGCACCACCCCGTGATGTTTTTCTCACTCCTACTAGTGAATATAATGTAACACACACCCATACAATGCGCACCACCACGTGATGTTTTTCTCACTCCTACTAGTGAATGTAATGTAACACACACCCATACAATGCGCACAACCCCGTGATGATTTTCTCACTCCTAATAGTGAATCTAATGTAACAAACACCCATACAATGCGCACCACCCCGTGATGTTTTTCTCACTCCTACTAGTGAATGTAATGTAACACACACCCATACAATGCGCACCACCCCGTGATGTTTTTCTCACTCCTACTAGTGAATGTAATGTAACACACACCCATACAATGCGCACCACCCCGTGATGTTTTTCTCACTCCTACTAGTGAATGTAATGTAACACACACCCATACAAGGCGCACCACCCCGTGATGTTTTTCTCACTCCTACTAGTGAATGTAATGTAACACACACCCATACAATGCGCACCACCCCGTGATGTTTTTCTCACTCCTACTAGTGAATCTAATGTAACACACACCCATACAATGCGCACCACCCCGTGATGTTTTTCTCACTCCTACTAGTGAATGTAATGTAACACACACCCATACAATGCGCACCACCCCGTGATGTTTTTCTCACTCCTACTAGTGAATGTAATGTAACACACACCCATACAATGCGCACCACCCCGTGATGTTTTTCTCACTCCTACTAGTGAATCTAATGTAACACACACCCATACAATGCGCACCACCCCGTGATGTTTTTCTCACTCCTACTAGTGAATCTAATGTAACACACACCCATACAATGCGCACCACCCCGTGATGTTTTTCTCACTCCTACTAGTGAATGTAATGTTACACACACCCATACAATGCGCACCACCCCGTGATGTTTTTCTCACTCCTACTAGTGAATCTAATGTAACGCACACCCATACAATGCGCACCACCCCGTGATGTTTTTCTCACTGCTACTAGTGAATGTAATGTAACGCACACCCATACAATGCGCACCACCCCGTGATGTTTTTCTCACTCCTACTAGTGAATGTAATGTAACGCACACCCATACAATGCGCACCTCCCCGTGATGTTTCTCTCACTCCTACTAGTGAATCTAATGTAACACACACCCATACAATGAGCACCACCCCGTGATGTTTCTCTCACTCCTACTAGTGAATCTAATGTAACACACACCCATACAATGCCCACCACCCCGTGATGATTCTCTCACTCCTACTAGTGAATGTAATGTAACACACACCCATACAATGCGCACCACCCCGTGATGTTTTTCTCACTCCTACTAGTGAATGTAGTGTAACACACACCCATACAATGCGCACCACCCCGTGATGTTTTTCTCACTCCTACTACTGAATGTAGTGTAACACACACCCATACAATGCGCACCACCCCGTGATGTTTTTCTCACTCCTACTAGTGAATGTAATGTAACACACACCCATACAATGCGCACCACCCCGTGATGTTTTTCTCACTCCTACTAGTGAATCTAATGTAACACACACCCATACAATGCGCACCACCCCGTGATGTTTTTCTCACTCCTACTAGTGAATCTAATGTAACACACACCCATACAATGCGCACCACCCCGTGATGTTTTTCTCACTCCTACTAGTGAATGTAATGTTACACACACCCATACAATGCGCACCACCCCGTGATGTTTTTCTCACTCCTACTAGTGAATCTAATGTAACGCACACCCATACAATGCGCACCACCCCGTGATGTTTTTCTCACTCCTACTAGTGAATCTAATGTAACGCACACACATACAATGCGCACCACCCCGTGATGCTTTTCTTACTCCTACTAGTGAATGTAATGTAACGCACACCCATACAATGCGCACCACCCCGTGATGTTTTTCTCACTGCTACTAGTGAATGTAATGTAACGCACACCCATACAATGCGCACCACCCCGTGATGTTTTTCTCACTCCTACTAGTGAATGTAATGTAACGCACACCCATACAATGCGCACCTCCCCGTGATGTTTCTCTCACTCCTACTAGTGAATCTAATGTAACACACACCCATACAATGAGCACCACCCCGTGATGTTTCTCTCACTCCTACTAGTGAATCTAATGTAACACACACCCATACAATGCCCACCACCCCGTGATGATTCTCTCACTCCTACTAGTGAATGTAATGTAACACACACCCATACAATGCGCACCACCCCGTGATGTTTTTCTCACTCCTACTAGTGAATGTAATGTAACACACACCCATACAATGCGCACCACCCCGTGATGTTTTTCTCACTCCTACTAGTGAATGTAGTGTAACACACACCCATACAATGCGCACCACCCCGTGATGTTTTTCTCACTCCTACTACTGAATGTAGTGTAACACACACCCATACAATGCGCACCACCCCGTGATGTTTTTCTCACTCCTACTAGTGAATCTAATGTAACACACACCCATACAATGCGCACCACCCCGTGATGTTTTTCTCACTCCTACTAGTGAATCTAATGTAACACACACCCATACAATGCGCACCACCCCGTGATGTTTTTCTCACTCCTACTAGTGAATGTAATGTAACACACACCCATACAATGCGCACCACCCCGTGATGTTTTTCTCACTCCTACTAGTGAATGTAATGTAACACACACCCATACAATGCGCACCACCCCGTGATGTTTTTCTCACTCCTACTAGTGAATCTAATGTAACACACACCCATACAATGCGCACCACCCCGTGATGTTTTTCTCACTCCTACTAGTGAATCTAATGTAACACACACCCATACAATGCGCACCACCCCGTGATGTTTTTCTCACTCCTACTAGTGAATGTAATGTTACACACACCCATACAATGCGCACCACCCCGTGATGTTTTTCTCACTCCTCCTAGTGAATCTAATGTAACGCACACCCATACAACGTGCACCACCCCGTGATGTTTTTCTCACTCCTACTAGTGAATCTAATGTAACGCACACCCATACAATGCGCACCACCCCGTGATGTTTTTCTCACTGCTACTAGTGAATGTAACGTAAGGCACACCCATACAATGCGCACCACCCCGTGATGTTTTTCTCACTCCTACTAGTGAATGTAATGTAACACACACCCATACAATGCGCACCACCCCGTGATGTTTTTCTCACTCCTACTAGTGAATGTAATGTAACACACACCCATACAATGCGCACCACCCCGTGATGTTTTTCTCACTCCTAATAGTGAATGTAGTGTAACACACACCCATACAATGCGCACCACCACGTGATGTTTTTCTCACTGCTACTAGTGAATGTAGTGTAACACACACCCATACAATGCGCACCACCCCGTAATGTTTTTCTCACTGCTAGTAGTGAATGTAGTGTAACACACACCCATAAAATGCGCACCACCCCGTGATGTTTTTCTCACTCCTACTAGTGAATATAATGTAACACACACCCATACAATGCGCACCACCACGTGATGTTTTTCTCACTCCTACTACTGAATGTAGTGTAACACACACCCATACAATGCGCACCACCCCGTGATGATTTTCTCACTCCTACTAGTGAATCTAATGTAACAAACACCCATACAATGCGCACCACCCCGTGATGTTTTTCTCACTCCTACTAGTGAATGTAATGTAACAAACACCCATACAATGCGCACCACCCGGTGATGTTTTTCTCACTCCTACTAGTGAATGTAATGTAACACACACCCATACAATGCGCACCACCCCGTGATGTTTTTCTCACTCCTACTAGTGAATCTAATGTAACAAACACCCATACAATGCGCACCACCACGTGATGTTTTTCTCACTCCTACTAGTGAATGTAATGTAACACACACCCATACAATGCGCACCACCCCGTGATGTTTTTCTCACTCCTACTAGTGAATCTAATGTAACACACACCCATATAATGTGCACCACCCCGTGATGTTTTTCTCACTCCTACTAGTGAATATAATGTAACACACACCCATACAATGCGCACCACCCCGTGATGATTTTCTCACTCCTACTAGTGAATGTAATGTAACACATACCCATACAATGCGCACCACCCCGTGATGTTTTTCTCACTGCTACTAGTGAATGTAATGTAACACACACCCATACAATGCGCACCACCCCGTGATGTTTTTCTCACTCCTACTAGTGATTGTACTGTAACACACACCCATACAATGCGCACCACCCCGTGATGTTTTTCTCACTCCTACTAGTGAATCTAATGTAACACACCCCCATACAATGCGCACCATCCCATGATGATTTTCTCACTCCTACTAGTGAATCTAATGTAACAAACACCCATACAATGCGCACCACCCCGTGATGTTTTTCTCACTCCTAATAGTGTATGTAATGTAACACACACCCATACAATGCGCACCAACCCGTGATGTTTTTCTCACTCCTACTAGTGAATCTAATGTAACACACACCCATACAATGCGCACCACCCCGTGATGTTTTTCTCACTCCTACTAGTGAATATAATGTAACACACACCCATACAATGCGCACCACCACGTGATGTTTTTCTCACTCCTACTAGTGAATGTAATGTAACACACACCCATACAATGCGCACCACCCCGTGATGATTTTCTCACTCCTAATAGTGAATCTAATGTAACAAACACCCATACAATGCGCACCACCCCGTGATGTTTTTCTCACTCCTACTAGTGAATGTAAAGTAACACACACCCATACAATGCGCACCACCCCGTGATGTTTTTCTCACTCCTACTAGTGAATGTAATGTAACACACACCCATACAATGCGCACCACCCCGTGATGTTTTTCTCACTCCTACTAGTGAATGTAATGTAACACACACCCATACAAGGCGCACCACCCCGTGATGTTTTTCTCACTCCTACTAGTGAATGTAATGTAACACACACCCATACAATGCGCACCACCCCGTGATGTTTTTCTCACTCCTACTAGTGAATCTAATGTAACACACACCCATACAATGCGCACCACCCCGTGATGTTTTTCTCACTCCTACTAGTGAATGTAATGTAACACACACCCATACAATGCGCACCAACCCGTGATGTTTTTCTCACTCCTACTAGTGAATGTAATGTAACACACACCCATACAATGCGCTCCACCCCGTGATGTTTTTCTCACTCCTACTAGTGAATCTAATGTAACACACACCCATACAATGCGCACCACCCCGTGATGTTTTTCTCACTCCTACTAGTGAATCTAATGTAACACACACCCATACAATGCGCACCACCCCGTGATGTTTTTCTCACTCCTACTAGTGAATGTAATGTTACACACACCCATACAATGCGCACCACCCCGTGATGTTTTTCTCACTCCTACTAGTGAATCTAATGTAACGCACACCCATACAATGCGCACCACCCCGTGATGTTTTTCTCACTCCTACTAGTGAATCTAATGTAACGCACACACATACAATGCGCACCACCCCGTGATGCTTTTCTTACTCCTACTAGTGAATGTAATGTAACGCACACCCATACAATGCGCACCACCCCGTGATGTTTTTCTCACTGCTACTAGTGAATGTAATGTAACGCACACCCATACAATGCGCACCACCCCGTGATGTTTTTCTCACTCCTACTAGTGAATGTAATGTAACGCACACCCATACAATGCGCACCTCCCCGTCATGTTTCTCTCACTCCTACTAGTGAATCTAATGTAACACACACCCATACAATGAGCACCACCCCGTGATGTTTCTCTCACTCCTACTAGTGAATCTAATGTAACACACACCCATACAATGCCCACCACCCCGTGATGATTCTCTCACTCCTACTAGTGAATGTAATGTAACACACACCCATACAATGCGCACCACCCCGTGATGTTTTTCTCACTCCTACTAGTGAATGTAATGTAACACACACCCATACAATGCGCACCACCCCGTGATGTTTTTCTCACTCCTACTAGTGAATGTAGTGTAACACACACCCATACAATGCGCACCACCCCGTGATGTTTTTCTCACTCCTACTACTGAATGTAGTGTAACACACACCCATACAATGCGCACCACCCCGTGATGTTTTTCTCACTCCTACTAGTGAATGTAATGTAACACACACCCATACAATGCGCACCACCCCGTGATGTTTTTCTCACTCCTACTAGTGAATCTAATGTAACACACACCCATACAATGCGCACCACCCCGTGATGTTTTTCTCACTCCTACTAGTGAATGTAATGTAACACACACCCATACAATGCGCACCACCCCGTGATGTTTTTCTCACTCCTACTAGTGAATGTAATGTAACACACACCCATACAATGCGCACCGCCCCGTGATGTTTTTCTCACTCCTACTAGTGAATCTAATGTAACACACACCCATACAATGCGCACCACCCCGTGATGTTTTTCTCACTCCTACTAGTGAATCTAATGTAACACACACCCATACAATGCGCACCACCCCGTGATGTTTTTCTCACTCCTACTAGTGAATGTAATGTTACACACACCCATACAATGCGCACCACCCCGTGATGTTTTTCTCACTCCTCCTAGTGAATCTAATGTAACGCACACCCATACAACGTGCACCACCCCGTGATGTTTTTCTCACTCCTACTAGTGAATCTAATGTAACGCACACCCATACAATGCACACCACCCCGTGATGTTTTTCTCACTGCTACTAGTGAATGTAATGTAAGGCACACCCATACAATGCGCACCACCCCGTGATGTTTTTCTCACTCCTACTAGTGAATGTAATGTAACACACACCCATACAATGCGCACCACCCCGTGATGTTTTTCTCACTCCAACTAGTGAATGTAATGTAACACACACCCATACAATGCGCACCACCCCGTGATGTTTTTCTCACTCCTAATAGTGAATGTAGTGTAACACACACCCATACAATGCGCACCACCACGTGATGTTTTTCTCACTGCTACTAGTGAATGTAGTGTAACACACACCCATACAATGCGCACCACCCCGTAATGTTTTTCTCACTGCTAGTAGTGAATGTAGTGTAACACACACCCATAAAATGCGCACCACCCCGTGATGTTTTTCTCACTCCTACTAGTGAATGTAATGTAACACACACCCATACAATGCGCACCACCCCGTGATGTTTTTCTCACTCCTACTAGTGAATGTAATGTAACACACACCCATACAATGCGCACCACCCCGTGATGTTTTTCTCACTCCTACTAGTGAATGTAGTGTAACACACACCCATACATTGCCCACCACCCCATGATGTTTTTCTCACTGCTAGTAGTGAATGTAGTGTAACACACACCCATACAATGCGCACCACCCCGTGATGTTTTTCTCACTCCTACTAGTGAATGTATTGTAACACACACCCATACGATGCGCACCACCCCGTGATGATTTTCTCACTCCTACTAGTGAATCTAATGTAACAAACACCCATACAATGCGCACCACCCCGTGATGTTTTTCTCACTCCTACTAGTGAATGTAATGTAACAAACACCCATACAATGCGCACCACCCGGTGATGTTTTTCTCACTCCTACTAGTGAATGTAATGTAACACACACCCATACAATGCGCACCACCCCGTGATGTTTTTCTCACTCCTACTAGTGAATCTAATGTAACAAACACCCATACAATGCGCACCACCACGTGATGTTTTTCTCACTCCTACTAGTGAATGTAATGTAACACACACCCATACAATGCGCACCACCCCGTGATGTTTTTCTCACTCCTACTAGTGAATCTAATGTAACACACACCCATACAATGTGCACCACCCCGTGATGTTTTTCTCACTCCTACTAGTGAATATAATGTAACACACACCCATACAATGCGCACCACCCCGTGATGATTTTCTCACTCCTACTAGTGAATGTAATGTAACACATACCCATACAATGCGCACCACCCCGTGATGTTTTTCTCACTGCTACTAGTGAATGTAATGTAACACACACCCATACAATGCGCACCACCCCGTGATGTTTTTCTCACTCCTACTAGTGAATGTAATGTAACACACACCCATACAATGCGCACCACCCCGTGATGTTTTTCTCACTCCTTCTAGTGAATCTAATGTAACACACCCCCATACAATGCGCACCATCCCGTGATGATTTTCTCACTCCTACTAGTGAATCTAATGTAACAAACACCCATACAATGCGCACCACCCCGTGATGTTTTTCTCACTCCTAATAGTGTATGTAATGTAACACACACCCATACAATGCGCACCAACCCGTGATGTTTTTCTCACTCCTACTAGTGAATCTAATGTAACACACACCCATACAATGCGCACCACCCCGTGATGTTTTTCTCACTCCTACTAGTGAATATAATGTAACACACACCCATACAATGCGCACCACCACGTGATGTTTTTCTCACTCCTACTAGTGAAAGTAATGTAACACACACCCATACAATGCGCACCACCCCGTGATGATTTTCTCACTCCTACTAGTGAATCTAATGTAACAAACACCCATACAATGCGCACCACCCCGTGATGTTTTTCTCACTCCTACTAGTGAATGTAATGTAACACACACCCATACAATGCGCACCACCCCGTGATGTTTTTCTCACTCCTACTAGTGAATGTAATGTAACACACACCCATACAATGCGCACCACCCCGTGATGTTTTTCTCACTCCTACTAGTGAATGTAATGTAACACACACCCATACAAGGCGCACCACCCCGTGATGTTTTTCTCACTCCTACTAGTGAATGTAATGTAACACACACCCATACAATGCGCACCACCCCGTGATGTTTTTCTCACTCCTACTAGTGAATCTAATGTAACACACACCCATACAATGCGCACCACCCCGTGATGTTTTTCTCACTCCTACTAGTGAATGTAATGTAACACACACCCATACAATGCGCACCACCCCGTGATGTTTTTCTCACTCCTACTAGTGAATGTAATGTAACAAACACCCATACAATGCGCACCACCCCGTGATGTTTTTCTCACTCCTACTAGTGAATCTAATGTAACACACACCCATACAATGCGCACCACCCCGTGATGTTTTTCTCACTCCTACTAGTGAATCTAATGTAACACACACCCATACAATGCGCACCACCCCGTGATGTTTTTCTCACTCCTACTAGTGAATGTAATGTTACACACACCCATACATTGCCCACCACCCCATTATGTTTTTCTCACTGCTAGTAGTGAATGTAGTGTAACACACACCCATACAATGCGCACCACCCCGTGATGTTTTTCTCACTCCTACTAGTGAATGTATTGTAACACACACCCATACGATGCGCACCACCCCGTGATGATTTTCTCACTCCTACTAGTGAATCTAATGTAACAAACACCCATACAATGCGCACCACCCCGTGATGTTTTTCTCACTCCTACTAGTGAATGTAATGTAACAAACACCCATACAATGCGCACCACCCGGTGATGTTTTTCTCACTCCTACTAGTGAATGTAATGTAACACACACCCATACAATGCGCACCACCCCGTGATGTTTTTCTCACTCCTACTAGTGAATCTAATGTAACAAACACCCATACAATGCGCACCACCACGTGATGTTTTTCTCACTCCTACTAGTGAATGTAATGTAACACACACCCATACAATGCGCACCACCCCGTGATGTTTTTCTCACTCCTACTAGTGAATCTAATGTAACACACACCCATACAATGTGCACCACCCCGTGATGTTTTTCTCACTCCTACTAGTGAATATAATGTAACACACACCCATACAATGCGCACCACCCCGTGATGATTTTCTCACTCCTACTAGTGAATGTAATGTAACACATACCCATACAATGCGCACCACCCCGTGATGTTTTTCTCACTGCTACTAGTGAATGTAATGTAACACACACCCATACAATGCGCACCACCCCGTGATGTTTTTCTCACTCCTACTAGTGAATGTAATGTAACACACACCCATACAATGCGCACCACCCCGTGATGTTTTTCTCACTCCTTCTAGTGAATCTAATGTAACACACCCCCATACAATGCGCACCATCCCGTGATGATTTTCTCACTCCTACTAGTGAATCTAATGTAACAAACACCCATACAATGCGCACCACCCCGTGATGTTTTTCTCACTCCTAATAGTGTATGTAATGTAACACACACCCATACAATGCGCACCAACCCGTGATGTTTTTCTCACTCCTACTAGTGAATCTAATGTAACACACACCCATACAATGCGCACCACCCCGTGATGTTTTTCTCACTCCTACTAGTGAATATAATGTAACACACACCCATACAATGCGCACCACCACGTGATGTTTTTCTCACTCCTACTAGTGAAAGTAATGTAACACACACCCATACAATGCGCACCACCCCGTGATGATTTTCTCACTCCTACTAGTGAATCTAATGTAACAAACACCCATACAATGCGCACCACCCCGTGATGTTTTTCTCACTCCTACTAGTGAATGTAATGTAACACACACCCATACAATGCGCACCACCCCGTGATGTTTTTCTCACTCCTACTAGTGAATGTAATGTAACACACACCCATACAATGCGCACCACCCCGTGATGTTTTTCTCACTCCTACTAGTGAATGTAATGTAACACACACCCATACAAGGCGCACCACCCCGTGATGTTTTTCTCACTCCTACTAGTGAATGTAATGTAACACACACCCATACAATGCGCACCACCCCGTGATGTTTTTCTCACTCCTACTAGTGAATCTAATGTAACACACACCCATACAATGCGCACCACCCCGTGATGTTTTTCTCACTCCTACTAGTGAATGTAATGTAACACACACCCATACAATGCGCACCACCCCGTGATGTTTTTCTCACTCCTACTAGTGAATGTAATGTAACAAACACCCATACAATGCGCACCACCCCGTGATGTTTTTCTCACTCCTACTAGTGAATCTAATGTAACACACACCCATACAATGCGCACCACCCCGTGATGTTTTTCTCACTCCTACTAGTGAATCTAATGTAACACACACCCATACAATGCGCACCACCCCGTGATGTTTTTCTCACTCCTACTAGTGAATGTAATGTTACACACACCCATACAATGCGCACCACCCCGTGATGTTTTTCTCACTCCTACTAGTGAATCTAATGTAACGCACACCCATACAATGCGCACCACCCCGTGATGTTTTTCTCACTCCTACTAGTGAATCTAATGTAACGCACACACATACAATGCGCACCACCCCGTGATGCTTTTCTTACTCCTACTAGTGAATGTAATGTAACGCACACCCATACAATGCGCACCACCCCGTGATGTTTTTCTCACTGCTACTAGTGAATGTAATGTAACGCACACCCATACAATGCGCACCACCCCGTGATGTTTTTCTCACTCCTACTAGTGAATGTAATGTAACGCACACCCATACAATGCGCACCACCCCGTGATGTTTCTCTCACTCCTACTAGTGAATCTAATGTAACACACACCCATACAATGAGCACCACCCCGTGATGTTTCTCTCACTCCTACTAGTGAATCTAATGTAACACACACCCATACAATGCCCACCACCCCATGATGATTCTCTCACTCCTACTAGTGAATGTAATGTAACACACACCCATACAATGCGCACCACCCCGTGATGTTTTTCTCACTCCTACTAGTGAATGTAATGTAACACACACCCATACAATGCGCACCACCCCGTGATGTTTTTCTCACTCCTACTAGTGAATGTAGTGTAACACACACCCATACAATGCGCACCACCCCGTGATGTTTTTCTCACTCCTACTACTGAATGTAGTGTAACACACACCCATACAATGCGCACCACCCCGTGATGTTTTTCTCACTGCTAGTAGTGAATGTAGTGTAACACACACCCATACAATGCGCACCACCCCGTGATGTTTTTCTCACTCCTACTACTGAATGTAGTGTAACACACACCCATACAATGCGCACCACCCCGTGATGTTTTTCTCACTGCTAGTAGTGAATGTAGTGTAACACACACCCATACAATGCGCACCACCCCGTGATGTTTTTCTCACTCCTACTAGTGAATGTAATGTAACACACACCCATACAATGCGCACCACCCCGTGATGTTTTTCTCACTCCTACTAGTGAATGTAATGTAACACACACCCATACAATGCGCACCACCCCGTGATGTTTTTCTCACTCCTACTAGTGAATGTAGTGTAACACACACCCATACAATGCGCAACACCCCGTGATGTTTTTCTCACTGCTAGTAGTGAATGTAGTGTAACTCACACCCATACAATGCCAACCATCCCATGATGTTTTTCTCACTGCTAGTAGTGAATGTAGTGTAACACACACCCATACAATGCGCACCACCCCGTGATGTTTTTCTCACTCCTACTAGTGAATGTATTGTAACACACACCCATACGATGCGCACCACCCCGTGATGATTTTCTCACTCCTACTAGTGAATCTAATGTAACAAACACCCATACAATGCGCACCATCCCGTGATGTTTTTCTCACTCCTACTAGTGAATGTAATGTAACAAACACCCATACAATGCGCACCACCCGGTGATGTTTTTCTCACTCCTACTAGTGAATGTAATGTAACACACACCCATACAATGCGCACCACCCCGTGATGTTTTTCTCACTCCTACTAGTGAATCTAATGTAACAAACACCCATACAATGCGCACCACCACGTGATGTTTTTCTCACTCCTACTAGTGAATGTAATGTAACACACACCCATACAATGCGCACCACCCCGTGATGTTTTTCTCACTCCTACTAGTGAATCTAATGTAACACACACCCATACAATGTGCACCACCCCGTGATGTTTTTCTCACTCCTACTAGTGAATATAATGTAACACACACCCATACAATGCGCACCACCCCGTGATGATTTTCTCACTCCTACTAGTGAATGTAATGTAACACACACCCATACAATGGGCACCACCCCGTGATGTTTTTCTCACTGCTACTAGTGAATGTAATGTAACACACACCCATACAATGCGCACCACCCCGTGATGTTTTTCTCACTCCTACTAGTGATTGTACTGTAACACACACCCATACAATGCGCACCACCCCGTGATGTTTTTCTCACTCCTACTAGTGAATCTAATGTAACACACCCCCATACAATGCGCACCATCCCGTGATGATTTTCTAACTCCTACTAGTGAATCTAATGTAACAAACACCCATACAATGCGCACCACCCCGTGATGTTTTTCTCACTCCTAATAGTGTATGTAATGTAACACACACCCATACAATGCGCACCAACCCGTGATGTTTTTCTCACTCCTACTAGTGAATCTAATGTAACACACACCCATACAATGCGCACCACCCCGTGATGTTTTTCTCACTCCTACTAGTGAATATAATGTAACACACACCCATACAATGCGCACCACCACGTGATGTTTTTCTCACTCCTACTAGTGAATGTAATGTAACACACACCCATACAATGCGCACCACCCCGTGATGATTTTCTCACTCCTAATAGTGAATCTAATGTAACAAACACCCATACAATGCGCACCACCCCGTGATGTTTTTCTCACTCCTACTAGTGAATGTAAAGTAACACACACCCATACAATGCGCACCACCCCGTGATGTTTTTCTCACTCCTACTAGTGAATGTAATGTAACACACACCCATACAATGCGCACCACCCCGTGATGTTTTTCTCACTCCTACTAGTGAATGTAATGTAACACACACCCATACAAGGCGCACCACCCCGTGATGTTTTTCTCACTCCTACTAATGAATGTAATGTAACACACACCCATACAATGCGCACCACCCCGTGATGTTTTTCTCACTCCTACTAGTGAATCTAATGTAACACACACCCATACAATGCGCACCACCCCGTGATGTTTTTCTCACTCCTACTAGTGAATGTAATGTAACACACACCCATACAATGCGCACCACCCCGTGATGTTTTTCTCACTCCTACTAGTGAATGTAATGTAACACACACCCATACAATGCGCACCACCCCGTGATGTTTTTCTCACTCCTACTAGTGAATCTAATGTAACACACACCCATACAATGCGCACCACCCCGTGATGTTTTTCTCACTCCTACTAGTGAATCTAATGTAACACACACCCATACAATGCGCACCACCCCGTGATGTTTTTCTCACTCCTACTAGTGAATGTAATGTTACACACACCCATACAATGCGCACCACCCCGTGATGTTTTTCTCACTCCTACTAGTGAATCTAATGTAACGCACACCCATACAATGCGCACCACCCCGTGATGTTTTTCTCACTCCTACTAGTGAATCTAATGTAACGCACACACATACAATGCGCACCACCCCGTGATGCTTTTCTTTCTCCTACTAGTGAATGTAATGTAACGCACACCCATACAATGCGCACCACCCCGTGATGTTTTTCTCACTGCTACTAGTGAATGTAATGTAACGCACACCCATACAATGCGCACCACCCCGTGATGTTTTTCTCACTCCTACTAGTGAATGTAATGTAACGCACACCCATACAATGCGCACCTCCCCGTGATGTTTCTCTCACTCCTACTAGTGAATCTAATGTAACACACACCCATACAATGAGCACCACCCCGTGATGTTTCTCTCACTCCTACTAGTGAATCTAATGTAACACACACCCATACAATGCCCACCACTCCGTGATGATTCTCTCACTCCTACTAGTGAATGTAATGTAACACACACCCATACAATGCGCACCACCCCGTGATGTTTTTCTCACTCCTACTAGTGAATGTAATGTAACACACACCCATACAATGCGCACCACCCCGTGATGTTTTTCTCACTCCTACTAGTGAATGTAGTGTAACACACACCCATACAATGCGTACCACCCCGTGATGTTTTTCTCACTCCTACTACTGAATGTAGTGTAACACACACCCATACAATGCGCACCACCCCGTGATGTTTTTCTCACTGCTAGTAGTGAATGTAGTGTAACACACACCCATACAATGCGCACCACCCCGTGATGTTTTTCTCACTCCTACTAGTGAATGTAATGTAACACACAGCCATACAATGCGCACCACCCCGTGATGTTTTTCTCACTCCTACTAGTGAATGTAATGTAACACACACCCATACAATGCGCACCACCCCGTGATGTTTTTCTCACTCCTAGTAGTGAATGTAGTGTAACACACACCCATACAATGCGCAACACCCCGTGATGTTTTTCTCACTGGTAGTAGTGAATGTAGTGTAACACACACCCATACAATGCGCATCTACCGTGATGTTTTTCTCACTCCTACTAGTGAATGTATTGTAACACACACCCATACAATGCGCACGACCCCGTGATGATTTTCTCACTCCTACTAGTGAATCTAATGTAACAAACACCCATACAATGCGCACCACCCCGTGATGTTTTTCTCACTCCTACTAGTGAATGTAATGTAACAAACACCCATACAATGCGCACCACCCCGTGATGTTTTTCTCACTCCTACTAGTGAATGTAATGTAACACACACCCATACAATGCGCACCACCCCGTGATGTTTTTCTCACTCCTACTAGTGAATCTAATGTAACAAACACCCATACAATGCGCACCACCCCGTGATGTTTTTCTCACTCCTACTAGTGAATGTAATGTAACACACACCCATACAATGCGCACCACCCCGTGATGTTTTTCTCACTCCTACTAGTGAATCTAATGTAACACACACCCATACAATGCGCACCAGCCCGTGATGTTTTTCTCACTCCTACTAGTGAATATAATGTAACACACACCCATACAATGCGCACCACTCCGTGATAATTTTCTCACTCCTACTAGTGAATCTAATGTAACACACACCCATACAATGCGCACCACCCCGTGATGTTTTTCTCACTCCTACTAGTGAATGTAATGTAACACACACCCATACAATGCGCACCACCCCGTGATGTTTTTCTCACTCCTACTAGTGAATCTAATGTAACAAACACCCATACAATGCGCACCACCCCGTGATGTTTTTCTCACTCCTACTAGTGAATGTAATGTAACACACACCCATACAATGCGCACCACCCCGTGATGTTTTTCTCACTCCTACTAGTGAATGTAATGTAACACACACCCATACAATGCGCACCACCCCGTGATGTTTTTCTCACTCCTACTAGTGAATGTAATGTAACACACACCCATACAATGCGCACCACCCCCTGATGTTTTTCTCACTCCTACTAGTGAATCTAATGTAACACACACCCATACAATGCGCACCACCCCGTGATGTTTTTCTCACTCCTACTAGTGAATGTAATGTAACACACCCCCATACAATGCGCACCACCCCGTGATGTTTTTCTCACTCCTACTAGTGAATGTAATGTAACACACACCCATACAATGCGCACCACCCCGTGATGTTTTTCTCACTCCTACTAGTGAATGTAATGTAACACACACCCATACAATGCGCACCACCCCGTGATGTTTTTCTCACTTCTACTAGTGAATCTAATGTAACAAACACACATACAATGCGCACCACCCCGTGATGTTTTTCTCACTCCTACTAGTGAATCTAATGTAACACACACCCATACAGTGCGCACCACCCCGTGATGTTTTTCTCACTCCTACTAGTGAATGTAATGTAACACACACCCATACAGTGCGCACCACCCCGTGATGTTTTTCTCACTCCTACTAGTCAATGTAATGTAACACACACCCATACAGTGCGCACCACCCCGTGATGTTTTTCTCACTCCTACTAGTGAATGTAATGTAACACACACCCATACAGTGCGCACCACCCCGTGATGTTTTTCTCACTCCTACTAGTGAATGTAATGTAACACACACCCATACAGTGCGCACCACCCCGTGATGATTTTCTCACTCCTACTAGTGAATCTAATGTAACAAACACCCATACAATGCGCACCACCCCGTGATGTTTTTCTCACTCCTACTAGTGAATGTAATGTAACACACACCCATACAATGCGCACCACCCCGTGATGTTTTTCTCACTCCTACTAGTGAATGTAATGTAACACACACCCATACAATGCGCACCACCCCGTGATGTTTTTCTCACTCCTACTAGTGAATGTAATGTAACACACACCCATACAATGCGCACCACCCCGTGATGTTTTTCTCACTCCTACTAGTGAGTGTAATGTAACACACACCCATACAATGCGCACCACCCCGTGATGTTTTTCTCACTCCTACTAGTGAATGTACTGTAACACACACCCATACAATGCGCACCACCCCGTGATGTTTTTCTCACTCCTACTACTGAATGTAGTGTAACACACACCCATACAATGGGCACCACCCCGTGATGTTTTTCTCACTCCTACTAGTGAATGTAATGTAACACACACCCATACAATGCGCACCACCCCGTGATGTTTTTCTCACTCCTACTAGTGAATCTAATGTAACACACACCCATACAATGCGCACCACCCCGTGATGTTTTTCTCACTCCTACTAGTGAATCTAATGTAACACACACCCATACAATGCGCACCACCCCGTGATGTTTTTCTCACTCCTACTAGTGAATGTAATGTTACACACACCCATACAATGCGCACCACCCCGTGATGTTTTTCTCACTCCTCCTAGTGAATCTAATGTAACGCACACCCATACAACGTGCACCACCCCGTGATGTTTTTCTCACTCCTACTAGTGAATCTAATGTAACGCACACCCATACAATGCGCACCACCCCGTGATGTTTTTCTCACTGCTACTAGTGAATGTAATGTAAGGCACACCCATACAATGCGCACCACCCCGTGATGTTTTTCTCACTCCTACTAGTGAATGTAATGTAACACACACCCATACAATGCGCACCACCCCGTGATGTTTTTCTCACTCCTACTAGTTAATGTAATGTAACACACACCCATACAATGCGCACCACCCCATGATGTTTTTCTCACTCCTACTAGTGAATCTAATGTAACACACACCCATACAATGCGCACCACCACGTGATGTTTTTCTCACTGCTACTAGTGAATGTAGTGTAACACACACCCATACAATGCGCACCACCCCGTAATGTTTTTCTCACTGCTAGTAGTGAATGTAGTGTAACACACACCCATAAAATGCGCACCACCCCGTGATGTTTTTCTCACTCCTACTAGTGAATGTAATGTAACACACACCCATACAATGCGCACCACCCCGTGATGTTTTTCTCACTCCTACTAGTGAATGTAATGTAACACACACCCATACAATGCGCACCACCCCGTGATGTTTTTCTCACTCCTACTAGTGAATGTAGTGTAACACACACCCATACATTGCCCACCACCCCATGATGTTTTTCTCACTGCTAGTAGTGAATGTAGTGTAACACACACCCATACAATGCGCACCACCCCGTGATGTTTTTCTCACTCCTACTAGTGAATGTATTGTAACACACACCCATACGATGCGCACCACCCCGTGATGATTTTCTCACTCCTACTAGTGAATCTAATGTAACAAACACCCATACAATGCGCACCACCCCGTGATGTTTTTCTCACTCCTACTAGTGAATGTAATGTAACAAACACCCATACAATGCGCACCACCCGGTGATGTTTTTCTCACTCCTACTAGTGAATGTAATGTAACACACACCCATACAATGCGCACCACCCCGTGATGTTTTTCTCACTCCTACTAGTGAATCTAATGTAACAAACACCCATACAATGCGCACCACCACGTGATGTTTTTCTCACTCCTACTAGTGAATGTAATGTAACACACACCCATACAATGCGCACCACCCCGTGATGTTTTTCTCACTCCTACTAGTGAATCTAATGTAACACACACCCATACAATGTGCACCACCCCGTGATGTTTTTCTCACTCCTACTAGTGAATATAATGTAACACACACCCATACAATGCGCACCACCCCGTGATGATTTTCTCACTCCTACTAGTGAATGTAATGTAACACATACCCATACAATGCGCACCACCCCGTGATGTTTTTCTCACTGCTACTAGTGAATGTAATGTAACACACACCCATACAATGCGCACCACCCCGTGATGTTTTTCTCACTCCTACTAGTGAATGTAATGTAACACACACCCATACAATGCGCACCACCCCGTGATGTTTTTCTCACTCCTTCTAGTGAATCTAATGTAACACACCCCCATACAATGCGCACCATCCCGTGATGATTTTCTCACTCCTACTAGTGAATCTAATGTAACAAACACCCATACAATGCGCACCACCCCGTGATGTTTTTCTCACTCCTAATAGTGTATGTAATGTAACACACACCCATACAATAATGCACCAACCCGTGATGTTTTTCTCACTCCTACTAGTGAATCTAATGTAACACACACCCATACAATGCGCACCACCCCGTGATGTTTTTCTCACTCCTACTAGTGAATATAATGTAACACACACGCATACAATGCGCACCACCACGTGATGTTTTTCTCACTCCTACTAGTGAATGTAATGTAACACACACCCATACAATGCGCACCACCCCGTGATGATTTTCTCACTCCTACTAGTGAATCTAATGTAACAAACTCCCATACAATGCGCACCACCCGTGATGTTTTTCTCACTCCTACTAGTGAATGTAATGTAACACACACCCATACAATGCGCACCACCCCGTGATGTTTTTCTCACTCCTACTAGTGAATGTAATGTAACACACACCCATACAATGCGCACCACCCCGTGATGTTTTTCACACTCCTACTAGTGAATGTAATGTAACACACACCCATACAAGGCGCACCACCCCGTGATGTTTTTCTCACTCCTACTAGTGAATGTAATGTAACACACACCCATACAATGCGCACCACCCCGTGATGTTTTTCTCACTCCTACTAGTGAATCTAATGTAACACACACCCATACAATGCGCACCACCCCGTGATGTTTTTCTCACTCCTACTAGTGAATCTAATGTAACACACACCCATACAATGCGCACCACCCCGTGATGTTTTTCTCACTCCTACTAGTGAATGTAATGTAACAAACACCCATACAATGCGCACCACCCCGTGATGTTTTTCTCACTCCTACTAGTGAATCTAATGTAACACACACCCATACAATGCGCACCACCCCGTTATGTTTTTCTCACTCCTACTAGTGAATCTAATGTAACACACACCCATACAATGCGCACCACCCCGTGATGTTTTTCTCACTCCTACTAGTGAATGTAATGTTACACACACCCATACAATGCGCACCACCCCGTGATGTTTTTCTCACTCCTACTAGTGAATCTAATGTAACGCACACCCATACAATGCGCACCACCCCGTGATGTTTTTCTCACTCCTACTAGTGAATCTAATGTAACGCACACACATACAATGCGCACCACCCCGTGATGCTTTTCTTACTCCTACTAGTGAATGTAATGTAACGCACACCCATACAATGCGCACCACCCCGTGATGTTTTTCTCACTGCTACTAGTGAATGTAATGTAACGCACACCCATACAATGCGCACCACCCCGTGATGTTTTTCTCACTCCTACTAGTGAATGTAATGTAACGCACACCCATACAATGCGCACCACCCCGTGATGTTTCTCTCACTCCTACTAGTGAATCTAATGTAACACACTCCCATACAATGAGCACCACCCTGTGATGTTTCTCTCACTCCTACTAGTGAATCTAATGTAACACACACCCATACAATGCCCACCACCCCGTGATGATTCTCTCACTCCTACTAGTGAATGTAATGTAACACACACCCATACAATGCGCACCACCCCGTGATGTTTTTCTCACTCCTACTAGTGAATGTAATGTAACACACACCCATACAATGCGCACCACCCCGTGATGTTTTTCTCACTCCTACTAGTGAATGTAGTGTAACACACACCCATACAATGCGCACCACCCCGTGATGTTTTTCTCACTCCTACTACTGAATGTAGTGTAACACACACCCATACAATGCGCACCACCCCGTGATGTTTTTCTCACTGCTAGTAGTGAATGTAGTGTAACACACACCCATACAATGCGCACCACCCCGTGATGTTTTTCTCACTCCTACTACTGAATGTAGTGTAACACACACCCATACAATGCGCACCACCCCGTGATGTTTTTCTCACTGCTAGTAGTGAATGTAGTGTAACACACACCCATACAATGCGCACCATCCCGTGATGTTTTTCTCACTCCTACTAGTGAATGTAATGTAACACACACCCATACAATGCGCACCACCCCGTGATGTTTTTCTCACTCCTACTAGTGAATGTAATGTAACACACACCCATACAATGCGCACCACCCCGTGATGTTTTTCTCACTCCTACTAGTGAATGTAGTGTAACACACACCCATACAATGCGCAACACCCCGTGATGTTTTTCTCACTGCTAGTAGTGAATGTAGTGTAACACAGACCCATACAATGCCCACCATCCCATGATGTTTTTCTCACTGCTAGTAGTGAATGTAGTGTAACACACACCCATACAATGCGCACCACCCGTGATGTTTTTCTCACTCCTACTAGTGAATGTATTGTAACACACACCCATACGATGCGCACCACCCCGTGATGATTTTCTCACTCCTACTAGTGAATCTAATGTAACAAACACCCATACAATGCGCACCATCCCGTGATGTTTTTCTCACTCCTACTAGTGAATGTAATGTAACAAACACCCATACAATGCGCACCACCCGGTGATGTTTTTCTCACTCCTACTAGTGAATGTAATGTAACACACACCCATACAATGCGCACCACCCCGTGATGTTTTTCTCACTCCTACTAGTGAATCTAATGTAACAAACACCCATACAATGCGCACCACCACGTGATGTTTTTCTCACTCCTACTAGTGAATGTAATGTAACACACACCCATACAATGCGCACCACCCCGTGATGTTTTTCTCACTCCTACTAGTGAATCTAATGTAACACACACCCATACAATGTGCACCACCCCGTGATGTTTTTCTCACTCCTACTAGTGAATATAATGTAACACACACCCATACAATGCGCACCACCCCGTGATGATTTTCTCACTCCTACTAGTGAATGTAATGTAACACATACCCATACAATGGGCACCACCCCGTGATGTTTTTCTCACTGCTACTAGTGAATGTAATGTAACACACACCCATACAATGCGCACCACCCCGTGATGTTTTTCTCACTCCTACTAGTGATTGTACTGTAACACACACCCATACAATGCGCACCACCCCGTGATGTTTTTCTCACTCCTACTAGTGAATCTAATGTAACACACCCCCATACAATGCGCACCATCCCGTGATGTTTCTCTCACTCCTACTAGTGAATCTAATGTAACAAACACCCATACAATGCGCACCACCCCGTGATGTTTTTCTCACTCCTAATAGTGTATGTAATGTAACACACACCCATACAATGCGCACCAACCCGTGATGTTTTTCTCACTCCTACTAGTGAATCTAATGTAACACACACCCATACAATGCGCACCACCCCGTGATGTTTTTCTCACTCCTACTAGTGAATATAATGTAACACACACCCATACAATGCGCACCACCACGTGATGTTTTTCTCACTCCTACTAGTGAATGTAATGTAACACACACCCATACAATGCGCACCACCCCGTGATGATTTTCTCACTCCTAATAGTGAATCTAATGTAACAAACACCCATACAATGCGCACCACCCCGTGATGTTTTTCTCACTCCTACTAGTGAATGTAAAGTAACACACACCCATACAATGCGCACCACCCCGTGATGTTTTTCTCACTCCTACTAGTGAATGTAATGTAACACACACCCATACAATGCGCACCACCCCGTGATGTTTTTCTCACTCCTACTAGTGAATGTAATGTAACACACACCCATACAATGCGCACCACCCCGTGATGTTTTTCTCACTCCTACTAATGAATGCAATGTAACACACACCCATACAATGCGCACCACCCCGTGATGTTTTTCTCACTCCTACTAGTGAATCTAATGTAACACACACCCATACAATGCGCACCACCCCGTGATGTTTTTCTCACTCCTACTAGTGAATGTAATGTAACACACACCCATACAATGCGCACCACCCCGTGATGTTTTTCTCACTCCTACTAGTGAATGTAATGTAACACACACCCATACAATGCGCACCACCCCGTGATGTTTTTCTCACTCCTACTAGTGAATCTAATGTAACACACACCCATACAATGCGCACCACCCCGTGATGTTTTTCTCACTCCTACTAGTGAATCTAATGTAACACACACCCATACAATGCGCACCACCCCGTGATGTTTTTCTCACTCCTACTAGTGAATGTAATGTTACACACACCCATACAATGCGCACCACCCCGTGATGTTTTTCTCACTCCTACTAGTGAATCTAATGTAACGCACACCCATACAATGCGCACCACCCCGTGATGTTTTTCTCACTCCTACTAGTGAATCTAATGTAACGCACACACATACAATGCGCACCACCCCGTGATGCTTTTCTTACTCCTACTAGTGAATGTAATGTAACGCACACCCATACAATGCGCACCACCCCGTGATGTTTTTCTCACTGCTACTAGTGAATGTAATGTAACGCACACCCATACAATGCGCACCACCCCGTGATGTTTTTCTCACTCCTACTAGTGAATGTAATGTAACGCACACGCATACAATGCGCACCTCCCCGTGATGTTTCTCTCACTCCTACTAGTGAATCTAATGTAACACACACCCATACAATGAGCACCACCCCGTGATGTTTCTCTCACTCCTACTAGTGAATCTAATGTAACACACACCCATACAATGCCCACCACTCCGTGATGATTCTCTCACTCCTACTAGTGAATGTAATGTAACACACACCCATACAATGCGCACCACCCCGTGATGTTTTTCTCACTCCTACTAGTGAATGTAATGTAACACACACCCATACAATGCGCACCACCCCGTGATGTTTTTCTCACTCCTACTAGTGAATGTAGTGTAACACACACCCATACAATGCGCACCACCCCGTGATGTTTTTCTCACTCCTACTACTGAATGTAGTGTAACACACACCCATACAATGCGCACCACCCCGTGATGTTTTTCTCACTGCTAGTAGTGAATGTAGTGTAACACACACCCATACAATGCGCACCACCCCGTGATGTTTTTCTCACTCCTACTAGTGAATGTAATGTAACACACAGCCATACAATGCGCACCACCCCGTGATGTTTTTCTCACTCCTACTAGTGAATGTAATGTAACACACACCCATACAATGCGCACCACCCCGTGATGTTTTTCTCACTCCTAGTAGTGAATGTAGTGTAACACACACCCATACAATGCGCAACATCCCGTGATGTTTTTCTCACTGCTAGTAGTGAATGTAGTGTAACACACACCCATACAATGCGCACGACCCCGTGATGATTTTCTCACTCCTACTAGTGAATCTAATGTAACAAACACCCATACAATGCGCACCACCCCGTGATGTTTTTCTCACTCCTACTAGTGAATGTAATGTAACAAACACCCATACAATGCGCACCACCCCGTGATGTTTTTCTCACTCCTACTAGTGAATGTAATGTAACACACACCCATACAATGCGCACCACCCCGTGATGTTTTTCTCACTCCTACTAGTGAATCTAATGTACACACCCCCATACAATGCGCACCATCCCGTGATGATTTTCTCACTCCTACTAGTGAATCTAATGTAACAAACACCCATACAATGCGCACCACCCCGTGATGTTTTTCTCACTCCTAATAGTGTATGTAATGTAACACACACCCATACAATGCGCACCAACCCGTGATGTTTTTCTCACTCCTACTAGTGAATCTAATGTAACACACACCCATACAATGCGCACCACCCCGTGATGTTTTTCTCACTCCTACTAGTGAATATAATGTAACACACACCCATACAATGCGCACCACCACGTGATGTTTTTCTCACTCCTACTAGTGAATGTAATGTAACACACACCCATACAATGCGCACCACCCCGTGATGTTTTTCTCACTCCTACTAGTGAATGTAATGTAACACACACCCATACAATGCCCACCACTCCGTGATGATTCTCTCACTCCTACTAGTGAATGTAATGTAACACACACCCATACAATGCGCACCACCCCGTGATGTTTTTCTCACTCCTACTAGTGAATGTAATGTAACACACAGCCATACAATGCGCACCACCCCGTGATGTTTTTCTCACTCCTACTAGTGAATGTAATGTAACAAACACCCATACAATGCGCACCACCCCGTGATGTTTTTCTCACTCCTACTAGTGAATGTAATGTAACACACACCCATACAATGCGCACCACCCCGTGATGTTTTTCTCACTCCTACTAGTGAATCTAATGTACACACCCCCATACAATGCGCACCATCCCGTGATGATTTTCTCACTCCTACTAGTGAATCTAATGTAACAAACACCCATACAATGCGCACCACCCCGTGATGTTTTTCTCACTCCTAATAGTGTATGTAATGTAACACACACCCATACAATGCGCACCAACCCGTGATGTTTTTCTCACTCCTACTAGTGAATCTAATGTAACACACACCCATACAATGCGCACCACCCCGTGATGTTTTTCTCACTCCTACTAGTGAATATAATGTAACACACACCCATACAATGCGCACCACCACGTGATGTTTTTCTCACTCCTACTAGTGAATGTAATGTAACACACACCCATACAATGCGCACCACCCCGTGATGTTTTTCTCACTCCTACTAGTGAATGTAATGTAACACACACCCATACAATGCGCACCACCCCGTGATGTTTTTCTCACTCCTACTAGTGAATGTAATGTAACACACACCCATACAAGGCGCACCACCCCGTGATGTTTTTCTCACTCCTACTAATGAATGCAATGTAACACACACCCATACAATGCGCACCACCCCGTGATGTTTTTCTCACTCCTACTAGTGAATCTAATGTAACACACACCCATACAATGCGCACCACCCCGTGATGTTTTTCTCACTCCTACTAGTGAATGTAATGTAACACACACCCATACAATGCGCACCACCCCGTGATGTTTTTCTCACTCCTACTAGTGAATGTAATGTAACACACACCCATACAATGCGCACCACCCCGTGATGTTTTTCTCACTCCTACTAGTGAATCTAATGTAACACACACCCATACAATGCGCACCACCCCGTGATGTTTTTCTCACTCCTACTAGTGAATCTAATGTAACACACACCCATACAATGCGCACCACCCCGTGATGTTTTTCTCACTCCTACTAGTGAATGTAATGTTACACACACCCATACAATGCGCACCACCCCGTGATGTTTTTCTCACTCCTACTAGTGAATCTAATGTAACGCACACCCATACAATGCGCACCACCCCGTGATGTTTTTCTCACTCCTACTAGTGAATCTAATGTAACGCACACACATACAATGCGCACCACCCCGTGATGCTTTTCTTACTCCTACTAGTGAATGTAATGTAACGCACACCCATACAATGCGCACCACCCCGTGATGTTTTTCTCACTGCTACTAGTGAATGTAATGTAACGCACAGCCATACAATGCGCACCACCCCGTGATGTTTTTCTCACTCCTACTAGTGAATGTAATGTAACGCACACGCATACAATGCGCACCTCCCCGTGATGTTTCTCTCACTCCTACTAGTGAATCTAATGTAACACACACCCATACAATGAGCACCACCCCGTGATGTTTCTCTCACTCCTACTAGTGAATCTAATGTAACACACACCCATACAATGCCCACCACTCCGTGATGATTCTCTCACTCCTACTAGTGAATGTAATGTAACACACCCCCATACAATGCGCACCATCCCGTGATGTTTCTCTCACTCCTACTAGTGAATCTAATGTAACAAACACCCATACAATGCGCACCACCCCGTGATGTTTTTCTCACTCCTAATAGTGTATGTAATGTAACACACACCCATACAATGCGCACCAACCCGTGATGTTTTTCTCACTCCTACTAGTGAATCTAATGTAACACACACCCATACAATGCGCACCACCCCGTGATGTTTTTCTCACTCCTACTAGTGAATATAATGTAACACACACCCATACAATGCGCACCACCACGTGATGTTTTTCTCACTCCTACTAGTGAATGTAATGTAACACACACCCATACAATGCGCACCACCCCGTGATGATTTTCTCACTCCTAATAGTGAATCTAATGTAACAAACACCCATACAATGCGCACCACCCCGTGATGTTTTTCTCACTCCTACTAGTGAATGTAAAGTAACACACACCCATACAATGCGCACCACCCCGTGATGTTTTTCTCACTCCTACTAGTGAATGTAATGTAACACACACCCATACAATGCGCACCACCCCGTGATGTTTTTCTCACTCCTACTAGTGAATGTAATGTAACACACACCCATACAATGCGCACCACCCCGTGATGTTTTTCTCACTCCTACTAATGAATGCAATGTAACACACACCCATACAATGCGCACCACCCCGTGATGTTTTTCTCACTCCTACTAGTGAATCTAATGTAACACACACCCATACAATGCGCACCACCCCGTGATGTTTTTCTCACTCCTACTAGTGAATGTAATGTAACACACACCCATACAATGCGCACCACCCCGTGATGTTTTTCTCACTCCTACTAGTGAATGTAATGTAACACACACCCATACAATGCGCACCACCCCGTGATGTTTTTCTCACTCCTACTAGTGAATCTAATGTAACACACACCCATACAATGCGCACCACCCCGTGATGTTTTTCTCACTCCTACTAGTGAATCTAATGTAACACACACCCATACAATGCGCACCACCCCGTGATGTTTTTCTCACTCCTACTAGTGAATGTAATGTTACACACACCCATACAATGCGCACCACCCCGTGATGTTTTTCTCACTCCTACTAGTGAATCTAATGTAACGCACACCCATACAATGCGCACCACCCCGTGATGTTTTTCTCACTCCTACTAGTGAATCTAATGTAACGCACACACATACAATGCGCACCACCCCGTGATGCTTTTCTTACTCCTACTAGTGAATGTAATGTAACGCACACCCATACAATGCGCACCACCCCGTGATGTTTTTCTCACTGCTACTAGTGAATGTAATGTAACGCACACCCATACAATGCGCACCACCCCGTGATGTTTTTCTCACTCCTACTAGTGAATGTAATGTAACGCACACGCATACAATGCGCACCTCCCCGTGATGTTTCTCTCACTCCTACTAGTGAATCTAATGTAACACACACCCATACAATGAGCACCACCCCGTGATGTTTCTCTCACTCCTACTAGTGAATCTAATGTAACACACACCCATACAATGCCCACCACTCCGTGATGATTCTCTCACTCCTACTAGTGAATGTAATGTAACACACACCCATACAATGCGCACCACCCCGTGATGTTTTTCTCACTCCTACTAGTGAATGTAATGTAACACACACCCATACAATGCGCACCACCCCGTGATGTTTTTCTCACTCCTACTAGTGAATGTAGTGTAACACACACCCATACAATGCGCACCACCCCGTGATGTTTTTCTCACTCCTACTACTGAATGTAGTGTAACACACACCCATACAATGCGCACCACCCCGTGATGTTTTTCTCACTGCTAGTAGTGAATGTAGTGTAACACACACCCATACAATACGAACCACCCCGTGATGTTTTTCTCACTCCTACTAGTGAATGTAATATAACACACAGCCATACAATGCGCACCACCCCGTGATGTTTTTCTCACTCCTACTAGTGAATGTAATGTAACACACACCCATACAATGCGCACCACCCCGTGATGTTTTTCTCACTCCTAGTAGTGAATGTAGTGTAACACACACCCATACAATGCGCAACATCCCGTGATGTTTTTCTCACTGCTAGTAGTGAATGTAGTGTAACACACACCCATACAATGCGCATCTACCGTGATGTTTTTCTCACTCCTACTAGTGAATGTATTGTAACACACACCCATACAATGCGCACGACCCCGTGATGATTTTCTCACTCCTACTAGTGAATCTAATGTAACAAACACCCATACAATGCGCACCACCCCGTGATGTTTTTCTCACTCCTACTAGTGAATGTAATGTAACAAACACCCATACAATGCGCACCACCCCGTGATGTTTTTCTCACTCCTACTAGTGAATGTAATGTAACACACACCCATACAATGCGCACCACCCCGTGATGTTTTTCTCACTCCTACTAGTGAATCTAATGTACACACCCCCATACAATGCGCACCATCCCGTGATGATTTTCTCACTCCTACTAGTGAATCTAATGTAACAAACACCCATACAATGCGCACCACCCCGTGATGTTTTTCTCACTCCTAATAGTGTATGTAATGTAACACACACCCATACAATGCGCACCAACCCGTGATGTTTTTCTCACTCCTACTAGTGAATCTAATGTAACACACACCCATACAATGCGCACCACCCCGTGATGTTTTTCTCACTCCTACTAGTGAATATAATGTAACACACACCCATACAATGCGCACCACCACGTGATGTTTTTCTCACTCCTACTAGTGAATGTAATGTAACACACACCCATACAATGCGCACCACCCCGTGATGTTTTTCTCACTCCTACTAGTGAATGTAATGTAACACACACCCATACAATGCGCACCACCCCGTGATGTTTTTCTCACTCCTACTAGTGAATGTAATGTAACACACACCCATACAAGGCGCACCACCCCGTGATGTTTTTCTCACTCCTACTAATGAATGCAATGTAACACACACCCATACAATGCGCACCACCCCGTGATGTTTTTCTCACTCCTACTAGTGAATCTAATGTAACACACACCCATACAATGCGCACCACCCCGTGATGTTTTTCTCACTCCTACTAGTGAATGTAATGTAACACACACCCATACAATGCGCACCACCCCGTGATGTTTTTCTCACTCCTACTAGTGAATGTAATGTAACACACACCCATACAATGCGCACCACCCCGTGATGTTTTTCTCACTCCTACTAGTGAATCTAATGTAACACACACCCATACAATGCGCACCACCCCGTGATGTTTTTCTCACTCCTACTAGTGAATCTAATGTAACACACACCCATACAATGCGCACCACCCCGTGATGTTTTTCTCACTCCTACTAGTGAATGTAATGTTACACACACCCATACAATGCGCACCACCCCGTGATGTTTTTCTCACTCCTACTAGTGAATCTAATGTAACGCACACCCATACAATGCGCACCACCCCGTGATGTTTTTCTCACTCCTACTAGTGAATCTAATGTAACGCACACACATACAATGCGCACCACCCCGTGATGCTTTTCTTACTCCTACTAGTGAATGTAATGTAACGCACACCCATACAATGCGCACCACCCCGTGATGTTTTTCTCACTGCTACTAGTGAATGTAATGTAACGCACACCCATACAATGCGCACCACCCCGTGATGTTTTTCTCACTCCTACTAGTGAATGTAATGTAACGCACACGCATACAATGCGCACCTCCCCGTGATGTTTCTCTCACTCCTACTAGTGAATCTAATGTAACACACACCCATACAATGAGCACCACCCCGTGATGTTTCTCTCACTCCTACTAGTGAATCTAATGTAACACACACCCATACAATGCCCACCACTCCGTGATGATTCTCTCACTCCTACTAGTGAATGTAATGTAACACACACCCATACAATGCGCACCACCCCGTGATGTTTTTCTCACTCCTACTAGTGAATGTAATGTAACACACACCCATACAATGCGCACCACCCCGTGATGTTTTTCTCACTCCTACTAGTGAATGTAGTGTAACACACACCCATACAATGCGCACCACCCCGTGATGTTTTTCTCACTCCTACTACTGAATGTAGTGTAACACACACACATACAATGCGCACCACCCCGTGATGTTTTTCTCACTGCTAGTAGTGAATGTAGTGTAACACACACCCATACAATGCGCACCACCCCGTGATGTTTTTCTCACTCCTACTAGTGAATGTAATGTAACACACAGCCATACAATGCGCACCACCCCGTGATGTTTTTCTCACTCCTACTAGTGAATGTAATGTAACACACACCCATACAATGCGCACCACCCCGTGATGTTTTTCTCACTCCTAGTAGTGAATGTAGTGTAACACACACCCATACAATGCGCAACACCCCGTGATGTTTTTCTCACTGCTAGTAGTGAATGTAGTGTAACACACACCCATACAATGCGCATCTACCGTGATGTTTTTCTCACTCCTACTAGTGAATGTATTGTAACACACACCCATACAATGCGCACGACCCCGTGATGATTTTCTCACTCCTACTAGTGAATCTAATGTAACAAACACCCATACAATGCGCACCACCCCGTGATGTTTTTCTCACTCCTACTAGTGAATGTAATGTAACAAACACCCATACAATGCGCACCACCCCGTGATGTTTTTCTCACTCCTACTAGTGAATGTAATGTAACACACACCCATACAATGCGCACCACCCCGTGATGTTTTTCTCACTCCTACTAGTGAATCTAATGTAACAAACACCCATACAATGCGCACCACCCCGTGATGTTTTTCTCACTCCTACTAGTGAATGTAATGTAACACACACCCATACAATGCGCACCACCCCGTGATGTTTTTCTCACTCCTACTAGTGAATCTAATGTAACACACACCCATACAATGCGCACCACCCCGTGATGTTTTTCTCACTCCTACTAGTGAATATAATGTAACACACACCCATACAATGCGCACCACCCCGTGATAATTTTCTCACTCCTACTAGTGAATCTAATGTAACACACACCCATACAATGCGCACCACCCCGTGATGTTTTTCTCACTCCTACTAGTGAATGTAATGTAACACACACCCATACAATGCGCACCACCCCGTGATGTTTTTCTCACTCCTACTAGTGAATCTAATGTAACAAACACCCATACAATGCGCACCACCCCGTGATGTTTTTCTCACTCCTACTAGTGAATGTAATGTAACACACACCCATACAATGCGCACCACCCCGTGATGTTTTTCTCACTCCTACTAGTGAATGTAATGTAACACACACCCATACAATGCGCACCACCCCGTGATGTTTTTCTCACTCCTACTAGTGAATGTAATGTAACACACACCCATACAATGCGCACCACCCCGTGATGTTTTTCTCACTCCTACTAGTGAATCTAATGTAACACACACCCATACAATGCGCACCACCCCGTGATGTTTTTCTCACTCCTACTAGTGAATGTAATGTAACACACACCCATACAATGCGCACCACCCCGTGATGTTTTTCTCACTCCTACTAGTGAATGTAATGTAACACACACCCATACAATGCGCACCACCCCGTGATGTTTTTCTCACTCCTACTAGTGAATCTAATGTAACACACACCCATACAATGCGCACCACCCCGTGATGTTTTTCTCACTCCTACTAGTGAATCTAATGTAACACACACCCATACAATGCGCACCACCCCGTGATGTTTTTCTCACTCCTACTAGTGAATGTAATGTTACACACACCCATACAATGCGCACCACCCCGTGATGTTTTTCTCACTCCTAATAGTGAATCTAATGTAACGCACACCCATACAATGCGCACCACCCCGTGATGTTTTTCTCACTCCTACTAGTGAATCTAATGTAACGCACACACATACAATGCGCACCACCCCGTGATGCTTTTCTTACTCCTACTAGTGAATGTAATGTAACGCACACCCATACAATGCGCACCACCCCGTGATGTTTTTCTCACTGCTACTAGTGAATGTAATGTAACGCACACCCATACAATGCGCACCACCCCGTGATGTTTTTCTCACTCCTACTAGTGAATGTAATGTAACGCACACGCATACAATGCGCACCTCCCCGTGATGTTTCTCTCACTCCTACTAGTGAATCTAATGTAACACACACCCATACAATGAGCACCACCCCGTGATGTTTCTCTCACTCCTACTAGTGAATCTAATGTAACACACACCCATACAATGCCCACCACTCCGTGATGATTCTCTCACTCCTACTAGTGAATGTAATGTAACACACACCCATACAATGCGCACCACCCCGTGATGTTTTTCTCACTCCTACTAGTGAATGTAATGTAACACACACCCATACAATGCGCACCACCCCGTGATGTTTTTCTCACTCCTACTAGTGAATGTAGTGTAACACACACCCATACAATGCGCACCACCCCGTGATGTTTTTCTCACTCCTACTACTGAATGTAGTGTAACACACACCCATACAATGCGCACCACCCCGTGATGTTTTTCTCACTGCTAGTAGTGAATGTAGTGTAACACACACCCATACAATACGAACCACCCCGTGATGTTTTTCTCACTCCTACTAGTGAATGTAATATAACACACAGCCATACAATGCGCACCACCCCGTGATGTTTTTCTCACTCCTACTAGTGAATGTAATGTAACACACACCCATACAATGCGCACCACCCCGTGATGTTTTTCTCACTCCTAGTAGTGAATGTAGTGTAACACACACCCATACAATGCGCAACATCCCGTGATGTTTTTCTCACTGCTAGTAGTGAATGTAGTGTAACACACACCCATACAATGCGCATCTACCGTGATGTTTTTCTCACTCCTACTAGTGAATGTATTGTAACACACACCCATACAATGCGCACGACCCCGTGATGATTTTCTCACTCCTACTAGTGAATCTAATGTAACAAACACCCATACAATGCGCACCACCCCGTGATGTTTTTCTCACTCCTACTAGTGAATGTAATGTAACAAACACCCATACAATGCGCACCACCCCGTGATGTTTTTCTCACTCCTACTAGTGAATGTAATGTAACACACACCCATACAATGCGCACCACCCCGTGATGTTTTTCTCACTCCTACTAGTGAATCTAATGTACACACCCCCATACAATGCGCACCATCCCGTGATGATTTTCTCACTCCTACTAGTGAATCTAATGTAACAAACACCCATACAATGCGCACCACCCCGTGATGTTTTTCTCACTCCTAATAGTGTATGTAATGTAACACACACCCATACAATGCGCACCAACCCGTGATGTTTTTCTCACTCCTACTAGTGAATCTAATGTAACACACACCCATACAATGCGCACCACCCCGTGATGTTTTTCTCACTCCTACTAGTGAATATAATGTAACACACACCCATACAATGCGCACCACCACGTGATGTTTTTCTCACTCCTACTAGTGAATGTAATGTAACACACACCCATACAATGCGCACCACCCCGTGATGTTTTTCTCACTCCTACTAGTGAATGTAATGTAACACACACCCATACAATGCGCACCACCCCGTGATGTTTTTCTCACTCCTACTAGTGAATGTAATGTAACACACACCCATACAAGGCGCACCACCCCGTGATGTTTTTCTCACTCCTACTAATGAATGCAATGTAACACACACCCATACAATGCGCACCACCCCGTGATGTTTTTCTCACTCCTACTAGTGAATCTAATGTAACACACACCCATACAATGCGCACCACCCCGTGATGTTTTTCTCACTCCTACTAGTGAATGTAATGTAACACACACCCATACAATGCGCACCACCCCGTGATGTTTTTCTCACTCCTACTAGTGAATGTAATGTAACACACACCCATACAATGCGCACCACCCCGTGATGTTTTTCTCACTCCTACTAGTGAATCTAATGTAACACACACCCATACAATGCGCACCACCCCGTGATGTTTTTCTCACTCCTACTAGTGAATCTAATGTAACACACACCCATACAATGCGCACCACCCCGTGATGTTTTTCTCACTCCTACTAGTGAATGTAATGTTACACACACCCATACAATGCGCACCACCCCGTGATGTTTTTCTCACTCCTACTAGTGAATCTAATGTAACGCACACCCATACAATGCGCACCACCCCGTGATGTTTTTCTCACTCCTACTAGTGAATCTAATGTAACGCACACACATACAATGCGCACCACCCCGTGATGCTTTTCTTACTCCTACTAGTGAATGTAATGTAACGCACACCCATACAATGCGCACCACCCCGTGATGTTTTTCTCACTGCTACTAGTGAATGTAATGTAACGCACACCCATACAATGCGCACCACCCCGTGATGTTTTTCTCACTCCTACTAGTGAATGTAATGTAACGCACACGCATACAATGCGCACCTCCCCGTGATGTTTCTCTCACTCCTACTAGTGAATCTAATGTAACACACACCCATACAATGAGCACCACCCCGTGATGTTTCTCTCACTCCTACTAGTGAATCTAATGTAACACACACCCATACAATGCCCACCACTCCGTGATGATTCTCTCACTCCTACTAGTGAATGTAATGTAACACACACCCATACAATGCGCACCACCCCGTGATGTTTTTCTCACTCCTACTAGTGAATGTAATGTAACACACACCCATACAATGCGCACCACCCCGTGATGTTTTTCTCACTCCTACTAGTGAATGTAGTGTAACACACACCCATACAATGCGCACCACCCCGTGATGTTTTTCTCACTCCTACTACTGAATGTAGTGTAACACACACACATACAATGCGCACCACCCCGTGATGTTTTTCTCACTGCTAGTAGTGAATGTAGTGTAACACACACCCATACAATGCGCACCACCCCGTGATGTTTTTCTCACTCCTACTAGTGAATGTAATGTAACACACAGCCATACAATGCGCACCACCCCGTGATGTTTTTCTCACTCCTACTAGTGAATGTAATGTAACACACACCCATACAATGCGCACCACCCCGTGATGTTTTTCTCACTCCTAGTAGTGAATGTAGTGTAACACACACCCATACAATGCGCAACACCCCGTGATGTTTTTCTCACTGCTAGTAGTGAATGTAGTGTAACACACACCCATACAATGCGCATCTACCGTGATGTTTTTCTCACTCCTACTAGTGAATGTATTGTAACACACACCCATACAATGCGCACGACCCCGTGATGATTTTCTCACTCCTACTAGTGAATCTAATGTAACAAACACCCATACAATGCGCACCACCCCGTGATGTTTTTCTCACTCCTACTAGTGAATGTAATGTAACACACACCCATACAATGCGCACCACCCCGTGATGTTTTTCTCACTCCTACTAGTGAATCTAATGTAACAAACACCCATACAATGCGCACCACCCCGTGATGTTTTTCTCACTCCTACTAGTGAATGTAATGTAACACACACCCATACAATGCGCACCACCCCGTGATGTTTTTCTCACTCCTACTAGTGAATCTAATGTAACACACACCCATACAATGCGCACCACCCCGTGATGTTTTTCTCACTCCTACTAGTGAATATAATGTAACACACACCCATACAATGCGCACCACCCCGTGATAATTTTCTCACTCCTACTAGTGAATCTAATGTAACACACACCCATACAATGCGCACCACCCCGTGATGTTTTTCTCACTCCTACTAGTGAATGTAATGTAACACACACCCATACAATGCGCACCACCCCGTGATGTTTTTCTCACTCCTACTAGTGAATCTAATGTAACAAACACCCATACAATGCGCACCACCCCGTGATGTTTTTCTCACTCCTACTAGTGAATGTAATGTAACACACACCCATACAATGCGCACCACCCCGTGATGTTTTTCTCACTCCTACTAGTGAATGTAATGTAACACACACCCATACAATGCGCACCACCCCGTGATGTTTTTCTCACTCCTACTAGTGAATGTAATGTAACACACACCCATACAATGCGCACCACCCCGTGATGTTTTTCTCACTCCTACTAGTGAATCTAATGTAACACACACCCATACAATGCGCACCACCCCGTGATGTTTTTCTCACTCCTACTAGTGAATGTAATGTAACACACACCCATACAATGCGCACCACCCCGTGATGTTTTTCTCACTCCTACTAGTGAATGTAATGTAACACACACCCATACAATGCGCACCACCCCGTGATGTTTTTCTCACTCCTACTAGTGAATCTAATGTAACACACACCCATACAATGCGCACCACCCCGTGATGTTTTTCTCACTCCTACTAGTGAATCTAATGTAACACACACCCATACAATGCGCACCACCCCGTGATGTTTTTCTCACTCCTAATAGTGAATCTAATGTAACGCACACCCATACAATGCGCACCACCCCGTGATGTTTTTCTCACTCCTACTAGTGAATCTAATGTAACGCACACACATACAATGCGCACCACCCCGTGATGCTTTTCTTACTCCTACTAGTGAATGTAATGTAACGCACACCCATACAATGCGCACCACCCCGTGATGTTTTTCTCACTGCTACTAGTGAATGTAATGTAACGCACACCCATACAATGCGCACCACCCCGTGATGTTTTTCTCACTCCTACTAGTGAATGTAATGTAACGCACACCCATACAATGCGCACCTCCCCGTGATGTTTCTCTCACTCCTACTAGTGAATCTAATGTAACACACACCCATACAATGAGCACCACCCCGTGATGATTCTCTCACTCCTACTAGTGAATCTAATGTAACACACACCCATACAATGCCCACCACTCCGTGATGATTCTCTCACTCCTACTAGTGAATGTAATGTAACACACACCCATGCAATGCGCACCACCCCGTGATGTTTTTCTCACTCCTACTAGTGAATGTAATGTAACACACACCCATACAATGCGCACCACCCCGTGATGTTTTTCTCACTCCTACTAGTGAATGTAGTGTAACACACACCCATACAATGCGCACCACCCCGTGATGTTTTTCTCACTCCTACTACTGAATGTAGTGTAACACACACCCATACAATGCGCACCACCCCGTGATGTTTTTCTCACTGCTAGTAGTGAATGTAGTGTAACACACACCCATACAATGCGCACCACCCCGTGATGTTTTTCTCACTCCTACTAGTGAATGTAATGTAACACACAGCCATACAATGCGCACCACCCCGTGATGTTTTTCTCACTCCTACTAGTGAATGTAATGTAACACACACCCATACAATGCGCACCACCCCGTGATGTTTTTCTCACTCCTAGTAGTGAATGTAGTGTAACACACACCCATACAATGCGCAACACCCCGTGATGTTTTTCTCACTGCTAGTAGTGAATGTAGTGTAACACACACCCATACAATGCGCATCTACCGTGATGTTTTTCTCACTCCTACTAGTGAATGTATTGTAACACACACCCATACAATGCGCACGACCCCGTGATGATTTTCTCACTCCTACTAGTGAATCTAATGTAACAAACACCCATACAATGCGCACCACCCCGTGATGTTTTTCTCACTCCTACTAGTGAATGTAATGTAACAAACACCCATACAATGCGCACCACCCCGTGATGTTTTTCTCACTCCTACTAGTGAATGTAATGTAACACACACCCATACAATGCGCACCACCCCGTGATGTTATTCTCACTCCTACTAGTGAATCTAATGTAACAAACACCCATACAATGCGCACCACCCCGTGATGTTTTTCTCACTCCTACTAGTGAATGTAATGTAACACACACCCATACAATGCGCACCACCCCGTGATGTTTTTCTCACTCCTACTAGTGAATCTAATGTAACACACACCCATACAATGCGCACCACCCCGTGATGTTTTTCTCACTCCTACTAGTGAATATAATGTAACACACACCCATACAATGCGCACCACCCCGTGATAATTTTCTCACTCCTACTAGTGAATCTAATGTAACACACACCCATACAATGCGCACCACCCCGTGATGTTTTTCTCACTCCTACTAGTGAATGTAATGTAACACACACCCATACAATGCGCACCACCCCGTGATGTTTTTCTCACTCCTACTAGTGAATCTAATGTAACAAACACCCATACAATGCGCACCACCCCGTGATGTTTTTCTCACTCCTACTAGTGAATGTAATGTAACACACACCCATACAATGCGCACCACCCCGTGATGTTTTTCTCACTCCTACTAGTGAATGTAATGTAACACACACCCATACAATGCGCACCACCCCGTGATGTTTTTCTCACTCCTACTAGTGAATGTAATGTAACACACACCCATACAATGCGCACCACCCCCTGATGTTTTTCTCACTCCTACTAGTGAATCTAATGTAACACACACCCATACAATGCGCACCACCCCGTGATGTTTTTCTCACTCCTACTAGTGAATGTAATGTAACACACCCCCATACAATGCGCACCACCCCGTGATGTTTTTCTCACTCCTACTAGTGAATGTAATGTAACACACACCCATACAATGCGCACCACCCCGTGATGTTTTTCTCACTCCTACTAGTGAATGTAATGTAACACACACCCATACAATGCGCACCACCCCGTGATGTTTTTCTCACTCCTACTAGTGAATCTAATGTAACAAACACACATACAATGCGCACCACCCCGTGATGTTTTTCTCACTCCTACTAGTGAATCTAATGTAACACACACCCATACAATGCGCACCACCCCGTGATGTTTTTCTCACTCCTACTAGTGAATGTAATGTAACACACACCCATACAGTGCGCACCACCCCGTGATGTTTTTCTCACTCCTACTAGTCAATGTAATGTAACACACACCCATACAGTGCGCACCACCCCGTGATGTTTTTCTCACTCCTACTAGTGAATGTAATGTAACACACACCCATACAGTGCGCACCACCCCGTGATGTTTTTCTCACTCCTACTAGTGAATGTAATGTAACACACACCCATACAGTGCGCACCACCCCGTGATGATTTTCTCACTCCTACTAGTGAATCTAATGTAACAAACACCCATACAATGCGCACCACCCCGTGATGTTTTTCTCACTCCTACTAGTGAATGTAATGTATCACACACCCATACAATGCGCACCACCCCGTGATGTTTTTCTCACTCCTACTAGTGAATGTAATGTAACACACACCCATACAATGCGCACCACCCCGTGATGTTTTTCTCACTCCTACTAGTGAATGTAATGTAACACACACCCATACAATGCGCACCACCCCGTGATGTTTTTCTCACTCCTACTAGTGAGTGTAATGTAACACACACCCATACAATGCGCACCACCCCGTGATGTTTTTCTCACTCCTACTAGTGAATGTACTGTAACACAACCCATACAATGCGCACCACCCCGTGATGATTTTCTCACTCCTACTAGTGAATCTAATGTAACAAACCCCCATACAATGCGCACCACCCCGTGATGTTTTTCTCACTCCTACTAGTGTATGTAATGTAACACACACCCATACAATGCGCACCACCCCGTGATGTTCTTGTCACTCCTACTAGTGAATCTAATGTAACACACACCCATAGAATGCGCACCCCCCCGTGATGTTCTTCTCACTCCTACTAGTGAATCTAATGTAACACACACCCATACAATGCGCACCACCCCGTGATGTTTTTCTCACTCCTACTAGTGAATGCACTGTAACACACACCCATACAATGCGCACCACCCCGTGATGATTTTCTCACTCCTACTAGTGAATCTAATGTAACAAACACCCATACAATGCGCACCACCCCGTGATGTTTTTCTCACTCCTACTAGTGAATCTAATGTAACAAACACCCATACAATGCGCACCACTCCGTGATGTTTTTCTCACTCCTACTAGTGAATGTAATGTAACACACACCCATACAATGCGCACCACCCCGTGATGTTTTTCTCACTCCTACTAGTGAATCTAATGTAACAAACACCCATACAATGCGCACCACTCCGTGATGTTTTTCTCACTCCTACTAGTGAATGTAATGTAACACACACCCATACAATGCGCACCACCCCGTGATGTTTTTCTCACTCCTACTAGTGAATCTAATGTAACAAACACACATACAATGCGCACCACACCGTGATGTTTTTCTCACTCCTACTAGTGAATGTAATGTAACACACACCCATGCAGTGCGCACCACCCCATGATGTTTTTCTCACTCCTACTAGTGAATGTAATGTAACACACACCCATACAATGCGCACCACCCCGTGATGTTTTCTCACTCCTACTAGTGAATGTAATGTAACACACACCCATACAATGCGCACCACCCCTTGATGATTTTCTCACTCCTACTAGTGAATGTAATGTAACACACACCCATACAATGCGCACCACCCCGTGATGTTTTTCTCACTCCTACTAGTGAATGTAATGTAACACACACCCATTCAATGCGCACCACCCCGTGATGTTTTTCTCACTCCTACTAGTGAATGTAATGTAACACACACCCATACAATGCGCACCACCCCGTGATGTTTTTCTCACTCCTACTAGTGAATGTAATGTAACACACACCCATACAATGCGCACCACCCCGTGATGCTTTTCTCACTCCTACTAGTGAATGTAATGTAACACACACCCATACAATGCGCACCACCCCGTGATGTTTTTCTCACTCCTACTAGTCAATGTAATGTAACACACACCCATACAATGCGCACCACCCCGTGATGTTTTTCTCACTCCTACTAGTGAATCTAATGTAACACACAGCCATACAATGCGCACCACCCCGTGATGTTTTTCTCACTCCTACTAGTGAACGTAATGTAACACACACCCATACAATGCGCACCACCCCGTGATGTTTTTCTCACTCCTACTAGTGAATGTAATGTAACACACACCCATATATTGCGCACCACCCCGTGATGTTTTTCTCACTCCTACAAGTGAATGTAATGTAACACACACCCATACAATGCGCACCACCCCCTGATGTTTTTCTCACTCCTACTAGTGAATCTAATGTAACACACACCCATACAATGCGCACCACCCCGTGATCTTTTTCTCACTCCTACTAGAGAATCTAATGTAACACACACCCATACAATGCGCACCACCCCGTGATGTTTTTCTCACTCCTACTAGTGAATGTAATGTAACACACACCCATACAATGCACACCACCCCGTGATGATTTTCTCACTCCTACTAGTGAATCTAATGTAACAAACACCCATACAATGCGCACCACCCCGTGATGTTTTTCTCACTCCTACTAGTGAATGTAATGTAACACACACCCATACAATGCGCACCACCCCGTGATGTTTTTCTCACTCCTACTAGTCAATGTAATGTAACACACACCCATACAGTGCGCACCACCCCGTGATGTTTTTCTCACTCCTACTAGTGAATGTAATGTAACACACACCCATACAGTGCGCACCACCCCGTGATGTTTTTCTCACTCCTACTAGTGAATGTAATGTAACACACACCCATACAATGCGCACCACCCCGTGATGATTTTCTCACTCCTACTAGTGAATCTAATGTAACAAACACCCATACAATGCGCACCACCCCGTGATGTTTTTCTCACTCCTACTAGTGAATGTAATGTAACACACACCCATACAATGCGCACCACCCCGTGATGTTTTTCTCACTCCTACTAGTCAATGTAATGTAACACACACCCATACAATGCGCACCACCCCGTGATGTTTTTCTCACTCCTACTAGTGAATGTAATGTAACACACACCCATACAATGCGCACCACCCCGTGATGTTTTTCTCACTCCTACTAGTGAGTGTAATGTAACACACACCCATACAATGCGCACCACCCCGTGATGATTTTCTCACTCCTACTAGTGAATGTAATGTAACACACACCCATACAATGCGCACCACCCCGTGATGTTTTTCTCACTCGTACTAGTGAATGTACTGTAACACACACCCATACAATGCGCACCACCCCGTGATGATTTTCTCACTCCTACTAGTGAATCTAATGTAACAAACACCCATACAATGCGCACCACCCCGTGATGTTTTTCTCACTCCTACTAGTGTATGTAATGTAACACACACCCATACAATGCGCACCACCCCGTGATGTTCTTGTCACTCCTACTAGTGAATCTAATGTAACACACACCCATAGAATGCGCACCACCCCGTGATGTTCTTCTCACTCCTACTAGTGAATCTAATGTAAAACACACCCATACAATGCGCACCACCCCGTGATGTTTTTCTCACTCCTACGAGTGAATGTAATATAACACACACCCATACAATGCGCACCACCCCGTGATGTTTTTCTCACTCCTACGAGTGAATGTAATGTAACACACACCCATAAAATGCGCACCACCCCGTGATGTTTTTCTCACTCCTACTAGTGAATCTAATGTAACACACACCCATACAATGCGCACCACCCCGTGATGTTTTTCTCACTCCTACTAGTGAATCTAATGTAACACACACCTATACAATGCACACCACCCCGTGATGTTTTTCTCACTCCTACTAGTGAATGTAATGTAACACACACCCATACAATGCGCACCACCCCGTGATAATTTTCTCACTCCTACTAGTGAAGCTAATGTAACAAACACCCATACAATGCGCACCACCCCGTGATGTTTTTCTCACTCCTACTAGTCAATGTAATGTAACACACACCCATACAATGCGCACCACCCCGTGATGTTTTTCTCACTCCTACTAGTGAATCTAATGTAACAAACACCCATACAATGCGCACCACACCGTGATGTTTTTCTCACTCCTACTAGTGAATGTAATGTAACACACACCCATGCAGTGCGCACCACCCCGTGATGTTTTTCTCACTCCTACTAGTGAATGTAATGTAACACACACCCATACAATGCGCACCACCCCGTGATGATTTTCTCACTCCTACTAGTGAATGTAATGTAACACACACCCATACAATGCGCACCACCCCGTGATGTTTTTCTCACTCCTACTAGTGAATGTAATGTAACACACACCCATACAATGCGCACCACCCCGTGATGTTTTTCTCACTCCTACTAGTGAATGTAATGTACCACACACCCATACAATGCGCACCACCCCGTGATGTTTTTCTCACTCCTACTAGTGAATCTAATGTAACACACCCCCATACAATGCGCACCACCCCGTGATGATTTTCTCACTCCTACTAGTGAATCTAATGTAACAAACACCCATACAATGCGCACCACCCGGTGATGTTTTTCTCACTCCTACTAGTGAATGTAATGTAACAAACACCCATACAATGCACACCAACCCCTGATGTTTTTCTCACTCCTACTAGTGAATCTAATGTAACAAAGACCCATACAATGCGCACCACCCCGTGATGTTTTTCTCACTCCTACTAGTGAATGTAATGTAACACACACCCATACAATGCGCACCACCCCGTGATGTTTTTCTCACTCCTACTAGTGAATGTAATGTAACACACACCCATACAATGCGCACCACCCCGTGATGTTTTTCTCACTCCTACTAGTGAATGTAATGTAACACACACCCATACAATGCGCACCACCCCGTGATGTTTTTCTCACTCCTACTAGTGAATGTAATGTAACACACACCCATACAATGCGCACCACCCCGTGATGTTTTTCTCACTCCTACTAGTGAATCTAATGTAACACACACCCATACAGTGCGCACCACCCCGTGATGTTTTTCTCACTCCTACTAGTGAATGTAATGTAACACACACCCATACATTTGCACCACCCCGTGATGTTTTTCTCACTCCTACTAGTGAATGTAATGTAACACACACCCATACAATGCGCACCACCCCGTGATGATTTTCCCACTCCTACTAGTGAATCTAATGTAACAAACACCCATACAATGCGCACCACCCCGTGATGTTTTTCTCACTCCTACTAGTGAATGTAATGTAACACACACCCATACAATGCGTACCACCCCGTGATGTTTTTCTCACTCCTACTAGTGAATGTAATGTAACACACACCCATACAATGCGCACCACCCCGTGATGTTTTTCTCACTCCTACTAGTGAATGAAATGTAACACACACCCATACAATGCGCACCACCCCGTGATGTTTTTCTCACTCCTACTAGTGAGTGTAATGTTACACACACCCATACAATGCGCACCACACCGTGATGTTTTTCTCACTCCTACTAGTGAATGTACTGTAACACACACCCATACAATGCGCACCACCCCGTGATGATTTTCTCACTCCTACTAGTGAATCTAATGTAACAAACACCCATACAATGCGCACCACCCCGTGATGTTTTTCTCACTCCTACTAGTGTATGTAATGTAACACACACCCATACAATGCGCACCACCCCGTGATGTTCTTGTCACTCCTACTAGTGAATCTAATGTAACACACACCCATAGAATGCGCACCACCCCGTGATGTTCTTCTCACTCCTACTAGTGAATCTAATGTAAAACACACCCATACAATGCGCACCACCCCGTGATGTTTTTCTCACTCCTACGAGTGAATGTAATGTAACACACACCCATACAATGCGCACCACCCCGTGATGTTTTTCTCACTCCTACTAGTGAATCTAATGTAACACACACCCATACAATGCGCACCACCCCGTGATGTTTTTCTCACTCCTACTAGTGAATCTAATGTAACACACACCCATACAATGCGCACCACCCCGTGATGTTTTTCTCACTCCTACTAGTGAATCTAATGTAACACACACCTATACAATGCACACCACCCCGTGATGTTTTTCTCACTCCTACTAGTGAATGTAATGTAACACACACCCATACAATGCGCACCACCCCGTGATAATTTTCTCACTCCTACTAGTGAATCTAATGTAACAAACACCCATACAATGCGCACCACCCCGTGATGTTTTTCTCACTCCAACTAGTCAATGTAATGTAACACACACCCATACAATGCGCACCACCCCGTGATGTTTTTCTCACTCCTACTAGTGAATCTAATGTAACAAACACACATACAATGCGCACCACACCGTGATGTTTTTCTCACTCCTACTAGTGAATCTAATGTAACACACCCCCATACAATGCGCACCACCCCGTGATGATTTTCTCACTCCTACTAGTGAATCTAATGTAACAAACACCCATACAATGCGCACCACCTGGTGATGTTTTTCTCACTCCTACTAGTGAATGTAATGTAACACACACCCATACAATGCGCACCAACCCCTGATGTTTTTCTCACTCCTACTAGTGAATCTAATGTAACAAACACCCATACAATGCGCACCACCCCGTGATGTTTTTCTCACTCCTACTAGTGAATGTAATGTAACACACACCCATACAATGCGCACCACCCCGTGATGTTTTTCTCACTCCTACTAGTGAATGTAATGTAACACACACCCATACAATGCGCACCACCCCGTGATGTTTTTCTCACTCCTACTAGTGAATGTAATGTAACACACACCCATACAATGCGCACCACCCCGTGATGTTTTTCTCACTCCTACTAGTGAATGTAATGTAACACACACCCATACAATGCGCACCACCCCGTGATGTTTTTCTCACTCCTACTAGTGAATCTAATGTAACACACACCCATACAATGCGCACCACCCCGTGATGTTTTTCTCACTCCTACTAGTGAATGTAATGTAACACACACCCATACAATGCGCACCACCCCGTGATGTTTTTCTCACTCCTACTAGTGAATGTAATGTAACACACACCCATATATTGCGCACCACCTCGTGATGTTTTTCTAACTCCTACTAGTGAATGTAATGTAACACACACCCATACAATGCGCACCACCCCGTGATGTTTTTCTCACTCCTACTAGTGAATGTAATGTAACACACACCCATACAATGCGCACCACCCCCTGATGTTTTTCTCACTCCTACTAGTGAATCTAATGTAACACACACCCATACAATGCGCACCACCCCATGATCTTTTTCTCACTCCTACTAGTGAATCTAATGTAACACACACCCATACAATGCGCACCACCCCGTGATGTTTTTCTCACTCCTACCAGTGAATGTAATGTAACACACACCCATACAATGCACACCACCCCGTGATGATTTTCTCACTCCTACTAGTGAATCTAATGTAACAAACACCCATACAATGCGCACAACACCGTGATGTTTTTCTCACTCCTACTAGTGATTCTAATGTAACACACACCCATACAATGCGCACCACCCCGTGATGTTTTTCTCACTCCTACTAGTGAATCTAATGTAACACACACCCATACAGTGCGCACCACCCCGTGATGATTTTCTCACTCCTACTAGTGAATCTAATGTAACAAACACCCATACAATGCGCACCACCCCGTGATGTTTTTCTCACTCCTACTAGTGAATGTAATGTAACACACACCCATACAATGCGCACCACCCCGTGATGTTTTTCTCACTCCTACTAGTGAGTGTAATGTAACACACACCCATACAGTGCGCACCACCCCGTGATGTTTTTCTAACTCCTACTAGTGAATGTACTGTAACACACACCCATACAGTGCGCACCACCCCGTGATGTTTTTCTCACTCCTACTAGTCAATGTAATGTAACACACACCCATACAATGCGCACCACCCCGTGATGTTTCTCTCACTCCTACTAGTGAATGTAATGTAACACACACCAATACAATGCGCACCACCCCGTGATGTTTTTCTCACTCCTACTAGTGAATGTAATGTAACACACACCCATACAATGCGCACCACCCCGTGATGTTTTTCTCACTCCTACCAGTGAATGTAGTGTAACACACACCCATACAATGCGCACCACCCCGTGATGTTTTTCTCACTGCTAGTAGTGAATGTAGTGTAACACACACCCATACAATGCGCACCACCCCGTGATGTTTTTCTCACTCCTACTAGTGAATGTAATGTAACACACACCCATACAATGCGCACCACCCCGTGATGTTTTTCTCACTCCTACTAGTGAATGTAATGTAACACACACCCATACAATGCGCACCACCCCGTGATGTTTTTCTCACTCCTACTAGTGAATGTAGTGTAACACACACCCATACAATGCGCACCACCCCGTGATGTTTTTCTCACTGCTAGTAGTGAATGTAGTGTAACACACACCCATACAATGCGCACCTACCGTGATGTTTTTCTCACTCCTACTAGTGAATGTATTGTAACACACCCCCATACAATGCGCACCACCCTGTGATGATTTTCTCACTCCTACTAGTGAATCTAATGTAACAAACACACATACAATGCGCAACACCCCGTGATGTTTTTCTCACTCCTACTAGTGAATGTAATGTAACACACACCCATACAATGCGCACCACCCCGTGATGTTTTTCTCACTCCTACTAGTGAATGTAATGTAACACACACCCATACAATGCGCACCACCCCGTGATGTTTTTCTCACTCCTACTAGTGAATCTAATGTAACACACACGCATACAATGCGCACCACCCCGTGATGTTTTTCTCACTCCTACTAGTGTATATAATGTAACACACACCCATACAATGCTCACCACCAGGTGATGTTTTTCTCACTCCTACTAGTGAATCTAATGTAACACACACCCATACAATGCGCACCACCCCGTGATGATTTTCTCACTCCTACTAGTGAATCTAATGTAACAAACACCCATACAATGCGCACCACCCCGTGATGTTTTTCTCACTCCTACTAGTGAATGTAATGTAACACACACCCATACAATGCGCACCACCCCGTGATGTTTTTCTCACTCCTACTAGTGAATGTAATGTAACACACACCCATACAATGCGCACCACCCCGTGATGTTTTTCTCACTCCTACTAGTGAATGTAATGTAACACACACCCATACAATGCGCACCACCCCGTGATGTTTTTCTCGCTCCTACTAGTGAATGTAATGTAACACACACCCATACAATGCGCACCACCCCGTGATGTTTTTCTCACTCCTACTAGTGAATCTAATGTAACACACACCCATACAATGCGCACCACCCCGTGATGTTTTTCTCACTCCTACTAGTGAATGTAATGTAACACACACCCATACAATGCGCACCACCCCGTGATGTTTTTCTCACTCCGACTAGTGAATGTAATGTAACACACACCCATACAATGCGCACCACCCCGTGATGTTTTTCTCACTCCTACTAGTGAATGTAATGTAACACACACCCATACAATGCGCACCACCCCGTGATGTTTTTCTCACTCCTACTAGTGAATGTAATGTAACACACACCCATACAATGCGCACCACCCCGTGATGTTTTTCTCACTCCTACTAGTGAATCTAATGTAACACACACCCATACAATGCGCACCACCCCGTGATGTTTTTCTCACTCCTACTAGTGAATCTAATGTAACACACACCCATACAATGCGCACCACCCCGTGATGTTTTTCTCACTCCTACTAGTGAATGTAATGTAACACACACCCATACAATGCGCACCACCCCGTGATTTTCTCACTCCTACAAGTGAATCTAATGTAACAAACACACATACAATGCGCACCACCCCGTGATGTTTTTCTCACTCCTAATAGTGAATCTAATGTAACAAACACCCATACAATGCGCACCACCCCGAGATGTTTTTCTCACTCCTACTAGTGTATGTAATGTAACACACCCCCATACAATGCGCACCGCCCCGTGATGTTCTTCTCACTCCTCCTAGTGAATCTAATGTAACACACACCCATAGAATGCGCACCACCCCGTGATGTTTTTCTCACTCCTACTAGTGAATCTAATGTAACACACACCCATACAATGCGCACCACCCCGTGATGTTTTTCTCACTCCTACTAGTGAATCTAATGTAACACACACCCATACAATGCGCACCACCCCGTGATGTTTTTCTCACTCCTACTAGTGAATGTAATGTAACACACAGCCATACAATGCGCACCACCCCGTGATGATTTTCTCACTCCTAGTAGTGAATGTAATGTAACACACACCCATACAATGCGCACCACCCCGTGATGTTTTTCTCACTCCCACTAGTGAATGTAATGTAACACACACCCATACAATGCACACCACCCCGTGATGTTTTTCTCACTACTACTATTGAATGTAATGTACCACACACCCATACAATGCGCACCACCCCGTGATGTTTTTCTCAGTCCTACTAGTGAATCTAATGTAACACACCCCCATACAATGCGCACCACCCCGTGATGATTTTCTCACTCCTACTAGTGAATCTAATGTAACAAACACCCATACAATGCGCACCACCCGGTGATGTTTTTCTCACTCCTACTAGTGAATGTAATGTAACACACACCCATACAATGCGCACCAACCCGTGATGTTTTTCTCACTCCTACTAGTGAATCTAATGTAACAAACACCCATACAATGCGCACCACCCCGTGATGTTTTTCTCACTCCTACTAGTGAATGTAATGTAACACACACCCATACAATGCGCACCACCCCGTGATGTTTTTCTCACTCCTACTAGTGAATGTAATGTAACACACACCCATACAATGCGCACCACCCCGTGATGTTTTTCTCACTCCTACTAGTGAATGTAATGTAACACACACCCATACAATGCGCACCACCCCGTGATGTTTTTCTCACTCCTACTAGTGAATGTAATGTAACACACACCCATACAATGCGCACCACCCCGTGATGTTTTTCTCACTCCTACTAGTGAATCTAATGTAACACACACCCATACAATGCGCACCACCCCGTGATGTTTTTCTCACTCCTACTAGTGAATGTAATGTAACACACACCCATACAATGCGCACCACCCCGTGATGTTTTTCTCACTCCTACTAGTGAATGTAATGTAACACACACCCATACATTGCGCACCACCCCGTGATGTTTTTCTCACTCCTACTAGTGAATGTAATGTAACACACACCCATACAATGCGCACCACCCCGTGATGTTTTTCTCACTCCTACTAGTGAATGTAATGTAACACACACCCATACAATGCGCACCACCCCCTGATGTTTTTCTCACTCCTACTAGTGAATCTAATGTAACACACACCCATACAATGCGCACCACCACGTGATCTTTTTCTCACTCCTACTAGTGAATCTAATGTAACACACACCCATACAATGCGCACCACCCCGTGATGTTTTTCTCACTCCTACTAGTGAATGTAATGTAACACACACCCATACAATGCACACCACCCCGTGATGATTTTCTCACTCCTACTAGTGAATCTAATGTAACAAACACCCATACAATGCGCACCACCCCGTGATGTTTTTCTCACTCCTACTAGTGAATCTAATGTAACACACACCCATACAATGCGCACCACCCCGTGATGTTTTTCTCTCTCCTACTAGTGAATCTAATGTAACAAACACCCATACAATGCGCACCACCCCGTGATGTTTTTCTCACTCCTACTAGTCAATGTAATGTAACACACACCCATACAGTGCGCACCACCCCGTGATGTTTTTCTCACTCCTACAAGTGAATCTAATGTAACACACACCCATACAGTGCGCAGCACCCCGTGATGTTTTTCTCACTCCTACTAGTGAATGTAATGTAACACACACCCATACAATGCGCACCACCCCGTGATGATTTTCTCACTCCTACTAGTGAATCTAATGTAACAAACACCCATACAATGCGCACCACCCCGTGATGTTTTTCTCACTCCTACTAGTGTATGTAATGTAACACACACCCATACAATGCGCACCACCCCGTGATGTTTTTCTCACTCCTACTAGTGAATGTAATGTAACACACACCCATACAATGCGCACCACCCCGTGATGTTTTTCTCACTCCTACTAGTGAATGTAATGTAACACACACCCATACAATGCGCACCACCCCGTGATGTTTTTCTCACTCCTACTAGTGAGTGTAATGTAACACACACCCATACAATGCGCACCACCCCGTGATGTTTTTCTCACTCCTACTAGTGAATGTACTGTAACACACACCCATACAATGCGCACCACCCGGTGATGATTTTCTCACTCCTACTAGTGAATCTAATGTAACAAACACCCATACAATGCGCACCACCCCGTGATGTTTTTCTCACTCCTACTAGTGAATGTAATGTAACACACACCCATACAATGCGCACCACCCCGTGATGTTTTTCTCACTCCTACTAGTGAATCTAATGTAACAAACACCCATACAATGCGCACCACCCCGTGATGTTTTTCTCACTCCTACTAGTCAATGTAATGTAACACACACCCATACAGTGCGCACCACCCCGTGATGTTTTTCTCACTCCTACTAGTGAATCTAATGTACCACACACCCATACAATGCGCACCACCCCGTGATGATTTTCTCACTCCTACTAGTGAATCTAATGTAACAAACACCCATACAATGCGCACCACCCCGTGATGTTTTTCTCACTCCTACTAGTGAATGTAATGTAACACACACCCATACAATGCGCACCACCCCGTGATGTTTTTCTCACTCCTACTAGTGAATGTAATGTAACACACACCCATACAATGCACACCACCCCGTGATGATTTTCTCACTCCTACTAGTGAATCTAATGTAACAAACACCCATACAATGCGCACCACCCCGTGATGTTTTTCTCACTCCTACTAGTGTATGTAATGTAACACACACCCATACAATGCGCACCACCCCGTGATGTTCTTCTCACTCCTACTAGTGAATCTAATGTAACACACACCCATAGAATGCGCACCACCCCGTGATGTTTTTCTCACTCCTACTAGTGAATCTAATGTAACACACACCCATACAATGCGCACCACCCCGTGATGTTTTTCTCACTCCTACTAGTGAATGTAATGTAACACACACCCATACAATGCGCACCACCCCGTGATGTTTTTCAAACTCCTACTAGTGAATCTAATGTAACACACACCCATACAATGCGCACCACCCCGTGATGTTTTTCTCACTCCTACTAGTGAATCTAACACACACCCATACAATGCGCACCACCCCGTGATGTTTTTCTCACTCCTACTAGTGAATGTAATGTAACACACACCCATACAATGCGCACCACCCCGTGATGATTTTCTCACTCCTACTAGTGAATCTAATGTAACAAACACCCATACAATGCGCACCACCCCGTGATGTTTTTCTCACTCCTACTAGTGAATGTAATGTAACACACACCCATACAATGCGCACCACCCCGTGATGTTTTTCTCACTCCTACTAGTGAATCTAATGTAACAAACACCCATACAATGCGCACCACCCCGTGATGATTTTCTCACTCCTAGTAGTGAATGTAATGTAACACACACCCATACAATGCGCACCACCCCGTGATGTTTTTCTCACTCCTACTAGTGAATGTAATGTAACACACACCCATACAATGCACACCACCCCGTGATGTTTTTCTCACTACTACTAGTGAATGTAATGTACCACACACCCATACAATGCGCACCACCCCGTGATGTTTTTCTCAGTCCTACTAGTGAATCTAATGTAACACACCCCCATACAATGCGCACCACCCCGTGATGATTTTCTCACTCCTACTAGTGAATCTAATGTAACAAACACCCATACAATGCGCACCACCCCGTGATGTTTTTCTCACTCCTACTAGTGAATGTAATGTAACACACACCCATACAATTCGCACCAACCCGTGATGTTTTTCTCACTCCTACTAGTGAATCTAATGTAACAAACACCCATACAATGCGCACCACCCCGTGATGTTTTTCTCACTCCTACTAGTGAATGTAATGTAACACACACCCATACAATGCGCACCACCCCGTGATGTTTTTCTCACTCCTACTAGTGAATGTAATGTAACACACACCCATACAATGCGCACCACCCCGTGATGTTTTTCTCACTCCTACTAGTGAATGTAATGTAACACACACCCATACAATGCGCACCACCCCGTGATGTTTTTCTCACTCCTACTAGTGAATGTAATGTAACACACACCCATACAATGCGCACCACCCCGTGATGTTTTTCTCACTCCTACTAGTGAATCTAATGTAACACACACCCATACAATGCGCACCACCCCGTGATGTTTTTCTCACTCCTACTAGTGAATGTAATGTAACACACACCCATACAATGCGCACCACCCCGTGATGTTTTTCTCACTCCTACTAGTGAATCTAATGTAACAAACACCCATACAATCCGCACCACCCCGTGATGTTTTTCTCACTCCTACTAGTCAATGTAATGTAACACACACCCATACAGTGCGCACCACCCCGTGATGTTTTTCTCACTCCTACTAGTGAATCTAATGTAACACACACCCATACAGTGCGCACCACCCCGTGATGTTTTTCTCACTCCTACTAGTGAATGTAATGTAACACACACCCATACAGTGCGCACCACCCCGTGATGATTTTCTCACTCCTACTAGTGAATCTAATGTAACAAACACCCATACAATGCGCACCACCCCGTGATGTTTTTCTCACTCCTACTAGTGAATGTAATGTAACACACACCCATACAATGCGCACCACCCCGTGATGTTTTTCTCACTCCTACTAGTGAATGTAATGTAACACACACCCATACAATGCGCACCACCCCGTGATGTTTTTCTCACTCCTACTAGTGAATGTAATGTAACACACACCCATACAATGCGCACCACCCCGTGATGTTTTTCTCACTCCTACTAGTGAGTGTAATGTAACACACACCCATACAGTGCGCACCACCCCGTGATGTTTTTCTAACTCCTACTAGTGAATGTACTGTAACACACACCCATACAGTGCGCACCAGCCCGTGATGTTTTTCTCACTCCTACTAGTCAATGTAATGTAACACACACCCATACAATGCGCACCACCCCGTGATGTTTCTCTCACTCCTACTAGTGAATGTAATGTAACACACACCAATACAATGCGCACCACCCCGTGATGTTTTTCTCACTCCTACTAGTGAATGTAATGTAACACACACCCATACAATGCGCACCACCCCGTGATGTTTTTCTCACTCCTACCAGTGAATGTAGTGTAACACACACCCATACAATGCGCAAAACCCCGTGATGTTTTTATCACTGCTAGTAGTGAATGTAGTGTAACACACACCCATACAATGCGCACCACCCCGTGATGTTTTTCTCACTCCTACTAGTGAATGTAATGTAACACACACCCATACAATGCGCACCACGCCGTGATGTTTTTCTCACTCCTACTAGTGAATGTAATGTAACACACACCCATACAATGCGCACCACCCCGTGATGTTTTTCTCACTCCTACTAGTGAATGTAGTGTAACACACACCCATACAATGCGCACCACCCCGTGATGTTTTTCTCACTGCTAGTAGTGAATGTAGTGTAACACACACCCATACAATGCGCACCTACCGTGATGTTTTTCTCACTCCTACTAGTGAATGTATTGTAACACACCCCCATACAATGCGCACCACCCCGTGATGATTTTCTCACTCCTACTAGTGAATCTAATGTAACAAACACACATACAATGCGCACCACCCCGTGATGTTTTTCTCACTCCTACTAGTGAATGTAATGTAACACACACCCATACAATGCGCACCACCCCGTGATGTTTTTCTCACTCCTACTAGTGAATGTAATGTAACACACACCCATACAATGCGCACCACCCCGTGATGTTTTTCTCACTCCTACTAGTGAATCTAATGTAACACACACGCATACAATGCGCACCACCCCGTGATGTTTTTCTCACTCCTACTAGTGTATATAATGTAACACACACCCATACAATGCTCACCACCAGGTGATGTTTTTCTCACTCCTAATAGTGAATCTAATGTAACACACACCCATACAATGCGCACCACCCCGTGATGATTTTCTCACTCCTACTAGTGAATCTAATGTAACAAACACCCATACAATCCGCACCACCCGGTGATGTTTTTCTCACTCCTACTAGTGAATGTAATGTAACACACACCCATACAATGCGCACCACCCCGTGATGTTTTTCTCACTCCTACTAGTGAATGTAATGTAAAACACACCCATACAATGCGCACCACCCCGTGATGTTTTTCTCACTCCTACTAGTGAATGTAATGTAACACACACCCATACAATGCGCACCACCCCGTGATGTTTTTCTCACTCCTACTAGTGAATGTAATGTAACACACACCCATACAATGCGCACCACCCCGTGATGTTTTTCTCACTCCTACTAGTGAATCTAATGTAACACACACCCATACAATGCGCACCACCCCGTGATGTTTTTCTCACTCCTACTAGTGAATGTAATGTAACACACACCCATACAATGAGCACCACCCCGTGATGTTTTTCTCACTCCGACTAGTGAATGTAATGTAACACACACCCATACAATGCGCACCACCCCGTGATGTTTTTCTCACTCCTACTAGTGAATGTAATGTAACACACACCCATACAATGCGCACCACCCCGTGATGTTTTTCTCACTCCTACTAGTGAATGTAATGTAACACACACCCATACAATGCGCACCACCCCGTGATGTTTTTCTCACTCCTACTAGTGAATGTAATGTAACACACACCCATACAATGCGCACCACCCTGTGATTTTCTCACTCCTACAAGTGAATCTAATGTAACAAACACACATACAATGCGCACCACCCCGTGATGTTTTTCTCACTCCTAATAGTGAATCTAATGTAACAAACACCCATACAATGCGCACCACCCCGTGATGTTTTTCTCACTCCTACTAGTGTATGTAATGTAACACACCCCCATACAATGCGCACCGCCCCGTGATGTTCTTCTCACTCCTCCTAGTGAATCTAATGTAACACACACCCATAGAATGCGCACCACCCCGTGATGTTTTTCTCACTCCTACTAGTGAATCTAATGTAACACACACCCATACAATGCGCACCACCCCGTGATGTTTTTCTCACTCCTACTAGTGAATCTAATGTAACACACACCCATACAATGCGCACCACCCCGTGATGTTTTTCTCACTCCTACTAGTGAATGTAATGTAACACACAGCCATACAATGCGCACCACCCCGTGATGATTTTCTCACTCCTAGTAGTGAATGTAATGTAACACACACCCATACAATGCGCACCACCCCGTGATGTTTTTCTCACTCCCACTAGTGAATGTAATGTAACACACACCCATACAATGCACACCACCCCGTGATGTTTTTCTCACTACTACTAGTGAATGTAATGTACCACACACCCATACAATGCGCACCACCCCGTGATGTTTTTCTCAGTTCTACTAGTGAATCTAATGTAACACACCCCCATACAATGCGCACCACCCCGTGATGATTTTCTCACTCCTACTAGTGAATCTAATGTAACAAACACCCATACAATGCGCACCACCCGGTGATGTTTTTCTCACTCCTACTAGTGAATGTAATGTAACACACACCCATACAATGCGCACCAACCCGTGATGTTTTTCTCACTCCTACTAGTGAATCTAATGTAACAAACACCCATACAATGCGCACCACCCCGTGATGTTTTTCTCACTCCTACTAGTGAATGTAATGTAACACACACCCATACAATGCGCACCACCCCGTGATGTTTTTCTCACTCCTACTAGTGAATGTAATGTAACACACACCCATACAATGCGCACCACCCCGTGATGTTTTTCTCACTCCTACTAGTGAATGTAATGTAACACACACCCATACAATGCGCACCACCCCGTGATGTTTTTCTCACTCCTACTAGTGAATGTAATGTAACACACACCCATACAATGCGCACCACCCCGTGATGTTTTTCTCACTCCTACTAGTGAATCTAATGTAACACACACCCATACAATGCGCACCACCCCGTGATGTTTTTCTCACTCCTACTAGTGAATGTAATGTAACACACAGCCATACAATGCGCACCACCCCGTGATGATTTTCTCACTCCTAGTAGTGAATGTAATGTAACACACACCCATACAATGCGCACCACCCCGTGATGTTTTTCTCACTCCCACTAGTGAATGTAATGTAACACACACCCATACAATGCACACCACCCCGTGATGTTTTTCTCACTACTACTAGTGAATGTAATGTACCACACACCCATACAATGCGCACCACCCCGTGATGTTTTTCTCAGTCCTACTAGTGAATCTAATGTAACACACCCCCATACAATGCGCACCACCCCGTGATGATTTTCTCACTCCTACTAGTGAATCTAATGTAACAAACACCCATACAATGCGCACCACCCGGTGATGTTTTTCTCACTCCTACTAGTGAATGTAATGTAACACACACCCATACAATGCGCACCAACCCGTGATGTTTTTCTCACTCCTACTAGTGAATCTAATGTAACAAACACCCATACAATGCGCACCACCCCGTGATGTTTTTCTCACTCCTACTAGTGAATGTAATGTAACACACACCCATACAATGCGCACCACCCCGTGATGTTTTTCTCACTCCTACTAGTGAATGTAATGTAACACACACCCATACAATGCGCACCACCCCGTGATGTTTTTCTCACTCCTACTAGTGAATGTAATGTAACACACACCCATACAATGCGCACCACCCCGTGATGTTTTTCTCACTCCTACTAGTGAATGTAATGTAACACACACCCATACAATGCGCACCACCCCGTGATGTTTTTCTCACTCCTACTAGTGAATCTAATGTAACACACACCCATACAATGCGCACCACCCCGTGATGTTTTTCTCACTCCTACTAGTGAATGTAATGTAACACACACCCATACAATGCGCACCACCCCGTGATGTTTTTCTCACTCCTACTAGTGAATGTAATGTAACACACACCCATACATTGCGCACCACCCCGTGATGTTTTTCTCACTCCTACTAGTGAATGTAATGTAACACACACCCATACAATGCGCACCACCCCCTGATGTTTTTCTCACTCCTACTAGTGAATCTAATGTAACACACACCCATACAATGCGCACCACCACGTGATCTTTTTCTCACTCCTACTAGTGAATGTAATGTAACACACACCCATACAATGCGCACCACCCCGTGATGTTTTTCTCACTCCTACTAGTGAATGTAATGTAACACACACCCATACAATGCACACCACCCCATGATGATTTTCTCACTCCTACTAGTGAATCTAATGTAACAAACACCCATACAATGCGCACCACCCCGTGATGTTTTTCTCACTCCTACTAGTGAATCTAATGTAACACACACCCATACAATGCGCACCACCCCGTGATGTTTTTCTCACTCCTACTAGTGAATCTAATGTAACAAACACCCATACAATGCGCACCACCCCGTGATGTTTTTCTCACTCCTACTAGTCAATGTAATGTAACACACACCCATACAGTGCGCACCACCCCGTGATGTTTTTCTCACTCCTACAAGTGAAACTAATGTAACACACACCCATACAGTGCGCACCACCCCGTGATGTTTTTCTCACTCCTACTAGTGAATGTAATGTAACACACACCCATACAATGCGCACCACCCCGTGATGATTTTCTCACTCCTACTAGTGAATCTAATGTAACAAACACCCATACAATGCGCACCACCCCGTGATGTTTTTCTCACTCCTACTAGTGTATGTAATGTAACACACACCCATACAATGCGCACCACCCCGTGATGTTTTTCTCACTCCTACGAGTGAATGTAATGTAACACACACCCATACAATGCGCACCACCCCCTGATGTTTTTCTCACTCCTACTAGTGAATCTAATGTAACACACACCCATACAATGCGCACCACCCCGTGATGTTTTTCTCACTCCTACTAGTGAGTGTAATGTAACACACACCCATACAATGCGCACCACCCCGTGATGTTTTTCTCACTCCTACTAGTGAATGTACTGTAACACACACCCATACAATGCGCACCACCCGGTGATGATTTTCTCACTCCTACTAGTGAATCTAATGTAACAAACACCCATACAATGCGCACCACCCCGTGATGTTTTTCTCACTCCTACTAGTGAATGTAATGTAACACACACCCATACAATGAGCACCACCCCGTGATGTTTTTCTCACTCCTACTAGTGAATCTAATGTAACAAACACCCATACAATGCGCACCACCCCGTGATGTTTTTCTCACTCCTACTAGTCAATGTAATGTAACACACACCCATACAGTGCGCACCACCCCGTGATGTTTTTCTCACTCCTACTAGTGAATCTAATGTAACACACACCCATACAATGCGCACCACCCCGTGATGATTTTCTCACTCCTACTAGTGAATCTAATGTAACAAACACCCATACAATGCGCACCACCCCGTGATGTTTTTCTCACTCCTACTAGTGAATGTAATGTAACACACACCCATACAATGCGCACCACCCCGTGATGTTTTTCTCACTCCTACTAGTGAATGTAATGTAACACACACCCATACAATGCACACCACCCCGTGATGATTTTCTCACTCCTACTAGTGAATCTAATGTAACAAACACCCATACAATGCGCACCACCCCGTGATGTTTTTCTCACTCCTACTAGTGTATGTAATGTAACACACACCCATACAATGCGCACCACCCCGTGATGTTCTTCTCACTCCTACTAGTGAATCTAATGTAACACACACCCATAGAATGCGCACCACCCCGTGATGTTTTTCTCACTCCTACTAGTGAATCTAATGTAACACAAACCCATACAATGCGCACGACCCCGTGATGTTTTTCTCACTCCTACTAGTGAATGTAATGTAACACACACCCATACAATGCGCACCACCCCGTGATGTTTTTCAAACTCCTACTAGTGAATCTAATGTAACACACACCCATACAATGCGCACCACCCCGTGATGTTTTTCTCACTCCTACTAGTGAATCTAACACACACCCATACAATGCGCACCACCCCGTGATGTTTTTCTCACTCCTACTAGTGAATGTAATGTAACACACACCCATACAATGCGCACCACCCCGTGATGATTTTCTCACTCCTACTAGTGAATCTAATGTAACAAACACCCATACAATGCGCACCACCGCGTGATGTTTTTCTCACTCCTACTAGTGAATGTAATGTAACACACACCCATACAATGCGCACCACCCCGTGATGTTTTTCTCACTCCTACTAGTGAATCTAATGTAACAAACACCCATACAATGCGCACCACCCCGTGATGATTTTCTCACTCCTAGTAGTGAATGTAATGTAACACACACCCATACAATGCGCACCACCCCGTGATGTTTTTCTCACTCCTACTAGTGAATGTAATGTAACACACACCCATACAATGCACACCACACCGTGATGTTTTTCTCACTACTACTAGTGAATGTAATGTACCACACACCCATACAATGCGCACCACCCCGTGATGTTTTTCTCAATCCTACTAGTGAATCTAATGTAACACACCCCCATACAATGCGCACCACCCCGTGATGATTTTCTCACTCCTACTAGTGAATCTAATGTAACAAACACCCATACAATGCGCACCACCCGGTGATGTTTTTCTCACTCCTACTAGTGAATGTAATGTAACACACACCCATACAATGCGCACCAACCCGTGATGTTTTTCTCACTCCTACTAGTGAATCTAATGTAACAAACACCCATACAATGCGCACCACCCCGTGATGTTTTTCTCACTCCTACTAGTGAATGTAATGTAACACACACCCATACAATGCGCACCACCCCGTGATGTTTTTCTCACTCCTACTAGTGAATGTAATGTAACACACACCCATACAATGCGCACCACCCCGTGATGTTTTTCTCACTCCTACTAGTGAATGTAATGTAACACACACCCATACAATGCGCACCACCCCGTGATGTTTTTCTCACTCCTACTAGTGAATGTAATGTAACACACACCCATACAATGCGCACCACCCCGTGATGTTTTTCTCACTCCTACTAGTGAATCTAATGTAACACACACCCATACAATGCGCACCACCCCGTGATGTTTTTCTCACTCCTACTAGTGAATGTAATGTAACACACACCCATACAATGCGCACCACCCCGTGATGTTTTTCTCACTCCTACTAGTGAATGTAATGTAACACACACCCATACATTGCGCACCACCCCGTGATGTTTTTCTCACTCCTACTAGTGAATGTAATGTAACACACACCCATACAATGCGCACCACCCCGTGATGTTTTTCTCACTCCTACTAGTGAATGTAATGTAACACACACCCATACAATGCGCACCACCCCCTGATGTTTTTCTCACTCCTACTAGTGAATCTAATGTAACACACACCCATACAATGCGCACCACCACGTGATCTTTTTCTCACTCCTACTAGTGAATCTAATGTAACACACACCCATACAATGCGCACCACCCCGTGATGTTTTTCTCACTCCTACTAGTGAATGTAATGTAACACACACCCATACAATGCACACCACCCCGTGATGATTTTCTCACTCCTACTAGTGAATCTAATGTAACAAACACCCATACAATGCGCACCACCTCGTGATGTTTTTCTCACTCCCACTAGTGAATCTAATGTAACACACACCCATACAATGCGCACCACCCCGTGATGTTTTTCTCACTCCTACTAGTGAATCTAATGTAACACACACCCATACAAAGCGCACCACCCCGTGATGTTTTTCTCACTCCTACTAGTCAATGTAATGTAACACACACCCATACAGTGCGCACCACCCCGTGATGTTTTTCTCACTCCTACAAGTGAATCTAATGTAACACACACCCATACAGTGCGCACCACCCCGTGATGTTTTTCTCACTCCTACTAGTGAATGTAATGTAACACACACCCATACAATGCGCACCACCCCGTGATGATTTTCTCACTCCTACTAGTGAATCTAATGTAACAAACACCCATACAATGCGCACCACCCCGTGATGTTTTTCTCACTCCTACTAGTGAATGTAATGTAACACACACCCATACAATGCGCACCACCCCGTGATGTTTTTCTCACTCCTACTAGTGAATGTAATGTAACACACACCCATACAATGCGCACCACCCCGTGATGTTTTTCTCACTCCTACTAGTGAATGTAATGTAACACACACCCATACAATGCGCACCACCCCGTGATGTTTTTCTCACTCCTACTAGTGAGTGTAATGTAACACACACCCATACAGTGCGCACCACCCCGTGATGTTTTTCTCACTCCTACTAGTGAATGTACTGTAAGACACACCCATACAATGCGCACCACCCGGTGATGATTTTCTCACTCCTACTAGTGAATCTAATGTAACAAACACCCATACAATGCGCACCACCCCGTGATGTTTTTCTCACTCCTACTAGTGAATGTAATGTAACACACACCCATACAATGCGCACCACCCCGTGATGTTTTTCTCACTCCTACTAGTGAATCTAATGTAACAAACACCCATAAAATGCGCACCACCCCGTGATGTTTTTCTCACTCCTACTAGTCAATGTAATGTAACACACACCCATACAGTGCGCACCACCCCGTGATGTTTTTCTCACTCCTACTAGTGAATCTAATGTAACACACACCCATACAGTGCGCACCACCCCGTGATGTTTTTCTCACTCCTACTAGTGAATGTAATGTAACACACACCCATACAATGCGCACCACCCCGTGATGATTTTCTCACTCCTACTAGTGAATCTAATGTAACAAACACCCATACAATGCGCACCACCCCGTGATGTTTTTCTCACTCCTACTAGTGAATGTAATGTAACACACACCCATACAATGCGCACCACCCCGTGATGTTTTTCTCACTCCTACTAGTGAATGTAATGTAACACACACCCATACAATGCGCACCACCCCGTGATGTTTTTCTCACTCCTACTAGTGAATGTAATGTAACACACACCCATACAATGCGCACCACCCCGTGATGTTTTTCTCACTCCTACTAGTGAGTGTAATATAACACACACCCATACAATGCGCACCACCCCGTGATGTTTTTCTCACTCCTACTAGTGAATGTACTGTAACACACACCCATACAATGCACACCACCCCGTGATGATTTTCTCACTCCTACTAGTGAATCTAATGTAACAAACACCCATACAATGCGCACCACCCCGTGATGTTTTTCTCACTCCTACTAGTGTATGTAATGTAACACACACCCATACAATGCGCACCACCCCGTGATGTTCTTCTCACTCCTACTAGTGAATCTAATGTAACACACACCCATAGAATGCGCACCACCCCGTGATGTTTTTCTCACTCCTACTAGTGAATCTAATGTAACACACACCCATACAATGCGCACCACCCCGTGATGTTTTTCTCACTCCTACTAGTGAATGTAATGTAACACACACCCATACAATGCGCACCACCCCGTGATGTTTTTCAAACTCCTACTAGTGAATCTAATGTAACACACACCCATACAATGCGCACCATCCCGTGATGTTTTTCTCACTCCTACTAGTGAATCTAACACACACCCATACAATGCGCACCTCCCCGTGATGTTTTTCTCACTCCTACTAGTGAATGTAATGTAACACACACCCATACAATGCGCACCACCCCGTGATGATTTTCTCACTCCTACTAGTGAATCTAATGTAACAAACACCCATACAATGCGCACCACCCCGTGATGTTTTTCTCACTCCTACTAGTGAATGTAATGTAACACACACCCATACAATGCGCACCACCCCGTGATGTTTTTCTCACTCCTACTAGTGAATCTAATGTAACAAACACCCATACAATGCGCACCACCCCGTGATGTTTTTCTCACTCCTACTAGTTTATGTAATGTAACACACACCCATACAAAGCGCACCACCCCGTCATGTTTTTCTCACTCCTACTAGTGAATGTAATGTAACACACACCCATACAATGCGCACCACCCCGTGATGTTTTTCTAACTCCTACTAATGAATGTAATGTAACACACACCCATACAATGCGCACCACCCCGTGATGTTTTTCTCACTGCTACTAGTGAATCTAATGTAACACACACCCATACAATGCGCACCACCCCGTGATGTTTTTCTCACTCCTACTAGTGAATGTAATGTAACACACACCCATGCAGTGCACACCACCCCGTGATGTTTTTCTCACTCCTACTAGTGAATGTAATGTAACACACACCCATACAATGCGCACCACCCCGTGATGTTTTTCTCACTCCTACTAGTGAATGTAATGTAACACACAGCCATACAATGCGCACCACCCCGTGATGATTTTCTCACTCCTAGTAGTGAATGTAATGTAACACACACCCATACAATGCGCACCACCCCGTGATGTTTTTCTCACTCCTACTAGTGAATGTAATGTAACACACACCCATACAATGCACACCACCCCGTGATGTTTTTCTCACTACTACTAGTGAATGTAATGTACCACACACCCATACAATGCGCACCACCCCGTGATGTTTTTCTCAGTCCTACTAGTGAATCTAATGTAACACACCCCCATACAATGCGCACCACCCCGTGATGATTTTCTCACTCCTACTAGTGAATCTAATGTAACAAACACCCATACAATGCGCACCACCCGGTGATGTTTTTCTCACTCCTACTAGTGAATGTAATGTAACACACACCCATACAATGCGCACCAACCCGTGATGTTTTTCTCACTCCTACTAGTGAATCTAATGTAACAAACACCCATACAATGCGCACCACCCCGTGATGTTTTTCTCACTCCTACTAGTGAATGTAATGTAACACACACCCATACAGTGCGCACCACCCCGTGATGTTTTTCTCACTCCTACTAGTGAATGTAATGTAACACACACCCATACAATGCGCACCACCCCGTGATGTTTTTCTCACTCTTACTAGTGAATGTAATGTAACACACACCCATACAATGCGCACCACCCCGTGATGTTTTTCTCACTCCTACTAGTGAATGTAATGTAACACACACCCATACAATGCGCACCACCCCGTGATGTTTTTCTCACTCCTACTAGTGAATGTAATGTAACACACACCCATACAATGCGCACCACCCCGTGATGTTTTTCTCACTCCTACTAGTGAATGTAATGTAACACACACCCATACAATGCGCACCACCCCGTGATGTTTTTCTCACTCCTACTAGTGAATGTAATGTAACACACACCCATACATTGCGCACCACCCCGTGATGTTTTTCTCACTCCTACTAGTGAATGTAATGTAACACACACCCATACAATGCGCACCACCCCGTGATGTTTTTCTCACTCCTACTAGTGAATGTAATGTAACACACACCCATACAATGCGCACCACCCCGTGATGTTTTTCTCACTCCTACTAGTGAATGTAATGTAACACACACCCATACAATGCGCACCACCCCCTGATGTTTTTCTCACTCCTACTAGTGAATCTAATGTAACACACACCCATACAATGCGCACCACCCCGTGATCTTTTTCTCACTCCTACTAGTGAATCTAATGTAACACACACCCATACAATGCGCACCACCCCATGATGTTTTTCTCACTCCTACTAGTGAATGTAATGTAACACACACCCATACAATGCACACCACCCCGTGATGATTTTCTCACTCCTACTAGTGAATCTAATGTAACAAACACCCATACAATGCGCACCACCCCGTGATGTTTTTCTCACTCCTACTAGTGAATCTAATGTAACACACACCCATACAATGCGCACCACCCCGTGATGTTTTTCTCACTCCTACTAGTGAATCTAATGTAACAAACACCCATACAATGCGCACCACCCCGTGATGTTTTTCTCACTCCTACTAGTCAATGTAATGTAACACACACCCATACAGTGCGCACCACCCCGTGATGTTTTTCTCACTCCTACAAGTGAATCTAATGTAACACACACCCATACAGTGCGCACCACCCCGTGATGTTTTTCTCACTCCTACTAGTGAATGTAATGTAACACACACCCATACAATGCGCACCACCCCGTGATGATTTTCTCACTCCTACTAGTGAATCTAATGTAACAAACACCCATATAATGCGCACCACCCCGTGATGTTTTTCTCACTCCTACTAGTGAATGTAATGTAACACACACCCATACAATGCGCACCACTCCGTGATGTTTTTCTCACTCCTACTAGTGAATGTAATGTAACACACACCCATACAATGCGCACCACCCCGTGATGTTTTTCTCACTCCTACTAGTGAATGTAATGTAACACACACCCATACAATGCGCACCACCCCGTGATGTTTTTCTCACTCCTACTAGTGAGTGTAATGTAACACACACCCATAAAATGCGCACCACCCCGTGATGTTTTTCTCACTCCTACTAGTGAATGTACTGTAACACACACCCATACAATGCGCACCACCCGTTGATGATTTTCTCACTCCCACTAGTGAATCTAATGTAACACACACCCATACAATGCGCACCACCCCGTGATGTTTTTCTCACTCCTACTAGTGAATGTAATGTAACACACACCCATACAATGCGCACCACCCCGTGATGTTTTTCTCACTCCTACTAGTGAATCTAATGTAACAAACACCCATACAATGCGCACCACCCCGTGATGTTTTTCTCACTCCTACGAGTGAATCTAATGTAACACACACCCATACAGTGCGCACCACCCCGTGATGTTTTTCTAACTCCTACTAGTGAATGTAATGTAACACACACCCATACAATGCGCACCACCCCGTGATGTTTTTCTCACTCCTACTAGTGAATCTAATGTAACACACACCCATACAGTGCGCACCACCCCGTGATGTTTTTCTCACTCCTACTAGTGAATGTAATGTAACACACACCCATACAATGCGCAACACCCCGTGATGTTTTTCTCACTCCTACTAGTGAGTGTAATGTAACACACACCCATACAATGCGCACCACCCCGTGATGTTTTTCTCACTCCTACTAGTGAATGTAATGTAACACACACCCATACAATGCGCACCACCCCGTGATGTTTTTCTCACTCCTACTAGTGAATGTAATGTAACACACACCCATACAATGCGCACCACCCCGTGATGTTTTTCTCACTCCTACTAGTGAATGTAATGTAACACACACCCATACAATGCGCACCACCCCGTGATGTTTTTCTCACTCCTACTAGTGAATGTAATGTAACACACACCCATACAATGCGCACCACCCCGTGATGTTTTTCGCACTCCTACTAGTGAATGTAATGTAACACACACCCATACAATGCGCACCACCCCGTGATGTTTTTCTCACTCCTACTAGTGAATGTAATGTAACACACACCCATACAATGCGCACCACCCCTTGATGTTTTTCTCACTCCTACTAGTGAATGTAATGTAACACACACCCATACAATGCGCACCACCCCGTGATGTTTTTCTCACTCCTACTGGTGAATGTAATGTAACACACACCCATACAATGCGCACCACCCCGTGATGTTTTTCTCACTCTTACTAGTGAATGTAATGTAACACACACCCATACAATGCGCACCACCCCGTGATGTTTTTCTCACTCCTACTAGTGAATGTAATGTAACACACACCCATACAATGCGCACCACCCCGTGATGTTTTTCTCACTCCTACTAGTGAATGTAATGTAACACACACCCATACAATGCGCACCACCCCGTGATGTTTTTCTCACTCCTACTAGTGAATGTAATGTAACACACACCCATACAATGCGCACCACCCCGTGATGTTTTTCTCACTCCTACTAGTGAATGTAATGTAACACACACCCATACATTGCGCACCACCCCGTGATGTTTTTCTCACTCCTACTAGTGAATGTAATGTAACACACACCTATACAATGCGCACCACCCCGTGATGTTTTTCTCACTCCTACTAGTGAATGTAATGTAACACACACCCATACAATGCGCACCACCCCCTGATGTTTTTCTCACTCCTACTAGTGAATCTAATGTAACACACACCCATACAATGCGCACCACCCCGTGATCTTTTTCTCACTCCTACTAGTGAATCTAATGTAACACACACCCATACAATGCGCACCACCCCGTGATGTTTTTCTCACTCCTACTAGTGAATGTAATGTAACACACACCCATACAATTCACACCACCCCGTGATGATTTTCTCACTCCTACTAGTGAATCTAATGTAACAAACACCCATACAATGCGCACCACCCCGTGATGTTTTTCTCACTCCTACTAGTGAATCTAATGTAACACACACCCATACAATGCGCACCACCCCGTGATGTTTTTCTCACTCCTACTAGTGAATCTAATGTAACAAACACCCATACAATGCGCACCACCCCGTGATGTTTTTCTCACTCCTACTAGTCAATGTAATGTAACACACACCCATACAGTGCGCACCACCCCGTGATGTTTTTCTCACTCCTACAAGTGAATCTAATGTAACACACACCCATACAGTGCGCACCACCCCGTGATGTTTTTCTCACTCCTACTAGTGAATGTAATGTAACACACACCCATACAATGCGCACCACCCCGTGATGATTTTCTCACTCCTACTAGTGAATCTAATGTAACAAACACCCATATAATGCGCACCACCCCGTGATGTTTTTCTCACTCCTACTAGTGAATGTAATGTAACACACACCCATACAATGCGCACCACTCCGTGATGTTTTTCTCACTCCTACTAGTGAATGTAATGTAACACACACCCATACAATGCGCACCACCCCGTGATGTTTTTCTCACTCCTACTAGTGAATGTAATGTAACACACACCCATACAATGCGCACCACCCCGTGATGTTTTTCTCACTCCTACTAGTGAGTGTAATGTAACACACACCCATAAAATGCGCACCACCCCGTGATGTTTTTCTCACACCTACTAGTGAATGTACTGTAACACACACCCATACAATGCGCACCACCCGGTGATGATTTTCTCACTCCTACTAGTGAATCTAATGTAACACACACCCATACAATGCGCACCACCCCGTGATGTTTTTCTCACTCCTACTAGTGAATGTAATGTAACACACACCCATACAATGCGCACCACCCCGTGATGTTTTTCTCACTCCTACTAGTGAATCTAATGTAACAAACACCCATACAATGCGCACCACCCCGTGATGTTTTTCTCACTCCTACTAGTGAATCTAATGTAACACACACCCATACAGTGCGCACCACCCCGTGATGTTTTTCTAACTCCTACTAGTGAATGTAATGTAACACACACCCATACAATGCGCACCACCCCGTGATGTTTTTCTCACTCCTACTAGTGAATCTAATGTAACACACACCCATACAGTGCGCACCACCCCGTGATGTTTTTCTCACTCCTACTAGTGAATGTAATGTAACACACACCCATACAATGCGCACCACCCCGTGATGTTTTTCTCACTCCTACTAGTGAGTGTAATGTAACACACACCCATACAATGCGCACCACCCCGTGATGTTTTTCTCACTCCTACTAGTGAATGTAATGTAACACACACCCATACAATGCGCACCACCCCGTGATGTTTTTCTCACTCCTACTAGTGAATGTAATGTAACACACACCCATACAATGCGCACCACCCCGTGATGTTTTTCTCACTCCTACTAGTGAATGTAATGTAACACACACCCATACAATGCGCACCACCCCGTGATGTTTTTCTCACTCCTACTAGTGAATGTAATGTAACACACACCCATACAATGCGCACCACCCCGTGATGTTTTTCGCACTCCTACTAGTGAATGTAATGTAACACACACCCATACAATGCGCACCACCCCGTGATGTTTTTCTCACTCCTACTAGTGAATGTAATGTAACACACACCCATACAATGCGCACCACCCCGTGATGTTTTTCTCACTCCTACTAGTGAATGTAATGTAACACACACCCATACAATGCGCACCACCCCGTGATGTTTTTCTCACTCCTACTGGTGAATGTAATGTAACACACACCCATACAATGCGCACCACCCCGTGATGTTTTTCTCACTCCTACTGGTGAATGTAATGTAACACACACCCATACAATGCGCACCACCCCGTGTTGATTTTCTCACTCCTACTAGTGAATCTAATGTAACAAACACCCATACAATGCGCACCACCCCGTGATGTTTTTCTCACTCCTACTAGTGAATGTAATGTAACACACACCCATACAATGCGCACCAACCCGTGATGTTTTTCTCACTCCTACTAGTGAATCTAATGTAACAAACACCCATACAATGCGCACCACCCCGTGATGTTTTTCTCACTCCTACTAGTGAATGTAATGTAACACACACCCATACAATGCGCACCACCCCGTGATGTTTTTCTCACTCCGACGAGTGAATGTAATGTAACACACACCCATACAATGCGAACCACCCCGTGATGTTTTTCTCACTCCTACGAGTGAATGTAATGTAACACACACCCATACAATGCGCACCACCCCGTGATGTTTTTCGCACTCCTACTAGTGAATGTAATGTAACACACACCCATACAATGCGCACCACCCCGTGATGTTTTTCGCACTCCTACTAGTGAATGTAATGTAACACACACCCATACAATGCGCACCACCCCGTAATATTTTTCTCACTCCTACTAGTGAATGTAATGTAACACACACCCATACAATGCGCACCACCCTGTGATGTTTTTCTCACTCCTACTAGTGAATGTAATGTAACACACACCCATACAATGCGCACCACCCCGTGATGTTTTTCTCACTCCTACTAGTGAATGTAATGTAACACACACCCATACAATGCGCACCACCCCGTGATGATTTTCTCACTCCTACTATTGAATCTAATGTAACAAACACCCATACAATGCGCACCACCCCGTGATGTTTTTCTCACTCCTACTAGTGAATGTAATGTAACACACACCCATACAATGCGCACCACCCCGTGATGTTTTTCTCACTCCTACTAGTGAATGTAATGTAACACACACCCATACAATGCGCACCACCCCGTGATGTTTTTCTCACTCCCACTAGTGAATGTAATGTAACACACACCCATACAATGCACACCACCCCGTGATGTTTTTCTCACTCCTACTAGTGAATGTAATGTAACACACACCCATACAATGCGCACCACCCCGTGATGTTTTTCTCACTCCTACTAGTGAATGTAATGTAACACACACCCATACAATGCGCACCACCCCGTGATGTTTTTCTCACTCCCACTAGTGAATGTAATGTAACACACACCCATACAATGCGCACCACCCCGTGATGTTTTTCTCACTCCTACTAGTGAATGTAATGTAACACACACCCATACAATGCGCACCACCCCGTGATGTTTTTCTCACTCCTACTAGTGAGTGTAATGTAACACACACCCATACAATGCGCACCACCCCGTGATGTTTTTCTCACTCCTACTAGTGAATGTACTGTAACACACACCCATACAATGCGCACCATCCGGTGATGATTTTCTCACTCCTACTAGTGAATCTAATGTAACAAACACCCATACAATGCGCACCACCCCGTGATGTTTTTCTCACTCCTACTAGTGAATGTAATGTAACACACACCCATACAATGCGCACCACCCCGTGATGTTTTTCTCACTCCTACTAGTGAATCTAATGTAACAAACACCCATACAATGCGCACCACCCCGTGATGTTTTTCTCACTCCTACTAGTCAATGTAATGTAACACACACCCATACAGTGCGCACCACCCCGTGATGTTTTTCTCACTCCTACTAGTGAATCTAATGTAACACACACCCATACAGTGCGCACCACCCCGTGATGTTTTTCTCACTCCTACTAGTGAATGTAATGTAACACACACCCATACAATGCGCACCACCCCGTGATGATTTTCTCACTCCTACTAGTGAATGTAATGTAACACACACCCATACAATGCGCACCACCCCGTGATGTTTTTCTCACTCCTACTAGTGAATGTAATGTAACACACACCCATACAATGCGCACCACCCCGTGATGTTTTTCTCACTCCTACTAGTGAGTGTAATGTAACACACACCCATACAATGCGCACCACCCCGTGATGTTTTTCTCACTCCTACTAGTGAATGTACTGTAACACACACCCATACAATGCACACCACCCCGTGATGATTTTCTCACTCCTACTAGTGAATCTAATGTAACAAACACCCATACAATGCGCACCACCCCGTGATGTTTTTCTCACTCCTACTAGTGTATGTAATGTAACACACACCCATACAATGCGCACCACCCCGTGATGTTCTTCTCACTCCTACTAGTGAATCTAATGTAACACACACCCATAGAATGCGCACCACCCCGTGATGTTTTTCTCACTCCTACTAGTGAATCTAATGTAACACACACCCATACAATGCGCACCACCCCGTGATGTTTTTCTCACTCCTACTAGTGAATGTAATGTAACACACACCCATACAATGCGCACCACCCCGTGATGTTTTTCAAACTCCTACTAGTGAATCTAATGTAACACACACCCATACAATGCGCACCACCCCGTGATGTTTTTCTCACTCCTACTAGTGAATCTAACACACACCCATACAATGCGCACCTCCCCGTGATGTTTTTCTCACTCCTACTAGTGAATGTAATGTAACACACACCCATACAATGCGCACCACCCCGTGATGATTTTCTCACTCCTACTAGTGAATCTAATGTAACAAACACCCATACAATGCGCACCACCCCGTGATGTTTTTCTCACTCCTACTAGTGAATGTAATGTAACACACACCCATACAATGCGCACCACCCCGTGATGTTTTTCTCACTCCTACTAGTGAATGTAATGTAACACACACCCATACAATGCGCACCACCCCGTGATGTTTTTCTCACTCCTACTAGTTTATGTAATGTAACACACACCCATACAAAGCGCACCACCCCGTCATGTTTTTCTCACTCCTACTAGTGAATGTAATGTAACACACACCCATACAATGCGCACCACCCCGTGATGTTTTTCTAACTCCTACTAATGAATGTAATGTAACACACACCCATACAATGCGCACCACCCCGTGATGTTTTTCTCACTGCTACTAGTGAATCTAATGTAACACACACCCATACAATGCGCACCACCCCGTGATGTTTTTCTCACTCCTACTAGTGAATGTAATGTAACACACACCCATGCAGTGCACACCACCCCGTGATGTTTTTCTCACTCCTACTAGTGAATGTAATGTAACACACACCCATACAATGCGCACCACCCCGTGATGTTTTTCTCACTCCTACTAGTGAATGTAATGTAACACACAGCCATACAATGCGCACCACCCCGTGATGATTTTCTCACTCCTAGTAGTGAATGTAATGTAACACACACCCATACAATGCGCACCACCCCGTGATGTTTTTCTCACTCCTACTAGTGAATGTAATGTAACACACACCCATACAATGCACACCACCCCGTGATGTTTTTCTCACTACTACTAGTGAATGTAATGTACCACACACCCATACAATGCGCACCACCCCGTGATGTTTTTCTCAGTCCTACTAGTGAATCTAATGTAACACACCCCCATACAATGCGCACCACCCCGTGATGATTTTCTCACTCCTACTAGTGAATCTAATGTAACAAACACCCATACAATGCGCACCACCCGGTGATGTTTTTCTCACTCCTACTAGTGAATGTAATGTAACACACACCCATACAATGCGCACCAACCCGTGATGTTTTTCTCACTCCTACTAGTGAATCTAATGTAACAAACACCCATACAATGCGCACCACCCCGTGATGTTTTTCTCACTCCTACTAGTGAATGTAATGTAACACACACCCATACAGTGCGCACCACCCCGTGATGTTTTTCTCACTCCTACTAGTGAATGTAATGTAACACACACCCATACAATGCGCACCACCCCGTGATGTTTTTCTCACTCTTACTAGTGAATGTAATGTAACACACACCCATACAATGCGCACCACCCCGTGATGTTTTTCTCACTCCTACTAGTGAATCTAACACACACCCATACAATGCGCACCTCCCCGTGATGTTTTTCTCACTCCTACTAGTGAATGTAATGTAACACACACCCATACAATGCGCACCACCCCGTGATGATTTTCTCACTCCTACTAGTGAATCTAATGTAACAAACACCCATACAATGCGCACCACCCCGTGATGTTTTTCTCACTCCTACTAGTGAATGTAATGTAACACACACCCATACAATGCGCACCACCCCGTGATGTTTTTCTCACTCCTACTAGTGAATGTAATGTAACACACACCCATACAATGCGCACCACCCCGTGATGTTTTTCTCACTCCTACTAGTTTATGTAATGTAACACACACCCATACAAAGCGCACCAGCCCGTCATGTTTTTCTCACTCCTACTAGTGAATGTAATGTAACACACACCCATACAATGCGCACCACCCCGTGATGTTTTTCTAACTCCTACTAATGAATGTAATGTAACACACACCCATACAATGCGCACCACCCCGTGATGTTTTTCTCACTGCTACTAGTGAATCTAATGTAACACACACCCATACAATGCGCACCACCCCGTGATGTTTTTCTCACTCCTACTAGTGAATGTAATGTAACACACACCCATGCAGTGCACACCACCCCGTGATGTTTTTCTCACTCCTACTAGTGAATGTAATGTAACACACACCCATACAATGCGCACCACCCCGTGATGTTTTTCTCACTCCTACTAGTGAATGTAATGTAACACACAGCCATACAATGCGCACCACCCCGTGATGATTTTCTCACTCCTAGTAGTGAATGTAATGTAACACACACCCATACAATGCGCACCACCCCGTGATGTTTTTCTCACTCCTACTAGTGAATGTAATGTAACACACACCCATACAATGCGCACCACCCCGTGATGTTTTTCTCACTCCTACTAGTGAATGTAATGTAACACACAGCCATACAATGCGCACCACCCCGTGATGATTTTCTCACTCCTAGTAGTGAATGTAATGTAACACACACCCATACAATGCGCACCACCCCGTGATGTTTTTCTCACTCCTACTAGTGAATGTAATGTAACACACACCCATACAATGCACACCACCCCGTGATGTTTTTCTCACTACTACTAGTGAATGTAATGTACCACACACCCATACAATGCGCACCACCCCGTGATGTTTTTCTCACTCCTACTAGTGAATCTAATGTAACACACACCCATACAATGCGCACCACCCCGTGATGTTTTTCTCACTCCTACTAGTGAATGTAATGTAACACACACCCATACAATGCGCACCACCCCGTGATGTTTTTCTCACTCCTACTAGTGAATGTAATGTAACACACACCCATACATTGCGCACCACCCCGTGATGTTTTTCTCACTCCTACTAGTGAATGTAATGTAACACACACCCATACAATGCGCACCACCCCGTGATGTTTTTCTCACTCCTACTAGTGAATGTAATGTAACACACACCCATACAATGCGCACCACCCCCTGATGTTTTTCTCACTCCTACTAGTGAATCTAATGTAACACACACCCATACAATGCGCACCACCCCGTGATCTTTTTCTCACTCCTACTAGTGAATCTAATGTAACACACACCCATACAATTCGCACCACCCCGTGATATTTTTCTCACTCCTACTAGTGAATGTAATGTAACACACACCCATACAATGCACACCACCCCGTGATGATTTTCTCACTCCTACTAGTGAATCTAATGTAACAAACACCCATACAATGCGCACCACCCCGTGATGTTTTTCTCACTCCTACTAGTGAATCTAATGTAACACACACCCATACAATGCGCACCACCCCGTGATGTTTTTCTCACTCCTACTAGTGAATCTAATGTAACAAACACCCATACAATGCGCACCACCCCGTGATGTTTTTCTCACTCCTACTAGTCAATGTAATGTAACACACACCCATACAGTGCGCACCACCCCGTGATGTTTTTCTCACTCCTACAAGTGAATCTAATGTAACACACACCCATACAGTGCGCACCACCCCGTGATGTTTTTCTCACTCCTACTAGTGAATGTAATGTAACACACACCCATACAATGCGCACCACCCCGTGATGATTTTCTCACTCCTACTAGTGAATCTAATGTAACAAACACCCATATAATGCGCACCACCCCGTGATGTTTTTCTCACTCCTACTAGTGAATGTAATGTAACACACACCCATACAATGCGCACCACCCCGTGATGTTTTTCTCACTCCTACTAGTGAATGTAATGTAACACACACCCATACAATGCGCACCACCCCGTGATGTTTTTCTCACTCCTACTAGTGAATGTAATGTAACACACACCCATACAATGCGCACCACCCCGTGATGTTTTTCTCACTCCTACTAGTGAGTGTAATGTAACACACACCCATAAAATGCGCACCACCCCGTGATGTTTTTCTCACTCCTACTAGTGAATGTACTGTAACACACACCCATACAATGCGCACCACCCGGTGATGATTTTCTCACTCCTACTAGTGAATCTAATGTAACACACACCCATACAATGCGCACCACCCCGTGATGTTTTTCTCACTCCTACTAGTGAATGTAATGTAACACACACCCATACAATGCGCACCACCCCGTGATGTTTTTCTCACTCCTACTAGTGAATCTAATGTAACAAACACCCATACAATGCGCACCACCCCGTGATGTTTTTCTCACTCCTACTAGTGAATCTAATGTAACACACACCCATACAGTGCGCACCACCCCGTGATGTTTTTCTAACTCCTACTAGTGAATGTAATGTAACACACACCCATACAATGCGCACCACCCCGTGATGTTTTTCTCACTCCTACTAGTGAATCTAATGTAACACACACCCATACAGTGCGCACCACCCCGTGATGTTTTTCTCACTCCTACTAGTGAATGTAATGTAACACACACCCATACAATGCGCACCACCCCGTGATGTTTTTCTCACTCCTACTAGTGAGTGTAATGTAACACACACCCATACAATGCGCACCACCCCGTGATGTTTTTCTCACTCCTACTAGTGAATGTAATGTAACACACACCCATACAATGCGCACCACCCCGTGATGTTTTTCTCACTCCTACTAGTGAATGTAATGTAACACACACCCATACAATGCGCACCACCCCGTGATGTTTTTCTCACTCCTACTAGTGAATGTAATGTAACACACACCCATACAATGCGCACCACCCCGTGATGTTTTTCTCACTCCTACTAGTGAATGTAATGTAACACACACCCATACAATGCGCACCACCCCGTGATGTTTTTCGCACTCCTACTAGTGAATGTAATGTAACACACACCCATACAATGCGCACCACCCCGTGATGTTTTTCTCACTCCTACTAGTGAATGTAATGTAACACACACCCATACAATGCGCACCACCCCGTGATGTTTTTCTCACTCCTACTAGTGAATGTAATGTAACACACACCCATACAGTGCGCACCACCCCGTGATGTTTTTCTCACTCCTACTAGTGAATGTAATGTAACACACACCCATACAGTGCGCACCACCCCGTGATGTTTTTCTCACTCCTACTGGTGAATGTAATGTAACACACACCCATACAATGCGCACCACCCCGTGTTGATTTTCTCACTCCTACTAGTGAATCTAATGTAACAAACACCCATACAATGCGCACCACCCCGTGATGTTTTTCTCACTCCTACTAGTGAATGTAATGTAACACACACCCATACAATGCGCACCAACCCGTGATGTTTTTCTCACTCCTACTAGTGAATCTAATGTAACAAACACCCATACAATGCGCACCACCCCGTGATGTTTTTCTCACTCCTACTAGTGAATGTAATGTAACACACACCCATACAATGCGCACCACCCCGTGATGTTTTTCTCACTCCGACGAGTGAATGTAATGTAACACACACCCATACAATGCGCACCACCCCGTGATGTTTTTCTCACTCCTACGAGTGAATGTAATGTAACACACACCCATACAATGCGCACCACCCCGTGATGTTTTTCGCACTCCTACTAGTGAATGTAATGTAACACACACCCATACAATGCGCACCACCCCGTGATATTTTTCGCACTCCTACTAGTGAATGTAATGTAACACACACCCATACAATGCGCACCACCCCGTAATATTTTTCTCACTCCTACTAGTGAATGTAATGTAACACACACCCATACAATGCGCACCACCCTGTGATGTTTTTCTCACTCCTACTAGTGAATGTAATGTAACACACACCCATACAATGCGCACCACCCCTTGATGTTTTTCTCACTCCTACTAGTGAATGTAATGTAACACACACCCATAAAATGCGCACCACACCATGATGTTTTTCTCACTCCTACTAGTGAATGTAGTGTAACACACACCCATACAATGCGCACCACCCCGTGATGTATTTCTCACTGCTAGTAGTGAATGTAGTGTAACACACACCCATACAATGCGCACCACCCCGTGATGTTTTTCTCACTCCTACTAGTGAATGTAATGTAACACACACCCATACAGTGCGCACCACCCCGTGATGTTTTTCTCACTCCTACTAGTGAATGTAATGTAACACACACCCACACAATGCGCACCACCCCGTGATGATTTTCTCACTCCTACTAGTGAATCTAATGTAACAAACACCCATACAATGCGCACCACCCCGTGATGTTTTTCTCACTCCTACTAGTGAATGTAATGTAACACACACCCATACAATGCGCACCACCCCGTGATGTTTTTCTCACTCCTACTAGTGAATGTAATGTAACACACACCCATACAATGCGCACCACCCCGTGATGTTTTTCTCACTCCTACTAGTGAATGTAATGTAACACACACCCATACAATGCGCACCACCCCGTGATGTTTTTCTCACTCCTACTAGTGAGTGTAATGTAACACACACCCATACAATGCGCACCACCCCGTGATGTTTTTCTCACTCCTACTAGTGAATGCACTGTAACACACACCCATACAATGCGCACCACACCGTGATGATTTTCTCACTCCTACTAGTGAATCTAATGTAACAAACACCCATACAATGCGCACCACCCCGTGATGTTTTTCTCACTCCTACTAGTGTATGTAATGTAACACACACCCATACAATGCGCACCACCCCGTGATGTTCTTCTCACTCCTACTAGTGAATCTAATGTAACACACACACATAGAATGCGCACCACCCCGTGATGTTTTTCTCACTCCTACTAGTGAATCTAATGTAACACACACCCATACAATGCGCACCACCCTGTGATGTTTTTCTCACTCCTACTAGTGAATGTAATGTAACACACACCCATACAATGCGCACCACCCCGTGATGTTTTTCAAACTCCTACTAGTGAATCTAATGTAACACACACCCATACAATGCGCACCACCCCGTGATGTTTTTCTCAATCCTACTAGTGAATCTAACACACACCCATACAATGCGCACCACCCCGTGATGTTTTTCTCACTCCTACTAGTGAATGTAATGTAACACACACCCATACAATGCACACCACCCCGTGATGATTTTCTCACTCCTACTAGTGAATCTAATGTAACAAACACCCATACAATGCGCACCACCCCGTGATGTTTTTCTCACTCCTACTAGTGAATGTAATGTAACACACACCCATACAATGCGCACCACCCCGTGATGTTTTTCTCACTCCTACTAGTGAATCTAATGTAACAAACACCCATACAATGCGCACCACCCCGTGATGTTTTTCTCACTCCTACTAGTTTATGTAATGTAACACACACCCATACAAAGCGCACCACCCCGTCATGTTTTTCTCACTCCTACTAGTGAATCTAATGTAACACACACCCATACAGTGCGCACCACCCCGTGATGTTTTTCTCACTCCTACTAGTGAATGTAATGTAACACACACCCATACAATGCGCACCACCCCGTGATGTTTTTCTCACTCCTACTAGTGAGTGTAATGTAACACACACCCATACAATGCGCACCACCCCGTGATGTTTTTCTCACTCCTACTAGTGAATCCAATGTAACACACACCCATACAATGCGCACCACCCCGTGATGTTTTTCTCACTCCTACTAGTGAATCCAATGTAACACACACCCATACAATGCGCACCACCCCGTGATGTTTTTCTCACTCCTACTAGTGAATGTAATGTAACACACACCCATACAATGCGCACCACCCCGTGATGTTTTTCTCACTCCTACTAGTGAATCTAATGTAACACACACCCATACAATGCGCACCACCCCGTGATGTTTTTCTCACTCCTACTAGTGAATCCAATGTAACACACACCCATACAATGCGCACCACCCCGTGATGTTTTTCTCACTCCTACTAGTGAATGTAATGTAACACACACCCATACAATGCGCACCACCCCGTGATGTTTTTCTCACTCCTACTAGTGAATCTAATGTAACACACACCCATACAGTGCGCACCACCCCGTGATGTTTTTCTCACTCCTACTAGTGAATGTAATGTAACACACACCCATACAATGCGCACCACCCCGTGATGTTTTTCTCACTCCTACTAGTGAGTGTAATGTAACACACACCCATACAATGCGCACCACCCCGTGATGTTTTTCTCACTCCTACTAGTGAATGTAATGTAACACACACCCATACAATGCGCACCACCCCGTGATGTTTTTCTCACTCCTACTAGTGAATGTAATGTAACACACACCCATACAATGCGCACCACCCCGTGATGTTTTTCTCACTCCTACTAGTGAATGTAATGTAACACACACCCATACAATGCGCACCACCCCGTGATGTTTTTCTCACTCCTACTAGTGAATCTAACGTAACACACACCCATACAATGCGCACCACCCCGTGATGTTTTTCGCACTCCTACTAGTGAATGTAATGTAACACACACCCATACAATGCGCACCACCCCGTGATGTTTTTCTCACTCCTACTAGTGAATGTAATGTAACACACACCCATACAATGCGCACCACCCCGTGATGTTTTTCTCACTCCTACTAGTGAATGTAATGTAACACACACCCATGCAGTGCACACCACCCCGTGATGTTTTTCTCACTCCTACTAGTGAATGTAATGTAACACACACCCATACAATGCGCACCACCCCGTGATGTTTTTCTCACTCCTACTAGTGAATGTAATGTAACACACAGCCATACAATGCGCACCACCCCGTGATGATTTTCTCACTCCTAGTAGTGAATGTAATGTAACACACACCCATACAATGCGCACCACCCTGTGATGTTTTTCTCACTCCTACTAGTGAATGTAATGTAACACACACCCATACAATGCACACCACCCCGTGATGTTTTTCTCACTACTACTAGTGAATGTAATGTACCACACACCCATACAATGCGCACCACCCCGTGATGTTTTTCTCAGTCCTACTAGTGAATCTAATGTAACACACCCCCATACAATGCGCACCACCCCGTGATGATTTTCTCACTCCTACTAGTGAATCTAATGTAACAAACACCCATACAATGCGCACCACCCGGTGATGTTTTTCTCACTCCTACTAGTGAATGTAATGTAACACACACCCATACAATGCGCACCAACCCGTGATGTTTTTCTCACTCCTACTAGTGAATCTAATGTAACAAACACCCATACAATGCGCACCACCCCGTGATGTTTTTCTCACTCCTACTAGTGAATGTAATGTAACACACACCCATACAGTGCGCACCACCCCGTGATGTTTTTCTCACTCCTACTAGTGAATGTAATGTAACACACACCCATACAATGCGCACCACCCCGTGATGTTTTTCTCACTCTTACTAGTGAATGTAATGTAACACACACCCATACAATGCGCACCACCCCGTGATGTTTTTCTCACTCCTACTAGTGAATCTAACACACACCCATACAATGCGCACCTCCCCGTGATGTTTTTCTCACTCCTACTAGTGAATGTAATGTAACACACACCCATACAATGCGCACCACCCCGTGATGATTTTCTCACTCCTACTAGTGAATCTAATGTAACAAACACCCATACAATGCGCACCACCCCGTGATGTTTTTCTCACTCCTACTAGTGAATGTAATGTAACACACACCCATACAATGCGCACCACCCCGTGATGTTTTTCTCACTCCTACTAGTGAATGTAATGTAACACACACCCATACAATGCGCACCACCCCGTGATGTTTTTCTCACTCCTACTAGTTTATGTAATGTAACACACACCCATACAAAGCGCACCACCCCGTCATGTTTTTCTCACTCCTACTAGTGAATGTAATGTAACACACACCCATACAATGCGCACCACCCCGTGATGTTTTTCTAACTCCTACTAATGAATGTAATGTAACACACACCCATACAATGCGCACCACCCCGTGATGTTTTTCTCACTGCTACTAGTGAATCTAATGTAACACACACCCATACAATGCGCACCACCCCGTGATGTTTTTCTCACTCCTACTAGTTAATGTAATGTAACACACACCCATGCAGTGCACACCACCCCGTGATGTTTTTCTCACTCCTACTAGTGAATGTAATGTAACACACACCCATACAATGCGCACCACCCCGTGATGTTTTTCTCACTCCTACTAGTGAATGTAATGTAACACACAGCCATACAATGCGCACCACCCCGTGATGATTTTCTCACTCCTAGTAGTGAATGTAATGTAACACACACCCATACAATGCGCACCACCCCGTGATGTTTTTCTCACTCCTACTAGTGAATGTAATGTAACACACACCCATACAATGCACACCACCCCGTGATGTTTTTCTCACTACTACTAGTGAATGTAATGTACCACACACCCATACAATGCGCACCACCCCGTGATGTTTTTCTCAGTCCTACTAGTGAATCTAATGTAACACACCCCCATACAATGCGCACCACCCCGTGATGATTTTCTCACTCCTACTAGTGAATCTAATGTAACAAACACCCATACAATGCGCACCACCCGGTGATGTTTTTCTCACTCCTACTAGTGAATGTAATGTAACACACACCCATACAATGCGCACCAACCCGTGATGTTTTTCTCACTCCTACTAGTGAATCTAATGTAACAAACACCCATACAATGCGCACCACCCCGTGATGTTTTTCTCACTCCTACTAGTGAATGTAATGTAACACACACCCATACAGTGCGCACCACCCCGTGATGTTTTTCTCACTCCTACTAGTGAATGTAATGTAACACACACCCATACAATGCGCACCACCCCGTGATGTTTTTCTCACTCTTACTAGTGAATGTAATGTAACACACACCCATACAATGCGCACCACCCCGTGATGTTTTTCTCACTCCTACTAGTGAATGTAATGTAACACACACCCATACAATGCGCACCACCCCGTGATGTTTTTCTCACTCCTACTAGTGAATCTAATGTAACACACACCCATACAATGCGCACCACCCCGTGATGTTTTTCTCACTCCTACTAGTGAATGTAATGTAACACACACCCATACAATGCGCACCACCCCGTGATGTTTTTCTCACTCCTACTAGTGAATGTAATGTAACACACACCCATACATTGCGCACCACCCCGTGATGTTTTTCTCACTCCTACTAGTGAATGTAATGTAACACACACCCATACAATGCGCACCACCCCGTGATGTTTTTCTCACTCCTACTAGTGAATGTAATGTAACACACACCCATACAATGCGCACCACCCCCTGATGTTTTTCTCACTCCTACTAGTGAATCTAATGTAACACACACCCATACAATGCGCACCACCCCGTGATCTTTTTCTCACTCCTACTAGTGAATCTAATGTAACACACACCCATACAATGCGCACCACCCCGTGATATTTTTCTCACTCCTACTAGTGAATGTAATGTAACACACACCCATACAATGCACACCACCCCGTGATGATTTTCTCACTCCTACTAGTGAATCTAATGTAACAAACACCCATACAATGCGCACCACCCCGTGATGTTTTTCTCACTCCTACTAGTGAATCTAATGTAACACACACCCATACAATGCGCACCACCCCGTGATGTTTTTCTCACTCCTACTAGTGAATCTAATGTAACAAACACCCATACAATGCGCACCACCCCGTGATGTTTTTCTCACTCCTACTAGTCAATGTAATGTAACACACACCCATACAGTGCGCACCACCCCGTGATGTTTTTCTCACTCCTACAAGTGAATCTAATGTAACACACACCCATACAGTGCGCACCACCCCGTGATGTTTTTCTCACTCCTACTAGTGAATGTAATGTAACACACACCCATACAATGCGCACCACCCCGTGATGATTTTCTCACTCCTACTAGTGAATCTAATGTAACAAACACCCATATAATGCGCACCACCCCGTGATGTTTTTCTCACTCCTACTAGTGAATGTAATGTAACACACACCCATACAATGCGCACCACCCCGTGATGTTTTTCTCACTCCTACTAGTGAATGTAATGTAACACACACCCATACAATGCGCACCACCCCGTGATGTTTTTCTCACTCCTACTAGTGAATGTAATGTAACACACACCCATACAATGCGCACCACCCCGTGATGTTTTTCTCACTCCTACTAGTGAGTGTAATGTAACACACACCCATAAAATGCGCACCACCCCGTGATGTTTTTCTCACTCCTACTAGTGAATGTACTGTAACACACACCCATACAATGCGCACCACCCGGTGATGATTTTCTCACTCCTACTAGTGAATCTAATGTAACACACACCCATACAATGCGCACCACCCCGTGATGTTTTTCTCACTCCTACTAGTGAATGTAATGTAACACACACCCATACAATGCGCACCACCCCGTGATGTTTTTCTCACTCCTACTAGTGAATCTAATGTAACAAACACCCATACAATGCGCACCACCCCGTGATGTTTTTCTCACTCCTACTAGTGAATCTAATGTAACACACACCCATACAGTGCGCACCACCCCGTGATGTTTTTCTAACTCCTACTAGTGAATGTAATGTAACACACACCCATACAATGCGCACCACCCCGTGATGTTTTTCTCACTCCTACTAGTGAATCTAATGTAACACACACCCATACAGTGCGCACCACCCCGTGATGTTTTTCTCACTCCTACTAGTGAATGTAATGTAACACACACCCATACAATGCGCACCACCCCGTGATGTTTTTCTCACTCCTACTAGTGAGTGTAATGTAACACACACCCATACAATGCGCACCACCCCGTGATGTTTTTCTCACTCCTACTAGTGAATGTAATGTAACACACACCCATACAATGCGCACCACCCCGTGATGTTTTTCTCACTCCTACTAGTGAATGTAATGTAACACACACCCATACAATGCGCACCACCCCGTGATGTTTTTCTCACTCCTACTAGTGAATGTAATGTAACACACACCCATACAATGCGCACCACCCCGTGATGTTTTTCTCACTCCTACTAGTGAATGTAATGTAACACACACCCATACAATGCGCACCACCCCGTGATGTTTTTCGCACTCCTACTAGTGAATGTAATGTAACACACACCCATACAATGCGCACCGCCCCGTGATGTTTTTCTCACTCCTACTAGTGAATGTAATGTAACACACACCCATACAATGCGCACCACCCCGTGATGTTTTTCTCACTCCTACTAGTGAATGTAATGTAACACACACCCATACAATGCGCACCACCCCGTGATGTTTTTCTCACTCCTACTAGTGAATGTAATGTAACACACACCCATACAGTGCGCACCACCCCGTGATGTTTTTCTCACTCCTACTGGTGAATGTAATGTAACACACACCCATACAATGCGCACCACCCCGTGTTGATTTTCTCACTCCTACTAGTGAATCTAATGTAACAAACACCCATACAATGCGCACCACCCCGTGATGTTTTTCTCACTCCTACTAGTGAATGTAATGTAACACACACCCATACAATGCGCACCAACCCGTGATGTTTTTCTCACTCCTACTAGTGAATCTAATGTAACAAACACCCATACAATGCGCACCACCCCGTGATGTTTTTCTCACTCCTACTAGTGAATGTAATGTAACACACACCCATACAATGCGCACCACCCCGTGATGTTTTTCTCACTCCGACGAGTGAATGTAATGTAACACACACCCATACAATGCGCACCACCCCGTGATGTTTTTCTCACTCCTACGAGTGAATGTAATGTAACACACACCCATACAATGCGCACCACCCCGTGATGTTTTTCGCACTCCTACTAGTGAATGTAATGTAACACACACCCATACAATGCGCACCACCCCGTGATATTTTTCGCACTCCTACTAGTGAATGTAATGTAACACACACCCATACAATGCGCACAACCCCGTAATATTTTTCTCACTCCTACTAGTGAATGTAATGTAACACACACCCATACAATGCGCACCACCCTGTGATGTTTTTCTCACTCCTACTAGTGAATGTAATGTAACACACACCCATACAATGCGCACCACCCCTTGATGTTTTTCTCACTCCTACTAGTGAATGTAATGTAACACACACCCACACAATGCGCACCACCCCGTGATGATTTTCTCACTCCTACTAGTGAATCTAATGTAACAAACACCCATACAATGCGCACCACCCCGTGATGTTTTTCTCACTCCTACTAGTGAATGTAATGTAACACACACCCATACAATGCGCACCACCCCGTGATGTTTTTCTCACTCCTACTAGTGAATGTAATGTAACACACACCCATACAATGCGCACCACCCCGTGATGTTTTTCTCACTCCTACTAGTGAATGTAATGTAACACACACCCATACAATGCGCACCACCCCGTGATGTTTTTCTCACTCCTACTAGTGAGTGTAATGTAACACACACCCATACAATGCGCACCACCCCGTGATGTTTTTCTCACTCCTACTAGTGAATGCACTGTAACACACACCCATACAATGCGCACCACACCGTGATGATTTTCTCACTCCTACTAGTGAATCTAATGTAACAAACACCCATACAATGCGCACCACCCCGTGATGTTTTTCTCACTCCTACTAGTGTATGTAATGTAACACACACCCATACAATGCGCACCACCCCGTGATGTTCTTCTCACTCCTACTAGTGAATCTAATGTAACACACACACATAGAATGCGCACCACCCCGTGATGTTTTTCTCACTCCTACTAGTGAATCTAATGTAACACACACCCATACAATGCGCACCACCCTGTGATGTTTTTCTCACTCCTACTAGTGAATGTAATGTAACACACACCCATACAATGCGCACCACCCCGTGATGTTTTTCAAACTCCTACTAGTGAATCTAATGTAACACACACCCATACAATGCGCACCACCCCGTGATGTTTTTCTCAATCCTACTAGTGAATCTAACACACACCCATACAATGCGCACCACCCCGTGATGTTTTTCTCACTCCTACTAGTGAATGTAATGTAACACACACCCATACAATGCACACCACCCCGTGATGATTTTCTCACTCCTACTAGTGAATCTAATGTAACAAACACCCATACAATGCGCACCACCCCGTGATGTTTTTCTCACTCCTACTAGTGAATGTAATGTAACACACACCCATACAATGCGCACCACCCCGTGATGTTTTTCTCACTCCTACTAGTGAATCTAATGTAACAAACACCCATACAATGCGCACCACCCCGTGATGTTTTTCTCACTCCTACTAGTTTATGTAATGTAACACACACCCATACAAAGCGCACCACCCCGTCATGTTTTTCTCACTCCTACTAGTGAATCTAATGTAACACACACCCATACAGTGCGCACCACCCCGTGATGTTTTTCTCACTCCTACTAGTGAATGTAATGTAACACACACCCATACAATGCGCACCACCCCGTGATGTTTTTCTCACTCCTACTAGTGAGTGTAATGTAACACACACCCATACAATGCGCACCACCCCGTGATGTTTTTCTCACTCCTACTAGTGAATCCAATGTAACACACACCCATACAATGCGCACCACCCCGTGATGTTTTTCTCACTCCTACTAGTGAATCCAATGTAACACACACCCATACAATGCGCACCACCCCGTGATGTTTTTCTCACTCCTACTAGTGAATGTAATGTAACACACACCCATACAATGCGCACCACCCCGTGATGTTTTTCTCACTCCTACTAGTGAATCTAATGTAACACACACCCATACAATGCGCACCACCCCGTGATGTTTTTCTCACTCCTACTAGTGAATCCAATGTAACACACACCCATACAATGCGCACCACCCCGTGATGTTTTTCTCACTCCTACTAGTGAATGTAATGTAACACACACCCATACAATGCGCACCACCCCGTGATGTTTTTCTCACTCCTACTAGTGAATCTAATGTAACACACACCCATACAGTGCGCACCACCCCGTGATGTTTTTCTCACTCCTACTAGTGAATGTAATGTAACACACACCCATACAATGCGCACCACCCCGTGATGTTTTTCTCACTCCTACTAGTGAGTGTAATGTAACACACACCCATACAATGCGCACCACCCCGTGATGTTTTTCTCACTCCTACTAGTGAATGTAATGTAACACACACCCATACAATGCGCACCACCCCGTGATGTTTTTCTCACTCCTACTAGTGAATGTAATGTAACACACACCCATACAATGCGCACCACCCCGTGATGTTTTTCTCACTCCTACTAGTGAGTGTAATGTAACACACACCCATACAGTGCGCACCACCCCGTGATGTTTTTCTCACTCCTACTAGTGAATGTAATGTAACACACACCCATACAATGCGCACCACCCCGTGATGTTTTTCTCACTCCTACTAGTGAGTGTAATGTAACACACACCCATACAATGCGCACCACCCCGTGATGTTTTTCTCACTCCTACTAGTGAATGTAATGTAACACACACCCATACAATGCGCACCACCCCGTGATGTTTTTCTCACTCCTACTAGTGAATGTAATGTAACACACACCCATACAATGCGCACCACCCCGTGATGTTTTTCTCACTCCTACTAGTGAATGTAATGTAACACACACCCATACAATGCGCACCACCCCGTGATGTTTTTCGCACTCCTACTAGTGAATGTAATGTAACACACACCCATACAATGCGCACCACCCCGTGATATTTTTCGCACTCCTACTAGTGAATGTAATGTAACACACACCCATACAATGCGCACCACCCCGTAATATTTTTCTCACTCCTACTAGTGAATGTAATGTAACACACACCCATACAATGCGCACCACCCTGTGATGTTTTTCTCACTCCTACTAGTGAATGTAATGTAACACACACCCATACAATGCGCACCACCCCTTGATGTTTTTCTCACTCCTACTAGTGAATGTAATGTAACACACACCCATAAAATGCGCACCACACCATGATGTTTTTCTCACTCCTACTAGTGAATGTAGTGTAACACACACCCATACAATGCGCACCACCCCGTGATGTATTTCTCACTGCTAGTAGTGAATGTAGTGTAACACACACCCATACAATGCGCACCACCCCGTGATGTTTTTCTCACTCCTACTAGTGAATGTAATGTAACACACACCCATACAGTGCGCACCACCCCGTGATGTTTTTCTCACTCCTACTAGTGAATGTAATGTAACACACACCCACACAATGCGCACCACCCCGTGATGATTTTCTCACTCCTACTAGTGAATCTAATGTAACAAACACCCATACAATGCGCACCACCCCGTGATGTTTTTCTCACTCCTACTAGTGAATGTAATGTAACACACACCCATACAATGCGCACCACCCCGTGATGTTTTTCTCACTCCTACTAGTGAATGTAATGTAACACACACCCATACAATGCGCACCACCCCGTGATGTTTTTCTCACTCCTACTAGTGAATGTAATGTAACACACACCCATACAATGCGCACCACCCCGTGATGTTTTTCTCACTCCTACTAGTGAGTGTAATGTAACACACACCCATACAATGCGCACCACCCCGTGATGTTTTTCTCACTCCTACTAGTGAATGCACTGTAACACACACCCATACAATGCGCACCACACCGTGATGATTTTCTCACTCCTACTAGTGAATCTAATGTAACAAACACCCATACAATGCGCACCACCCCGTGATGTTTTTCTCACTCCTACTAGTGTATGTAATGTAACACACACCCATACAATGCGCACCACCCCGTGATGTTCTTCTCACTCCTACTAGTGAATCTAATGTAACACACACACATAGAATGCGCACCACCCCGTGATGTTTTTCTCACTCCTACTAGTGAATCTAATGTAACACACACCCATACAATGCGCACCACCCTGTGATGTTTTTCTCACTCCTACTAGTGAATGTAATGTAACACACACCCATACAATGCGCACCACCCCGTGATGTTTTTCAAACTCCTACTAGTGAATCTAATGTAACACACACCCATACAATGCGCACCACCCCGTGATGTTTTTCTCAATCCTACTAGTGAATCTAACACACACCCATACAATGCGCACCACCCCGTGATGTTTTTCTCACTCCTACTAGTGAATGTAATGTAACACACACCCATACAATGCACACCACCCCGTGATGATTTTCTCACTCCTACTAGTGAATCTAATGTAACAAACACCCATACAATGCGCACCACCCCGTGATGTTTTTCTCACTCCTACTAGTGAATGTAATGTAACACACACCCATACAATGCGCACCACCCCGTGATGTTTTTCTCACTCCTACTAGTGAATCTAATGTAACAAACACCCATACAATGCGCACCACCCCGTGATGTTTTTCTCACTCCTACTAGTTTATGTAATGTAACACACACCCATACAAAGCGCACCACCCCGTCATGTTTTTCTCACTCCTACTAGTGAATCTAATGTAACACACACCCATACAGTGCGCACCACCCCGTGATGTTTTTCTCACTCCTACTAGTGAATGTAATGTAACACACACCCATACAATGCGCACCACCCCGTGATGTTTTTCTCACTCCTACTAGTGAGTGTAATGTAACACACACCCATACAATGCGCACCACCCCGTGATGTTTTTCTCACTCCTACTAGTGAATCCAATGTAACACACACCCATACAATGCGCACCACCCCGTGATGTTTTTCTCACTCCTACTAGTGAATCCAATGTAACACACACCCATACAATGCGCACCACCCCGTGATGTTTTTCTCACTCCTACTAGTGAATGTAATGTAACACACACCCATACAATGCGCACCACCCCGTGATGTTTTTCTCACTCCTACTAGTGAATCTAATGTAACACACACCCATACAATGCGCACCACCCCGTGATGTTTTTCTCACTCCTACTAGTGAATCCAATGTAACACACACCCATACAATGCGCACCACCCCGTGATGTTTTTCTCACTCCTACTAGTGAATGTAATGTAACACACACCCATACAATGCGCACCACCCCGTGATGTTTTTCTCACTCCTACTAGTGAATCTAATGTAACACACACCCATACAGTGCGCACCACCCCGTGATGTTTTTCTCACTCCTACTAGTGAATGTAATGTAACACACACCCATACAATGCGCACCACCCCGTGATGTTTTTCTCACTCCTACTAGTGAGTGTAATGTAACACACACCCATACAATGCGCACCACCCCGTGATGTTTTTCTCACTCCTACTAGTGAATGTAATGTAACACACACCCATACAATGCGCACCACCCCGTGATGTTTTTCTCACTCCTACTAGTGAATGTAATGTAACACACACCCATACAATGCGCACCACCCCGTGATGTTTTTCTCACTCCTACTAGTGAGTGTAATGTAACACACACCCATACAGTGCGCACCACCCCGTGATGTTTTTCTCACTCCTACTAGTGAATGTAATGTAACACACACCCATACAATGCGCACCACCCCGTGATGTTTTTCTCACTCCTACTAGTGAGTGTAATGTAACACACACCCATACAATGCGCACCACCCCGTGATGTTTTTCTCACTCCTACTAGTGAATGTAATGTAACACACACCCATACAATGCGCACCACCCCGTGATGTTTTTCTCACTCCTACTAGTGAATGTAATGTAACACACACCCATACAATGCGCACCACCCCGTGATGTTTTTCTCACTCCTACTAGTGAATGTAATGTAACACACACCCATACAATGCGCACCACCCCGTGATGTTTTTCGCACTCCTACTAGTGAATGTAATGTAACACACACCCATACAATGCGCACCACCCCGTGATATTTTTCGCACTCCTACTAGTGAATGTAATGTAACACACACCCATACAATGCGCACCACCCCGTAATATTTTTCTCACTCCTACTAGTGAATGTAATGTAACACACACCCATACAATGCGCACCACCCTGTGATGTTTTTCTCACTCCTACTAGTGAATGTAATGTAACACACACCCATACAATGCGCACCACCCCTTGATGTTTTTCTCACTCCTACTAGTGAATGTAATGTAACACACACCCATAAAATGCGCACCACACCATGATGTTTTTCTCACTCCTACTAGTGAATGTAGTGTAACACACACCCATACAATGCGCACCACCCCGTGATGTATTTCTCACTGCTAGTAGTGAATGTAGTGTAACACACACCCATACAATGCGCACCACCCCGTGATGTTTTTCTCACTCCTACTAGTGAATGTAATGTAACACACACCCATACAGTGCGCACCACCCCGTGATGTTTTTCTCACTCCTACTAGTGAATGTAATGTAACACACACCCACACAATGCGCACCACCCCGTGATGATTTTCTCACTCCTACTAGTGAATCTAATGTAACAAACACCCATACAATGCGCACCACCCCGTGATGTTTTTCTCACTCCTACTAGTGAATGTAATGTAACACACACCCATACAATGCGCACCACCCCGTGATGTTTTTCTCACTCCTACTAGTGAATGTAATGTAACACACACCCATACAATGCGCACCACCCCGTGATGTTTTTCTCACTCCTACTAGTGAATGTAATGTAACACACACCCATACAATGCGCACCACCCCGTGATGTTTTTCTCACTCCTACTAGTGAGTGTAATGTAACACACACCCATACAATGCGCACCACCCCGTGATGTTTTTCTCACTCCTACTAGTGAATGCACTGTAACACACACCCATACAATGCGCACCACACCGTGATGATTTTCTCACTCCTACTAGTGAATCTAATGTAACAAACACCCATACAATGCGCACCACCCCGTGATGTTTTTCTCACTCCTACTAGTGTATGTAATGTAACACACACCCATACAATGCGCACCACCCCGTGATGTTCTTCTCACTCCTACTAGTGAATCTAATGTAACACACACACATAGAATGCGCACCACCCCGTGATGTTTTTCTCACTCCTACTAGTGAATCTAATGTAACACACACCCATACAATGCGCACCACCCTGTGATGTTTTTCTCACTCCTACTAGTGAATGTAATGTAACACACACCCATACAATGCGCACCACCCCGTGATGTTTTTCAAACTCCTACTAGTGAATCTAATGTAACACACACCCATACAATGCGCACCACCCCGTGATGTTTTTCTCAATCCTACTAGTGAATCTAACACACACCCATACAATGCGCACCACCCCGTGATGTTTTTCTCACTCCTACTAGTGAATGTAATGTAACACACACCCATACAATGCACACCACCCCGTGATGATTTTCTCACTCCTACTAGTGAATCTAATGTAACAAACACCCATACAATGCGCACCACCCCGTGATGTTTTTCTCACTCCTACTAGTGAATGTAATGTAACACACACCCATACAATGCGCACCACCCCGTGATGTTTTTCTCACTCCTACTAGTGAATCTAATGTAACAAACACCCATACAATGCGCACCACCCCGTGATGTTTTTCTCACTCCTACTAGTTTATGTAATGTAACACACACCCATACAAAGCGCACCACCCCGTCATGTTTTTCTCACTCCTACTAGTGAATCTAATGTAACACACACCCATACAGTGCGCACCACCCCGTGATGTTTTTCTCACTCCTACTAGTGAATGTAATGTAACACACACCCATACAATGCGCACCACCCCGTGATGTTTTTCTCACTCCTACTAGTGAGTGTAATGTAACACACACCCATACAATGCGCACCACCCCGTGATGTTTTTCTCACTCCTACTAGTGAATCCAATGTAACACACACCCATACAATGCGCACCACCCCGTGATGTTTTTCTCACTCCTACTAGTGAATCCAATGTAACACACACCCATACAATGCGCACCACCCCGTGATGTTTTTCTCACTCCTACTAGTGAATGTAATGTAACACACACCCATACAATGCGCACCACCCCGTGATGTTTTTCTCACTCCTACTAGTGAATCTAATGTAACACACACCCATACAATGCGCACCACCCCGTGATGTTTTTCTCACTCCTACTAGTGAATCCAATGTAACACACACCCATACAATGCGCACCACCCCGTGATGTTTTTCTCACTCCTACTAGTGAATGTAATGTAACACACACCCATACAATGCGCACCACCCCGTGATGTTTTTCTCACTCCTACTAGTGAATCTAATGTAACACACACCCATACAGTGCGCACCACCCCGTGATGTTTTTCTCACTCCTACTAGTGAATGTAATGTAACACACACCCATACAATGCGCACCACCCCGTGATGTTTTTCTCACTCCTACTAGTGAGTGTAATGTAACACACACCCATACAATGCGCACCACCCCGTGATGTTTTTCTCACTCCTACTAGTGAATGTAATGTAACACACACCCATACAATGCGCACCACCCCGTGATGTTTTTCTCACTCCTACTAGTGAATGTAATGTAACACACACCCATACAATGCGCACCACCCCGTGATGTTTTTCTCACTCCTACTAGTGAGTGTAATGTAACACACACCCATACAGTGCGCACCACCCCGTGATGTTTTTCTCACTCCTACTAGTGAATGTAATGTAACACACACCCATACAATGCGCACCACCCCGTGATGTTTTTCTCACTCCTACTAGTGAGTGTAATGTAACACACACCCATACAATGCGCACCACCCCGTGATGTTTTTCTCACTCCTACTAGTGAATGTAATGTAACACACACCCATACAATGCGCACCACCCCGTGATGTTTTTCTCACTCCTACTAGTGAATGTAATGTAACACACACCCATACAATGCGCACCACCCCGTGATGTTTTTCTCACTCCTACTAGTGAATGTAATGTAACACACACCCATACAATGCGCACCACCCCGTGATGTTTTTCTCACTCCTACTAGTGAATCTAACGTAACACACACCCATACAATGCGCACCACCCCGTGATGTTTTTCGCACTCCTACTAGTGAATGTAATGTAACACACACCCATACAATGCGCACCACCCCGTGATGTTTTTCTCACTCCTACTAGTGAATGTAATGTAACACACACCCATACAATGCGCACCACCCCGTGATGTTTTTCTCACTCCTACTAGTGAATGTAATGTAACACACACCCATACAATGCGCACCACCCCGTGATGTTTTTCTCACTCCTACTAGTGAATGTAATGTAACACACACCCATACAATGCGCACCACCCCGTGATGTTTTTCTCACTCCTACTGGTGAATATAATGTAACACACACCCATACAATGCGCACCACCCCGTGTTGATTTTCTCACTCCTACTAGTGAATCTAATGTAACAAACACCCATACAATGCGCACCACCCCGTGATGTTTTTCTCACTCCTACTAGTGAATGTAATGTAACACACACCCATACAATGCGCACCACCCCGAGAAGTTTTTCTCACTCCTACTAGTGAATCTAATGTAACAAACACCCATACAATGCGCACCACCCCGTGATGTTTTTCTCACTCCTACTAGTCAATGTAATGTAACACACACCCATACAGTGCGCACCACCCCGTGATGTTTTTCTCACTCCTTCTAGTGAATCTAATGTAACACACACCCATACAGTGCGCACCACCCCGTGATGTTTTTCTCACTCCTACTAGTGAATGTAATGTAACACACACCCATACAATGCGCACCACCCCGTGATGATTTTCTCACTCCTACTAGTGAATCTAATGTAACAAACACCCATACAATGCGCACCACCCCGTGATGTTTTTCTCACTCCTACTAGTGAATGTAATGTAACACACACCCATACAATGCGCACCACCCCGTGATGTTTTTCTCACTCCTACTAGTGAATGTAATGTAACACACACCCATACAATGCGCACCACCCCGTGATGTTTTTCTCACTCCTACTAGTGAATGTAATGTAACACACACCCATACAATGCGCACCACCCCGTGATGTTTTTCTCACTCCTACTAGTGAGTGTAATGTAACACACACCCATACAATGCGCACCACCCCGTGATGTTTTTCTCACTCCTACTAGTGAATGCACTGTAACACACACCCATACAATGCGCACCACCCCGTGATGATTTTCTCACTCCTACTAGTGAATCTAATGTAACAAACACCCATACAATGCGCACCACCCCGTGATGTTTTTCTCACTCCTACTAGTGTATGTAATGTAACACACACCCATACAATGCGCACCACCCCGTGATGTTCTTCTCACTCCTACTAGTGAATCTAATGTAACACACACCCATAGAATGCGCACCACCCCGTGATGTTTTTCTCACTCCTACTAGTGAATCTAATGTAACACACACCCATACAATGCGCACCACCCTGTGATGTTTTTCTCACTCCTACTAGTGAATGTAATGTAACACACACCCATACAATGCGCACCACCCCGTGATGTTTTTCAAACTCCTACTAGTGAATCTAATGTAACACACACCCATACAATGCGCACCACCCCGTGATGTTTTTCTCAATCCTACTAGTGAATCTAACACACACCCATACAATGCGCACCACCCCGTGATGTTTTTCTCACTCCTACTAGTGAATGTAATGTAACACACACCCATACAATGCACACCACCCCGTGATGATTTTCTCACTCCTACTAGTGAATCTAATGTAACAAACACCCATACAATGCGCACCACCCCGTGATGTTTTTCTCACTCCTACTAGTGAATGTAATGTAACACACACCCATACAATGCGCACCACCCCGTGATGTTTTTCTCACTCCTACTAGTGAATCTAATGTAACAAACACCCATACAATGCGCACCACCCCGTGATGTTTTTCTCACTCCTACTAGTTTATGTAATGTAACACACACCCATACAAAGCACACCACCCCGTCATGTTTTTCTCATTCCTACTAGTGAATGTAATGTAACACACACCCATACAATGCGCACCACCCCGTGATGTTTTTCTAACTCCTACTAATGAATGTAATGTAACACACACCCATACAATGCGCACCAACACGTGATGTTTTTCTCACTCCTACTAGTGAATCTAATGTAACAAACCCCCTTACAATGCGCACCACCCCGTGATGTTTTTCTCACTCCTACTAGTGAATCTAATGTAACACACACCCATACAATGCGCACCAACCCGTGATGTTTTTCTCACTCTTACTAGTGAATGTAATGTAACACACACCCATACAATGCGCACCACCCCGTGATGTTTTTCTCACTCCTACTAGTGAATGTAATGTAACACACACCCATACAATGCGCACCACCCCGTGATGTTTTTCTCACTCCTACTAGTGAATGTAATGTAACACACACCCATACAATGCGCACCACCCCGTGATGTTTTTCTCACTCCTACTAGTGAATGTAATGTAACACACACCCATACAATGCGCACCACCCTGTGATGTTTTTCTCACTCCTACTAGTGAATGTAATGTAACACACACCCATACAATGCGCACCACCCCGTGATGTTTTTCTCACTCCTACTAGTGAATGTAATGTAACACACACCCATACAATGCGCACCACACCGTGATGTTTTTCTCACTCCTACTAGTGAATGTAATGTAACACACACCCATACAATGCGCACCACCTCGTGATGTTTTTCTCACTCCTACTAGTAAATGTAATGTCACACACACCCATACAACGCGCACCACCCCGTGATGTTTTTCACACTCCTACTAGTGAATGTAATGTAACACACACCCATACAATGCGCACCACCCCGTGATGTTTTTCTCATTCCTACTAGTGAATGTAATGTAACACACACCCATACAATGCGCACCACCCCGTGATGTTTTTCTCACTCCTACTAGTCAATGTAATGTAACACACACCCATACAGTGCGCACCACCCCGTGATGTTTTTCTCACTCCTACTAGTCAATGTAATGTAACACACACCCATACAGTGCGAACCACCCCGTGATGTTTTTCTCACTCCTACTAGTGAATGTAATGTAACACACACCCATACAGTGCGCACCACCCCGTGATGTTTTTCTCACTCCTACTAGTGAATGTAATGTAACACACACCCATACAATGCGCACCACCCCGTGATGATTTTCTCACTCCTATTAGTGAATCTAATGTAACAAACACCCATACAATGCGCAGCACCCCGTGATGTTTTTCTCACTCCTACTAGTGAATCTAATGTAACACACACCCATACAATGCGCACCACCCCGTGATGTTTTTCTCACTCCTACTAGTGAATCTAATGTAACACACACCCATACAATGCGCACCACCCCGTGATGTTTTTCTCACTCCTACTAGTGAATGTAATGTAACACACACCCATACAATGCGCACCACCCCGTGATGATTTTCTCACTCCTACTAGTGAATCTAATGTAACAAACACCCATACAATGCGCACCACCCCCTGATGTTTTTCTCACTCCTACTAGTGAATGTAATGTAACACACACCCATACAATGCGCACCACCCCGTGATGTTTTTCTCACTCCTACTAGTGAATCTAATGTAACAAACACCCATACAATGCGCACCACCCCGTGATGTTTTTCTCACTCCTACTAGTGAATGTAATGTAACACACACCCATACAAAGCGCACCATCCCGTCATGTTTTTCTCACTCCTAATAGTGAGTGTAATGTAACACACACCCATACAATGCGCACCACCCCGTGATGTTCTTCTCACTCCTACTAGTGAATCTAATGTAACACACACCCATAGAATGTGCACCACCCCGTGATGTTTTTCTCACTCCTACGAGTGTATGTAATGTAACACACACCCATACAATGCGCACCACCCCGTGATGTTTTTCTCACTCCTACTAGTGAATGTAATGTAACACACACCCATACAATGCGCACCACCCCGTGATGTTTTTCTCACTCCTACTAGTTAATGTAATGTAACACACACCCATACAATGCGCACCACCCCATGATGTTTTTCTCACTCCTACTAGTGAATCTAATGTAACACACACCCATACAATGCGCACCACCCCGTGATGTTTTTCTCACTCCTACTAGTGAATGTAATGTAACACACACCCATACAATGCGCACCACCCCGTGATGTTTTTCTCACTCCTACTAGTGAATGTAATGTAACACACACCCATACAGTGCGCACCACCCCGTGATGTTTTTCTCACTCCTACTCGTGAATGTAATGTAACACACACCCATACAATGCGCACCACCCCGTGTTGATTTTCTCACTCCTACTAGTGAATCTAATGTAACAAACACCCATACAATGCGCACCACCCCGTGATGTTTTTCTCACTCCTACTAGTGAATGTAATGTAACACACACCCATACAATGCGCACCAACCCGTGATGTTTTTCTCACTCCTACTAGTGAATCTAATGTAACAAACACCCATACAATGCGCACCACCCCGTGATGTTTTTCTCACTCCTACTAGTGAATGTAATGTAACACACACCCATACAATGCGCACCACCCCGTGATGTTTTTCTCACTCCGACGAGTGAATGTAATGTAACACACACCCATACAATGCGCACCACCCCGTGATGTTTTTCTCACTCCTACGAGTGAATGTAATGTAACACACACCCATACAATGCGCACCACCCCGTGATGTTTTTCGCACTCCTACTAGTGAATGTAATGTAACACACACCCATACAATGCGCACCACCCCGTGATGTTTTTCGCACTCCTACTAGTGAATGTAATGTAACACACACCCATACAATGCGCACCACCCCGTAATATTTTTCTCACTCCTACTAGTGAATGTAATGTAACACACACCCATACAATGCGCACCACCCTGTGATGTTTTTCTCACTCCTACTAGTGAATGTAATGTAACACACACCCATACAATGCGCACCACCCCTTGATGTTTTTCTCACTCCTACTAGTGAATGTAATGTAACACACACCCATAAAATGCGCACCACACCATGATGTTTTTCTCACTCCTACTAGTGAATGTAGTGTAACACACACCCATACAATGCGCACCACCCCGTGATGTATTTCTCACTGCTAGTAGTGAATGTAGTGTAACACACACCCATACAATGCGCACCACCCCGTGATGTTTTTCTCACTCCTACTAGTGAATGTAATGTAACACACACCCATACAGTGCGCACCACCCCGTGATGTTTTTCTCACTCCTACTAGTGAATGTAATGTAACACACACCCATACAATGCGCACCACCCCGTGATGATTTTCTCACTCCTACTAGTGAATCTAATGTAACAAACACCCATACAATGCGCACCACCCCGTGATGTTTTTCTCACTCCTACTCGTGAATGTAATGTAACACACACCCATACAATGCGCACCACCCCGTGATGTTTTTCTCACTCCTACTAGTGAATGTAATGTAACACACACCCATACAATGCGCACCACCCCGTGATGTTTTTCTCACTCCTACTAGTGAATGTAATGTAACACACACCCATACAATGCGCACCACCCCGTGATGTTTTTCTCACTCCTACTAGTGAGTGTAATGTAACACACACCCATACAATGCGCACCACCCCGTGATGTTTTTCTCACTCCTACTAGTGAATGCACTGTAACACACACCCATACAATGCGCACCACCCCGTGATGATTTTCTCACTCCTACTAGTGAATCTAATGTAACAAACACCCATACAATGCGCACCACCCCGTGATGTTTTTCTCACTCCTACTAGTGTATGTAATGTAACACACACCCATACAATGCGCACCACCCCGTGATGTTCTTCTCACTCCTACTAGTGAATCTAATGTAACACACACACATAGAATGCGCACCACCCCGTGATGTTTTTCTCACTCCTACTAGTGAATCTAATGTAACACACACCCATACAATGCGCACCACCCTGTGATGTTTTTCTCACTCCTACTAGTGAATGTAATGTAACACACACCCATACAATGCGCACCACCCCGTGATGTTTTTCAAACTCCTACTAGTGAATCTAATGTAACACACACCCATACAATGCGCACCACCCCGTGATGTTTTTCTCAATCCTACTAGTGAATCTAACACACACCCATACAATGCGCACTACCCCGTGATGTTTTTCTCACTCCTACTAGTGAATGTAATGTAACACACACCCATACAATGCACACCACCCCGTGATGATTTTCTCACTCCTACTAGTGAATCTAATGTAACAAACACCCATACAATGCGCACCACCCCGTGATGTTTTTCTCACTCCTACTAGTGAATGTAATGTAACACACACCCATACAATGCGCACCACCCCGTGATGTTTTTCTCACTCCTACTAGTGAATCTAATGTAACAAACACCCATACAATGCGCACCACCCCGTGATGTTTTTCTCACTCCTACTAGTTTATGTAATGTAACACACACCCATACAAAGCGCACCACCCCGTCATGTTTTTCTCACTCCTACTAGTGAATCTAATGTAACACACACCCATACAGTGCGCACCACCCCGTGATGTTTTTCTCACTCCTACTAGTGAATGTAATGTAACACACACCCATACAATGCGCACCACCCCGTGATGTTTTTCTCAATCCTACTAGTGAATCTAACACACACCCATACAATGCGCACCACCCCGTGATGTTTTTCTCACTCCTACTAGTGAATGTAATGTAACACACACCCATACAATGCACACCACCCCGTGATGATTTTCTCACTCCTACTAGTGAATCTAATGTAACAAACACCCATACAATGCGCACCACCCCGTGATGTTTTTCTCACTCCTACTAGTGAATGTAATGTAACACACACCCATACAATGCGCACCACCCCGTGATGTTTTTCTCACTCCTACTAGTGAATCTAATGTAACAAACACCCATACAATGCGCACCACCCCGTGATGTTTTTCTCACTCCTACTAGTTTATGTAATGTAACACACACCCATACAAAGCGCACCACCCCGTCATGTTTTTCTCACTCCTACTAGTGAATCTAATGTAACACACACCCATACAGTGCGCACCACCCCGTGATGTTTTTCTCACTCCTACTAGTGAATGTAATGTAACACACACCCATACAATGCGCACCACCCCGTGATGTTTTTCTCACTCCTACTAGTGAGTGTAATGTAACACACACCCATACAATGCGCACCACCCCGTGATGTTTTTCTCACTCCTACTAGTGAATCCAATGTAACACACACCCATACAATGCGCACCACCCCGTGATGTTTTTCTCACTCCTACTAGTGAATCCAATGTAACACACACCCATACAATGCGCACCACCCCGTGATGTTTTTCTCACTCCTACTAGTGAATGTAATGTAACACACACCCATACAATGCGCACCACCCCGTGATGTTTTTCTCACTCCTACTAGTGAATCTAATGTAACACACACCCATACAATGCGCACCACCCCGTGATGTTTTTCTCACTCCTACTAGTGAATCCAATGTAACACACACCCATACAATGCGCACCACCCCGTGATGTTTTTCTCACTCCTACTAGTGAATGTAATGTAACACACACCCATACAATGCGCACCACCCCGTGATGTTTTTCTCACTCCTACTAGTGAATCTAATGTAACACACACCCATACAGTGCGCACCACCCCGTGATGTTTTTCTCACTCCTACTAGTGAATGTAATGTAACACACACCCATACAGTGCGCACCACCCCGTGATGTTTTTCTCACTCCTACTAGTGAGTGTAATGTAACACACACCCATACAATGCGCACCACCCCGTGATGTTTTTCTCACTCCTACTAGTGAGTGTAATGTAACACACACCCATACAATGCGCACCACCCCGTGATGTTTTTCTCACTCCTACTAGTGAATGTAATGTAACACACACCCATACAATGCGCACCACCCCGTGATGTTTTTCTCACTCCTACTAGTGAATGTAATGTAACACACACCCATACAATGCGCACCACCCCGTGATGTTTTTCTCACTCCTACTAGTGAATCTAACGTAACACACACCCATACAATGCGCACCACCCCGTGATGTTTTTCGCACTCCTACTAGTGAATGTAATGTAACACACACCCATACAATGCGCACCACCCCGTGATGTTTTTCTCACTCCTACTAGTGAATGTAATGTAACACACACCCATACAATGCGCACCACCCCGTGATGTTTTTCTCACTCCTACTAGTGAATGTAATGTAACACACACCCATACAATGCGCACCACCCCGTGATGTTTTTCTCACTCCTACTGGTGAATGTAATGTAACACACACCCATACAATGCGCACCACCCCGTGATGTTTTTCTCACTCCTACTGGTGAATATAATGTAACACACACCCATACAATGCGCACCACCCCGTGTTGATTTTCTCACTCCTACTAGTGAATCTAATGTAACAAACACCCATACAATGCGCACCACCCCGTGATGTTTTTCTCACTCCTACTAGTGAATGTAATGTAACACACACCCATACAATGCGCACCAACCCGTGATGTTTTTCTCACTCCTACTAGTGAATCTAATGTAACAAACACCCATACAATGCGCACCACCCCGTGATGTTTTTCTCACTCCTACTAGTGAATGTAATGTAACACACACCCATACAATGCGCACCACCCCGTGATGTTTTTCTCACTCCGACGAGTGAATGTAATGTAACACACACCCATACAATGCGCACCACCCCGTGATGTTTTTCTCACTCCTACGAGTGAATGTAATGTAACACACACCCATACAATGCGCACCACCCCGTGATGTTTTTCGCACTCCTACTAGTGAATCTAATGTAACACACACCCATACAATGCGCACCACCCCGTGATGTTTTTCGCACTCCTACTAGTGAATGTAATGTAACACACACCCATACAATGCGCACCACCCCGTGATGTTTTTCTCACTCCTACTAGTGAATCTAATGTAACACACACCCATACAATGCGCACCACCCCGTGATGTTTTTCTCACTCCTACTAGTGAATGTAATGTAACACACACCCATACAATGCGCACCACCCCGAGAAGTTTTTCTCACTCCTACTAGTGAATCTAATGTAACAAACACCCATACAATGCGCGCCACCCCGTGATGTTTTTCTCACTCCTACTAGTCAATGTAATGTAACACACACCCATACAGTGCGCACCACCCCGTGATGTTTTTCTCACTCCTTCTAGTGAATCCAATGTAACACACACCCATACAGTGCGCACCACCCCGTGATGTTTTTCTCACTCCTACTAGTGAATGTAATGTAACACACACCCATACAATGCGCACCACCCCGTGATGATTTTCTCACTCCTACTAGTGAATCTAATGTAACAAACACCCATACAATGCGCACCACCCCGTGATGTTTTTCTCACTCCTACTAGTGAATGTAATGTAACACACACCCATACAATGCGCACCACCCCGTGATGTTTTTCTCACTCCTACTAGTGAATGTAATGTAACACACACCCATACAATGCGCACCACCCCGTGATGTTTTTCTCACTCCTACTAGTGAATGTAATGTAACACACACCCATACAATGCGCACCACCCCGTGATGTTTTTCTCACTCCTACTAGTGAGTGTAATGTAACACACACCCATACAATGCGCACCACCCCGTGATGTTTTTCTCACTCCTACTAGTGAATGCACTGTAACACACACCCATACAATGCGCACCACCCCGTGATGATTTTCTCACTCCTACTAGTGAATCTAATGTAACAAACACCCATACAATGCGCACCACCCCGTGATGTTTTTCTCACTCCTACTAGTGTATGTAATGTAACACACACCCATACAATGCGCACCACCCCGTGATGTTCTTCTCACTCCTACTAGTGAATCTAATGTAACACACACCCATAGAATGCGCACCACCCCGTGATGTTTTTCTCACTCCTACTAGTGAATCTAATGTAACACACACCCATACAATGCGCACCACCCTGTGATGTTTTTCTCACTCCTACTAGTGAATGTAATGTAACACACACCCATACAATGCGCACCACCCCGTGATGTTTTTCAAACTCCTACTAGTGAATCTAATGTAACACACACCCATACAATGCGCACCACCCCGTGATGTTTTTCTCAATCCTACTAGTGAATCTAACACACACCCATACAATGCGCACCACCCCGTGATGTTTTTCTCACTCCTACTAGTGAATGTAATGTAACACACACCCATACAATGCACACCACCCCGTGATGATTTTCTCACTCCTACTAGTGAATCTAATGTAACAAACACCCATACAATGCGCACCACCCCGTGATGTTTTTCTCACTCCTACTAGTGAATGTAATGTAACACACACCCATACAATGCGCACCACCCCGTGATGTTTTTCTCACTCCTACTAGTGAATCTAATGTAACAAACACCCATACAATGCGCACCACCCCGTGATGTTTTTCTCACTCCTACTAGTTTATGTAATGTAACACACACCCATACAAAGCACACCACCCCGTCATGTTTTTCTCATTCCTACTAGTGAATGTAATGTAACACACACCCATACAATGCGCACCACCCCGTGATGTTTTTCTAACTCCTACTAATGAATGTAATGTAACACACACCCATACAATGCGCACCACCCCGTGATGTTTTTCTCACTCCTACTAGTGAATGTAATGTAACACACACCCATACAATGCGCACCACCCCGTGATGTTTTTCTCACTCCTACTAGTGAATCTAATGTAACACACACCCATACAATGCGCACCAACCCGTGATGTTTTTCTCACTCTTACTAGTGAATGTAATGTAACACACACCCATACAATGCGCACCACCCCGTGATGTTTTTCTCACTCCTACTAGTGAATGTAATGTAACACACACCCATACAATGCGCACCACCCCGTGATGTTTTTCTCACTCCTACTAGTGAATGTAATGTAACACACACCCATACAATGCGCACCACCCCGTGATGTTTTTCTCACTCCTACTAGTGAATGTAATGTAACACACACCCATACAATGCGCACCACCCTGTGATGTTTTTCTCACTCCTACTAGTGAATGTAATGTAACACACACCCATACAATGCGCACCACCCCGTGATGTTTTTCTCACTCCTACTAGTGAATGTAATGTAACACACACCCATACAATGCGCACCACACCGTGATGTTTTTCTCACTCCTACTAGTGAATGTAATGTAACACACACCCATACAATGCGCACCACCTCGTGATGTTTTTCTCACTCCTACTAGTAAATGTAATGTCACACACACCCATACAACGCGCACCACCCCGTGATGTTTTTCACACTCCTACTAGTGAATGTAATGTAACACACACCCATACAATGCGCACCACCCCGTGATGTTTTTCTCATTCCTACTAGTGAATGTAATGTAACACACACCCATACAATGCGCACCACCCCGTGATGTTTTTCTCACTCCTACTAGTCAATGTAATGTAACACACACCCATACAGTGCGCACCACCCCGTGATGTTTTTCTCACTCCTACTAGTCAATGTAATGTAACACACACCCATACAGTGCGAACCACCCCGTGATGTTTTTCTCACTCCTACTAGTGAATGTAATGTAACACACACCCATACAGTGCGCACCACCCCGTGATGTTTTTCTCACTCCTACTAGTGAATGTAATGTAACACACACCCATACAATGCGCACCACCCCGTGATGATTTTCTCACTCCTATTAGTGAATCTAATGTAACAAACACCCATACAATGCGCAGCACCCCGTGATGTTTTTCTCACTCCTACTAGTGAATCTAATGTAACACACACCCATACAATGCGCACCACCCCGTGATGTTTTTCTCACTCCTACTAGTGAATCTAATGTAACACACACCCATACAATGCGCACCACCCCGTGATGTTTTTCTCACTCCTACTAGTGAATGTAATGTAACACACACCCATACAATGCGCACCACCCCGTGATGATTTTCTCACTCCTACTAGTGAATCTAATGTAACAAACACCCATACAATGCGCACCACCCCCTGATGTTTTTCTCACTCCTACTAGTGAATGTAATGTAACACACACCCATACAATGCGCACCACCCCGTGATGTTTTTCTCACTCCTACTAGTGAATCTAATGTAACAAACACCCATACAATGCGCACCACCCCGTGATGTTTTTCTCACTCCTACTAGTGAATGTAATGTAACACACACCCATACAAAGCGCACCATCCCGTCATGTTTTTCTCACTCCTACTAGTGAGTGTAATGTAACACACACCCATACAATGCGCACCACCCCGTGATGTTCTTCTCACTCCTACTAGTGAATCTAATGTAACACACACCCATAGAATGTGCACCACCCCGTGATGTTTTTCTCACTCCTACGAGTGTATGTAATGTAACACACACCCATACAATGCGCACCACCCCGTGATGTTTTTCTCACTCCTACTAGTGAATGTAATGTAACACACACCCATACAATGCGCACCACCCCGTGATGTTTTTCTCACTCCTACTAGTTAATGTAATGTAACACACACCCATACAATGCGCACCACCCCATGATGTTTTTCTCACTCCTACTAGTGAATCTAATGTAACACACACCCATACAATGCGCACCACCCCGTGATGTTTTTCTCACTCCTACTAGTGAATGTAATGTAACACACACCCATACAATGCGCACCACCCCGTGATGTTTTTCTCACTCCTACTAGTGAATGTAATGTAACACACACCCATACAGTGCGCACCACCCCGTGATGTTTTTCTCACTCCTACTGGTGAATGTAATGTAACACACACCCATACAATGCGCACCACCCCGTGTTGATTTTCTCACTCCTACTAGTGAATCTAATGTAACAAACACCCATACAATGCGCACCACCCCGTGATGTTTTTCTCACTCCTACTAGTGAATGTAATGTAACACACACCCATACAATGCGCACCAACCCGTGATGTTTTTCTCACTCCTACTAGTGAATCTAATGTAACAAACACCCATACAATGCGCACCACCCCGTGATGTTTTTCTCACTCCTACTAGTGAATGTAATGTAACACACACCCATACAATGCGCACCACCCCGTGATGTTTTTCTCACTCCGACGAGTGAATGTAATGTAACACACACCCATACAATGCGCACCACCCCGTGATGTTTTTCTCACTCCTACGAGTGAATGTAATGTAACACACACCCATACAATGCGCACCACCCCGTGATGTTTTTCGCACTCCTACTAGTGAATGTAATGTAACACACACCCATACAATGCGCACCACCCCTTGATGTTTTTCGCACTCCTACTAGTGAATGTAATGTAACACACACCCATACAATGCGCACCACCCCGTAATATTTTTCTCACTCCTACTAGTGAATGTAATGTAACACACACCCATACAATGCGCACCACCCTGTGATGTTTTTCTCACTCCTACTAGTGAATGTAATGTAACACACACCCATACAATGCGCACCACCCCTTGATGTTTTTCTCACTCCTACTAGTGAATGTAATGTAACACACACCCATAAAATGCGCACCACACCATGATGTTTTTCTCACTCCTACTAGTGAATGTAGTGTAACACACACCCATACAATGCGCACCACCCCGTGATGTATTTCTCACTGCTAGTAGTGAATGTAGTGTAACACACACCCATACAATGCGCACCACCCCGTGATGTTTTTCTCACTCCTACTAGTGAATGTAATGTAACACACACCCATACAATGCGCACCACCCCGTGATGTTTTTCTCACTCCTACTAGTGAGTGTAATGTAACACACACCCATACAATGCGCACCACCCCGTGATGTTTTTCTCACTCCTACTAGTGAATGCACTGTAACACACACCCATACAATGCGCACCACCCCGTGATGATTTTCTCACTCCTACTAGTGAATCTAATGTAACAAACACCCATACAATGCGCACCACCCCGTGATGTTTTTCTCACTCCTACTAGTGTATGTAATGTAACACACACCCATACAATGCGCACCACCCCGTGATGTTCTTCTCACTCCTACTAGTGAATCTAATGTAACACACACACATAGAATGCGCACCACCCCGTGATGTTTTTCTCACTCCTACTAGTGAATCTAATGTAACACACACCCATACAATGCGCACCACCCTGTGATGTTTTTCTCACTCCTACTAGTGAATGTAATGTAACACACACCCATACAATGCGCACCACCCCGTGATGTTTTTCAAACTCCTACTAGTGAATCTAATGTAACACACACCCATACAATGCGCACCACCCCGTGATGTTTTTCTCAATCCTACTAGTGAATCTAACACACACCCATACAATGCGCACTACCCCGTGATGTTTTTCTCACTCCTACTAGTGAATGTAATGTAACACACACCCATACAATGCACACCACCCCGTGATGATTTTCTCACTCCTACTAGTGAATCTAATGTAACAAACACCCATACAATGCGCACCACCCCGTGATGTTTTTCTCACTCCTACTAGTGAATGTAATGTAACACACACCCATACAATGCGCACCACCCCGTGATGTTTTTCTCACTCCTACTAGTGAATCTAATGTAACAAACACCCATACAATGCGCACCACCCCGTGATGTTTTTCTCACTCCTACTAGTTTATGTAATGTAACACACACCCATACAAAGCGCACCACCCCGTCATGTTTTTCTCACTCCTACTAGTGAATCTAATGTAACACACACCCATACAGTGCGCACCACCCCGTGATGTTTTTCTCACTCCTACTAGTGAATGTAATGTAACACACACCCATACAATGCGCACCACCCCGTGATGTTTTTCTCACTCCTACTAGTGAGTGTAATGTAACACACACCCATACAATGCGCACCACCCCGTGATGTTTTTCTCACTCCTACTAGTGAATCCAATGTAACACACACCCATACAATGCGCACCACCCCGTGATGTTTTTCTCACTCCTACTAGTGAATCCAATGTAACACACACCCATACAATGCGCACCACCCCGTGATGTTTTTCTCACTCCTACTAGTGAATGCAATGTAACACACACCCATACAATGCGCACCACCCCGTGATGTTTTTCTCACTCCTACTAGTGAATCTAATGTAACACACACCCATACAATGCGCACCACCCCGTGATGTTTTTCTCACTCCTACTAGTGAATCCAATGTAACACACACCCATACAATGCGCACCACCCCGTGATGTTTTTCTCACTCCTACTAGTGAATGTAATGTAACACACACCCATACAATGCGCACCACCCTGTGATGTTTTTCTCACTCCTACTAGTGAATCTAATGTAACACACACCCATACAGTGCGCACCACCCCGTGATGTTTTTCTCACTCCTACTAGTGAATGTAATGTAACACACACCCATACAATGCGCACCACCCCGTGATGTTTTTCTCACTCCTACTAGTGAGTGTAATGTAACACACACCCATACAATGCGCACCACCCCGTGATGTTTTTCTCACTCCTACTAGTGAATGTAATGTAACACACACCCATACAATGCGCACCACCCCGTGATGTTTTTCTCACTCCTACTAGTGAATGTAATGTAACACACACCCATACAATGCGCACCACCCCGTGATGTTTTTCTCACTCCTACTGGTGAATGTAATGTAACACACACCCATACAATGCGCACCACCCCGTGTTGATTTTCTCACTCCTACTAGTGAATCTAATGTAACAAACACCCATACAATGCGCACCACCCCGTGATGTTTTTCTCACTCCTACTAGTGAATGTAATGTAACACACACCCATACAATGCGCACCAACCCGTGATGTTTTTCTCACTCCTACTAGTGAATCTAATGTAACAAACACCCATACAATGCGCACCACCCCGTGATGTTTTTCTCACTCCTACTAGTGAATGTAATGTAACACACACCCATACAATGCGCACCACCCCGTGATGTTTTTCTCACTCCGACGAGTGAATGTAATGTAACACACACCCATACAATGCGAACCACCCCGTGATGTTTTTCTCACTCCTACGAGTGAATGTAATGTAACACACACCCATACAATGCGCACCACCCCGTGATGTTTTTCGCACTCCTACTAGTGAATGTAATGTAACACACACCCATACAATGCGCACCACCCCGTGATGTTTTTCGCACTCCTACTAGTGAATGTAATGTAACACACACCCATACAATGCGCACCACCCCGTAATATTTTTCTCACTCCTACTAGTGAATGTAATGTAACACACACCCATACAATGCGCACCACCCTGTGATGTTTTTCTCACTCCTACTAGTGAATGTAATGTAACACACACCCATACAATGCGCACCACCCCGTGATGTTTTTCTCACTCCTACTAGTGAATGTAATGTAACACACACCCATACAATGCGCACCACCCCGTGATGTTTTTCTCACTCCTACTAGTGAATCTAATGTAACACACACCCATACAATGCGCACCACCCCGTGATGTTTTTCTCACTCCTACTAGTGAATGTAATGTAACACACACCCATACAATGCGCACCACCCCGTGAAGTTTTTCTCACTCCTACTAGTGAATCTAATGTAACAAACACCCATACAATGCGCACCACCCCGTGATGTTTTTCTCACTCCTACTAGTCAATGTAATGTAACACACACCCATACAGTGCGCACCACCCCGTGATGTTTTTCTCACTCCTTCTAGTGAATCTAATGTAACACACACGCATACAGTGCGCACCACCCCGTGATGTTTTTCTCACTCCTACTAGTGAATGTAATGTAACACACACCCATACAATGCGCACCACCCCGTGATGTTTTTCTCACTCCTACGAGTGAATGTAATGTAACACACACCCATACAATGCGCACCACCCCGTGATGTTTTTCGCACTCCTACTAGTGAATGTAATGTAACACACACCCATACAATGCGCACCACCCCGTGATGTTTTTCGCACTCCTACTAGTGAATGTAATGTAACACACACCCATACAATGCGCACCACCCCGTAATATTTTTCTCACTCCTACTAGTGAATGTAATGTAACACACACCCATACAATGCGCACCACCCTGTGATGTTTTTCTCACTCCTACTAGTGAATGTAATGTAACACACACCCATACAATGCGCACCACCCCTTGATGTTTTTCTCACTCCTACTAGTGAATGTAATGTAACACACACCCATAAAATGCGCACCACACCATGATGTTTTTCTCACTCCTACTAGTGAATGTAGTGTAACACACACCCATACAATGCGCACCACCCCGTGATGTATTTCTCACTGCTAGTAGTGAATGTAGTGTAACACACACCCATACAATGCGCACCACCCCGTGATGTTTTTCTCACTCCTACTAGTGAATGTAATGTAACACACACCCATACAGTGCGCACCACCCCGTGATGTTTTTCTCACTCCTACTAGTGAATGTAATGTAACACACACCCATACAATGCGCACCACCCCGTGATGATTTTCTCACTCCTACTAGTGAATCTAATGTAACAAACACCCATACAATGCGCACCACCCCGTGATGTTTTTCTCACTCCTACTCGTGAATGTAATGTAACACACACCCATACAATGCGCACCACCCCGTGATGTTTTTCTCACTCCTACTAGTGAATGTAATGTAACACACACCCATACAATGCGCACCACCCCGTGATGTTTTTCTCACTCCTACTAGTGAATGTAATGTAACACACACCCATACAATGCGCACCACCCCGTGATGTTTTTCTCACTCCTACTAGTGAGTGTAATGTAACACACACCCATACAATGCGCACCACCCCGTGATGTTTTTCTCACTCCTACTAGTGAATGCACTGTAACACACACCCATACAATGCGCACCACCCCGTGATGATTTTCTCACTCCTACTAGTGAATCTAATGTAACAAACACCCATACAATGCGCACCACCCCGTGATGTTTTTCTCACTCCTACTAGTGTATGTAATGTAACACACACCCATACAATGCGCACCACCCCGTGATGTTCTTCTCACTCCTACTAGTGAATCTAATGTAACACACACACATAGAATGCGCACTACCCCGTGATGTTTTTCTCACTCCTACTAGTGAATCTAATGTAACACACACCCATACAATGCGCACCACCCTGTGATGTTTTTCTCACTCCTACTAGTGAATGTAATGTAACACACACCCATACAATGCGCACCACCCCGTGATGTTTTTCAAACTCCTACTAGTGAATCTAATGTAACACACACCCATACAATGCGCACCACCCCGTGATGTTTTTCTCAATCCTACTAGTGAATCTAACACACACCCATACAATGCGCACTACCCCGTGATGTTTTTCTCACTCCTACTAGTGAATGTAATGTAACACACACCCATACAATGCACACCACCCCGTGATGATTTTCTCACTCCTACTAGTGAATCTAATGTAACAAACACCCATACAATGCGCACCACCCCGTGATGTTTTTCTCACTCCTACTAGTGAATGTAATGTAACACACACCCATACAATGCGCACCACCCCGTGATGTTTTTCTCACTCCTACTAGTGAATCTAATGTAACAAACACCCATACAATGCGCACCACCCCGTGATGTTTTTCTCACTCCTACTAGTTTATGTAATGTAACACACACCCATACAAAGCGCACCACCCCGTCATGTTTTTCTCACTCCTACTAGTGAATCTAATGTAACACACACCCATACAGTGCGCACCACCCCGTGATGTTTTTCTCACTCCTACTAGTGAATGTAATGTAACACACACCCATACAATGCGCACCACCCCGTGATGTTTTTCTCACTCCTACTAGTGAGTGTAATGTAACACACACCCATACAATGCGCACCACCCCGTGATGTTTTTCTCACTCCTACTAGTGAATCCAATGTAACACACACCCATACAATGCGCACCACCCCGTGATGTTTTTCTCACTCCTACTAGTGAATGTAATGTAACACACACCCATACAATGCGCACCACCCCGTGATGTTTTTCTCACTCCTACTAGTGAACGTAATGTAACACACACCCATACAATGCGCACCACCCCGTGATGTTTTTCTCACTCCTACTAGTGAATGTAATGTAACACACACCCATACAATGCGCACCACCCCGTGATGTTTTTCTCACTCCTACTAGTGAATCTAATGTAACACACACCCATACAATGCGCACCACCCCGTGATGTTTTTCGCACTCCTACTAGTGAATGTAATGTAACACACACCCATACAATGCGCACCACCCCGTGATGTTTTTCTCACTCCTACTAGTGAATGTAATGTAACACACACCCATACAATGCGCACCACCCCGTGATGTTTTTCTCACTCCTACTAGTGAATGTAATGTAACACACACCCATACAATGCGCACCACCCCGTGATGTTTTTCTCACTCCTACTAGTGAATGTAATGTAACACACACCCATACAATGCGCACCACCCCGTGATGTTTTTCTCACTCCTACTGGTGAATGTAATGTAACACACACCCATACAATGCGCACCACCCCGTGTTGATTTTCTCACTCCTACTAGTGAATCTAATGTAACAAACACCCATACAATGCGCACCACCCCGTGATGTTTTTCTCACTCCTACTAGTGAATGTAATGTAACACACACCCATACAATGCGCACCAACCCGTGATGTTTTTCTCACTCCTACTAGTGAATCTAATGTAACAAACACCCATACAATGCGCACCACCCCGTGATGTTTTTCTCACTCCTACTAGTGAATGTAATGTAACACACACCCATACAATGCGCACCACCCCGTGATGTTTTTCTCACTCCGACGAGTGAATGTAATGTAACACACACCCATACAATGCGAACCACCCCGTGATGTTTTTCTCACTCCTACGAGTGAATGTAATGTAACACACACCCATACAATGCGCACCACCCCGTGATGTTTTTCGCACTCCTACTAGTGAATGTAATGTAACACACACCCATACAATGCGCACCACCCCGTGATGTTTTTCGCACTCCTACTAGTGAATGTAATGTAACACACACCCATACAATGCGCACCACCCCGTAATATTTTTCTCACTCCTACTAGTGAATGTAATGTAACACACACCCATACAATGCGCACCACCCTGTGATGTTTTTCTCACTCCTACTAGTGAATGTAATGTAACACACACCCATACAATGCGCACCACCCCGTGATGTTTTTCTCACTCCTACTAGTGAATGTAATGTAACACACACCCATACAATGCGCACCACCCCGTGATGTTTTTCTCACTCCTACTAGTGAATCTAATGTAACACACACCCATACAATGCGCACCACCCCGTGATGTTTTTCTCACTCCTACTAGTGAATGTAATGTAACACACACCCATACAATGCGCACCACCCCGTGAAGTTTTTCTCACTCCTACTAGTGAATCTAATGTAACAAACACCCATACAATGCGCACCACCCCGTGATGTTTTTCTCACTCCTACTAGTCAATGTAATGTAACACACACCCATACAGTGCGCACCACCCCGTGATGTTTTTCTCACTCCTTCTAGTGAATCTAATGTAACACACACCCATACAGTGCGCACCACCCCGTGATGTTTTTCTCACTCCTACTAGTGAATGTAATGTAACACACACCCATACAATGCGCACCACCCCGTGATGATTTTCTCACTCCTACTAGTGAATCTAATGTAACAAACACCCATACAATGCGCACCACCCCGTGATGTTTTTCTCACTCCTACTAGTGAATGTAATGTAACACACACCCATACAATGCGCACCACCCCGTGATGTTTTTCTCACTCCTACTAGTGAATGTAATGTAACACACACCCATACAATGCGCACCACCCCGTGATGTTTTTCTCACTCCTACTAGTGAATGTAATGTAACACACACCCATACAATGCGCACCACCCCGTGATGTTTTTCTCACTCCTACTAGTGAGTGTAATGTAACACACACCCATACAATGCGCACCACCCCGTGATGTTTTTCTCACTCCTACTAGTGAATGCACTGTAACACACACCCATACAATGCGCACCACCCCGTGATGATTTTCTCACTCCTACTAGTGAATCTAATGTAACAAACACCCATACAATGCGCACCACCCCGTGATGTTTTTCTCACTCCTACTAGTGTATGTAATGTAACACACACCCATACAATGCGCACCACCCCGTGATGTTCTTCTCACTCCTACTAGTGAATCTAATGTAACACACACCCATAGAATGCGCACCACCCCGTGATGTTTTTCTCACTCCTACTAGTGAATCTAATGTAACACACACCCATACAATGCGCACCACCCTGTGATGTTTTTCTCACTCCTACTAGTGAATGTAATGTAACACACACCCATACAATGCGCACCACCCCGTGATGTTTTTCAAACTCCTACTAGTGAATCTAATGTAACACACACCCATACAATGCGCACCACCCCGTGATGTTTTTCTCAATCCTACTAGTGAATCTAACACACACCCATACAATGCGCACCACCCCGTGATGTTTTTCTCACTCCTACTAGTGAATGTAATGTAACACACACCCATACAATGCACACCACCCCGTGATGATTTTCTCACTCCTACTAGTGAATCTAATGTAACAAACACCCATACAATGCGCACCACCCCGTGATGTTTTTCTCACTCCTACTAGTGAATGTAATGTAACACACACCCATACAATGCGCACCACCCCGTGATGTTTTTCTCACTCCTACTAGTGAATCTAATGTAACAAACACCCATACAATGCGCACCACCCCGTGATGTTTTTCTCACTCCTACTAGTTTATGTAATGTAACACACACCCATACAAAGCGCACCACCCCGTCATGTTTTTCTCACTCCTACTAGTGAATGTAATGTAACACACACCCATACAATGCGCACCACCGCGTGATGTTTTTCTAACTCCTACTAATGAATGTAATGTAACACACACCCATACAATGCGCACCACCCCGTGATGTTTTTCTCACTCCTACTAGTGAATCTAATGTAACACACACCCATACAATGCGCACCAGCCCGTGATGTTTTTCTCACTCCTACTAGTGAATGTAATGTAACACACACCCATACAATGCGCACCAACCCGTGATGTTTTTCTCACTCTTACTAGTGAATGTAATGTAACACACACCCATACAATGCGCACCACCCCGTGATGTTTTTCTCACTCCTACTAGTGAATGTAATGTAACACACACCCATACAATGCGCACCACCCCGTGATGTTTTTCTCACTCCTACTAGTGAATGTAATGTAACACACACCCATACAATGCGCACCACCCCGTGATGTTTTTCTCACTCCTACTAGTGAATGTAATGTAACACACACCCATACAATGCGCACCACCCTGTGATGTTTTTCTCACTCCTACTAGTGAATGTAATGTAACACACACCCATACAATGCGCACCACCCCGTGATGTTTTTCTCACTCCTACTAGTGAATGTAATGTAACACACACCCATACAATGCGCACCACACCGTGATGTTTTTCTCACTCCTACTAGTGAATGTAATGTAACACACACCCATACAATGCGCACCACCTCGTGATGTTTTTCTCACTCCTACTAGTAAATGTAATGTCACACACACCCATACAACGCGCACCACCCCGTGATGTTTTTCACACTCCTACTAGTGAATGTAATGTAACACACACCCATACAATGCGCACCACCCCGTGATGTTTTTCTCACTCCTACTAGTCAATGTAATGTAACACACACCCATACAGTGCGCACCACCCCGTGATGTTTTTCTCACTCCTACTAGTCAATGTAATGTAACACACACCCATACAGTGCCAACCACCCCGTGATGTTTTTCTCACTCCTACTAGTGAATGTAATGTAACACACACCCATACAGTGCGCACCACCCCGTGATGTTTTTCTCACTCCTACTAGTGAATGTAATGTAACACACACCCATACAATGCGCACCACCCCGTGATGATTTTCTCACTCCTATTAGTGAATCTAATGTAACAAACACCCATACAATGCGCAGCACCCCGTGATGTTTTTCTCACTCCTACTAGTGAATCTAATGTAACACACACCCATACAATGCGCACCACCCCGTGATGTTTTTCTCACTCCTACTAGTGAATCTAATGTAACACACACCCATACAATGCGCACCACCCCGTGATGTTTTTCTCACTCCTACTAGTGAATGTAATGTAACACACACCCATACAATGCGCACCACCCCGTGATGATTTTCTCACTCCTACTAGTGAATCTAATGTAACAAACACCCATACAATGCGCACCACCCCCTGATGTTTTTCTCACTCCTACTAGTGAATGTAATGTAACACACACCCATACAATGCGCACCACCCCGTGATGTTTTTCTCACTCCTACTAGTGAATCTAATGTAACAAACACCCATACAATGCGCACCACCCCGTGATGTTTTTCTCACTCCTACTAGTGAATGTAATGTAACACACACCCATACAAAGCGCACCATCCCGTCATGTTTTTCTCACTCCTACTAGTGAGTGTAATGTAACACACACCCATACAATGCGCACCACCCCGTGATGTTCTTCTCACTCCTACTAGTGAATCTAATGTAACACACACCCATAGAATGTGCACCACCCCGTGATGTTTTTCTCACTCCTACGAGTGTATGTAATGTAACACACACCCATACAATGCGCACCACCCCGTGATGTTTTTCTCACTCCTACTAGTGAATGTAATGTAACACACACCCATACAATGCGCACCACCCCGTGATGTTTTTCTCACTCCTACTAGTGAATGTAATGTAACACACACCCATACAATGCGCACCACCCCATGATGTTTTTCTCACTCCTACTAGTGAATCTAATGTAACACACACCCATACAATGCGCACCACCCCGTGATGTTTTTCTCACTCCTACTAGGGAATGTAATGTAACACACACCCATACAATGCGCACCACCCCGTGATGATTTTCTCACTCCTACTAGTGAATCTAATGTAACAAACACCCATACAATGCGCACCACCCCGTGATGTTTTTCTCACTCCTACTAGTGAATGTAATGTAACACACACCCATACAATGCGCACCACCCCGTGATGTTTTTCTCACTCCTACTATTGAATGTAATGTAACACACACCCATACAATGCGCACCACCCCGTGATGTTTTTCTCACTCCTACTAGTGAATGTAATGTAACACACACCCATACAATGCGCACCACCCCGTGATGTTTTTCTCACTCCTACTAGTGAATCTAATGTAACACACACCCATACAATGCGCACCACCCCGTGATGTTTTTCTCACTCCTACTAGTGAATGTAATGTAACACACACCCATACAATGCGCACCACCCAGTGATGTTTTTCTCACTCGTACTAGTGAATCTAATGTAAAACACCCATACAATGCGCACCACCCCGTGATGTTTTTCTCACTCCTACTAGTGAATGTAATGTAACACACACCCATACAATGCGCACCACCCCGTGATGTTTTTCTCACTCCTACTAGTGAATGTAATGTAACACACACCCATACAATGCGCACCACCCCGTGATGTTTTTCTCACTCCTACTAGTGAATGTAATGTAACACACACCCATACAATGCGCACCACCCCGTGATGTTTTTCTCACTCCTACTAGTGAATGTAATGTAACACACACCCATACAATGCGCACCACCCCGTGATGTTTTTCGCACTCCTACTAGTGAATGTAATGTAACACACACCCATACAATGCGCACCACCCCGTGATGTTTTTCTCACTCCTACTAGTGAATCTAATGTAACACACACCCATACAATGCGCACCACCCCGTGATGTTTTTCTCACTCCTACTAGTGAATGTAATGTAACACACACCCATACAATGCGCACCACCCCGTGATGTTTTTCTCACTCCTACTAGTGAATCTAATGTAACACACACCCATACAATGCGCACCACCCCGTGATGTTTTTCTCACTCCTACTAGTGAATGTAATGTAACACACACCCATACAATGCGCACCACCCCGTGATGTTTTTCTCATTCCTACTAGTGAATGTAATGTAACACACACCCATACAATGCGCACCACCCTGTGATGTTTTTCTCACTCCTACTAGTGAATGTAATGTAACACACACCCATACAATGCGCACCACCCCGTGATGTTTTTCTCACTCCTACTAGTGAATGTAATGTAACACACACCCATACAAAGAGCACCACCCCGTCATGTTTTTCTCACTCCTACTAGTGAGTGTAATGTAACACACACCCATACAATGCGCACCACCCCGTGATGTTCTTCTCACTCCTACTAGTGAATCTAATGTAACACACACCCATAGAATGTGCACCACCCCGTGATGTTTTTCTCACTCCTACGAGTGTATGTAATGTAACACACACCCATACAATGCGCAGCACCCCGTGATGTTTTTCTCACTCCTACTAGTGAATGTAATGTAACACACACCCATACAATGCGCACCACCCCGTGATGTTTTTCTCACTCCTACTAGTGAATGTAATGTAACACACACCCATACAATGCGCACCACCCCATGATGTTTTTCTCACTCCTACTAGTGAATCTAATGTAACACACACCCATACAATGCGCACCACCCCGTGATGTTTTTCTCACTCCTACTAGTGAATGTAATGTAACACACACCCATACAATGCGCACCACCCCGTGATGATTTTCTCACTCCTACTAGTGAATCTAATGTAACAAACACCCATACAATGCGCACCACCCCGTGATGTTTTTCTCACTCCTACTAGTGAATGTAATGTAACACACACCCATACAATGCGCACCACCCCGTGATGTTTTTCTCACTCCTACTATTGAATGTAATGTAACACACACCCATACAATGCGCACCACCCCGTGATGTTTTTCTCACTCCTACTAGTGAATGTAATGTAACACACACCCATACAATGCGCACCACCCCGTGATGTTTTTCTCACTCCTACTAGTGAATCTAATGTAACACACACCCATACAATGCGCACCACCCCGTGATGTTTTTCTCACTCCTACTAGTGAATGTAATGTAACACACACCCATACAATGCGCACCACCCCGTGATGTTTTTCTCACTCGTACTAGTGAATCTAATGTAAAACACCCATACAATGCGCACCACCCCGTGATGTTTTTGTCACTCCTACTAGTGAATGTAATGTAACACACACCCATACAATGCGCACCACCCCGTGATGTTTTTCTCACTCCTACTAGTGAATGTAATGTAACACACACCCATACAATGCGCACCACCCCGTGATGTTTTTGTCACTCCTACTAGTGAATGTAATGTAACACACACCCATACAATGCGCACCACCCCGTGATGTTTTTCTCACTCCTACTAGTGAATGTAATGTAACACACACCCATACAATGCGCACCACCCCGTGATGTTTTTCGCACTCCTACTAGTGAATGTAATGTAACACACACCCATACAATGCGCACCACCCCGTGATGTTTTTCTCACTCCTACTAGTGAATGTAATGTAACACACACCCATACAATGCGCACCACCCCGTGATGTTTTTCTCACTCCTACTAGTGAATCTAATGTAACACACACCCATACAATGCGCACCACCCCGTGATGTTTTTCTCACTCCTACTAGTGAATGTAATGTAACACACACCCATACAATGCGCACCACCCCGTGATGTTTTTCTCATTCCTACTAGTGAATGTAATGTAACACACACCCATACAATGCGCACCACCCCGTGATGTTTTTCTCACTCCTACTAGTGAATGTAATGTAACACACACCCATACAATGCGCACCACCCCGTGATGTTTTTCTCACTCCTACTAGTGAATGTAATATAACACACACCCATACAATGCGCACCACCCCGTGATGTTTTTCGCACTCCTACTAGTGAATGTAATGTAACACACACCCATACAATGCGCACCACCCCGTGATGTTTTTCTCACTCCTACTAGTGAATGTAATGTAACACACACCCATACAATGCGCACCACCCCGTGATGTTTTTCTCACTCCTACTAGTGAATGTAATGTAACACACACCCATACAATGCGCACCACCCCGTGATGTTTTTCACACTCCTACTAGTGAATGTAATGTAACACACACCCATACAATGCGCACCACCCCGTGAGGTTTTTCTCACTCCTACTAGTGAATGTAATGTAACACACACCCATACAATGCGCACCACCCCGTGATGTTTTTCTCACTCCTACTAGTGAATGTAATGTAACACACACCCATACAATGCGCACCACCCCGTGTTGATTTTCTCACTCCTACTAGTGAATCTAATGTAACAAACACCCATACAATGCGCACCACCCCGTGATGTTTTTCTCACTCCTACTAGTGAATCTAATTTAACACACACCCATACAATGCGCACCAACCGGTGATGTTTTTCTCACTCCTACTAGTGAATCTAATGTAACAAACACCCATACAATGCGCACCACCCCGTGATGTTTTTCTCACTCCTACTAGTGAATGTAATGTAACACACACCCATACAATGCGCACCACCCCGTGATGATTTTCTCACTCCTACTAGTGAATCTAATGTAACAAACACCCATACAATGCGCACCACCCCGTGATGTTTTTCTCACTCCTACTAGTGAATGTAATGTAACACACACCCATACAATGCGCACCACCCCGTGATGTTTTTCTCACTCCTACTAGTGAATCTAATGTAACAAACACCCATACAATGCGCACCACCCCGTGATGTTTTTCTCACTCCTACTAGTGAATGTAATGTAACACACACCCATACAAAGCGCACCACCCCGTGATGTTTTTCTCACTCCTACTAGTGAATGTAATGTAACACACACCCATACAATGCGCACAACCCCGTGATGTTTTTCTCACTCCTACTAGTGAATGTAATGTAACACACACCCATACAATGCGCACCACCCCGTGATGTTTTTCTCACTCCTACTAGTGAATGTAATGTAACACACACCCATACAATGCGCACCACCCCGTGATGTTTTTCTCACTCCTACTAGTGAATCTAATGTAACACACACCCATACAATGCGCACCACCCCGTGATGTTTTTCTCACTCCTACTAGTGAATCTAATGTAACACACACCCATACATTGCGCACCACCCCGTGATGTTTTTCTCACTCCTACTAGTGAATGTAATGTAACACACACCCATACAATGCGCACCACCCCGTGATGATTTTCTCACTCCTACTAGTGAATCTAAGGTAACAAACACCCATACAATGCGCACCACCCCGTGATGTTTTTCTCACTCCTACTAGTGAATGTAATGTAACACACACCCATACAATGCGCACCACCCCGTGATGTTTTTCTCACTCCTACTAGTGAATCTAATGTAACAAACACCCATACAATGCGAACCACCCCGTGATGTTTTTCTCACTCCTACTAGTGAATGTAATGTAACACACACCCATACAAAGCGCACCACCCCGTCATGTTTTTTTCACTCCTACTAGTGAATGTAATGTAACACACACCCATACAATGCGCACCACCCCGTGATGTTTTTCTAACTCCTACTAGTGAATGTAATGTAACACACACCCATACAATGCGCACCACCCCGTGATGTTTTTCTCACTCCTACTAGTGAATCTAATGTAACACACACCCATACAATGCGCACCACCCCGTGATGTTTTTCTCACTCCTACTAGTGAATGTAATGTAACACACACCCATACAATGCGCACCACCCCGTGATGTTTTTCTCACTCCTACTACAGAATCTAATGTAACACACACCCATACAATGCGCACCACCCCGTGATGTTTTTCTCACTCCTACTAGTGAATGTAATGTAACACACACCCATACAATGCGCACCACCCCGTGATGTTTTTCTCACTCCTACTAGTGAATGTAATGTAACACACACCCATACAATGCGCACCACCCCGTGATGTTTTTCTCACTCCTACTAGTGAATGTAATGTAACACACACCCATACAATGCGCACCACCCCGTGTTGTTTTTCGCACTCCTACTAGTGAATGTAATGTAACACACACCCATACAATGCGCACCACCCCGTGATGTTTTTCTCACTCCTACTAGTGAATGTAATGTAACACACACCCATACAATGCGCACCACCCCGTGATGTTTTTCTCACTCCTACTAGTGAATGTAATGTAACACACACCCATACAATGCGAACCACCCCGTGATGTTTTTCACACTCCTACTAGTGAATATAATGTAACACACACCCATACAATGCGCACCACCCCGTGATGTTTTTCTCACTCCTACTAGTGAATGTAATGTAACACACACCCATACAATGCGCACCACCCCGTGATGTTTTTCTCACTCCTACTAGTGAATGTAATGTAACACACACCCATACAATGCGCACCACCCCGTGTTGATTTTCTCACTCCTACTAGTGAATCTAATGTAACAAACACCCATACAATGCGCACCACCCCGTGGTGTTTTTCTCACTCCTACTAGTGAATCTAATGTAACACACACCCATACAATGCGCACCAACCCGTGATGTTTTCCCACTCCTACTAGTGAATCTAATGTAACAAACACCCATACAATGCGCACCACCCCGTGATGTTTTTCTCACTCCTACTAGTGAATGTAATGTAACACACACCCATACAATGCGCACCACCCCGTGATGTTTTTCTCACTCCTACGAGTGAATATAATGTAACACACAGCCATACAATGCGCACCACCCCGTGATGTTTTTCTCACTCCTACGAGTGAATGTAATGTAACACACACCCATACAATGCGCACCACCCCGTGATGTTTTTCGCACTCCTACTAGTGAATGTAATGTAACACACACCCATACAATGCGCATCACCCCGTGATGTTTTTCGCACTCCTACTAGTGAATGTAATGTAACACACACCCATACAATGCGCACCACCCCGTAATATTTTTCTCACTCCTACTAGTGAATGTAATGTAACACACACCCATACAATGCGCACCACCCCGTGATGTTTTTCTCACTCCTACTAGTGAATGTAATGTAACACACACCCATACAATGCGCACCACCCCGTGATGTTTTTCTCACTCCTACTAGTGAATGTAATGTAACACACACCCATACAATGCGCACCACCCCGTGATGTTTTTCTCACTCCTACTAGTGAATGTAATGTAACACACACCCATACAATGCGCACCACCCCGTGATGTTTTTCTCACTCCTACTAGTGAATGTAATGTAACACACACCCATACAATGCGCACCACACCGTGATGTTTTTCTCACTCCTACTAGTGAATCTAACGTAAAACACACCCATACAATGCGCACCACCCCGTGATGTTTTTCTCACTCCTACTAGTGAATCTAATGTAACACACACCCATACAATGCGCACCACCCCGTGATGTTTTTCTCACTCCTACTAGTGAATCTAATGTAACACACACCCATACAATGCGCACCACCCCGTGATGTTTTTCTCACTCCTACTAGTGAATGTAATGTAACACACACCCATACAATGCGCACCACCCCGTGATGATTTTCTCACTCCTACTAGTAAATGTAATGTAACACACACCCATACAATGCGCACCACCCCGTGATGTTTTTCTCACTCCTACTAGTGAATGTAATGTAACACACACCCATACAATGCGCACCACCCCGTAATATTTTTCTCACTCCTACTAGTGAATGTAATGTAACACACACCCATACAATGCGCACCACCCCGTGATGATTTTCTCACTCCTACTAGTAAATGTAATGTAACACACACCCATACAATGCGCACCACCCCGTGATGTTTTTCGCACTCCTACTAGTGAATGTAATGTAACACACACCCATACAATGCGCATCACCCCGTGATGTTTTTCGCACTCCTACTAGTGAATGTAATGTAACACACACCCATACAATGCGCACCACCCCGTAATATTTTTCTCACTCCTACTAGTGAATGTAATGTAACACACACCCATACAATGCGCACCACCCCGTGATGTTTTTCTCACTCCTACTAGTGAATGTAATGTAACACACACCCATACAATGCGCACCACCCCGTGATGTTTTTCTCACTCCTACTAGTGAATGTAATGTAACACACACCCATACAATGCGCACCACCCCGTGATGTTTTTCTCACTCCTACTAGTGAATGTAATGTAACACACACCCATACAATGCGCACCACCCCGTGATGTTTTTCTCACTCCTACTAGTGAATGTAATGTAACACACACCCATACAATGCGCACCACACCGTGATGTTTTTCTCACTCCTACTAGTGAATCTAACGTAAAACACACCCATACAATGCGCACCACCCCGTGATGTTTTTCTCACTCCTACTAGTGAATCTAATGTAACACACACCCATACAATGCGCACCACCCCGTGATGTTTTTCTCACTCCTACTAGTGAATCTAATGTAACACACACCCATACAATGCGCACCACCCCGTGATGTTTTTCTCACTCCTACTAGTGAATGTAATGTAACACACACCCATACAATGCGCACCACCCCGTGATGATTTTCTCACTCCTACTAGTAAATGTAATGTAACACACACCCATACAATGCGCACCACCCCGTGATGTTTTTCTCACTCCTACTAGTGAATGTAATGTAACACACACCCATACAATGCGCACCACCCGTGATGATTTTCTCACTCCTAGTAGTGAATCTAATGTAACACACACCCATACAATGCGCACCACCCCGTGATGTTTTTCTCACTCCTACTAGTGAATGTAATGTAACACACACCCATACAATGCGCACCACCTCGTGATGTTTTTCTCACTCCTACTAGAGAAACTAATGTAACACACACCCATACAATGCGCACCACCCTTTGATGTTTTTCTCACTCCTACTAGTGAATGTAATGTAACACACACCCATACAATGCGCACCACCCCGTGATGTTTTTCTCACTCCTACTAGTGAATGTAATGTAACACACACCCATACAATGCGCACCACACCGTGATGATTTTCTCACTCCTACTAGTGAATCTAATGTAACAAACACCCATACAATGCGAACCACCCCATGATGTTTTTCTCACTCCTACTAATGAATGTAATGTAACACACACCCATACAATGCGCACCACCCCGTGATGTTTTTCTCACTCCTACTAGTGAATCTAATGTAACAAACACCCATACAATGCGCACCACCCCGTCATGTTTTTCTCACTCCTACTAGTGAATGTAATGTAACACACACCCATACAAAGCGCACCACCCCGTCATGTTTTTCTCACTCCTACTAGTGAATGTAATGTAACACACACCCATACAATGCGCACCACCCCGTGATGTTTTTCTCACTCCTACTAGTGAATCTAATGTAACACACACCCATACAATGCGCACCACCCCGTGATGTTTTTCTCACTCCTACTAGTGAATGTAATGTAACACACACCCATACAATGCGCACCACCCCGTGATGTTTTTCTCACTCCTACTACAGAATCTAATGTAACACACACCCATACAATGCGCACCACCCCGTGATGTTTTTCTCACTCCTACTAGTGAATGTAATGTAACACACACCCATACAATGCGCACCACCCCGTGATGTTTTTCTCACTCCTACTAGTGAATGTAATGTAACACACACCCATACAATGCGCACCACCCCGTGATGTTTTTCTCACTCCTACTAGTGAATGTAATGTAACACACACCCATACAATGCGCACCACCCCGTGATGTTTTTCTCACTCCTACGAGTGAATATAATGTAACACACAGCCATACAATGCGCACCACCCCGTGATGTTTTTCTCACTCCTACGAGTGAATGTAATGTAACACACACCCATACAATGCGCACCACCCCGTGATGTTTTTCGCACTCCTACTAGTGAATGTAATGTAACACACACCCATACAATGCGCATCACCCCGTGATGTTTTTCGCACTCCTACTAGTGAATGTAATGTAACACACACCCATACAATGCGCACCACCCCGTAATATTTTTCTCACTCCTACTAGTGAATGTAATGTAACACACACCCATACAATGCGCACCACCCCGTGATGTTTTTCTCACTCCTACTAGTGAATGTAATGTAACACACACCCATACAATGCGCACCACCCCGTGATGTTTTTCTCACTCCTACTAGTGAATGTAATGTAACACACACCCATACAATGCGCACCACCCCGTGATGTTTTTCTCACTCCTACTAGTGAATGTAATGTAACACACAACCATACAATGCGCACCACCCCGTGATGTTTTTCTCACTCCTACTAGTGAATGTAATGTAACACACACCCATACAATGCGCACCACACCGTGATGTTTTTCTCACTCCTACTAGTGAATCTAACGTAAAACACACCCATACAATGCGCACCACCCCGTGATGTTTTTCTCACTCCTACTAGTGAATCTAATGTAACACACACCCATACAATGCACACCACCCCGTGATGTTTTTCTCACTCCTACTAGTGAATCTAATGTAACACACACCCATACAATGCGCACCACCCCGTGATGTTTTTCTCACTCCTACTAGTGAATGTAATGTAACACACACCCATACAATGCGCACCACCCCGTGATGATTTTCTCACTCCTACTAGTAAATGTAATGTAACACACACCCATACAATGCGCACCACCCCGTGATGTTTTTCTCACTCCTACTAGTGAATGTAATGTAACACACACCCATACAATGCGCACCACCCGTGATGATTTTCTCACTCCTAGTAGTGAATCTAATGTAACACACACCCATACAATGCGCACCACCCCGTGATGTTTTTCTCACTCCTACTAGTGAATGTAATGTAACACACACCCATACAATGCGCACCACCCCGTGATGTTTTTCTCACTCCTACTAGAGAAACTAATGTAACACACACCCATACAATGCGCACCACCCCGTGATGTTTTTCTCACTCCTACTAGTGAATGTAATGTAACACACACCCATACAATGCGCACCACCCCGTGATGTTTTTCTCACTCCTACTAGTGAATGTAATGTAACACACACCCATACAATGCGCACCACCCCGTGATGATTTTCTCACTCCTACTAGTGAATCTAATGTAACAAACACCCATACAATGCGAACCACCCCATGATGTTTTTCTCACTCCTACTAATGAATGTAATGTAACACACACCCATACAATGCGCACCACCCCGTGATGTTTTTCTCACTCCTACTAGTGAATCTAATGTAACAAACACCCATTCAATGCGCACCACCCCGTCATGTTTTTCTCACTCCTACTAGTGAATGTAATGTAACACACACCCATACAAAGCGCACCACCCCGTCATGTTTTTCTCACTCCTACTAGTGAATGTAATGTAACACACACCCATACAATGCGCACCACCCCGTGATGTTTTTCTAACTCCTACTAGTGAATGTAATGTAACACACACCCATACAATGCGCACCACCCCGTGATGTTTTTCTCACTCCTACTAGTGAATCTAATGTAACACACACCCATACAATGCGCACCACCCCGTGATGTTTTTCTCACTCCTACTAGTGAATGTAATGTAACACACACCCATACAATGCGCACCACCCCGTGATGTTTTTCTCACTCCTACTAGTGAAACTAATGTAACACACACCCATACAATGCGCACCACCCCGTGATGTTTTTCTCACTCCTACTAGTGAATGTAATGTAACACACACCCATACAATGCACACCACCCCGTGATGTTTTTCTCACTCCTACTAGTGAATGTAATGTAACACACACCCATACAATGCGCACCACCCCGTGATGTTTTTCTCACTCCTACTAGTGAATGTAATGTAACACACACCCATACAATGCGCACCACCCCGTGATGTTTTTCGCACTCCTACTAGTGAATGTAATGTAACACACACCCATACAATGCGCACCACCCCGTGATGTTTTTCGCACTCCTATTAGTGAATGTAATGTAACACACATCCATACAATGCGCACCACCCCGTGATGTTTTTCTCACTCCTACTAGTGAATGTAATGTAACACACACCCATACAATGCGCACCACCCCGTGATGTTTTTCTCACTCCTACTAGTGAATGTAATGTAACACACACCCATACAATGCGCACCACCCCGTGATGTTTTTCTCACTCCTACTAGTGAATGTAATGTAACACACACCCATACAATGCGCACCACCCCGTGATGTTTTTCTCACTCCTACTAGTGAATGTAATGTAACACACACCCATACAATGCGCACCACACCGTGATGTTTTTCTCACTCCTACTAGTGAATCTAACGTAAAACACACCCATACAATGCGCACCACCCCGTGATGTTTTTCTCACTCCTACTAGTGAATCTAATGTAACACACACCCATACAATGCGCACCACCCCGTGATGTTTTTCTCACTCCTACTAGTGAATCTAATGTAACACACACCCATACAATGCGCACCACCCCGTGATGTTTTTCTCACTCCTACTAGTGAATGTAATGTAACACACACCCATACAATGCGCATCACCCCGTGATGATTTTCTCACTCCTACTAGTAAATGTAATGTAACACACACCCATACAATGCGCACCACCCCGTGATGTTTTTCTCACTCCTACTAGTGAATGTAATGTAACACACACCCATACAATGCGCACCACCCGTGATGATTTTCTCACTCCTAGTAGAGAATCTAATGTAACACACACCCATACAATGCGCACCACCCCGTGATGTTTTTCTCACTCCTACTAGTGAATGTAATGTAACACACACCCATACAATGCGCACCACCCCGTGATGTTTTTCTCACTCCTACTAGAGAAACTAATGTAACACACACCCATACAATGCGCACCACCCCGTGATGTTTTTCTCACTCCTACTAGTGAATGTAATGTAACACACACCCATACAATGCGCACCACCCCGTGATGTTTTTCTCACTCCTACTAGTGAATGTAATGTAACACACACCCATACAATGCGCACCACCCCGTGATGATTTTCTCACTCCTACTAGTGAATCTAATGTAACAAACACCCATACAATGCGAACCACCCCATGATGTTTTTCTCACTCCTACTAATGAATGTAATGTAACACACACCCATACAATGCGCACCACCCCGTGATGTTTTTCTCACTCCTACTAGTGAATCTAATGTAACAAACACCCATACAATGCGCACCACCCCGTCATGTTTTTCTCACTCCTACTAGTGAATGTAATGTAACACACACCCATACAAAGCGCACCACCCCGTCATGTTTTTCTCACTCCTACTAGTGAATGTAATGTAACACACACCCATACAATGCGCACCACCCCGTGATGTTTTTCTAACTCCTACTAGTGAATGTAATGTAACACACACCCATACAATGCGCACCACCCCGTGATGTTTTTCTCACTCCTACTAGTGAATCTAATGTAACACACACCCATACAATGCGCACCACCCCGTGATGTTTTTCTCACTCCTACTAGTGAATGTAATGTAACACACACCCATACAATGCGCACCACCCCGTGATGTTTTTCTCACTCCTACTAGTGAATCTAATGTAACACACACCCATACAATGCGCACCACCCCGTGATGTTTTTCTCACTCCTACTAGTGAATGTAATGTAACACACACCCATACAATGCGCACCACCCCGTGATGTTTTTCTCACTCCTACTAGTGAATGTAATGTAACACACACCCATACAATGCGCACCACCCCGTGATGTTTTTCTCACTCCTACTAGTGAATGTAATGTAACACACACCCATACAATGCGCACCACCCCGTGATGTTTTTCGCACTCCTACTAGTGAATGTAATGTAACACACACCCATACAATGCGCACCACCCCGTGATGTTTTTCGCACTCCTATTAGTGAATGTAATGTAACACACATCCATACAATGCGCACCACCCCGTGATGTTTTTCTCACTCCTACTAGTGAATGTAATGTAACACACACCCATACAATGCGCACCACCCCGTGATGTTTTTCTCACTCCTACTAGTGAATGTAATGTAACACACACCCATACAATGCGCACCACCCCGTGATGTTTTTCTCACTCCTACTAGTGAATGTAATGTAGCACACTCCCATACAATGCGCACCACCCCGTGATGTTTTTCTCACTCCTACTAGTGAATGTAATGTAACACACACCCATACAATGCGCACCACCCCGTGATGTTTTTCTCACTCCTACTAGTGAATGTAATGTAACACACACCCATACAATGCGCACCACCCCGTGATGTTTTTCTCACTCCTACTAGTGAATGTAATGTAACACACACCCATACAATGCGCACCACCCCGTGATGTTTTTCTCACTCCTACTAGTGAATGTAACGTAACACACACCCATACAATGCGCACCACCCCGTGATGTTTTTCTCACTCCTACTAGTGAATCTAATGTAACACACAACCATACAATGCGCACCACCCCGTGATGTTTTTCTCACTCCTACTAGTGAATCTAATGTAACACACACCCATACAATGCGCACCACCCCGTGATGTTTTTCTCACTCCTACTAGTGAATGTAATGTAACACACACCCATACAATGCGCACCGCCCCGTGATGTTTTTCTCACTCCTACTAGTGAATCTAATGTAACACACACCCATACAATGCGCACCACCCCGTGATGTTTTTCTCACTCCTACTAGTGAATGTAATGTAACACACACCCATACAATGCGCACCACCCCGTGATGTTTTTCTCACTCCTACTAGTGAATGTAATGTAACACACACCCATACAATGCGCACCACCCCGTGATGTTTTTCTCACTCCTACTAGTGAATGTAATGTAACACACACCCATACAATGCGCACCACCCCGTGATGTTTTTCTCACTCCTACTATTGAATGTAATGTAACACACACCCATACAATGCGCACCACCCCGTGATGTTTTTCGCACTCCTACTAGTGAATGTAATGTAACACACACCCATACAATGCGCACCACCCCGTGATATTTTTCACACTCCTACTAGTGAATTTAATGTAACACACACCCATACAATGCGCACCACCCCGTGATGTTTTTCACACTCCTACTAGTGAATGTAATGTAACACACACCCATACAATGCGCACCACCCCGTGATGTTTTTCTCACTCCTACTAGTGAATGTAATGTAACACACACCCATACAATGCGCACCACCCCGTGTTGATTTTCCCACTCCTACTAGTGAATCTAATGTAACACACACCCATACAATGCGTACCACCCCGTGATGTTTTTCTCACTCCTACTAGTGAATCTAATGTAACACACACCCATGCAATGCGCACCAACCCGTGATGTTTTTCTCACTCCTACTAGTGAATCTAATGTAACAAACACCCATACAATGCGCACCACCCCGTGATGTTTTTCTCACTCCTACTAGTGAATGTAATGTAACACACACCCATACAATGCGCACCACCCCGTGATGTTTTTCTCACTCCTACGAGTGAATGTAATGTAACACACACCCATACAATGCGCACCACCCCGTGATGTTTTTCTCACTCCTACGAGTGAATGTAATGTAACACACACCCATACAATGCGCACCACCCCGTAATGTTTTTCTCACTCCTACTAGTGAATGTAATGTAGCACACACCCATACAATGCGCACCACCCCGTGATGTTTTTCTCACTCCTACTAGTGAATGTAATGTAACACACACCCATACAATGCGCACCACCCCGTGATGTTTTTCTCACTCCTACTAGTGAATGTAATGTAACACACACCCATACAAAGCGCACCACCCCGTGATGTTTTTCTCACTCCTACTAGTGAATGTAATGTAACACACACCCATACAATGCGCACCGCCCCGTGATGTTTTTCTCACTCCTACTAGTGAATGTAACGTAACACACACCCATATAATGCGCACCACCCCGTGATGTTTTTCTCACTCCTACTAGTGAATCTAATGTAACACACAACAATACAATGCGCACCACCCCGTGATGTTTTTCTCACTCCTACTAGTGAATCTAATGTAACACACACCCATACAATGCGCACCACCCCGTGATGTTTTTCTCACTCCTACTAGTGAATGTAATGTAACACACACCCATACAATGCGCACCACCCCGTGATGTTTTTCTCACTCCTACTAGTGAATGTAATGTAACACACACCCATACAATGCGCACCACCCCGTGATGTTTTTCTCACTCCTACTAGTGAATGTAATGTAACACACACCCATACAATGCGCACCACCCCGTGATGATTTTCTCACTCCTACTAGTGAATGTAATGTAACACACACCCATACAATGCGCACCACCCCGTGATGTTTTTCTCACTCCTACTAGTGAATCTAATGTAACACACACCCATACAATGCGCACCACCCCGTGATGATTTTCTCACTCCTACTAGTGAATCTAATGTAACACACACCCATACAATGCGCACCACCCCGTGATGTTTTTCTCACTCCTACTAGTGAATGTAATGTAACACACACCCATACAATGCGCACCACCCCGTGATGTTTTTCTCACTCCTACTAGAGAATCTAATGTAACACACACCCATACAATGCGCACCACCCCGTGATGTTTTTCTCACTCCTACTAGTGCATGTAATGTAACACACACCCATACAATGCGCACCACCCCGTGATGTTTTTCTCACTCCTACTAGTGAATGTAATGTAACACACACCCATACAATGCGCACCACCCCGTGATGATTTTCTCACTCCTACTAGTGAATGTAATGTAACACACACCCATACAATGCGCACCACCCCGTGATGTTTTTCTCACTCCTACTAGTGAATGTAATGTAACACACACCCATACAATGCGCACCACCCCGTGATGTTTTTCGCACTCCTATTAGTGAATGTAATGTAACACACACCCATACAATGCGCACCACCCCGTGATGTTTTTCTCACTCCTACTAGTGAATGTAATGTAACACACACCCATACAATGCGCACCACCCCGTGATGTTTTTCTCACTCCTACTAGTGAATGTAATGTAACACACACCCATACAATGCGCACCACCCCGTGATGTTTTTCTCACTCCTACTAGTGAATGTAATGTAACACACCCCCATACAATGCGCACCACCCCGTGATGTTTTTCTCACTCCTACTAGAGAATCTAATGTAACACACACCCATACAATGAGCACCACCCCGTGATGTTTTTCTCACTCCTACTAGTGAATGTAATGTAACACACACCCATACAATGCGCACCACCCCGTGATGTTTTTCTCACTCCTACTAGTGAATGTAATGTAACACACACCCATACAATGCGCACCACCCCGTGATGGTTTTCTCACTCCTACTAGTGAATCTAATGTAACACACACCCATACAATGCGCACCACCCCGTGATGTTTTTCTCACTCCTACTAGTGAATGTAATGTAACACACACCCATACAATGCGCACCACCCCGTGATGTTTTTCTCACTCCTACTAGAGAATCTAATGTAACACACACCCATACAATGCGCACCACCCCGTGATGTTTTTCTCACTCCTACTATTGAATGTAATGTAACACACACCCATACAATGCGCACCACCCCGTGATGTTTTTCTCACTCCTACTAGTGAATGTAATGTAACACACACCCATACAATGCGCACCACCCCGTGATGTTTTTCGCACTCCTATTAGTGAATGTAATGTAACACACATCCATACAATGCGCACCACCCCGTGATGTTTTTCTCACTCCTACTAGTGAATGTAATGTAACACACACCTATACAATGCGCACCACCCCGTGATGTTTTTCTCACTCCTACTAGTGAATGTAATGTAACACACACCCATACAATGCGCACCACCCCGTGATGTTTTTCACACTCCTACTAGTGAATGTAATGTAACACACACCCATACAATGCGCACCACCCCGTGATGTTTTTCTCACTCTTACTAGTGAATGTAATGTAACACACACCCATACAATGCGCACCACCCCGTGATGTTTTTCTCACTCTTACTAGTGAATGTAATGTAAAACACACCCATACAATGCGCACCACCCCGTGTTGATTTTGTCACTCCTACTAGTGAATCTAATGTAACAAACACCCATACAATGCGCACCACCCCGTGATGTTTTTCTCACTCCTACTAGTGAATTTAATGTAACACACACCTATACAATGCGCACCAACCCGTGATGTTTTTCTCACTCCTACTAGTGAATCTAATGTAACAAACACCCATACAATGCGCACCACCCCGTGATGTTTTTCTCACTCCTACTAGTGAATGTAATGTAACACAGACCCATACAATGCGCACCACCCCGTGATGTTTTTCTCACTCCTACTAGTAAATGTAATGTAACACACACCCATGCAATGCGCACCACCCCGTGATGTTTTTCTCACTCCTACTAGTAAATGTAATGTAACACACACACATGCAATGCGCACCACCCCGTGATGTTTTTCTCACTCCTACTAGTGAATGTAATGTAACACACACCCATACAATGCGCACCACCCCGTGATGTTTTTCGCACTCCTACTAGTGAATGTAATGTAACACACACCCATACAATGTGCACCACCCCGTGATGTTTTTCGCACTCCTACTAGTGAATGTAATGTAACACACACCCATACAATGGTCACCACCCCGTGATGTTTTTCTCACTCCTACTAGTGAATGTAATGTAACACACACCCATACAATGCGCACCACCCCGTGATGTTTTTCTCACTCCTACTAGTGAATGTAATGTAACACACACCCATACAATGCGCACCACCCCGTGATGTTTTTCACACTCCTACTAGTGAATGTAATGTAACACACACCCATACAATGCGCACCACCCCGTGATGTTTTTCTCACTCCTACTAGTGAATGTAATGTAACACACACCCATACAATGCGCACCACCCCGTGATGTTTTTCTCACTCCTACTAGTGAATGTAATGTAACACACACCCATACAATGCGCACCACCCCGTGTTGATTTTCTCACTCCTACTAGTGAATCTAATGTAACAAACACCCATACAATGCGCACCACCCCGTGATGTTTTTCTCACTCCTACTAGTGAATCTAATGTAACACACACCCATACAATGCGCACCAACCCGTGATGTTTTTCTCACTCCTACTAGTGAATCTAATGTAACAAACACCCATACAATGTGCACCACCCCGTGATGTTTTTCTCACTCCTACTAGTGAATGTAATGTAACACACACCCATACAATGCGCACCACCCCGTGATGATTTTCTCACTCCTACTAGTGAATCTAATGTAACAAACACCCATACAATGCGCACCACCCCGTGATGTTTTTCTCACTCCTACTAGTGAATGTAATGTAACACACACCCATACAATGCGCACAACCCCGTGATGTTTTTCTCACTCCTACTAGTGAATCTAATGTAACAAACACCCATACAATGCGCACCACCCCGTAATGTTTTTCTCACTCCTACTAGTGAATGTAATGTAACACACACCCATACAAAGCGCACCACCCCGTGATGTTTTTCTCACTCCTACTAGTGAATGTAATGTAACACACACCCATACAATGCGCACAACCCCGTGATGTTTTTCTCACTCCTACTAGTGAATGTAATGTAACACACACCCATACAATGCGCACCACCCCGTGATGTTTTTCTCACTCCTACTAGTGAATGTAATGTAACACACACCCATACAATGCGCACCACCCCGTGATGTTTTTCTCACTCCTACTAGTGAATCTAATGTAACACACACCCATACAATGCGCACCACCCCATGATGTTTTTCTCACTCCTACTAGTGAATCTAATGTAACACACACCCATACAATGCGCACCACCCCGTGATGTTTTTCTCACTCCTACTAGTGAATGTAATGTAACACACACCCATACAATGCGCACCACCCCGTGATGATTTTCTCACTCCTACTAGTGAATCTAAGGTAACAAACACCCATACAATGCGCACCACCCCGTGATGTTTTTCTCACTCCTACTAGTGAATGTAATGTAACACACACCCATACAATGCGCACCACCCCGTGATGTTTTTCTCACTCCTACTAGTGAATCTAATGTAACAAACACCCATACAATGCGAACCACCCCGTGATGTTTTTCTCACTCCTACTAGTGAATGTAATGTAACACACACCCATACAAAGCGCACCACCCCGTCATGTTTTTTTCACTCCTACTAGTGAATGTAATGTAACACACACCCATACAATGCGCACCACCCCGTGATGTTTTTCTCACTCCTACTAGTGAATGTAATGTAACACACACCCATACAATGCGCACCACCCCGTGATGTTTTTCTCACTCCTACTAGTGAATCTAATGTAACACACACCCATACAATGCGCACCACCCCGTGATGTTTTTCTCACTCCTACTAGTGAATGTAATGTAACACACACCCATACAATGCGCACCACCCCGTGATGTTTTCTCACTCCTACTACAGAATCTAATGTAACACACACCCATACAATGCGCACCACCCCGTGATGTTTTTCTCACTCCTACTAGTGAATGTAATGTAACACACACCCATACAATGCGCACCACCCCGTGATGTTTTTCTCACTCCTACTAGTGAATGTAATGTAACACACACCCATACAATGCGCACCACCCCGTGATGTTTTTCTCACTCCTACTAGTGAATGTAATGTAACACACACCCATACAATGCGCACCACCCCGTGTTGTTTTTCGCACTCCTAATAGTGAATGTAATGTAACACACACCCATACAATGCGCACCACCCCGTGATGTTTTTCTCACTCCTACTAGTGAATGTAATGTAACACACACCCATACAATGCGCACCACCCCGTGATGTTTTTCTCACTCCTACTAGTGAATGTAATGTAACACACACCCATACAATGCGAACCACCCCGTGATGTTTTTCACACTCCTACTAGTGAATATAATGTAACACACACCCATACAATGCGCACCACCCAGTGATGTTTTTCTCACTCCTACTAGTGAATGTAATGTAACACACACCCATACAATGCGCACCACCCCGTGATGTTTTTCTCACTCCTACTAGTGAATGTAATGTAACACACACCCATACAATGCGCACCACCCCGTGTTGATTTTCTCACTCCTACTAGTGAATCTAATGTAACAAACACCCATACAATGCGCACCACCCCGTGGTGTTTTTCTCACTCCTACTAGTGAATGTAATGTAACACACACCCATACAATGCGCACCAACCCGTGATGTTTTTCTCACTCCTACTAGTGAATCTAATGTAACAAACACCCATACAATGCGCACCACCCCGTGATGTTTTTCTCACTCCTACTAGTGAATGTAATGTAACACACACCCATACAATGCGCACCACCCCGTGATGTTTTTCTCACTCCTACGAGTGAATATAATGTAACACACAGCCATACAATGCGCACCACCCCGTGATGTTTTTCTCACTCCTACGAGTGAATGTAATGTAACACACACCCATACAATGCGCACCACCCCGTGATGTTTTTCGCACTCCTACTAGTGAATGTAATGTAACACACACCCATACAATGCGCATCACCCCGTGATGTTTTTCGCACTCCTACTAGTGAATGTAATGTAACACACACCCATACAATGCGCACCACCCCGTAATATTTTTCTCACTCCTACTAGTGAATGTAATGTAACACACACCCATACAATGCGCACCTCCCCGTGATGTTTTTCTCACTCCTACTAGTGAATGTAATGTAACACACACCCATACAATGCGCACCACCCCGTGATGTTTTTCGCACTCCTACTAGTGAATGTAATGTAACACACACCCATACAATGCGCACCACCCCGTGATGTTCTTCTCACTCCTACTAGTGAATGTAATGTAACACACACCCATACAATGCGCACCACCCCGTGATGTTTTTCTCACTCCTACTAGTGAATGTAATGTAACACACACCCATACAATGCGCACCACCCCGTGATGTTTTTCTCACTCCTACTAGTGAATGTAATGTAACACACACCCATACAATGCGCACCACCCCGTGATGTTTTTCTCACTCCTACTAGTGAATGTAATGTAACACACACCCATACAATGCGCACCACCCCGTGATGTTTTTCTCACTCCTACTAGTGAATGTAATGTAACACACACCCATACAATGCGCACCACCCCGTGATGATTTTCTCACTCCTACTAGTGAATGTAATGTAACACACACCCATACAATGCGCACCACCCCGTGATGTTTTTCTCACTCCTACTAGTGAATGTAATGTAACACACACCCATACAATGCGCACCACCCCGTGATGATTTTCTCACTCCTACTAGTGAATCTAATGTAACACACACCCATACAATGCGCACCACCCCGTGATGTTTTTCTCACTCCTACTAGTGAATGTAATGTAACACACACCCATACAATGCGCACCACCCCGTGATGTTTTTCTCACTCCTACTAGAGAATCTAATGTAACACACACCCATACAATGCGCACCACCCCGTGATGTTTTTCTCACTCCTACTAGTGCATGTAATGTAACACACACCCATACAATGCGCACCACCCCGTGATGTTTTTCTCACTCCTACTAGTGAATGTAATGTAACACACACCCATACAATGCGCACCACCCCGTGATGATTTTCTCACTCCTACTAGTGAATGTAATGTAACACACACCCATACAATGCGCACCACCCCGTGATGTTTTTCTCACTCCTACTAGTGAATGTAATGTAACACACACCCATACAATGCGCACCACCCCGTGATGTTTTTCGCACTCCTATTAGTGAATGTAATGTAACACACACCCATACAATGCGCACCACCCCGTGATGTTTTTCTCACTCCTACTAGTGAATGTAATGTAACACACACCCATACAATGCGCACCACCCCGTGATGTTTTTCTCACTCCTACTAGTGAATGTAATGTAACACACACCCATACAATGCGCACCACCCCGTGATGTTTTTCTCACTCCTACTAGTGAATGTAATGTAACACACCCCCATACAATGCGCACCACCCCGTGATGTTTTTCTCACTCCTACTAGAGAATCTAATGTAACACACACCCATACAATGAGCACCACCCCGTGATGTTTTTCTCACTCCTACTAGTGAATGTAATGTAACACACACCCATACAATGCGCACCACCCCGTGATGTTTTTCTCACTCCTACTAGTGAATGTAATGTAACACACACCCATACAATGCGCACCACCCCGTGATGTTTTTCTCACTCCTACTAGTGAATGTAATGTAACACACACCCATACAATGCGCACCACCCCGTGATGTTTTTCTCACTCCTACTAGTGAATGTAATGTAACACACACCCATACAATGCGCACCACCCCGTGATGTTTTTCTCACTCCTACTAGAGAATCTAATGTAACACACACCCATACAATGCGCACCACCCCGTGATGTTTTTCTCACTCCTACTATTGAATGTAATGTAACACACACCCATACAATGCGCACCACCCCGTGATGTTTTTCTCACTCCTACTAGTGAATGTAATGTAACACACACCCATACAATGCGCACCACCCCGTGATGTTTTTCGCACTCCTATTAGTGAATGTAATGTAACACACATCCATACAATGCGCACCACCCCGTGATGTTTTTCTCACTCCTACTAGTGAATGTAATGTAACACACACCTATACAATGCGCACCACCCCGTGATGTTTTTCTCACTCCTACTAGTGAATGTAATGTAACACACACCCATACAATGCGCACCACCCCGTGATGTTTTTCACACTCCTACTAGTGAATGTAATGTAACACACACCCATACAATGCGCACCACCCCGTGATGTTTTTCTCACTCTTACTAGTGAATGTAATGTAACACACACCCATACAATGCGCACCACCCCGTGATGTTTTTCTCACTCTTACTAGTGAATGTAATGTAAAACACACCCATACAATGCGCACCACCCCGTGTTGATTTTGTCACTCCTACTAGTGAATCTAATGTAACAAACACCCATACAATGCGCACCACCCCGTGATGTTTTTCTCACTCCTACTAGTGAATTTAATGTAACACACACCTATACAATGCGCACCAACCCGTGATGTTTTTCTCACTCCTACTAGTGAATCTAATGTAACAAACACCCATACAATGCGCACCACCCCGTGATGTTTTTCTCACTCCTACTAGTGAATGTAATGTAACACACACCCATACAATGCGCACCACCCCGTGATGTTTTTCTCACTCCTACTAGTAAATGTAATGTAACACACACCCATGCAATGCGCACCACCCCGTGATGTTTTTCTCACTCCTACTAGTAAATGTAATGTAACACACACCCATGCAATGCGCACCACCCCGTGATGTTTTTCTCACTCCTACTAGTGAATGTAATGTAACACACACCCATACAATGCGCACCACCCCGTGATGTTTTTCGCACTCCTACTAGTGAATGTAATGTAACACACACCCATACAATGTGCACCACCCCGTGATGTTTTTCGCACTCCTACTAGTGAATGTAATGTAACACACACCCATACAATGGTCACCACCCCGTGATGTTTTTCTCACACCTACTAGTGAATGTAATGTAACACACACCCATACAATGCGCACCACCCCGTGATGTTTTTCTCACTCCTACTAGTGAATGTAATGTAACACACACCCATACAATGCGCACCACCCCGTGATGTTTTTCACACTCCTACTAGTGAATGTAATGTAACACACACCCATACAATGCGCACCACCCCGTGATGTTTTTCTCACTCCTACTAGTGAATGTAATGTAACACACACCCATACAATGCGCACCACCCCGTGATGTTTTTCTCACTCCAGTAGTGAATGTAATGTAACACACACCCATACAATGCGCACCACCCCGTGTTGATTTTCTCACTCCTACTAGTGAATCTAATGTAACAAACACCCATACAATGCGCACCACCCCGTGATGTTTTTCTCACTCCTACTAGTGAATCTAATGTAACACACACCCATACAATGCGCACCAACCCGTGATGTTTTTCTCACTCCTACTAGTGAATCTAATGTAACAAACACCCATACAATGCGCACCACCCCGTGATGTTTTTCTCACTCCTACTAGTGAATGTAATGTAACACACACCCATACAATGCGCACCACCCCGTGATGATTTTCTCACTCCTACTAGTGAATCTAATGTAACAAACACCCATACAATGCGCACCACCCCGTGATGTTTTTCTCACTCCTACTAGTGAATGTAATGTAACACACACCCATACAATGCGCACAACCCCGTGATGTTTTTCTCACTCCTACTAGTGAATCTAATGTAACAAACACCCATACAATGCGCACCACCCCGTAATGTTTTTCTCACTCCTACTAGTGAATGTAATGTAACACACACCCATACAAAGCGCACCACCCCGTGATGTTTTTCTCACTCCTACTAGTGAATGTAATGTAACACACACCCATACAATGCGCACAACCCCGTGATGTTTTTCTCACTCCTACTAGTGAATGTAATGTAACACACACCCATACAATGCGCACCACCCCGTGATGTTTTTCTCACTCCTACTAGTGAATGTAATGTAACACACACCCATACAATGCGCACCACCCCGTGATGTTTTTCTCACTCCTACTAGTGAATCTAATGTAACACACACCCATACAATGCGCACCACCCCATGATGTTTTTCTCACTCCTACTAGTGAATCTAATGTAACACACACCCATACAATGCGCACCACCCCGTGATGTTTTTCTCACTCCTACTAGTGAATGTAATGTAACACACACCCATACAATGCGCACCACCCCGTGATGATTTTCTCACTCCTACTAGTGAATCTAAGGTAACAAACACCCATACAATGCGCACCACCCCGTGATGTTTTTCTCACTCCTACTAGTGAATGTAATGTAACACACACCCATACAATGCGCACCACCCCGTGATGTTTTTCTCACTCCTACTAGTGAATCTAATGTAACAAACACCCATACAATGCGAACCACCCCGTGATGTTTTTCTCACTCCTACTAGTGAATGTAATGTAACACACACCCATACAAAGCGCACCACCCCGTCATGTTTTTTTCACTCCTACTAGTGAATGTAATGTAACACACACCCATACAATGCGCACCACCCCGTGATGTTTTTCTCACTCCTACTAGTGAATGTAATGTAACACACACCCATACAATGCGCACCACCCCGTGATGTTTTTCTCACTCCTACTAGTGAATCTAATGTAACACACACCCATACAATGCGCACCACCCCGTGATGTTTTTCTCACTCCTACTAGTGAATGTAATGTAACACACACCCATACAATGCGCATCACCCCGTGATGTTTTCTCACTCCTACTACAGAATCTAATGTAACACACACCCATACAATGAGCACCACCCCGTGATGTTTTTCTCACTCCTACTAGTGAATGTAATGTAACACACACCCATACAATGCGCACCACCCCGTGATGTTTTTCTCACTCCTACTAGTGAATGTAATGTAACACACACCCATACAATGCGCACCACCCCGTGATGTTTTTCTCACTCCTACGAGTGAATATAATGTAACACACAGCCATACAATGCGCACCACCCCGTGATGTTTTTCTCACTCCTACGAGTGAATGTAATGTAACACACACCCATACAATGCGCACCACCCCGTGATGTTTTTCGCACTCCTACTAGTGAATGTAATGTAACACACACCCATACAATGCGCATCACCCCGTGATGTTTTTCGCACTCCTACTAGTGAATGTAATGTAACACACACCCATACAATGCGCACCACCCCGTAATATTTTTCTCACTCCTACTAGTGAATGTAATGTAACACACACCCATACAATGCGCACCACCCCGTGATGTTTTTCTCACTCCTACTAGTGAATGTAATGTAACACACACCCATACAATGCGCACCACCCCGTGATGTTTTTCGCACTCCTACTAGTGAATGTAATGTAACACACACCCATACAATGCGCACCACCCCGTGATGTTCTTCTCACTCCTACTAGTGAATGTAATGTAACACACACCCATACAATGCGCACCACCCCGTGATGTTTTTCTCACTCCTACTAGTGAATGTAATGTAACACACACCCATACAATGCGCACCACCCCGTGATGTTTTTCTCACTCCTACTAGTGAATGTAATGTAACACACACCCATACAATGCGCACCACCCCGTGATGTTTTTCTCACTCCTACTAGTGAATGTAACGTAACACACACCCATACAATGCGCACCACCCCGTGATGTTTTTCTCACTCCTACTAGTGAATGTAATGTAACACACACCCATACAATGCGCACCACCCCGTGATGTTTTTCTCACTCCTACTAGTGAATGTAATGTAACACACACCCATAAAATGCGCACCACCCCGTGATGTTTTTCTCACTCGTACTAGTGAATCTAATGTAAAACACCCATACAATGCGCACCACCCCGTGATGTTTTTCTCACTCCTACTAGTGAATGTAATGTAACACACACCCATACAATGCGCACCACCAAGGGATGTTTTTCTCACTCCTACTAGTGAATGTAATGTAACACACACCCATACAATGCGCACCACCCCGTGATGTTTTTGTCACTCCTACTAGTGAATGTAATGTAACACACACCCATACAATGCGCACCACCCCGTGATGTTTTTCTCACTCCTACTAGTGAATGTAATGTAACACACACCCATACAATGCGCACCACCCCGTGATGTTTTTCGCACTCCTACTAGTGAATGTAATGTAACACACACCCATACAATGCGCACCACCCCGTGATGTTTTTCTCACTCCTACTAGTGAATCTAATGTAACACACACCCATACAATGCGCACCACCCCGTGATGTTTTTCTCACTCCTACTAGTGAATGTAATGTAACACACACCCATACAATGCGCACCACCCCGTGATGTTTTTCTCACTCCTACTAGTGAATGTAACGTAACACACACCCATACAATGCGCACCACCCCGTGATGTTTTTCTCACTCCTACTAGTGAATGTAATGTAACACACACCCATACAATGCGCACCACCCCGTGATGTTTTTCTCACTCCTACTAGTGAATGTAATGTAACACACACCCATAAAATGCGCACCACCCCGTGATGTTTTTCTCACTCGTACTAGTGAATCTAATGTAAAACACCCATACAATGCGCACCACCCCGTGATGTTTTTCTCACTCCTACTAGTGAATGTAATGTAACACACACCCATACAATGCGCACCACCAAGGGATGTTTTTCTCACTCCTACTAGTGAATGTAATGTAACACACACCCATACAATGCGCACCACCCCGTGATGTTTTTGTCACTCCTACTAGTGAATGTAATGTAACACACACCCATACAATGCGCACCACCCCGTGATGTTTTTCTCACTCCTACTAGTGAATGTAATGTAACACACACCCATACAATGCGCACCACCCCGTGATGTTTTTCGCACTCCTACTAGTGAATGTAATGTAACACACACCCATACAATGCGCACCACCCCGTGATGTTTTTCTCACTCCTACTAGTGAATCTAATGTAACACACACCCATACAATGCGCACCACCCCGTGATGTTTTTCTCACTCCTACTAGTGAATGTAATGTAACACACACCCATACAATGCGCACCACCCCGTGATGTTTTTCTCACTCCTACTAGTGAATCTAATGTAACACACACCCATACAATGCGCACCACCCCGTGATGTTTTTCTCACTCCTACTAGTGAATGTAATGTAACACACACCCATACAATGCGCACCACCCCGTGATGTTTTTCTCATTCCTACTAGTGAATGTAATGTAACACACACCCATACAATGCGCACCACCCCGTGATGTTTTTCTCACTCCTACTAGTGAATGTAATGTAACACACACCCATACAATGCGCACCACCCCGTGATGTTTTTCTCACTCCTACTAGTGAATGTAATATAACACACACCCATACAATGCGCACCACCCCGTGATGTTTTTCGCACTCCTACTAGTGAATGTAATGTAACACACACCCATACAATGCGCACCACCCCGTGATGTTTTTCTCACTCCTACTAGTGAATGTAATGTAACACACACCCATACAATGCGCACCACCCCGTGATGTTTTTCTCACTCCTACTAGTGAATGTAATGTAACACACACCCATACAATGCGCACCACCCCGTGATGTTTTTCACACTCCTACTAGTGAATGTAATGTAACACACACCCATACAATGCGCACCACCCCGTGATGTTTTTCTCACTCCTACTAGTGAATGTAATGTAACACACACCCATACAATGCGCACCACCCCGTGATGTTTTTCTCACTCCTACTAGTGAATGTAATGTAACACACACCCATACAATGCGCACCACCCCGTGTTGATTTTCTCACTCCTACTAGTGAATCTAATGTAACAAACACCCATACAATGCGCACCACCCCGTGATGTTTTTCTCACTCCTACTAGTGAATCTAATGTAACACACACCCATACAATGCGCACCAACCCGTGATGTTTTTCTCACTCCTACTAGTGAATCTAATGTAACAAACACCCATACAATGCGCACGACCCCGTGATGTTTTTCTCACTCCTACTAGTGAATGTAATGTAACACACACCCATACAATGCGCACCACCCCGTGATGATTTTCTCACTCCTACTAGTGAATCTAATGTAACAAACACCCATACAATGCGCACCACCCCGTGATGTTTTTCTCACTCCTACTAGTGAATGTAATGTAACACACACCCATACAATGCGCACCACCCCGTGATGTTTTTCTCACTCCTACTAGAGAATCTAATGTAACAAACACCCATACAATGCGCACCACCCCGTAATGTTTTTCTCACTCCTACTAGTGAATGTAATGTAACACACACCCATACAAAGCGCACCACCCCGTGATGTTTTTCTCACTCCTACTAGTGAATGTAATGTAACACACACCCATACAATGCGCACAACCCCGTGATGTTTTTCTCACTCCTACTAGTGAATGTAATGTAACACACACCCATACAATGCGCACCACCCCGTGATGTTTTTCTCACTCCTACTAGTGAATGTAATGTAACACACACCCATACAATGCGCACCACCCCGTGATGTTTTTCTCACTCCTACTAGTGAATCTAATGTAACACACACCCATACCATGCGCACCACCCCATGATGTTTTTCTCACTCCTACTAGTGAATCTAATGTAACACACACCCATACAATGCGCACCACCCCGTGATGTTTTTCTCACTCCTACTAGTGAATGTAATGTAACACACACCCATACAATGCGCACCACCCCGTGATGATTTTCTCACTCCTACTAGTGAATCTAAGGTAACAAACACCCATACAATGCGCACCACCCCGTGATGTTTTTCTCACTCCTACTAGTGAATGTAATGTAACACACACCCATACAATGCGCACCACCCCGTGATGTTTTTCTCACTCCTACTAGTGAATCTAATGTAACAAACACCCATACAATGCGAACCACCCCGTGATGTTTTTCTCACTCCTACTAGTGAATGTAATGTAACACACACCCATACAAAGCGCACCACCCCGTCATGTTTTTTTCACTCCTACTAGTGAATGTAATGTAACACACACCCATACAATGCGCACCACCCCGTGATGTTTTTCTAACTCCTACTAGTGAATGTAATGTAACACACACCCATACAATGCGCACCACCCCGTGATGTTTTTCTCACTCCTACTAGTGAATCTAATGTAACACACACCCATACAATGCGCACCACACCGTGATGTTTTTCTCACTCCTACTAGTGAATGTAATGTAACACACACCCATACAATGCGCACCACCCCGTGATGTTTTTCTCACTCCTACTACAGAATCTAATGTAACACACACCCATACAATGCGCACCACCCCGTGATGTTTTTCTCACTCCTACTAGTGAATGTAATGTAACACACACCCATACAATGCGCACCACCCCGTGATGTTTTTCTCACTCCTACTAGTGAATGTAATGTAACACACACCCATACAATGCGCACCACCCCGTGATGTTTTTCTCACTCCTACTAGTGAATGTAATGTAACACACACCCATACAATGCGCACCACCCCGTGTTGTTTTTCGCACTCCTACTAGTGAATGTAATGTAACACACACCCATACAATGCGCACCACCCCGTGATGTTTTTCTCACTCCTACTAGTGAATGTAATGTAACACACACCCATACAATGCGCACCACCCCGTGATGTTTTTCTCACTCCTACTAGTGAATGTAATGTAACACACACCCATACAATGCGAACCACCCCGTGATGTTTTTCACACTCCTACTAGTGAATGTAATGTAACACACACCCATACAATGCGCACCACCCCGTGATGTTTTTCTCACTCCTACTAGTGAATGTAATGTAACACACACCCATACAATGCGCACCACCCCGTGATGTTTTTCTCACTCCTACTAGTGAATGTAATGTAACACACACCCATAAAATGCGCACCACCCCGTGATGTTTTTCTCACTCCTACTAGTGAATCTAATGTAACAAACACCCATACAATGCGCACCACCCCGTGGTGTTTTTCTCACTCCTACTAGTGAATCTAATGTAACACACACCCATACAATGCGCACCAACCCGTGATGTTTTTCTCACTCCTACTAGTGAATCTAATGTAACAAACACCCATACAATGCGCACCACCCCGTGATGTTTTTCTCACTCCTACTAGTGAATGTAATGTAACACACACCCATACAATGCGCACCACCCCGTGATGTTTTTCTCACTCCTACGAGTGAATGTAATGTAACACACAGCCATACAATGCGCACCACCCCGTGATGTTTTTCTCACTCCTACGAGTGAATGTAATGTAACACACACCCATACAATGCGCACCACCCCGTGATGTTTTTCGCACTCCTACTAGTGAATGTAATGTAACACACACCCATACAATGCGCATCACCCCGTGATGTTTTTCGCACTCCTACTAGTGAATGTAATGTAACACACACCCATACAATGCGCACCACCCCGTAATATTTTTCTCACTCCTACTAGTGAATGTAATGTAACACACACCCATACAATGCGCACCACCCCGTGATGTTTTTCTCACTCCTACTAGTGAATGTAATGTAACACACACCCATACAATGCGCACCACCCCGTGATGTTTTTCTCACTCCTACTAGTGAATGTAATGTAACACACACCCATACAATGCGCACCACCCCGTGATGTTTTTCTCACTCCTACTAGTGAATGTAATGTGACACACACCCATACAATGCGCACCACCCCGTGTTGATTTTCTCACTCCTACTAGTGAATCTAATGTAACAAACACCCATACAATGCGCACCACCCCGTGGTGTTTTTCTCACTCCTACTAGTGAATGTAATGTAACACACACCCATACAATGCGCACCACCCCGTGATGTTTTTCGCACTCCTACTAGTGAATGTAATGTAACACACACCCATACAATGCGTACCACCCCGTGATGTTTTTCTCACTCCTACGAGTGAATGTAATGTAACACACACCCATACAATGCGCACCACCCCGTGATGTTTTTCGCACTCCTACTAGTGAATGTAATGTAACACACACCCATACAATGCGCATCACCCCGTGATGTTTTTCGCACTCCTACTAGTGAATGTAATGTAACACACACCCATACAATGCGCACCACCCCGTAATATTTTTCTCACTCCTACTAGTGAATGTAATGTAACACACACCCATACAATGCGCACCACCCCGTGATGTTTTTCTCACTCCTACTAGTGAATGTAATGTAACACACACCCATACAATGCGCACCACCCCGTGATGTTTTTCGCACTCCTACTAGTGAATGTAATGTAACACACACCCATACAATGCGCACCACCCCGTGATGTTCTTCTCACTCCTACTAGTGAATGTAATGTAACACACACCCATACAATGCGCACCACCCCGTGATGTTTTTCTCACTCCTACTAGTGAATGTAATGTAACACACACCCATACAATGCGCACCACCCCGTGATGTTTTTCTCACTCCTACTAGTGAATGTAATGTAACACACACCCATACAATGCGCACCACCCCGTGATGTTTTTCTCACTCCTACTAGTGAATGTAACGTAACACACACCCATACAATGCGCACCACCCCGTGATGTTTTTCTCACTCCTACTAGTGAATGTAATGTAACACACACCCATACAATGCGCACCACCCCGTGATGTTTTTCTCACTCCTACTAGTGAATGTAATGTAACACACACCCATAAAATGCGCACCACCCCGTGATGTTTTTCTCACTCGTACTAGTGAATCTAATGTAAAACACCCATACAATGCGCACCACCCCGTGATGTTTTTCTCACTCCTACTAGTGAATGTAATGTAACACACACCCATACAATGCGCACCACCCCGTGATGTTTTTCTCACTCCTACTAGTGAATGTAATGTAACACACACCCATACAATGCGCACCACCCCGTGATGTTTTTGTCACTCCTACTAGTGAATGTAATGTAACACACACCCATACAATGCGCACCACCCCGTGATGTTTTTCTCACTACTACTAGTGAATGTAATGTAACACACACCCATACAATGCGCACCACCCCGTGATGTTTTTCGCACTCCTACTAGTGAATGTAATGTAACACACACCCATACAATGCGCACCACCCCGTGATGTTTTTCTCACTCCTACTAGTGAATCTAATGTAACACACACCCATACAATGCGCACCACCCCGTGATGTTTTTCTCACTCCTACTAGTGAATGTAATGTAACACACACCCATACAATGCGCACCACCCCGTGATGTTTTTCTCACTCCTACTAGTGAATGTAATGTAACACACACCCATACAATGCGCACCACCCCGTGATGTTTTTCTCACTCCTACTAGTGAATGTAATGTAACACACACCCATACAATGCGCACCACCCCGTGATGTTTTTCTCATTCCTACTAGTGAATGTAATGTAACACACACCCATACAATGCGCACCACCCCGTGATGTTTTTCTCACTCCTACTAGTGAATGTAATGTAACACACACCCATACAATGCGCACCACCCCGTGATGTTTTTCTCACTCCTACTAGTGAATGTAATATAACACACACCCATACAATGCGCACCACCCCGTGATGTTTTTCGCACTCCTACTAGTGAATGTAATGTAACACACACCCATACAATGCGCACCACCCCGTGATGTTTTTCTCACTCCTACTAGTGAATGTAATGTAACACACACCCATACAATGCGCACCACCCCGTGATGTTTTTCTCACTCCTACTAGTGAATGTAATGTAACACACACCCATACAATGCGCACCACCCCGTGATGTTTTTCACACTCCTACTAGTGAATGTAATGTAACACACACCCATACAATGCGCACCACCCCGTGATGTTTTTCTCACTCCTACTAGTGAATGTAATGTAACACACACCCATACAATGCGCACCACCCCGTGATGTTTTTCTCACTCCTACTAGTGAATGTAATGTAACACACACCCATACAATGCGCACCACCCCGTGTTGATTTTCTCACTCCTACTAGTGAATCTAATGTAACAAACACCCATACAATGCGCACCACCCCGTGATGTTTTTCTCACTCCTACTAGTGAATCTAATGTAACACACACCCATACAATGCGCACCAACCCGTGATGTTTTTCTCACTCCTACTAGTGAATCTAATGTAACAAACACCCATACAATGCGCACCACCCCGTGATGTTTTTCTCACTCCTACTAGTGAATGTAATGTAACACACACCCATACAATGCGCACCACCCCGTGATGATTTTCTCACTCCTACTAGTGAATCTAATGTAACAAACACCCATACAATGCGCACCACCCCGTGATGTTTTTCTCACTCCTACTAGTGAATGTAATGTAACACACACCCATACAATGCGCACCACCCCGTGATGTTTTTCTCACTCCTACTAGTGAATCTAATGTAACAAACACCCATACAATGCGCACCACCCCGTAATGTTTTTCTCACTCCTACTAGTGAATGTAATGTAACACACACCCATACAAAGCGCACCACCCCCTGATGTTTTTCTCACTCCTAGTAGTGAATGTAATGTAACACACACCCATACAATGCGCACCACCCCGTGATGTTTTTCTCACTCCTACTAGTGAATGTAATGTAACACACACCCATACAATGCGCACCACCCCGTGTTGTTTTTCGCACTCCTACTAGTGAATGTAATGTAACACACACCCATACAATGCGCACCACCCCGTGATGTTTTTCTCACTCCTACTAGTGAATGTAATGTAACACACACCCATACAATGCGCACCACCCCGTGATGTTTTTCTCACTCCTACTAGTGAATGTAATGTAACACACACCCATACAATGCGAACCACCCCGTGATGTTTTTCACACTCCTACTAGTGAATGTAATGTAACACACACCCATACAATGCGCACCACCCCGTGATGTTTTTCTCACTCCTACTAGTGAATGTAATGTAACACACACCCATACAATGCGCACCACCCCGTGATGTTTTTCTCACTCCTACTAGTGAATGTAATGTAACACACACCCATAAAATGCGCACCACCCCGTGATGTTTTTCTCACTCCTACTAGTGAATCTAATGTAACAAACACCCATACAATGCGCACCACCCCGTGGTGTTTTTCTCACTCCTACTAGTGAATCTAATGTAACACACACCCATACAATGCGCACCACCCCGTGATGTTTTTCTCACTCCTACTAGTGAATGTAATGTAACACACACCCATACAATGCGCACCACCCCGTGATGTTTTTCTCACTCCTACTAGTGAATGTAATATAACACACACCCATACAATGCGCACCACCCCGTGATGTTTTTCGCACTCCTACTAGTGAATGTAATGTAACACACACCCATACAATGCGCACCACCCCGTGATGTTTTTCTCACTCCTACTAGTGAATGTAATGTAACACACACCCATACAATGCGCACCACCCCGTGATGTTTTTCTCACTCCTACTAGTGAATGTAATGTAACACACACCCATACAATGCGCACCACCCCGTGATGTTTTTCACACTCCTACTAGTGAATGTAATGTAACACACACCCATACAATGCGCACCACCCCGTGATGTTTTTCTCACTCCTACTAGTGAATGTAATGTAACACACACCCATACAATGCGCACCACCCCGTGATGTTTTTCTCACTCCTACTAGTGAATGTAATGTAACACACACCCATACAATGCGCACCACCCCGTGTTGATTTTCTCACTCCTACTAGTGAATCTAATGTAACAAACACCCATACAATGCGCACCACCCCGTGATGTTTTTCTCACTCCTACTAGTGAATCTAATGTAACACACACCCATACAATGCGCACCAACCCGTGATGTTTTTCTCACTCCTACTAGTGAATCTAATGTAACAAACACCCATACAATGCGCACCACCCCGTGATGTTTTTCTCACTCCTACTAGTGAATGTAATGTAACACACACCCATACAATGCGCACCACCCCGTGATGATTTTCTCACTCCTACTAGTGAATCTAATGTAACAAACACCCATACAATGCGCACCACCCCGTGATGTTTTTCTCACTCCTACTAGTGAATGTAATGTAACACACACCCATACAATGCGCACCACCCCGTGATGTTTTTCTCACTCCTACTAGTGAATCTAATGTAACAAACACCCATACAATGCGCACCACCCCGTAATGTTTTTCTCACTCCTACTAGTGAATGTAATGTAACACACACCCATACAAAGCGCACCACCCCCTGATGTTTTTCTCACTCCTAGTAGTGAATGTAATGTAACACACACCCATACAATGCGCACCACCCCGTGATGTTTTTCTCACTCCTACTAGTGAATGTAATGTAACACACACCCATACAATGCGCACCACCCCGTGTTGTTTTTCGCACTCCTACTAGTGAATGTAATGTAACACACACCCATACAATGCGCACCACCCCGTGATGTTTTTCTCACTCCTACTAGTGAATGTAATGTAACACACACCCATACAATGCGCACCACCCCGTGATGTTTTTCTCACTCCTACTAGTGAATGTAATGTAACACACACCCATACAATGCGAACCACCCCGTGATGTTTTTCACACTCCTACTAGTGAATGTAATGTAACACACACCCATACAATGCGCACCACCCCGTGATGTTTTTCTCACTCCTACTAGTGAATGTAATGTAACACACACCCATACAATGCGCACCACCCCGTGATGTTTTTCTCACTCCTACTAGTGAATGTAATGTAACACACACCCATAAAATGCGCACCACCCCGTGATGTTTTTCTCACTCCTACTAGTGAATCTAATGTAACAAACACCCATACAATGCGCACCACCCCGTGGTGTTTTTCTCACTCCTACTAGTGAATCTAATGTAACACACACCCATACAATGCGCACCAACCCGTGATGTTTTTCTCACTCCTACTAGTGAATCTAATGTAACAAACACCCATACAATGCGCACCACCCCGTGATGTTTTTCTCACTCCTACTAGTGAATGTAATGTAACACACACCCATACAATGCGCACCACCCCGTGATGTTTTTCTCACTCCTACGAGTGAATGTAATGTAACACACAGCCATACAATGCGCACCACCCCGTGATGTTTTTCTCACTCCTACGAGTGAATGTAATGTAACACACACCCATACAATGCGCACCACCCCGTGATGTTTTTCGCACTCCTACTAGTGAATGTAATGTAACACACACCCATACAATGCGCATCACCCCGTGATGTTTTTCGCACTCCTACTAGTGAATGTAATGTAACACACACACATACAATGCGCACCACCCCGTAATATTTTTCTCACTCCTACTAGTGAATGTAATGTAACACACACCCATACAATGCGCACCACCCCGTGATGTTTTTCTCACTCCTACTAGTGAATGTAATGTAACACACACCCATACAATGCGCACCACCCCGTGATGTTTTTCTCACTCCTACTAGTGAATGTAATGTAACACACACCCATACAATGCGCACCACCCCGTGATGTTTTTCTCACTCCTACTAGTGAATGTAATGTAACACACACCCATACAATGCGCACCACCCCGTGATGTTTTTCTCACTCCTACTAGTGAATGTAATGTAACACACACCCATACAATGCGCACCACACCGTGATGTTTTTCTCACTCCTACTAGTGAATCTAACGTAAAACACACCCATACAATGCGCACCACCCCGTGATGTTTTTCTCACTCCTACTAGTGAATCTAATGTAACACACACCCATACAATGCGCACCACCCCGTGATGTTTTTCTCACTCCTACTAGTGAATCTAATGTAACACACACCCATACAATGCGCACCACCCCGTGATGTTTTTCTCACTCCTACTAGTGAATGTAATGTAACACACACCCATACAATGCGTACCACCCCGTGATGATTTTCTCACTCCTACTAGTAAATGTAATGTAACACACACCCATACAATGCGCACCACCCCGTGATGTTTTTCTCACTCCTACTAGTGAATGTAATGTAACACACACCCATACAATGCGCACCACCCGTGATGATTTTCTCACTCCTAGTAGTGAATCTAATGTAACACACACCCATACAATGCGCACCACCCCGTGATGTTTTTCTCACTCCTACTAGTGAATGTAATGTAACACACACCCATACAATGCGCACCACCCCGTGATGTTTTTCTCACTCCTACTAGTGAATGTAATGTAACACACACCCATACAATGCGCACCACCCCGTGATGTTTTTCTCACTCCTACTAGTGAATGTAATGTAACACACACCCATACAATGCGAACCACCCCGTGATGTTTTTCACACTCCTACTAGTGAATGTAATGTAACACACACCCATACAATGCGCACCACCCCGTGATGTTTTTCTCACTCCTACTAGTGAATGTAATGTAACACACACCCATACAATGCGCACCACCCCGTGATGTTTTTCTCACTCCTACTAGTGAATGTAATGTAACACACACCCATAAAATGCGCACCACCCCGTGATGTTTTTCTCACTCCTACTAGTGAATCTAATGTAACAAACACCCATACAATGCGCACCACCCCGTGGTGTTTTTCTCACTCCTACTAGTGAATCTAATGTAACACACACCCATACAATGCGCACCAACCCGTGATGTTTTTCTCACTCCTACTAGTGAATCTAATGTAACAAACACCCATACAATGCGCACCACCCCGTGATGTTTTTCTCACTCCTACTAGTGAATGTAATGTAACACACACCCATACAATGCGCACCACCCCGTGATGTTTTTCTCACTCCTACGAGTGAATGTAATGTAACACACAGCCATACAATGCGCACCACCCCGTGATGTTTTTCTCACTCCTACGAGTGAATGTAATGTAACACACACCCATACAATGCGCACCACCCCGTGATGTTTTTCGCACTCCTACTAGTGAATGTAATGTAACACACACCCATACAATGCGCATCACCCCGTGATGTTTTTCGCACTCCTACTAGTGAATGTAATGTAACACACACACATACAATGCGCACCACCCCGTAATATTTTTCTCACTCCTACTAGTGAATGTAATGTAACACACACCCATACAATGCGCACCACCCCGTGATGTTTTTCTCACTCCTACTAGTGAATGTAATGTAACACACACCCATACAATGCGCACCACCCCGTGATGTTTTTCTCACTCCTACTAGTGAATGTAATGTAACACACACCCATACAATGCGCACCACCCCGTGATGTTTTTCTCACTCCTACTAGTGAATGTAATGTAACACACACCCATACAATGCGCACCACCCCGTGATGTTTTTCTCACTCCTACTAGTGAATGTAATGTAACACACACCCATACAATGCGCACCACACCGTGATGTTTTTCTCACTCCTACTAGTGAATCTAACGTAAAACACACCCATACAATGCGCACCACCCCGTGATGTTTTTCTCACTCCTACTAGTGAATCTAATGTAACACACACCCATACAATGCGCACCACCCCGTGATGTTTTTCTCACTCCTACTAGTGAATCTAATGTAACACACACCCATACAATGCGCACCACCCCGTGATGTTTTTCTCACTCCTACTAGTGAATGTAATGTAACACACACCCATACAATGCGTACCACCCCGTGATGATTTTCTCACTCCTACTAGTAAATGTAATGTAACACACACCCATACAATGCGCACCACCCCGTGATGTTTTTCTCACTCCTACTAGTGAATGTAATGTAACACACACCCATACAATGCGCACCACCCGTGATGATTTTCTCACTCCTAGTAGTGAATCTAATGTAACACACACCCATACAATGCGCACCACCCCGTGATGTTTTTCTCACTCCTACTAGTGAATGTAATGTAACACACACCCATACAATGCGCACCACCCCGTGATGTTTTTCTCACTCCTACTAGAGAAACTAATGTAACACACACCCATACAATGCGCACCACCCCGTGATGTTTTTCTCACTCCTACTAGTGAATGTAATGTAACACACACCCATACAATGCGCACCACCCCGTGATGTTTTTCTCACTCCTACTAGTGAATGTAATGTAACACACACCCATACAATGCGCACCACCCCGTGATGATTTTCTCACTCCTACTAGTGAATCTAATGTAACAAACACCCATACAATGCGAACCACCCCGTGATGTTTTTCTCACTCCTACTAATGAATGTAATGTAACACACACCCATACAATGCGCACCACCCCGTGATGTTTTTCTCACTCCTACTAGTGAATCTAATGTAACAAACACCCATACAATGCGCACCACCCCGTCATGTTTTTCTCACTCCTACTAGTGAATGTAATGTAACACACACCCATACAAAGCGCACCACCCCGTCATGTTTTTCTCACTCCTACTAGTGAATGTAATGTAACACACACCCATACAATGCGCACCACCCCGTGATGTTTTCCTAACTCCTACTAGTGAATGTAATGTAACACACACCCATACAATGCGCACCACCCCGTGATGTTTTTCTCACTCCTACTAGTGAATCTAATGTAACACACACCCATACAATGCGCACCACCCCGTGATGTTTTTCTCACTCCTACTAGTGAATGTAATGTAACACACACCCATACAATGCGCACCACCCCGTGATGTTTTTCTCACTCCTACTAGTGAATCTAATGTAACACACACCCATACAATGCGCACCACCCCGTGATGTTTTTCTCACTCCTACTAGTGAATGTAATGTAACACACACCCATACAATGCGCACCACCCCGTGATGATTTTCTCACTCCTACTAGTAAATGTAATGTAACACACACCCATACAATGCGCACCACCCCGTGATGTTTTTCTCACTCCTACTAGTGAATGTAATGTAACACACACCCATACAATGCGCACCACCCGTGATGATTTTCTCACTCCTAGTAGTGAATCTAATGTAACACACACCCATACAATGCGCACCACCCCGTGATGTTTTTCTCACTCCTACTAGTGAATGTAATGTAACACACACCCATACAATGCGCACCACCCCGTGATGTTTTTCTCACTCCTACTAGAGAAACTAATGTAACACACACCCATACAATGCGCACCACCCCGTGATGTTTTTCTCACTCCTACTAGTGAATGTAATGTAACACACACCCATACAATGCGCACCACCCCGTGATGTTTTTCTCACTCCTACTAGTGAATGTAATGTAACACACACCCATACAATGCGCACCACCCCGTGATGATTTTCTCACTCCTACTAGTGAATCTAATGTAACAAACACCCATACAATGCGAACCACCCCGTGATGTTTTTCTCACTCCTACTAATGAATGTAATGTAACACACACCCATACAATGCGCACCACCCCGTGATGTTTTTCTCACTCCTACTAGTGAATCTAATGTAACAATCACCCATACAATGCGCACCACCCCGTCATGTTTTTCTCACTCCTACTAGTGAATGTAATGTAACACACACCCATACAAAGCGCACCACCCCGTCATGTTTTTCTCACTCCTACTAGTGAATGTAATGTAACACACACCCATACAATGCGCACCACCCCGTGATGTTTTTCTAACTCCTACTAGTGAATGTAATGTAACACACACCCATACAATGCGCACCACCCCGTGATGTTTTTCTCACTCCTACTAGTGAATCTAATGTAACACACACCCATACAATGCGCACCACCCCGTGATGTTTTTCTCACTCCTACTAGTGAATGTAATGTAACACACACCCATACAATGCGCACCACCCCGTGATGGTTTTCTCACTCCTACTAGTGAATCTAATGTAACACACACCCATACAATGCGCACCACCCCGTGATGTTTTTCTCACTCCTACTAGTGAATGTAATGTAACACACACCCATACAATGCGCACCACCCCGTGATGTTTTTCTCACTCCTACTAGTGAATGTAATGTAACACACACCCATACAATGCGCACCACCCCGTGATGTTTTTCTCACTCCTACTAGTGAATGTAATGTAACACACACCCATACAATGCGCACCACCCCGTGATGTTTTTCGCACTCCTACTAGTGAATGTAATGTAACACACACCCATACAATGCGCACCACCCCGTGATGTTTTTCGCACTCCTATTAGTGAATGTAATGTAACACACATCCATACAATGCGCACCACCCCGTGATGTTTTTCTCACTCCTACTAGTGAATGTAATGTAACACACACCCATACAATGCGCACCACCCCGTGATGTTTTTCTCACTCCTACTAGTGAATGTAATGTAACACACACCCATACAATGCGCACCACCCCGTGATGTTTTTCTCACTCCTACTAGTGAATGTAATGTAGCACACTCCCATACAATGCGCACCACCCCGTGATGTTTTTCTCACTCCTACTAGTGAATGTAATGTAACACACACCCATACAATGCGCACCACCCCGTGATGTTTTTCTCACTCCTACTAGTGAATGTAATGTAACACACACCCATACAATGCGCACCACCCCGTGATGTTTTTCTCACTCCTACTAGTGAATTTAATGTAACACACACCCATACAATGCGCACCACCCCGTGTTGATTTTCCCACTCCTACTAGTGAATCTAATGTAACACACACCCATACAATGCGCACCACCCCGTGATGTTTTTCTCACTCCTACTAGTGAATTTAATGTAACACACACCCATACAATGCGCACCACCCCGTGATGTTTTTCTCACTCCTACTAGTGAATCTAATGTAACACACACCCATACAATGCGCACCACCCCGTGATGTTTTTCTCACTCCTACTAGTGAATGTAATGTAACACACACCCATACAATGTGCACCGCCCCGTGATGTTTTTCTCACTCCTACTAGTGAATCTAATGTAACACACACCCATACAATGCGCACCACCCCGTGATGTTTTTCTCACTCCTACTAGTGAATGTAATGTAACACACACCCATACAATGCGCACCACCCCGTGATGTTTTTCTCACTCCTACTAGTGAATGTAATGTAACACACACCCATACAATGCGCACCACCCCGTGATGTTTTTCTCACTCCTACTAGTGAATGTAATGTAACACACACCCATACAATGCGCACCACCCCGTGATGTTTTTCTCACTCCTACTATTGAATGTAATGTAACACACACCCATACAATGCGCACCACCCCGTGATGTTTTTCGCACTCCTACTAGTGAATGTAATGTAACACACACCCATACAATGCGCACCACCCCGTGATGTTTTTCTCACTCCTACTAGTGAATGTAATGTAACACACACCCATACAATGCGCACCACCCCGTGATGTTTTTCTCACTCCTACTAGTGAATGTAATGTAACACACACCCATACAATGCGCACCACCCCGTGATGTTTTTCACACTCCTACTAGTGAATTTAATGTAACACACACCCATACAATGCGCACCACCCCGTGATGTTTTTCTCACTCCTACTAGTGAATGTAATGTAACACACACCCATACAATGCGCACCACCCCGTGATGTTTTTCTCACTCCTACTAGTGAATGTAATGTAACACACACCCATACAATGCGCACCACCCCGTGTTGATATTCCCACTCCTACTAGTGAATCTAATGTAACACACACCCATACAATGCGCACCACCCCGTGATGTTTTTCTCACTCCTACTAGTGAATTTAATGTAACACACACCCATACAATGCGCACCAACCCGTGATGTTTTTCTCACTCCTACTAGTGAATCTAATGTAACAAACACCCATACAATGCGCACCACCCCGTGATGTTTTTCTCACTCCTACTAGTGAATGTAATGTAACACACACCCATACAATGCGCACCACCCCGTGATGTTTTTCTCACTCCTACGAGTGAATGTAATGTAACACACACCCATACAATGCGCACCACCCCGTGATGTTTTTCTCACTCCTACTAGTGAATGTAATGTAACACACACCCATACAATGCGCACCACCCCTTGATGTTTTTCTCACTCCTACTAGTGAATGTAATGTAACACACACCCATACAATGCGCACCACCCCGTAATGTTTTTCTCACTCCTACTAGTGAATGTAATGTAGCACACACCCATACAATGCGCACCACCCCGTGATGTTTTTCTCACTCCTACTAGTGAATGTAATGTAACACACACCCATACAATGCGCACCACCCCGTGATGTTTTTCTCACTCCTACTAGTGAATGTAATGTAACACACACCCATACAATGCGCACCACCCCGTGATGATTTTCTCACTGCTACTAGTGAATGTAATGTAACACACACCCATACAATGCGCACCACCCCGTGATGTTTTTCTCACTCCTACTAGTGAATGTAATGTAACACACACCCATACAATGCGCACCACCCCGTGATGATTTTCTCACTCTTACTAGTGAATCTAATGTAACACACACCCATACAATGCGCACCACCCCGTGATGTTTTTCTCACTCCTACTAGTGAATGTAATGTAACACACACCCATACAATGCGCACCACCCCGTGATGTTTTTCTCACTCCTACTAGAGAATCTAATGTAACACACACCCATACAATGCGCACCACCCCGTGATGTTTTTCTCACTCCTACTAGTGCATGTAATGTAACACACACCCATACAATGCGCACCACCCCGTGATGTTTTTCTCACTCCTACTAGTGAATGTAATGTAACACACACCCATACAATGCGCACCACCCCGTGATGTTTTTCTCACTCCTACTAGTGAATGTAATGTAGCACACTCCCATACAATGCGCACCACCCCGTGATGTTTTTCTCACTCCTACTAGTGAATGTAATGTAACACACACCCATACAATGCGCACCACCCCGTGATGTTTTTCTCACTCCTACTAGTGAATGTAATGTAACACACACCCATACAATGCGCACCACCCCGTGATGTTTTTCTCACTCCTACTAGTGAATTTAATGTAACACACACCCATACAATGCGCACCACCCCGTGATGTTTTTCTCACTCCTACTAGTGAATGTAATGTAACACACACCCATACAATGCGCACCACCCCGTGATGTTTTTCGCACTCCTACTAGTGAATGTAATGTAACACACACCCATACAATGCGCACCACCCCGTGATGTTTTTCGCACTCCTACTAGTGAATGTAATGTAACACACATCCATACAATGCGCACCACCCCGTGATGTTTTTCTCACTCCTACTAGTGAATGTAATGTAACACACACCCATACAATGCGCACCACCCCGTGATGTTTTTCTCACTCCTACTAGTGAATGTAATGTAAGACACACCCATACAATGCGCACCACCCCGTGATGTTTTTCTCACTCCTACTAGTGAATGTAATGTAGCACACTCCCATACAATGCGCACCACCCCGTGATGTTTTTCTCACTCCTACTAGTGAATGTAATGTAACACACACCCATACAATGCGCACCACCCCGTGATGTTTTTCTCACTCCTACTAGTGAATGTAATGTAACACACACCCATACAATGCGCACCACACCGTGATGTTTTTCTCACTCCTACTAGTGAATCTAATGTAACACACACCCATACAATGCGCACCACCCCGTGATGTTTTTCTCACTCCTACTAGTGAATGTAACGTAACACACACCCATACAATGCGCACCACCCCGTGATGTTTTTCTCACTCCTACTAGTGAATCTAATGTAACACACAACCATACAATGCGCACCACACCGTGATGTTTTTCTCACTCCTACTAGTGAATCTAATGTAACACACACCCATACAATGCGCACCACCCCGTGATGTTTTTCTCTCTCCTACTAGTGAATGTAATGTAACACACACCCATACAATGCGCACCGCCCCGTGATGTTTTTCTCACTCCTACTAGTGAATCTAATGTAACACACACCCATACAATGCGCACCACCCCGTGATGTTTTTCTCACTCCTACTAGTGAATGTAATGTAACACACACCCATACAATGCGCACCACCCCGTGATGTTTTTCTCACTCCTACTAGTGAATGTAATGTAACACACACCCATACAATGCGCACCACCCCGTGATGTTTTTCTCACTCCTACTAGTGAATGTAATGTAACACACACCCATACAATGCGCACCACCCCGTGATGTTTTTCTCACTCCTACTAGTGAATGTAATGTAACACACACCCATACAATGCGCACCACCCCGTGATGTTTTTCTCACTCCTACTATTGAATGTAATGTAACACACACCCATACAATGCGCACCACCCCGTGATGTTTTTCGCACTCCTACTAGTGAATGTAATGTAACACACACCCATACAATGCGCACCACCCCGTGATGTTTTTCTCACTCCTACTAGTGAATGTAATGTAACACACACCCATACAATGCGCACCACCCCGTGATGTTTTTCTCACTCCTACTAGTGAATGTAATGTAACACACACCCATACAATGCGCACCACCCCGTGATGTTTTTCACACTCCTACTAGTGAATTTAATGTAACACACACCCATACAATGCGCACCACCCCGTGATGTTTTTCTCACTCCTACTAGTGAATGTAATGTAACACACACCCATACAATGCGCACCACCCCGTGTTGATTTTCCCACTCCTACTAGTGAATCTAATGTAACACACACCCATACAATGCGCACCACCCCGTGATGTTTTTCTCACTCCTACTAGTGAATTTAATGTAACACACACCCATACAATGCGCACCAACCCGTGATGTTTTTCTCACTCCTACTAGTGAATCTAATGTAACAAACACCCATAAAATGCGCACCACCCCGTGATGTTTTTCTCACTCCTACTAGTGAATGTAATGTAACACACACCCATACAATGCGCACCACCCCGTGATATTTTTCTCACTCCTACGAGTGAATGTAATGTAACACACACCCATACAATGCGCACCACCCCGTGATGTTTTTCTCACTCCTACTAGTGAATGTAATGTAACACACACCCATACAATGCGCACCACCCCTTGATGTTTTTCTCACTCCTACTAGTGAATGTAATGTAACACACACCCATACAATGCGCACCACCCCGTAATGTTTTTCTCACTCCTACTAGTGAATGTAATGTAGCACACACCCATACAATGCGCACCACCCCGTGATGTTTTTCTCACTCCTACTAGTGAATGTAATGTAACACACACCCATACAATGCGCACCACCCCGTGATGTTTTTCTCACTCCTACTAGTGAATGTAATGTAACACACACCCATACAATGCGCACCGCCCCGTGATGTTTTTCTCACTCCTACTAGTGAATGTAATGTAACACACACCCATACAATGCGCACCGCCCCGTGATGTTTTTCTCACTCCTACTAGTGAATGTAACGTAACACACACCCATACAATGCGCACCACCCCGTGATGTTTTTCTCACTCCTACTAGTGAATGTAATGTAACACACACCCATACAATGCGCACCACCCCGTGATGATTTTCTCACTCCTACTAGTGAATCTAATGTAACAAACACCCATACAATGCGCACCACCCCGTGATGTTTTTCTCACTCCTACTAGTGAATGTAATGTAACACACACCCATACAATGCGCACCACCCCGTGATGTTTTTCTCACGCCTACTAGTGAATGTAATGTAACACACACCCATACACTGCGCACCACCCCGTGATGATTTTCTCACTCCTACTAGTGAATCTAATGTAACAAACACCCATACAATGCGCACCACCCCGTGATGTTTTTCTCACTCCTACTAGTGAATGTAATGTAACACACACCCATACAATGCGCACCACCCCGTGATATTTTTCTCATTCCTACTAGTGAATGTAATGTAACACACACCCATACAATGCGCACCACCCCGTGATGTTTTTCTCACTCCTACGAGTGAATGTAATGTAACACACACCCATACAATGCGCACCACCCCGTGATGTTTTTCTCACTCCTACTAGTGAGTGTAATGTAACACACACCCATACAATGCGCACCACCCCGTGATGTTTTTCTCACTCCTACTAGTGAATGTAATGTAACACACACCCATACAATGCGCACCACCCCGTGATGTTTTTCTCACTCCTACGAGTGAATGTAATGTAACACACACCCATACAATGCGCACCACCCCGTGATGTTTTTCTCACTCCTACTAGTGAGTGTAATGTAACACACACCCATACAATGCGCACCACCCCGTGATGTTTTTCTCACTCCTACTAGTGAATGTAATGTAACACACCCATACAATGCGCACCACCCGTGATGTTTTTCTCACTCCTACTAGTGAATGTAATGTAACACACACCCATACAATGCGCACCACCCCGTGATGTTTTTCTCACTCCTACTAGTGAATGTAATGTAACACACACCCATACAATGCGCACCACCCCGTGATGTTTTTCTCACTCCTACTAGTGAATCTAATGTAACACACACCAATACAATGCGCACCACCCCGTGATGTTTTTCTCACTCCTACTAGTGTATGTAATGTAACACACAGCCATACAATGCGCACCACCCCGTGATGATTTTCTCACTCCTACTAGTGAATCTAATGTAACACACACCCATACAATGCGCACCACCCCGTGATGTTTTTCTCACTCCTACTAGTGAATGTAATGTAACACACACCCATACAATGCGCACAACCCCGTGATGTTCTTCTCACTCCTACTAGTGAATGTAATGTAACACACACCCATACAATGCGTACCACCCCGTGATGTTCTTCTCACTCCTACTAGTGAATCTAATGTAACACACACTAATACAATGCGCACCACCCCGTGATGTTTTTCTCACTCCTACTAGTGAATGTAATGTAACACACACCCATACAATGCGTACCACCCCGTGATGTTCTTCTCACTCCTACTAGTGAATCTAATGTAACACACACCAATACAATGCGCACCACCCCGTGATGATTTTCTCACTCCTACTAGTGTATGTAATGTAACACACACCCATACAATGCGCACCACCCCGTGATGATTTTCTCACTCCTACTAGTGTATGTAATGTAACACACACCCATACAATGCGCACCACCCCGTGATGATTTTCTCACTCCTACTAGTGAATGTAATGTAACACACACCCATACAATGCGCACCACCCCGTGATGATTTTCTCACTCCTACTAGTGAATCTAATGTAACAAACACCCATACAATGCGCACCACCCCGTGATGTTTTTCTCACTCCTACTAGTGAATGTAATGTAACACACACCCATACAATGCGCACCACCCCGTGATGTTTTTCTCACTCCTACTAGTGAATGTAATGTAACACACACCCATACAATGCGCACCACCCCGTGATGTTTTTCTCACTCCTATTAGTGAATGTAATGTAACACACACCCATACAATGCGCACCACCCCGTGATGTTTTTCTCACTCCTACTAGTGAATGTAATGTAACACACACCCATACAATGCGCACCACCCCGTGATGTTTTTCTCACTCCTACTAGTGAATGTAATGTAACACACACCCATACAATGCGCACCACCCCGTGATGTTTTTCTCACTCCTACTAGTGAATGTAATGTAACACACCCCCATACAATGCGCACCACCCCGTGATGTTTTTCTCACTCCTACTAGAGAATCTAATGTAACACACACCCATACAATGAGCACCACCCCGTGATGTTTTTCTCACTCCTACTAGTGAATGTAATGTAACACACACCCATACAATGCGCACCACCCCGTGATGTTTTTCTCACTCCTACTAGTGAATGTAATGTAACACACACCCATACAATGCGCACCACCCCGTGATGGTTTTCTCACTCCTACTAGTGAATCTAATGTAACACACACCCATACAATGCGCACCACCCCGTGATGTTTTTCTCACTCCTACTAGTGAATGTAATGTAACACACACCCATACAATGCGCACCACCCCGTGAGGTTTTTCTCACTCCTACTAGAGAATCTAATGTAACACACACCCATACAATGCGCACCACCCCGTGATGTTTTTCTCACTCCTACTAGTGAATGTAATGTAACACACACCCATACAATGCGCACCACCCCGTGATGTTTTTCTCACTCCTACTAGTGAATGTAATGTAACACACACCCATACAATGCGCACCACCCCGTGATGTTTTTCGCACTCCTATTAGTGAATGTAATGTAACACACATCCATACAATGCGCACCACCCCGTGATGTTTTTCTCACTCCTACTAGTGAATGTAATGTAACACACACCCATACAATGCGCACCACCCCGTGATGTTTTTCTCACTCCTACTAGTGAATGTAATGTAACACACACCCATACAATGCGCACCACCCCGTGATGTTTTTCACACTCCTCCTAGTGAATGTAATGTAACACACACCCATACAATGCGCACCACCCCGTGATGTTTTTCTCACTCCTACTAGTGAATGTAATGTAACACACACCCATACAATGCGCACCACCCCGTGATGTTTTTCTCACTCTTACTAGTGAATGTAATGTAAAACACACCCATACAATGCGCACCACCCCGTGTTGATTTTCTCACTCCTACTAGTGAATCTAATGTAACAAACACCCATACAATGCGCACCACCCCGTGATGTTTTTCTCACTCCTACTAGTGAATGTAACGTAACACACACCCATACAATGCGCACCACCCCGTGATGTTTTTCTCACTCCTACTAGTGAATGTAACGTAACACACACCCATACAATGCGCACCACCCCGTGATGTTTTTCTCACTCCTACTAGTGAATGTAATGTAACACACACCCATACAATGCGCACCACCCCGTGATGTTTTTCTCACTCCTACTAGTGAATGTAACGTAACACACACCCATACAATGCGCACCACCCCGTGATGTTTTTCTCACTCCTACTAGTGAATGTAATGTAACACACACCCATACAATGCGCACCACCCCGTGATGATTTTCTCACTCCTAATAGCGAATGTAATGTAACACACACCCATACAATGCGCACCACCCCGTGATGTTTTTCTCACTCCTACTAGTGAATGTAATGTAACACACACCCATACAATGCGCACCACCCCGTGATGATTTTCTCACTCCTACTAGTGAATCTAATGTAACACACACCCATACAATGCGCACCACCCCGTGATGTTTTTCTCACTCCTACTAGTGAATGTAATGTAACACACCCCCATACAATGCGCACCACCCCGTGATGTTTTTCTCACTCCTACTAGAGAATCTAATGTAACACACACCCATACAATGCGCACCACCCCGTGATGTTTTTCTCACTCCTACTAGTGAATGTAATGTAACACACACCCATACAATGCGCACCACCCCGTGATGTTTTTCTCACTCCTACTAGTGAATGTAATGTAACACACACCCATACAATGCGCACCACCCCGTGATGGTTTTCTCACTCCTACTAGAGAATCTAATGTAACACACACCCATACAATGCGCAACACCCCGTGAGGTTTTTCTCACTCCTACTAGTGAATGTAATGTAACACACACCCATACAATGCGCACCACCCCGTGATGTTTTTCTCACTCCTACTAGTGAATGTAATGTAACACACACCCATACAATGCGCACCACCCCGTGATGTTTTTCTCACTCCTACTAGTGAATGTAATGTAACACACACCCATACAATGCGCACCACCCCGTGATGTTTTTCTCACTCCTACTAGTGAATGTAATGTAACACACACCCATACAATGCGCACAACCCCGTGATGATTTTCTCACTCCTACTAGTGAATCTAATGTAACAAACACCCATACAATGCGCACCACCCCGTGATGTTTTTCTCACTCCTACTAGTGAATGTAATGTAACACACACCCATACAATGCGCACCACCCCGTGATGTTTTTCTCACTCCTACTAGTGAATGTAATGTAACACACACCCATACAATGCGCACCACCCCGTGATGTTTTTCTCACTCCTACTAGTGAATGTAATGTAACACACACCCATACAATGCGCACCACCCCGTGATGGTTTTCTCACTCCTACTAGAGAATCTAATGTAACACACACCCATACAATGCGCAACACCCCGTGATGTTTTTCTCACTCCTACTAGTGAATGTAATGTAACACACACCCATACAATGCGCACCACCCCGTGATGTTTTTCTCACTCCTACTAGTGAATGTAATGTAACACACACCCATACAATGCGCACCACCCCGTGATGTTTTTCTCACTCCTACTAGTGAATGTAATGTAACACACACCCATACAATGCGCACCACCCCGTGATGTTTTTCTCACTCCTACTAGTGAATGTAATGTAACACACACCGATACAATGCGCACAACCCCGTGATGATTTTCTCACTCCTACTAGTGAATCTAATGTAACAAACACCCATACAATGCGCACCACCCCGTGATGTTTTTCTCACTCCTACTAGTGAATGTAATGTAACACACACCCATACAATGCGCACCACCCCGTGATGTTTTTCTCACTCCTACTAGTGAATGTAATGTAACACACACCCATACAATGCGCACCACCCCGTGATGATTTTCTCACTCCTACTAGTGAATCTAATGTAACAAACACCCATACAATGCGCACCACCCCGTGATGTTTTTCTCACTCCTACTAGTGAATGTAATGTAACACACACCCATACAATGCGCACCACCCCGTGATGTTTTTCTCACGCCTACTAGTGAATGTAATGTAACACACACCCATACACTGCGCACCACCCCGTGATGATTTTCTCACTCCTACTAGTGAATCTAATGTAACAAACACCCATACAATGCGCACCACCCCGTGATGTTTTTCTCACTCCTACTAGTGAATGTAATGTAACACACACCCATACAATGCGCACCACCCCGTGATATTTTTCTCATTCCTACTAGTGAATGTAATGTAACACACACCCATACAATGCGCACCACCCCGTGATGTTTTTCTCACTCCTACGAGTGAATGTAATGTAACACACACCCATACAATGCGCACCACCCCGTGATGTTTTTCTCACTCCTACTAGTGAGTGTAATGTAACACACACCCATACAATGCGCATCACCCCGTGATGTTTTTCTCACTCCTACTAGTGAATGTAATGTAACACACACCCATACAATGCGCACCACCCCGTGATGTTTTTCTCACTCCTACGAGTGAATGTAATGTAACACACACCCATACAATGCGCACCACCCCGTGATGTTTTTCTCACTCCTACTAGTGAGTGTAATGTAACACACACCCATACAATGCGCACCACCCCGTGATGTTTTTCTCACTCCTACTAGTGAATGTAATGTAACACACCCATACAATGCGCACCACCCGTGATGTTTTTCTCACTCCTACTAGTGAATGTAATGTAACACACACCCATACAATGCGCACCACCCCGTGATGTTTTTCTCACTCCTACTAGTGAATGTAATGTAACACACACCCATACAATGCGCACCACCCCGTGATGTTTTTCTCACTCCTACTAGTGAGTGTAATGTAACACACACCCATACAATGCGCACCACCCCGTGATGTTTTTCTCACTCCTACTAGTGAATGTAATGTAACACACACCCATACAATGCGCACCACCCCGTGATGTTTTTCTCACTCCTACGAGTGAATGTAATGTAACACACACCCATACAATGCGCACCACCCCGTGATGTTTTTCTCACTCCTACTAGTGAGTGTAATGTAACACACACCCATACAATGCGCACCACCCCGTGATGTTTTTCTCACTCCTACTAGTGAATGTAATGTAACACACCCATACAATGCGCACCACCCGTGATGTTTTTCTCACTCCTACTAGTGAATGTAATGTAACACACACCCATACAATGCGCACCACCCCGTGATGTTTTTCTCACTCCTACTAGTGAATGTAATGTAACACACACCCATACAATGCGCACCACCCCGTGATGTTTTTCTCACTCCTACTAGTGAATCTAATGTAACACACACCAATACAATGCGCACCACCCCGTGATGTTTTTCTCACTCCTACTAGTGTATGTAATGTAACACACAGCCATACAATGCGCACCACCCCGTGATGATTTTCTCACTCCTACTAGTGAATCTAATGTAACACACACCCATACAATGCGCACCACCCCGTGATGTTTTTCTCACTCCTACTAGTGAATGTAATGTAACACACACCCATACAATGCGCACAACCCCGTGATGTTCTTCTCACTCCTACTAGTGAATGTAATGTAACACACACCCATACAATGCGTACCACCCCGTGATGTTCTTCTCACTCCTACTAGTGAATCTAATGTAACACACACCAATACAATGCGCACCACCCCGTGATGTTTTTCTCACTCCTACTAGTGAATGTAATGTAACACACACCCATACAATGCGTACCACCCCGTGATGTTCTTCTCACTCCTACTAGTGAATCTAATGTAACACACACCAATACAATGCGCACCACCCCGTGATGATTTTCTCACTCCTACTAGTGTATGTAATGTAACACACACCCATACAATGCGCACCACCCCGTGATGATTTTCTCACTCCTACTAGTGTATGTAATGTAACACACACCCATACAATGCGCACCACCCCGTGATGATTTTCTCACTCCTACTAGTGAATGTAATGTAACACACACCCATACAATGCGCACCACCCCGTGATGATTTTCTCACTCCTACTAGTGAATCTAATGTAACAAACACCCATACAATGCGCACCACCCCGTGATGTTTTTCTCACTCCTACTAGAGAATCTAATGTAACACACACCCATACAATGAGCACCACCCCGTGATGTTTTTCTCACTCCTACTAGTGAATGTAATGTAACACACACCCATACAATGCGCACCACCCCGTGATGTTTTTCTCACTCCTACTAGTGAATGTAATGTAACACACACCCATACAATGCGCACCACCCCGTGATGTTTTTCTCACTCCTACTAGTGAATGTAATGTAACACACACCCATACAATGCGCACCACCCCGTGATGTTTTTCTCACTCCTACTAGTGAATGTAATGTAACACACACCCATACAATGCGCACCACCCCGTGATGTTTTTCTCACTCCTACTAGTGAATGTAATGTAACACACCCCCATACAATGCGCACCACCCCGTGATGTTTTTCTCACTCCTACTAGAGAATCTAATGTAACACACACCCATACAATGAGCACCACCCCGTGATGTTTTTCTCACTCCTACTAGTGAATGTAATGTAACACACACCCATACAATGCGCACCACCCCGTGATGTTTTTCTCACTCCTACTAGTGAATGTAATGTAACACACACCCATACAATGCGCACCACCCCGTGATGGTTTTCTCACTCCTACTAGTGAATCTAATGTAACACACACCCATACAATGCGCACCACCCCGTGATGTTTTTCTCACTCCTACTAGTGAATGTAATGTAACACACACCCATACAATGCGCACCACCCCGTGAGGTTTTTCTCACTCCTACTAGAGAATCTAATGTAACACACACCCATACAATGCGCACCACCCCGTGATGTTTTTCTCACTCCTACTAGTGAATGTAATGTAACACACACCCATACAATGCGCACCACCCCGTGATGTTTTTCTCACTCCTACTAGTGAATGTAATGTAACACACACCCATACAATGCGCACCACCCCGTGATGTTTTTCGCACTCCTATTAGTGAATGTAATGTAACACACATCCATACAATGCGCACCACCCCGTGATGTTTTTCTCACTCCTACTAGTGAATGTAATGTAACACACACCCATACAATGCGCACCACCCCGTGATGTTTTTCTCACTCCTACTAGTGAATGTAATGTAACACACACCCATACAATGCGCACCACCCCGTGATGTTTTTCACACTCCTCCTAGTGAATGTAATGTAACACACACCCATACAATGCGCACCACCCCGTGATGTTTTTCTCACTCCTACTAGTGAATGTAATGTAACACACACCCATACAATGCGCACCACCCCGTGATGTTTTTCTCACTCTTACTAGTGAATGTAATGTAAAACACACCCATACAATGCGCACCACCCCGTGTTGATTTTCTCACTCCTACTAGTGAATCTAATGTAACAAACACCCATACAATGCGCACCACCCCGTGATGTTTTTCTCACTCCTACTAGTGAATGTAACGTAACACACACCCATACAATGCGCACCACCCCGTGATGTTTTTCTCACTCCTACTAGTGAATGTAACGTAACACACACCCATACAATGCGCACCACCCCGTGATGTTTTTCTCACTCCTACTAGTGAATGTAATGTAACACACACCCATACAATGCGCACCACCCCGTGATGTTTTTCTCACTCCTACTAGTGAATGTAACGTAACACACACCCATACAATGCGCACCACCCCGTGATGTTTTTCTCACTCCTACTAGTGAATGTAATGTAACACACACCCATACAATGCGCACCACCCCGTGATGATTTTCTCACTCCTACTAGCGAATGTAATGTAACACACACCCATACAATGCGCACCACCCCGTGATGTTTTTCTCACTCCTACTAGTGAATGTAATGTAACACACACCCATACAATGCGCACCACCCCGTGATGATTTTCTCACTCCTACTAGTGAATCTAATGTAACACACACCCATACAATGCGCACCACCCCGTGATGTTTTTCTCACTCCTACTAGTGAATGTAATGTAACACACCCCCATACAATGCGCACCACCCCGTGATGTTTTTCTCACTCCTACTAGAGAATCTAATGTAACACACACCCATACAATGCACACCACCCCGTGATGTTTTTCTCACTCCTACTAGTGAATGTAATGTAACACACACCCATACAATGCGCACCACCCCGTGATGTTTTTCTCACTCCTACTAGTGAATGTAATGTAACACACACCCATACAATGCGCACCACCCCGTGATGGTTTTCTCACTCCTACTAGAGAATCTAATGTAACACACACCCATACAATGCGCAACACCCCGTGATGTTTTTCTCACTCCTACTAGTGAATGTAATGTAACACACACCCATACAATGCGCACCACCCCGTGATGTTTTTCTCACTCCTACTAGTGAATGTAATGTAACACACACCCATACAATGCGCACCACCCCGTGATGTTTTTCTCACTCCTACTAGTGAATGTAATGTAACACACACCCATACAATGCGCACCACCCCGTGATGTTTTTCTCACTCCTACTAGTGAATGTAATGTAACACACACCCATACAATGCGCACAACCCCGTGATGATTTTCTCACTCCTACTAGTGAATCTAATGTAACAAACACCCATACAATGCGCACCACCCCGTGATGTTTTTCTCACTCCTACTAGTGAATGTAATGTAACACACACCCATACAATGCGCACCACCCCGTGATGTTTTTCTCACTCCTACTAGTGAATGTAATGTAACACACACCCATACAATGCGCACCACCCCGTGATGTTTTTCTCACTCCTACTAGTGAATGTAATGTAACACACACCCATACAATGCGCACCACCCCGTGATGGTTTTCTCACTCCTACTAGAGAATCTAATGTAACACACACCCATACAATGCGCAACACCCCGTGATGTTTTTCTCACTCCTACTAGTGAATGTAATGTAACACACACCCATACAATGCGCACCACCCCGTGATGTTTTTCTCACTCCTACTAGTGAATGTAATGTAACACACACCCATACAATGCGCACCACCCCGTGATGTTTTTCTCACTCCTACTAGTGAATGTAATGTAACACACACCCATACAATGCGCACCACCCCGTGATGTTTTTCTCACTCCTACTAGTGAATGTAATGTAACACACACCGATACAATGCGCACCACCCCGTGATGATTTTCTCAATCCTACTAGTGAATCTAATGTAACAAACACCCATACAATGCGCACCACCCCGTGATGTTTTTCTCACTCCTACTAGTGAATGTAATGTAACACACACCCATACAATGCGCACCACCCCGTGATGTTTTTCTCACTCCTACTAGTGAATGTAATGTAACACACACCCATACAATGCGCACCACCCCGTGATGATTTTCTCACTCCTACTAGTGAATCTAATGTAACAAACACCCATACAATGCGCACCACCCCGTGATGTTTTTCTCACTCCTACTAGTGAATGTAATGTAACACACACCCATACAATGCGCACCACCCCGTGATGTTTTTCTCACGCCTACTAGTGAATGTAATGTAACACACACCCATACACTGCGCACCACCCCGTGATGATTTTCTCACTCCTACTAGTGAATCTAATGTAACAAACACCCATACAATGCGCACCACTCCGTGATGTTTTTCTCACTCCTACTAGTGAATGTAATGTAACACACACCCATACAATGCGCACCACCCCGTGATATTTTTCTCACTCCTACTAGTGAATGTAATGTAACACACACCCATACAATGCGCACCACCCCGTGATGTTTTTCTCACTCCTACGAGTGAATGTAATGTAACACACACCCATACAATGCGCACCACCCCGTGATGTTTTTCTCACTCCTACTAGTGAGTGTAATGTAACACACACCCATACAATGCGCACCACCCCGTGATGTTTTTCTCACTCCTACTAGTGAATGTAATGTAACACACACCCATACAATGCGCACCACCCCGTGATGTTTTTCTCACTCCTACGAGTGAATGTAATGTAACACACACCCATACAATGCGCACCACCCCGTGATGTTTTTCTCACTCCTACTAGTGAGTGTAATGTAACACACACCCATACAATGCGCACCACCCCGTGATGTTTTTCTCACTCCTACTAGTGAATGTAATGTAACACACCCATACAATGCGCACCACCCGTGATGTTTTTCTCACTCCTACTAGTGAATGTAATGTAACACACACCCATACAATGCGCACCACCCCGTGATGTTTTTCTCACTCCTACTAGTGAATGTAATGTAACACACACCCATACAATGCGCACCACCCCGTGATGTTTTTCTCACTCCTACTAGTGAATCTAATGTAACACACACCAATACAATGCGCACCACCCCGTGATGTTTTTCTCACTCCTACTAGTGTATGTAATGTAACACACAGCCATACAATGCGCACCACCCCGTGATGATTTTCTCACTCCTACTAGTGAATCTAATGTAACACACACCCATACAATGCGCACCACCCCGTGATGTTTTTCTCACTCCTACTAGTGAATGTAATGTAACACACACCCATACAATGCGCACAACCCCGTGATGTTCTTCTCACTCCTACTAGTGAATGTAATGTAACACACACCCATACAATGCGTACCACCCCGTGATGTTCTTCTCACTCCTACTAGTGAATCTAATGTAACACACACCAATACAATGCGCACCACCCCGTGATGTTTTTCTCACTCCTACTAGTGAATGTAATGTAACACACACCCATACAATGCGTACCACCCCGTGATGTTCTTCTCACTCCTACTAGTGAATCTAATGTAACACACACCAATACAATGCGCACCACCCCGTGATGATTTTCTCACTCCTACTAGTGTATGTAATGTAACACACACCCATACAATGCGCACCACCCCGTGATGATTTTCTCACTCCTACTAGTGTATGTAATGTAACACACACCCATACAATGCGCACCACCCCGTGATGATTTTCTCACTCCTACTAGTGAATGTAATGTAACACACACCCATACAATGCGCACCACCCCGTGATGATTTTCTCACTCCTACTAGTGAATCTAATGTAACAAACACCCATACAATGCGCACCACCCCGTGATGTTTTTCTCACTCCTACTAGTGAATGTAATGTAACACACACCCATACAATGCGCACCACCCCGTGATGTTTTTCTCACTCCTACTAGTGAATGTAATGTAACACACACCCATACAATGCGCACCACCCCGTGATGTTTTTCTCACTCCTATTAGTGAATGTAATGTAACACACACCCATACAATGCGCACCACCCCGTGATGTTTTTCTCACTCCTACTAGTGAATGTAATGTAACACACACCCATACAATGCGCACCACCCCGTGATGTTTTTCTCACTCCTACTAGTGAATGTAATGTAACACACACCCATACAATGCGCACCACCCCGTGATGTTTTTCTCACTCCTACTAGTGAATGTAATGTAACACACCCCCATACAATGCGCACCACCCCGTGATGTTTTTCTCACTCCTACTAGAGAATCTAATGTAACACACACCCATACAATGAGCACCACCCCGTGATGTTTTTCTCACTCCTACTAGTGAATGTAATGTAACACACACCCATACAATGCGCACCACCCCGTGATGTTTTTCTCACTCCTACTAGTGAATGTAATGTAACACACACCCATACAATGCGCACCACCCCGTGATGGTTTTCTCACTCCTACTAGTGAATCTAATGTAACACACACCCATACAATGCGCACCACCCCGTGATGTTTTTCTCACTCCTACTAGTGAATGTAATGTAACACACACCCATACAATGCGCACCACCCCGTGAGGTTTTTCTCACTCCTACTAGAGAATCTAATGTAACACACACCCATACAATGCGCACCACCCCGTGATGTTTTTCTCACTCCTACTAGTGAATGTAATGTAACACACACCCATACAATGCGCACCACCCCGTGATGTTTTTCTCACTCCTACTAGTGAATGTAATGTAACACACACCCATACAATGCGCACCACCCCGTGATGTTTTTCGCACTCCTATTAGTGAATGTAATGTAACACACATCCATACAATGCGCACCACCCCGTGATGTTTTTCTCACTCCTACTAGTGAATGTAATGTAACACACACCCATACAATGCGCACCACCCCGTGATGTTTTTCTCACTCCTACTAGTGAATGTAATCTAACACACACCCATACAATGCGCACCACCCCGTGATGTTTTTCACACTCCTCCTAGTGAATGTAATGTAACACACACCCATACAATGCGCACCACCCCGTGATGTTTTTCTCACTCCTACTAGTGAATGTAATGTAACACACACCCATACAATGCGCACCACCCCGTGATGTTTTTCTCACTCTTACTAGTGAATGTAATGTAAAACACACCCATACAATGCGCACCACCCCGTGTTGATTTTCTCACTCCTACTAGTGAATCTAATGTAACAAACACCCATACAATGCGCACCACCCCGTGATGTTTTTCTCACTCCTACTAGTGAATGTAACGTAACACACACCCATACAATGCGCACCACCCCGTGATGTTTTTCTCACTCCTACTAGTGAATGTAACGTAACACACACCCATACAATGCGCACCACCCCGTGATGTTTTTCTCACTCCTACTAGTGAATGTAATGTAACACACACCCATACAATGCGCACCACCCCGTGATGTTTTTCTCACTCCTACTAGTGAATGTAACGTAACACACACCCATACAATGCGCACCACCCCGTGATGTTTTTCTCACTCCTACTAGTGAATGTAATGTAACACACACCCATACAATGCGCACCACCCCGTGATGATTTTCTCACTCCTACTAGCGAATGTAATGTAACACACACCCATACAATGCGCACCACCCCGTGATGTTTTTCTCACTCCTACTAGTGAATGTAATGTAACACACACCCATACAATGCGCACCACCCCGTGATGATTTTCTCACTCCTACTAGTGAATCTAATGTAACACACACCCATACAATGCGCACCACCCCGTGATGTTTTTCTCACTCCTACTAGTGAATGTAATGTAACACACCCCCATACAATGCGCACCACCCCGTGATGTTTTTCTCACTCCTACTAGAGAATCTAATGTAACACACACCCATACAATGCGCACCACCCCGTGATGTTTTTCTCACTCCTACTAGTGAATGTAATGTAACACACACCCATACAATGCGCACCACCCCGTGATGTTTTTCTCACTCCTACTAGTGAATGTAATGTAACACACACCCATACAATGCGCACCACCCCGTGATGTTTTTCTCACTCCTACTAGTGAATGTAATGTAACACACACCCATACAATGGGCACCACCCCGTGATGTTTTTCTCACTCCTACTAGTGAATGTAATGTAACACACACCCATACAATGCGCACCACCCCGTGATGTTTTTCTCACTCCTACTAGTGAATGTAATGTAACACACACCCATACAATGCGCACCGCCCCGTGATGTTTTTCTCACTCCTACTAGTGAATGTAACGTAACACACACCCATATAATGCGCACCACCCCGTGATGTTTTTCTCACTCCTACTAGTGAATCTAATGTAACACACAACAATACAATGCGCACCACCCCGTGATGTTTTTCTCACTCCTACTAGTGAATGTAATGTAACACACACCCATACAATGCGCACCACCCCGTGATGTTTTTCTCACTCCTACTAGTGAATGTAATGTAACACACACCCATACAATGCGCACCACCCCGTGATGTTTTTCTCACTCCTACTAGTGAATGTAATGTAACACACACCCATACAATGCGCACCACCCCGTGATGATTTTCTCACTCCTACTAGTGAATGTAATGTAACACACACCCATACAATGCGCACCAACCCGTGATGTTTTTCTCACTCCTACTAGTGAATGTAATGTAACACACACCCATACAATGCGCACCACCCCGTGATGATTTTCTCACTCCTACTAGTGAATCTAATGTAACACACACCCATACAATGCGCACCACCCCGTGATGTTTTTCTCACTCCTACTAGTGAATGTAATGTAACACACACCCATACAATGCGCACCACCCCGTGATGTTTTTCTCACTCCTACTAGAGAATCTAATGTAACACACACCCATACAATGCGCACCACCCCGTGATGTTTTTCTCACTCCTACTAGTGCATGTAATGTAACACACACCCATACAATGCGCACCACCCCGTGATGTTTTTCTCACTCCTACTAGTGAATGTAATGTAACACACACCCATACAATGCGCACCACCCCGTGATGATTTTCTCACTCCTACTAGTGAATGTAATGTAACACACACCCATACAATGCGCACCACCCCGTGATGTTTTTCTCACTCCTACTAGTGAATGTAATGTAACACACACCCATACAATGCGCACCACCCCGTGATATTTTTCTCACTCCTACTAGTGAATGTAATGTAACACACACCCATACAATGCGCACCACCCCGTGATGTTTTTCTCACTCCTACTAGTGAATGTAATGTAACACACACCCATACAATGCGCACCACCCCGTGATGTTTTTCTCACTCCTTCTAGTGAATGTAATGTAACACACACCCATACAATGCGCACCACCCCGTGATGTTTTTCTCACTCCTATTAGTGAATGTAATGTAACACACACCCATACAATGCGCACCACCCCGTGATGTTTTTCTCACTCCTACTAGTGAATGTAATGTAACACACACCCATACAATGCGCACCACCCCGTGATGTTTTTCTCACTCCTACTAGTGAATGTAATGTAACACACACCCATACAATGCGCACCACCCCGTGATGTTTTTCTCACTCCTACTAGTGAATGTAATGTAACACACCCCCATACAATGCGCACCACCCCGTGATGTTTTTCTCACTCCTACTAGAGAATCTAATGTAACACACACCCATACAATGAGCACCACCCCGTGATGTTTTTCTCACTCCTACTAGTGAATGTAATGTAACACACACCCATACAATGCGCACCACCCCGTGATGTTTTTCTCACTCCTACTAGTGAATGTAATGTAACACACACCCATACAATGCGCACCACCCCGTGATGGTTTTCTCACTCCTACTAGTGAATGTAATGTAACACACACCCATACAATGCGCACCACCCCGTGATGTTTTTCTCACTCCTACTAGTGAATGTAATGTAACACACACCCATACAATGCGCACCACCCCGTGATGTTTTTCGCACTCCTATTAGTGAATGTAATGTAACACACATCCATACAATGCGCACCACCCCGTGATGTTTTTCTCACTCCTACTAGTGAATGTAATGTAACACACACCCATACAATGCGCACCACCCCGTGATGTTTTTCTCACTCCTACTAGTGAATGTAATGTAACACACACCCATACAATGCGCACCACCCCGTGATGTTTTTCACACTCCTACTAGTGAATGTAATGTAACACACACCCATACAATGCGCACCACCCCGTGATGTTTTTCTCACTCCTACTAGTGAATGTAATGTAACACACACCCATACAATGCGCACCACCCCGTGATGTTTTTCTCACTCTTACTAGTGAATGTAATGTAAAACACACCCATACAATGCGCACCACCCCGTGTTGATTTTCTCACTCCTACTAGTGAATCTAATGTAACAAACACCCATACAATGCGCACCACCCCGTGATGTTTTTCTCACTCCTACTAGTGAATGTAACGTAACACACACCCATACAATGCGCACCACCCCGTGATGTTTTTCTCACTCCTACTAGTGAATGTAACGTAACACACACCCATACAATGCGCACCACCCCGTGATGTTTTTCTCACTCCTACTAGTGAATGTAATGTAACACACACCCATACAATGCGCACCACCCCGTGATGTTTTTCTCACTCCTACTAGTGAATGTAATGTAACACACACCCATACAATGCGCACCACCCCGTGATGTTTTTCTCACTCCTACTAGTGAATGTAATGTAACACACACCCATACAATGCGCACCACCCCGTGATGATTTTCTCACTCCTACTAGCGAATGTAATGTAACACACACCCATACAATGCGCACCACCCCGTGATGTTTTTCTCACTCCTACTAGTGAATGTAATGTAACACACACCCATACAATGCGCACCACCCCGTGATGATTTTCTCACTCCTACTAGTGAATCTAATGTAACACACACCCATACAATGCGCACCACCCCGTGATGTTTTTCTCACTCCTACTAGTGAATGTAATGTAACACACCCCCATACAATGCGCACCACCCCATGATGTTTTTCTCACTCCTACTAGAGAATCTAATGTAACACACACCCATACAATGCGCACCACCCCGTGATGTTTTTCTCACTCCTACTAGTGAATGTAATGTAACACACACCCATACAATGCGCACCACCCCGTGATGTTTTTCTCACTCCTACTAGTGAATGTAATGTAACACACACCCATACAATGCGCACCACCCCGTGATGGTTTTCTCACTCCTACTAGAGAATCTAATGTAACACACACCCATACAATGCGCAACACCCCGTGATGTTTTTCTCACTCCTACTAGTGAATGTAATGTAACACACACCCATACAATGCGCACCACCCCGTGATGTTTTTCTCACTCCTACTAGTGAATGTAATGTAACACACACCCATACAATGCGCACCACCCCGTGATGTTTTTCTCACTCCTACTATTGAATGTAATGTAACACACACCCATACAATGCGCACCACCCCGTGATGTTTTTCTCACTCCTACTAGTGAATGTAATGTAACACACACCCATACAATGCGCACCACCCCTTGATGTTTTTCTCACTCCTACTTGTGAATGTAATGTAACACACACCCATACAATGCGCACCACCCCGTGATGTTTTTCTCACTCCTACTAGTGAATGTAATGTAACACACACCCATACAATGCGCACCACCCCGTGATGTTTTTCTCAATCCTACTAGTGAATGTAATGTAACACACACCCATACAATGCGCACCACCCCGTGATGTTTTTCTCACTCCTACTAGTGAATGTAATGTAACACACAACCATACAATGCGCACCACCCCGTGATGTTTTTCTCACTCCTACTAGTGAATCTAATGTAACACCACCCATACAATGCGCACCACCCCGTGATGTTTTTCTCACTCCTACTAGTGAATGTAATGTAACACACACCCATACAATGCGCACCGCCCCGTGATGTTTTTCTCACTCCTACTAGTGAATCTAATGTAACACACACCCATACAATGCGCACCACCCCGTGATGTTTTTCTCACTCCTACTAGTGAATGTAATGTAACACACACCCATACAATGCGCACCACCCCGTGATGTTTTTCTCACTCCTACTAGTGAATGTAAATGTAACACACACCCATACAATGCGCACCACCCCGTGATGTTTTTCGCACTCCTACTAGTGAATGTAATGTAACACACACCCATACAATGCGCACCACCCCGTGATGTATTTCTCACTCCTACTAGTGAATGTAATGTAACACACACCCATACAATGCTCACCAACCCGTGATGTTTTTCTCACTCCTACTAGTGAATGTAATGTAACACACACCCATACAATGCGCACCACCCCGTGATGTTTTTCACACTCCTACTAGTGAATGTAATGTAACACACACCCATACAATGCGCACCACCCCGTGATGTTTTTCTCACTCCTACTAGTGAATGTAATGTAACACACACCCATACAATGCGCACCACCCCGTGATGTTTTTCTCACTACTACTACTGAATGTAATGTAACACACACCCATACAATGCGCACCACCCCGTGTTGATTTTCTCACTCCTACTAGTGAATCTAATGTAACAAACACCCATACAATGCGCACCACCCCGTGATGTTTTTCTCACTCCTACTAGTGAATCTAATGTAACATACACCCATACAATGCGCACCAACCCGTGATGTTTTTCTCACTCCTACTAGTGAATCTAATGTAACAAACACCCATACAATGCGCACCACCCCGTGATGTTTTTCTCACTCCTACTAGTGAATGTAATGTAACACACACCCATACAATGCGCACCACCCCGTGATGTTTTTCTCACTCCTACTAGTGAATGTAATGTAACACACACCCATACAATGCGCACCACCCCGTGATGTTTTTCTCACTCCTACTAGTGAATGTAATGTAACACACACCCATACAATGCGCACCACCCCGTGATGTTTTTCTCACTCCTACTAGTGAATGTAATGTAACACACACCCATACAATGCGCACCACCCCGTGATGTTTTTCTCACTCCTACTAGTGAATGTAATGTAACACACACCCATACAATGCGCACCCCCCCGTGATGTTTTTCTCACTCCTACTAGTGAATGTAATGTAACACACACCCATACAATGCGCACCACCCTGTGATGTTTTTCTCACTCCTACTAGTGAATGTAATGTAACACACACCCATACAATGCGCACCACCCCGTGATGTTTTTCTCACTCCTACTAGTGAATGTAATGTAACACACACCCATACAATGCGCACCACCCCGTAATGTTTTTCTCACTCCTACTAATGAATGTAATGTAACACGCACCCATACAATGCGCACCACCCCGTGATGATTTTCTCACTCCTACTAGTGAATCTAATGTAACAAACACCCATACAATGCGCACCACCCCGTGATGTTTTTCTCACTCCTACTAGTGAATCTAATGTAACACACACCCATACAATGCGCACCACCCCGTAATGTTTTTCTCACTCCTACTAATGAATGTAATGTAACACGCACCCATACAATGCGCACCACCCCGTGATGAATTTCTCACTCCTACTAGTGAATCTAATGTAACAAACACCCATACAATGCGCACCACCCCGTGATGTTTTTCTCACTCCTACTAGTGAATGTAATGTAACACACACCCATACAGTGCGCACCACCCCGTGATGTTTTTCTCACTCCTACTAGTGAATCTAATGTAACACACCCCTATACAAGGCGCACCACCCCGTGATGTTTTTCTCACTCCTACTAGTGAATGTAATGTAACACACACCCATACAATGCGCACCACCCCGTGATGTTTTTCTCACTCCTACTAGTTAATGTAATGTAACACACACCCATACAATGCGCACCACCCCGTGATGTTTTTCTCACTCCTACTAGTGAATGTAATGTAACACACACCCCTACAATGCGCACCACCCCGTGATGTTTTTCTCACTGCTACTAGTGAATGTAATGTAACACACACCCATACAATGCGCACCACCCCGTGATGTTTTTCTCACTCCTACTAGTGAATGTAATGTAACACACACCCATACAATGCGCACCACCCCGTGATGTTTTTCTCACTCCTACTAGTGAATGTAATTTAACACACACCCATACAATGCGCACCACCCCGTGATGTTTTTCTCACTGCTACTAGTGAATGTAATGTAACACACCCATACAATGCGCACCACCCCGTGATATATTTCTCACTCCTACTAGTGAATGTAATGTAACACACACCCATACAATGCGCACCACCCCGTGATGTTTTTCTCACTGATACTAGTGAATGTAATGTAACACACACCAATACAATGCGCACCACCCCGTGATGTTTTTCTCACTCCTACTATTGAATGTAATGTAACACACACCCATACAATGCGCACCACCCCGTGATGATTTTCTCACTCCTACTAGTGAATCTAATGTAACACACACCCATACAATGCGCACCACCCCGTGATGTTTTTCTCACTCCTACTAGTGAATGTAATGTAACACACACCCATACAATGCGCACCACCCCGTGATGTTTTTCTCACTCCTACTAGTGAATCTAATGTAACACACACCCATACAATGCGCACCACCCCGTGATGTTTTTCTCACTCCTACTAGTGAATGTAATGTAACACACACCCATACAATGCGCACCACCCCGTGATGTTTTTCTCACTCCTACTAGTGAATGTAATGTAGCACACACCCATACAATGAGCACCACCCCGTGATGATTTTCTCACTCCTACTAGTGAATCTAATGTAACAAACACCCATACAATGCGCACCACCCCGTGATGTTTTTCTCACTCCTACTAGTGAATGTAATGTAACACACACCCATACAATGCGCACCACCCCGTGATGTTTTTCTCACTCCTACTAGTGAATCTAATGTAACACACACCCATACAATGCGCACCACCCCGTGATGTTTTTCTCACTCCTACTAGTGAATGTAATGTAACACACACCCATACAATGCGCACCACCCCGTGATGTTTTTCTCACTCCTACTAGTGAATGTAATGTAACACACACCCATACAATGCACACCACCCCGTGATGTTTTTCTCACTCCTACTAGTGAATCTAATGTAACACACACCCATACAATGCGCACCACCCCGTGATGTTTTTCTCACTCCTACTAGTGAATGTAATGTAACACACACCCATACAATGCGCACCACCCCGTGATGTTTTTCTCACTCCTACTAGTGAATGTAATGTAACACACACCCATACAATGCGCACCACCCCGTGATATTTTTCTCATTCCTACTAGTGAATGTAATGTAACACACACCCATACAATGCGCACCACCCCGTGATGTTTTTCTCACTCCTACGAGTGAATGTAATGTAACACACACCCATACAATGCGCACCACCCCGTGATGTTTTTCTCACTCCTACTAGTGAGTGTAATGTAACACACACCCATACAATGCGCACCACCACGTGATGTTTTTCTCACTCCTACTAGTGAATGTAATGTAACACACACCCATACAGTGCGCACCACCCCGTGATGATTTTCTCACTCCTACGAGTGAATGTAATGTAACACACACCCATACAATGCGCACCACCCCGTGATGTTTTTCTCACTCCTACTAGTGAGTGTAATGTAACACACACCCATACAATGCGCACCACCCCGTGATGTTTTTCTCACTCCTACTAGTGAATGTAATGTAACACACCCATACAATGCGCACCACCCGTGATGTTTTTCTCACTCCTACTAGTGAATGTAATGTAACACACACCCATACAATGCGCACCACCCCGTGATGTTTTTCTCACTCCTACTAGTGAATGTAATGTAACACACACCCATACAATGCGCACCACCCCGTGATGTTTTTCTCACTCCTACTAGTGAATCTAATGTAACACACACCAATACAATGCGGACCACCCCGTGATGTTTTTCTCACTCCTACTAGTGTATGTAATGTAACACACAGCCATACAATGCGCACCACCCCGTGATGATTTTCTCACTCCTACTAGTGAATCTAATGTAACACACACCCATACAATGCGCACCACCCCGTGATGTTTTTCTCACTCCTACTAGTGAATGTAATGTAACACACACCCATACAATGCGCACAACCCCGTGATGTTCTTCTCACTCCTACTAGTGAATGTAATGTAACACACACCCATACAATGCGTACCACCCCGTGATGTTCTTCTCACTCCTACTAGTGAATCTAATGTAACACACACCAATACAATGCGCACCACCCCGTGATGTTTTTCTCACTCCTACTAGTGAATGTAATGTAACACACACCCATACAATGCGTACCACCCCGTGATGTTCTTCTCACTCCTACTAGTGAATCTAATGTAACACACACCAATACAATGCGCACCACCCCGTGATGATTTTCTCACTCCTACTAGTGTATGTAATGTAACACACACCCATACAATGCGCACCACCCCGTGATGATTTTCTCACTCCTACTAGTGTATGTAATGTAACACACACCCATACAATGCGCACCACCCCGTGATGATTTTCTCACTCCTACTAGTGAATGTAATGTAACACACACCCATACAATGCGCACCACCCCGTGATGATTTTCTCACTCCTACTAGTGAATCTAATGTAACAAACACCCATACAATGCGCACCACCCCGTGATGTTTTTCTCACTCCTACTAGTGAATGTAATGTAACACACACCCATACAATGCACACCACCCCGTGATGTTCTTCTCACTCCTACTAGTGAATCTAATGTAACACACACCCATACAATGCGCACCACCCCGTGATGTTTTTCTCACTCCTACTAGTGAATCTAATGTAACACACACCCATACAATGCGCACAACCCTGTGATGTTTTTCTCACTCCTACTAGTGAATGTAATGTAACACATACCCATACAATGCGCACCACCCCGTGATGTTTTTCTCACTCCTACTAGTGAATCTAATGTAACACACACCCATACAATGCGCACCACCCCGTGTATTTCTCACTCCTACGAGTGAATCTAATGTAACACACACCCATACAATGCGCACCACCCCGTGATGTTTTTCTCACTCCTACTAGTGAATGTAATGAAACACACACCCATACAATGCGCACCACCCCGTGATGTTTTTCTCACTCCTACTAGTGAATGTAATGTAACACACACCCATACAATGCGCACCACCCCGTGATGTTTTTCTCACTCCTACTAGTGAATGTAATGTAACACACACCCATACAATGCGCACCACCCCGTGATGTTTTTCTCCCTCCTACTAGTGAATGTAATGTAACATACACCCATACAATGCGCACCACCCCCTGATGTTTTTCTCACTCCTACTAGTCAATGTAATGTAACACACACCCATACAGTGCGCACCACCCCGTGATGTTTTTCTCACTCCTCCTAGTGAATGTAATGTAACACACACCCATACAGTGCGCACCACCACGTGATGTTTTTCTCACTCCTACTAGTGAATGTAATGTAACACACACCCATACAGTGCGCACCACCCCGTGATGATTTTCTCACTCCTACTAGTGAATCTAATGTAACAAACACCCATACAATGCGCACCACCCCGTGATGTTTTTCTCACTCCTACTAGTGAATGTAATGTAACACACACCCATACAATGCGCACCACCCCGTGATGTTTTTCTCACTCCTACTAGTGAATGTAAAGTAACACACACCCATACAATGCGCACCACCCCGTGATGTTTTTCTCACTCCTACTAGTGAATGTAATGTACCACACACCCATACAATGCGCACCACCCCGTGATGTTTTTCTCACTTCTACTAGTGAATGTAATGTAACACACACCCATACAATGCGCACCACCCCGTGATGTTTTTCTCACTCCTACTAGTGAATGTAATGTACCACACACCCATACAATGCGCACCACCCCGTGATGTTTTTCTCACTTCTACTAGTGAATGTAAAGTAACACACACCCATACAATGCGCACCACCCCGTGATGTTTTTTCTCCCTCCTACTAGTGAATGTAATGTAACATACACCCATACAATGCGCACCACCAACTGATGTTTTTCTCACTCCTACTAGTCAATGTAATGTAACACACACCCATACAGTGCGCACCACCCCGTGATGTTTTTCTCACTCCTACTAGTGAATGTAATGTAACACACACCCATACAATGCGCACCACCCCGTGATGTTTTTCTCACTCCTACTAGTGAATGTAATGTAACACACACCCATACAATGCGCACCACCCCGTGATGTTTTTTCTCCCTCCTACTAGTGAATGTAATGTAACATACACCCATACAATGCGCACCACCAACTGATGTTTTTCTCACTCCTACTAGTCAATGTAATGTAACACACACCCATACAGTGCGCACCACCCCGTGATGTTTTTCTCACTCCTACTAGTGAATGTAATGTAACACACACCCATACAGTGCGCACCACCCCGTGATGTTTTTCTCACTCCTACTAGTGAATGTAATGTAACACACACCCATAAAGTGCGCACCACCCCGTGATGATTTTCTCACTCCTACTAGTGAATCTAATGTAACACACACCCATACAATGCGCACCACCCCGTGATGTTTTTCTCACTCCTACTAGTGAATGTAATGTAACACACACCCATACAATGTGCACCACCCCGTGATGTTTTTCTCACTCCTACTAGTGAATGTAAAGTAACACACACCCATACAATGCGCACCAACCCGTGATGTTTTTCTCACTCCTACTAGTGAATGTAATGTAACACACACCCATACAATGCGCACCACCCCGTGATGTTTTTCTCACTCCTACTAGTGAATGTAATGTAACACACACCCATACAATGCGCACCACCCCGTGATGTTTTTCTCACTCCTACTAGTGAATCTAATGTAACACACACCCATACAATGCGCACCACCCCGTGATGTTTTTCTCACTCCTACTAGTGAATCTAATGTAACACACACCCATACAATGCGCACCACCCCGTGATGTTTTTCTCACTCCTACTAGTGAATGTAATGTAACACACACCCATACAATGCGCACCACCCCGTGATGTTTTTCTCACTCCTACTAGTGAATGTAATGTAACACACACCCATACAATGCGCACCACACCGTGATGATTTTCTCACTCCTACTAGTGAATCTAATGTAACAAACACCCATACAATGCGCACCACCCCGTGATGTTTTTCTCACTCCTACTAGTGAATCTAATGTATCACACACCCATACAATGCGCACCACCCCATGATGTTTTTCTCACTCCTACTAGTGAATCTAATGTAAAAACACCCATACAGTGCACACCACCCCGTGATGTTTTTCTCACTCCTACTAGTCAATGTAATATAACACACACCCATACAATGCGCACCACCCCGTGATGTTTTTCTCAATCCTACTAGTGAATGTAATGTAATACACACCCATACAATGCGCACCACCCCCTGATGTTTTTCTCACTCCTACTAGTGAATCTAATGTAACACACACCCATACAATGCGCACCACCCCGTGATGTTTTTCTCACTCCTACTAGTGAATCTAATGTAACAAACACCCATACAATGCGCACCACCCCGTGATGTTTTTCTCACTCCTACTAGTGAATGTAAAGTAACACACACCCATACAATGCGCACCACCCCGTGATGTTTTTCTCACTCCTACTAGTGAATGTAATGTAACACACACCCACACAATGCGCACCACCCCGTGATGTTTTTCTCACTCCTACTAGTGAATGTAATGTAACACACACCCATACAATGCGCACCACCCCCTGATGTTTTTCTCACTCCTACTAGTGAATGTAATGTAACACACACCCATACAATGCGCACCACCCCGTGATGTTTTTTTCACTCCTACTAGTGAATCTAATGTAACAAACACCCATACAATGCGCACCACCCCGTGATGTTTTTCTCACTCCTACTAGTCAATGTAATGTAACACACACCCATACAGTGCGCACCACCCCGTGATGTTTTTCTCACTCCTACTAGTGAATGTAATGTAACACACACCCATACAATGCGCACCACCCCGTGATGTTTTTCTCACTCCTACGAGTGAATGTAATGTAACACACACCCATACAATGCGCACCACCCCGTGATGATTTTCTCACTCCTACTAGTGAATCTAATGTAACAAACACCCATACAATGCCCACCACCCCGTGATGTTTTTCTCACTCCTACTAGTGAATGTAATGTAACACACACCCATACAATGCGCACCACCCCGTGATGTTTTTCTCAATCCTACTAGTGAATGTAATGTAACACACACCCATACAATGCGCACCACCCCGTGATTTTTTTCTCACTCCTACTAGTGAATGTAATGTAACACACACCCAAACAATGCGCACCACCCCGTGATGTTTTTCTCCCTCCTACTAGTGAATGTAATGTAACATACACCCATACAATGCGCACCACCCCCTGATGTTTTTCTCACTCCTACTAGTCAATGTAATGTAACACACACCCATACAGTGCGCACCACCCCGTGATGTTTTTCTCACTCCTACTAGTGAATGTAATGTAACACACACCCATACAGTGCGCACCACCCCGTGATGTTTTTCTCACTCCTACTAGTGAATGTAATGTAACACACACCCATACAGTGCGCACCACCCCGTGATGATTTTCTCACTCCTACTAGTGAATCTAATGTAACAAACACCCATACAATGCGCACCACCCAGTGATGTTTTTCTCACTCCTACTAGTGAATGTAATGTAACACACACCCATACAATGCTCACCACCCCGTGATGTTTTTCTCACTCCTACTAGTGAATCTAATGTAACACACACCCATACAATGCGCATCACCCCGTGATGTTTTTCTCACTCCTACTAGTGAATCTAATGTAACAAACACCCATACAATGCGCACCACCCCGTGATGTTTTTCTCAATCCTACTAGTAAATGTAATGTAACACACACCCATACAGTGCGCACCACCCCGTGATGTTTTTCTCATTCCTACTAGTGAATGTAATGTAACACACACCCATACAATGCGCACCACCCCGTGATGTTTTTCTCACTCCTACTAGTGAATGTAATGTAATACACACCCATACAATGCGCACCACCCCGTGATGTTTTTCTCACTCCTACTAGTGAATGTAATGTAATACACACCCATACAATGCGCACCACCCCGTGATGTTTTTCTCACTCCTACGAGTGAATCTAATGTAACACACACCCATACAATGCGCACCACCCCGTGATGTTTTTCTCACTCCTACTAGTGAATGTAATGTAACACACACCTATACAATGCGCACCACCCCGTGATGTTTTTCTCACTCCTACTAGTGAATGTAATGTAACACACACCCATACAATGCGCACCACCCCGTGATGATTTTCTCACTCCTACTAGTGAATCTAATGTAACAAACACCCATACAATGCGCACCACCCCGTGATGTTTTTCTCACTCCTACTAGTGAATCTAATGTAACACACACCCATACAATGCGCACCACCCCGTGATGTTTTTCTCACTCCTACTAGTGAATCTAATGTAACAAACACCCATACAATGCGCACCACCCCGTGATGTTTTTCTCACTCCTACTAGTCAATGTAATGTAACACACACCCATACAGTGCGCACCACCCCGTGATGTTTTTCTCACTCCTACTAGTGAATGTAATGTAACACACACCCATACAGTGCGCACCACCCCGTGATGTTTTTCTCACTCCTACTAGTGAATGTAATGTAACACACACCCATACAATGCGCACCACCCCGTGATGTTTTTCTCACTCCTACGTGTGAATGTAAGGTAACACACACCCATACAATGCGCACCACTCCGTGATGTTTTTCTCACTCCTACTAGTGAATCTAATGTAACACACACCCATACAATACGCACCACCCCGTGATGTTTTTCTCACTCGTACTAGTGAATGTAATGTAACACACACCCATACAATGCGCAGCACCCCGTGATGTTTTTCTCACTCCTACTAGTGAATGTAATGTAACACACACCCATACAATGCGCACCACCCCGTGATGTTTTTCTCACTCCTACTAGTGAATCTAATGTAACACACCCCCATACAATGCGCACCACCCCGTTATGATTTTCTCACTCCTACTAGTGAATCTAATTTAACAAACACCCATACAATGCGCACCACCCGGTGATGTTTTTCTCATTCCTACTAGTGAATGTAATGTAACACACACCCATACAATGCGCACCAAACCGTGATGTTTTTCTCACTCCTACTAGTGAATCTAATGTAACACTCACCCATACAATGCGCACCACCCCGTGATGTTTTTCTCACTCCTACTAGTGAATGTAATGTAACACACACCCATACCATGCGCACCACCCCGTGATGTTTTTCTCACTCCTACTAGTGAATGTAATGTAACACACACCCATACAATGCGCACCACCCCGTGATGTTTTTCTCACTCCTACGTGTGAATGTAATGTAACACACACCCATACAATGCGCACCACTCCGTGATGTTTTTCTCACTCCTACTAGTGAATCTAATGTAACACACACCCATACAATACGCACCACCCCGTGATGTTTTTCTCACTCGTACTAGTGAATGTAATGTAACACACACCCATACAATGCGCAGCACCCCGTGATGTTTTTCTCACTCCTAATAGTGAATCTAATGTAACACACACCCATACAATGCGCACCACCCCGTGATGTTTTTCTCACTCCTACTAGTGAATCTAATGTAACACACCCCCATACAATGCGCACCACCCCGTGATGATTTTCTCACTCCTACTAGTGAATCTAATTTAACAAACACCCATACAATGCGCACCACCCGGTGATGTTTTTCTCATTCCTACTAGTGAATGTAATGTAACACACACCCATACAATGCGCACCAAACCGTGATGTTTTTCTCACTCCTACTAGTGAATGTAATGTAACACTCACCCATACAATGCGCACCACCCCGTGATGTTTTTCTCACTCCTACTAGTGAATGTAATGTAACACACACCCATACCATGCGCACCACCCCGTGATGTTTTTCTCACTCCTACTAGTGAATGTAATGTAACACACACCCATACAATGCGCACCACCCCGTGATGATTTTCTCACTCCTACTAGTGAATCTAATGTAACAAACACCCATACAATGCGCACCACCCCGTGATGTTTTTCTCACTCCTACTAGTGAATGTAATGTAACACACACCCATACAATGCTCACCACCCCGTGATGTTTTTCACACTCCTACTAGTGAATGTAATGTAACACACACCCATACAATGCGCACCACCCCGTGATGTTTTTCTCACTCCTACTATTGAATGTAATGTAACACACACCCATACAATGCGCACCACCCCGTGATGTGTTTCTCACTCCTACTAGTGAGTGTAATGTAACACACACCCATACAATGCGCACCACCCCGTGATGATTTTCTCACTCCTACTAGTGAGTGTAATGTAACACACACCCATACAATGCGCACCACCCCGTGATGATTTTCTCACTCCTACTAGTGAGTGTAATGTAACACACACCCATACAATGCGCACCACCCCGTGATGTTTTTCTCACTCCTACTAGTGAATCTAATGTAACACACACCCACACAATGCGCACCACCCCGTGATGTTTTTCTCACTGCTACTAGTGAATGTAATGTAACACACCCATACAATGCGCACCACCCCGTGATGTTTTTCTCACTGCTACTAGTGAGTGTAATGTAACACACACCCATACAATGCGCACCACCTAGTGATGTTTTTCTCACTCCTACTAGTGAATGTAATGTAACACACACCCATACAATGCGCACCACCCCGTGATGTTTTTCTCACTCCTACTAGTGAATGTAATGTAACACACACCCATACAATGCGCACAGCCCCGTGATGTTTTTCTCACTCCTACTAGAGAATCTAATGTAACACACACCCATACAATGCGCACCACCCTGTGATGTTTTTCTCACTCCTACTAGTGAATGTAATGTAACACACACCCATAGAATGCGCACCACCCCGTGATGTTTTTCTCACTCCTACTAGTGAATGTAATGTAACACACACCCATACAATGCGCACCACCCCGTGATGTTTTTCTCACTCCTACGAGTGAATGTAATGTAACACACACCCATACAATGCGCACCACCCCGTGATGATTTTCTCACTCCTACTAGTGAATCTAATGTAACAAACACCCATACAATGCCCACCACCCCGTGATGTTTTTCTCACTCCTACTAGTGAATGTAATGTAACACACACCCATACAATGCGCACCACCCCGTGATGTTTTTCTCAATCCTACTAGTGAATGTAATGTAACACACACCCATACAATGCGCACCACCCCGTGATTTTTTTCTCACTCCTACTAGTGAATGTAATGTAACACACACCCAAACAATGCGCACCACCCCGTGATGTTTTTCTCCCTCCTACTAGTGAATGTAATGTAACATACACCCATACAATGCGCACCACCCCCTGATGTTTTTCTCACTCCTACTAGTCAATGTAATGTAACACACACCCATACAGTGCGCACCACCCCGTGATGTTTTTCTCACTCCTACTAGTGAATGTAATGTAACACACACCCATACAGTGCGCACCACCCCGTGATGTTTTTCTCACTCCTACTAGTGAATGTAATGTAACACACACCCATACAGTGCGCACCACCCCGTGATGATTTTCTCACTCCTACTAGTGAATCTAATGTAACAAACACCCATACAATGCGCACCACCCAGTGATGTTTTTCTCACTCCTACTAGTGAATGTAATGTAACACACACCCATACAATGCTCACCACCCCGTGATGTTTTTCTCACTCCTACTAGTGAATCTAATGTAACACACACCCATACAATGCGCATCACCCCGTGATGTTTTTCTCACTCCTACTAGTGAATCTAATGTAACAAACACCCATACAATGCGCACCACCCCGTGATGTTTTTCTCAATCCTACTAGTAAATGTAATGTAACACACACCCATACAGTGCGCACCACCCCGTGATGTTTTTCTCATTCCTACTAGTGAATGTAATGTAACACACACCCATACAATGCGCACCACCCCGTGATGTTTTTCTCACTCCTACTAGTGAATGTAATGTAATACACACCCATACAATGCGCACCACCCCGTGATGTTTTTCTCACTCCTACTAGTGAATGTAATGTAATACACACCCATACAATGCGCACCACCCCGTGATGTTTTTCTCACTCCTACGAGTGAATCTAATGTAACACACACCCATACAATGCGCACCACCCCGTGATGTTTTTCTCACTCCTACTAGTGAATGTAATGTAACACACACCTATACAATGCGCACCACCCCGTGATGTTTTTCTCACTCCTACTAGTGAATGTAATGTAACACACACCCATACAATGCGCACCACCCCGTGATGATTTTCTCACTCCTACTAGTGAATCTAATGTAACAAACACCCATACAATGCGCACCACCCCGTGATGTTTTTCTCACTCCTACTAGTGAATCTAATGTAACACACACCCATACAATGCGCACCGCCCCGTGATGTTTTTCTCACTCCTACTAGTGAATCTAATGTAACAAACACCCATACAATGCGCACCACCCCGTGATGTTTTTCTCACTCCTACTAGTCAATGTAATGTAACACACACCCATACAGTGCGCACCACCCCGTGATGTTTTTCTCACTCCTACTAGTGAATGTAATGTAACACACACCCATACAGTGCGCACCACCCCGTGATGTTTTTCTCACTCCTACTAGTGAATGTAATGTAACACACACCCATACAATGCGCACCACCCCGTGATGTTTTTCTCACTCCTACGTGTGAATGTAAGGTAACACACACCCATACAATGCGCACCACTCCGTGATGTTTTTCTCACTCCTACTAGTGAATCTAATGTAACACACACCCATACAATACGCACCACCCCGTGATGTTTTTCTCACTCGTACTAGTGAATGTAATGTAACACACACCCATACAATGCGCAGCACCCCGTGATGTTTTTCTCACTCCTACTAGTGAATGTAATGTAACACACACCCATACAATGCGCACCACCCCGTGATGTTTTTCTCACTCCTACTAGTGAATCTAATGTAACACACCCCCATACAATGCGCACCACCCCGTTATGATTTTCTCACTCCTACTAGTGAATCTAATTTAACAAACACCCATACAATGCGCACCACCCGGTGATGTTTTTCTCATTCCTACTAGTGAATGTAATGTAACACACACCCATACAATGCGCACCAAACCGTGATGTTTTTCTCACTCCTACTAGTGAATCTAATGTAACACTCACCCATACAATGCGCACCACCCCGTGATGTTTTTCTCACTCCTACTAGTGAATGTAATGTAACACACACCCATACCATGCGCACCACCCCGTGATGTTTTTCTCACTCCTACTAGTGAATGTAATGTAACACACACCCATACAATGCGCACCACCCCGTGATGTTTTTCTCACTCCTACGTGTGAATGTAATGTAACACACACCCATACAATGCGCACCACTCCGTGATGTTTTTCTCACTCCTACTAGTGAATCTAATGTAACACACACCCATACAATACGCACCACCCCGTGATGTTTTTCTCACTCGTACTAGTGAATGTAATGTAACACACACCCATACAATGCGCAGCACCCCGTGATGTTTTTCTCACTCCTACTAGTGAATCTAATGTAACACACACCCATACAATGCGCACCACCCCGTGATGTTTTTCTCACTAATACTAGTGAATCTAATGTAACACACCCCCATACAATGCGCACCACCCCGTGATGATTTTCTCACTCCTACTAGTGAATCTAATTTAACAAACACCCATACAATGCGCACCACCCGGTGATGTTTTTCTCATTCCTACTAGTGAATGTAATGTAACACACACCCATACAATGCGCACCAAACCGTGATGTTTTTCTCACTCCTACTAGTGAATGTAATGTAACACTCACCCATACAATGCGCACCACCCCGTGATGTTTTTCTCACTCCTACTAGTGAATGTAATGTAACACACACCCATACCATGCGCACCACCCCGTGATGTTTTTCTCACTCCTACTAGTGAATGTAATGTAACACACACCCATACAATGCGCACCACCCCGTGATGATTTTCTCACTCCTACTAGTGAATCTAATGTAACAAACACCCATACAATGCGCACCACCCCGTGATGTTTTTCTCACTCCTACTAGTGAATGTAATGTAACACACACCCATACAATGCTCACCACCCCGTGATGTTTTTCACACTCCTACTAGTGAATGTAATGTAACACACACCCATACAATGCGCACCACCCCGTGATGTTTTTCTCACTCCTACTATTGAATGTAATGTAACACACACCCATACAATGCGCACCACCCTGTGATGTGTTTCTCACTCCTACTAGTGAGTGTAATGTAACACACACCCATACAATGCGCACCACCCCGTGATGATTTTCTCACTCCTACTAGTGAGTGTAATGTAACACACACCCATACAATGCGCACCACCCCGTGATGATTTTCTCACTCCTACTAGTGAGTGTAATGTAACACACACCCATACAATGCCCACCACCCCGTGATGTTTTTCTCACTCCTACTAGTGAATCTAATGTAACACACACCCACACAATGCGCACCACCCCGTGATGTTTTTCTCACTGCTACTAGTGAATGTAATGTAACACACCCATACAATGCGCACCACCCCGTGATGTTTTTCTCACTGCTACTAGTGAATGTAATGTAACACACACCCATACAATGCGCACCACCTAGTGATGTTTTTCTCACTCCTACTAGTGAATGTAATGTAACACACACCCATACAATGCGCACCACCCCGTGATGTTTTTCTCACTCCTACTAGTGAATGTAATGTAACACACACCCATACAATGCGCACAGCCCCGTGATGTTTTTCTCACTCCTACTAGAGAATCTAATGTAACACACACCCATACAATGCGCACCACCCTGTGATGTTTTTCTCACTCCTACTAGTGAATGTAATGTAACACACACCCATAGAATGCGCACCACCCCGTGATGTTTTTCTCACTCCTACTAGTGAATCTAATGTAACACACACCCATACAATGCGCACCACCCCGTGATGTTTTTCTCACTCCTACTAGTGAATGTAATGTAACACACACCCAGACAATGCGCACCACCCCGTGATGTTTTTCTCACTCCTACTAGTGAATGTAATGTAACACACACCCATACAATGCGTACCAGCCCGTGGTGTTTTTCTCACTCCTACTAGTGAATGTAATGTAACACACACCCATACAATGCGCACCACCCCGTGATGATTTTCTCACTCCTACTAGTGAATCTAATGTAACAAACACCCATACAATGCGCACCACCCCGTGATGATTTTCTCACTCCTACTAGTGAATGTAATGTAACACACACTCATACAATGCGCACCACCCCGCGATGTTCTTCTCACTCCTACTAGTGAATCTAATGTAACACACACCGATACAATGCGCACCACCCCGTGATGTTCTTCTCACTCCTACTAGTGAATCTAATGTAACACACACCCATACAATGCGCACCACCCCGTGATGTTTTTCTCACTCCTACTAGTGAATCTAATGTAACACACACCCATACAATGCGCACAACCCCGTGATGTTTTTCTCACTCCTACTAGTGAATGTAATGTAACACACACCCATACAATGCGCATGACCCCGTGATGTTTTTCTCACTCCTACTAGTGAATCTAATGTAACACACACCCATACAATGCGCACCACCCCGTGATGTTTTTCTCACTCCTACTAGTGAATGTAATGTAACACACACCCATACAATGCGCACCACCCCGTGATGTTTTTCTCACTCCTACTAGTGAATGTAATGTAACGCACACCCATACAATGCGCACCACCCCGTGATGTTTTTCTCACTCCTACTAGTGAATGTAATGTAACACACACCCATACCATGCGCACCACCCCGTGATGTTTTTCTCACTCCTACTAGTGAATGTAATGTAACACACACCCATACAATGCGCACCACCCCGTGATGTTTTTCTCACTCCTACGTGTGAATGTAATGTAACACACACCCATACAATGCGCACCACTCCGTGATGTTTTTCTCACTCCTACTAGTGAATCTAATGTAACACACACCCATACAATACGCACCACCCCGTGATGTTTTTCTCACTCGTACTAGTAAATGTAATGTAACACACACCCATACAATGCGCAGCACCCCGTGATGTTTTTCTCACTCCTACTAGTGAATGTAATGTAACACACACCCATACAATGCGCACCACCCCGTGATGTTTTTCTCACTCCTACTAGTGAATCTAATGTAACACACCCCCATACAATGCGCACCACCCCGTGATGTTTTTCTCAATCCTACTAGTGAATGTAATGTAACACACACCCATACAATGCGCACCACCCCGTGATTTTTTTCTCACTCCTACTAGTGAATGTAATGTAACACACACCCAAACAATGCGCACCACCCCGTGATGTTTTTCTCCCTCCTACTAGTGAATGTAATGTAACATACACCCATACAATGCGCACCACCCCCTGATGTATTTCTCACTCCTACTAGTCAATGTAATGTAACACACACCCATACAGTGCGCACCACCCCGTGATGTTTTTCTCACTCCTACTAGTGAATGTAATGTAACACACACCCATACAGTGCGCACCACCCCGTGATGTTTTTCTCACTCCTACTAGTGAATGTAATGTAACACACACCCATACAGTGCGCACCACCCCGTGATGTTTTTCTCATTCCTACTAGTGAATGTAATGTAACACACACCCATACAATGCGCACCACCCCGTGATGTTTTTCTCACTCCTACTAGTGAATGTAATGTAATACACACCCATACAATGCGCACCACCCCGTGATGTTTTTCTCACTCCTACTAGTGAATGTAATGTAATACACACCCATACAATGCGCACCACCCCGTGATGTTTTTCTCACTCCTACGAGTGAATCTAATGTAACACACACCCATACAATGCGCACCACCCCGTGATGTTTTTCTCACTCCTACTAGTGAATGTAATGTAACACACACCTATACAATGCGCACCACCCCGTGATGTTTTTCTCACTCCTACTAGTGAATGTAATGTAACACACACCCATACAATGCGCACCACCCCGTGATGATTTTCTCACTCCTACTAGTGAATCTAATGTAACAAACACCCATACAATGCGCACCACCCCGTGATGTTTTTCTCACTCCTACTAGTGAATCTAATGTAACACACACCCATACAATGCGCACCACCCCGTGATGTTTTTCTCACTCCTACTAGTGAATCTAATGTAACAAACACCCATACAATGCCCACCACCCCGTGATGTTTTTCTCACTCCTACTAGTGAATGTAATGTAACACACACCCATACAATGCGCACCACCCCGTGATGTTTTTCTCAATCCTACTAGTGAATGTAATGTAACACACACCCATACAATGCGCACCACCCCGTGATTTTTTTCTCACTCCTACTAGTGAATGTAATGTAACACACACCCAAACAATGCGCACCACCCCGTGATGTTTTTCTCCCTCCTACTAGTGAATGTAATGTAACATACACCCATACAATGCGCACCACCCCCTGATGTTTTTCTCACTCCTACTAGTCAATGTAATGTAACACACACCCATACAGTGCGCACCACCCCGTGATGTTTTTCTCACTCCTACTAGTGAATGTAATGTAACACACACCCATACAGTGCGCACCACCCCGTGATGTTTTTCTCACTCCTACTAGTGAATGTAATGTAACACACACCCATACAGTGCGCACCACCCCGTGATGATTTTCTCACTCCTACTAGTGAATCTAATGTAACAAACACCCATACAATGCGCACCACCCAGTGATGTTTTTCTCACTCCTACTAGTGAATGTAATGTAACACACACCCATACAATGCTCACCACCCCGTGATGTTTTTCTCACTCCTACTAGTGAATCTAATGTAACACACACCCATACAATGCGCATCACCCCGTGATGTTTTTCTCACTCCTACTAGTGAATCTAATGTAACAAACACCCATACAATGCGCACCACCCCGTGATGTTTTTCTCAATCCTACTAGTAAATGTAATGTAACACACACCCATACAGTGCGCACCACCCCGTGATGTTTTTCTCATTCCTACTAGTGAATGTAATGTAACACACACCCATACAATGCGCACCACCCCGTGATGTTTTTCTCACTCCTACTAGTGAATGTAATGTAATACACACCCATACAATGCGCACCACCCCGTGATGTTTTTCTCACTCCTACTAGTGAATGTAATGTAATACACACCCATACAATGCGCACCACCCCGTGATGTTTTTCTCACTCCTACGAGTGAATCTAATGTAACACACACCCATACAATGCGCACCACCCCGTGATGTTTTTCTCACTCCTACTAGTGAATGTAATGTAACACACACCTATACAATGCGCACCACCCCGTGATGTTTTTCTCACTCCTACTAGTGAATGTAATGTAACACACACCCATACAATGCGCACCACCCCGTGATGATTTTCTCACTCCTACTAGTGAATCTAATGTAACAAACACCCATACAATGCGCACCACCCCGTGATGTTTTTCTCACTCCTACTAGTGAATCTAATGTAACACACACCCATACAATGCGCACCACCCCGTGATGTTTTTCTCACTCCTACTAGTGAATCTAATGTAACAAACACCCATACAATGCGCACCACCCCGTGATGTTTTTCTCACTCCTACTAGTCAATGTAATGTAACACACACCCATACAGTGCGCACCACCCCGTGATGTTTTTCTCACTCCTACTAGTGAATGTAATGTAACACACACCCATACAGTGCGCACCACCCCGTGATGTTTTTCTCACTCCTACTAGTGAATGTAATGTAACACACACCCATACAATGCGCACCACCCCGTGATGTTTTTCTCACTCCTACGTGTGAATGTAAGGTAACACACACCCATACAATGCGCACCACTCCGTGATGTTTTTCTCACTCCTACTAGTGAATCTAATGTAACACACACCCATACAATACGCACCACCCCGTGATGTTTTTCTCACTCGTACTAGTGAATGTAATGTAACACACACCCATACAATGCGCAGCACCCCGTGATGTTTTTCTCACTCCTACTAGTGAATGTAATGTAACACACACCCATACAATGCGCACCACCCCGTGATGTTTTTCTCACTCCTACTAGTGAATCTAATGTAACACACCCCCATACAATGCGCACCACCCCGTTATGATTTTCTCACTCCTACTAGTGAATCTAATTTAACAAACACCCATACAATGCGCACCACCCGGTGATGTTTTTCTCATTCCTACTAGTGAATGTAATGTAACACACACCCATACAATGCGCACCAAACCGTGATGTTTTTCTCACTCCTACTAGTGAATCTAATGTAACACTCACCCATACAATGCGCACCACCCCGTGATGTTTTTCTCACTCCTACTAGTGAATGTAATGTAACACACACCCATACCATGCGCACCACCCCGTGATGTTTTTCTCACTCCTACTAGTGAATGTAATGTAACACACACCCATACAATGCGCACCACCCCGTGATGTTTTTCTCACTCCTACGTGTGAATGTAATGTAACACACACCCATACAATGCGCACCACTCCGTGATGTTTTTCTCACTCCTACTAGTGAATCTAATGTAACACACACCCATACAATACGCACCACCCCGTGATGTTTTTCTCACTCGTACTAGTGAATGTAATGTAACACACACCCATACAATGCGCAGCACCCCGTGATGTTTTTCTCACTCCTACTAGTGAATCTAATGTAACACACACCCATACAATGCGCACCACCCCGTGATGTTTTTCTCACTCCTACTAGTGAATCTAATGTAACACACCCCCATACAATGCGCACCACCCCGTGATGATTTTCTCACTCCTACTAGTGAATCTAATTTAACAAACACCCATACAATGCGCACCACCCGGTGATGTTTTTCTCATTCCTACTAGTGAATGTAATGTAACACACACCCATACAATGCGCACCAAACCGTGATGTTTTTCTCACTCCTACTAGTGAATGTAATGTAACACTCACCCATACAATGCGCACCACCCCGTGATGTTTTTCTCACTCCTACTAGTGAATGTAATGTAACACACACCCATACCATGCGCACCACCCCGTGATGTTTTTCTCACTCCTACTAGTGAATGTAATGTAACACACACCCATACAATGCGCACCACCCCGTGATGATTTTCTCACTCCTACTAGTGAATCTAATGTAACAAACACCCATACAATGCGCACCACCCCGTGATGTTTTTCTCACTCCTACTAGTGAATGTAATGTAACACACACCCATACAATGCTCACCACCCCGTGATGTTTTTCACACTCCTACTAGTGAATGTAATGTAACACACACCCATACAATGCGCACCACCCCGTGATGTTTTTCTCACTCCTACTATTGAATGTAATGTAACACACACCCATACAATGCGCACCACCCTGTGATGTGTTTCTCACTCCTACTAGTGAGTGTAATGTAACACACACCCATACAATGCGCACCACCCCGTGATGATTTTCTCACTCCTACTAGTGAGTGTAATGTAACACACACCCATACAATGCGCACCACCCCGTGATGATTTTCTCACTCCTACTAGTGAGTGTAATGTAACACACACCCATACAATGCCCACCACCCCGTGATGTTTTTCTCACTCCTACTAGTGAATCTAATGTAACACACACCCACACAATGCGCACCACCCCGTGATGTTTTTCTCACTGCTACTAGTGAATGTAATGTAACACACCCATACAATGCGCACCACCCCGTGATGTTTTTCTCACTGCTACTAGTGAATGTAATGTAACACACACCCATACAATGCGCACCACCTAGTGATGTTTTTCTCACTCCTACTAGTGAATGTAATGTAACACACACCCATACAATGCGCACCACCCCGTGATGTTTTTCTCACTCCTACTAGTGAATGTAATGTAACACACACCCATACAATGCGCACAGCCCCGTGATGTTTTTCTCACTCCTACTAGAGAATCTAATGTAACACACACCCATACAATGCGCACCACCCTGTGATGTTTTTCTCACTCCTACTAGTGAATGTAATGTAACACACACCCATAGAATGCGCACCACCCCGTGATGTTTTTCTCACTCCTACTAGTGAATCTAATGTAACACACACCCATACAATGCGCACCACCCCGTGATGTTTTTCTCACTCCTACTAGTGAATGTAATGTAACACACACCCAGACAATGCGCACCACCCCGTGATGTTTTTCTCACTCCTACTAGTGAATGTAATGTAACACACACCCATACAATGCGTACCACCCCGTGGTGTTTTTCTCACTCCTACTAGTGAATGTAATATAACACACACCCATACAATGCGCACCACCCCGTGATGATTTTCTCACTCCTACTAGTGAATCTAATGTAACAAACACCCATACAATGCGCACCACCCCGTGATGATTTTCTCACTCCTACTAGTGAATGTAATGTAACACACACTCATACAATGCGCACCACCCCGCGATGTTCTTCTCACTCCTACTAGTGAATCTAATGTAACACACACCGATACAATGCGCACCACCCCGTGATGTTCTTCTCACTCCTACTAGTGAATCTAATGTAACACACACCCATACAATGCGCACCACCCCGTGATGTTTTTCTCACTCCTACTAGTGAATCTAATGTAACACACACCCATACAATGCGCACCACCCCGTGATGTTTTTCTCACTCCTACTAGTGAATGTAATGTAACACACACCCATACAATGCGCATGACCCCGTGATGTTTTTCTCACTCCTACTAGTGAATCTAATGTAACACACACCCATACAATGCGCACCACCCCGTGATGTTTTTCTCACTCCTACTAGTGAATGTAATGTAACACACACCCATACAATGCGCACCACCCCGTGATGTTTTTCTCACTCCTACTAGTGAATGTAATGTAACGCACACCCATACAATGCGCACCACCCCGTGATGTTTTTCTCACTCCTACTAGTGAATGTAATGTAACACACACCCATACCATGCGCACCACCCCGTGATGTTTTTCTCACTCCTACTAGTGAATGTAATGTAACACACACCCATACAATGCGCACCACCCCGTGATGTTTTTCTCACTCCTACGTGTGAATGTAATGTAACACACACCCATACAATGCGCACCACTCCGTGATGTTTTTCTCACTCCTACTAGTGAATCTAATGTAACACACACCCATACAATACGCACCACCCCGTGATGTTTTTCTCACTCGTACTAGTGAATGTAATGTAACACACACCCATACAATGCGCAGCACCCCGTGATGTTTTTCTCACTCCTACTAGTGAATGTAATGTAACACACACCCATACAATGCGCACCACCCCGTGATGTTTTTCTCACTCCTACTAGTGAATCTAATGTAACACACCCCCATACAATGCGCACCACCCCGTGATGTTTTTCTCAATCCTACTAGTGAATGTAATGTAACACACACCCATACAATGCGCACCACCCCGTGATTTTTTTCTCACTCCTACTAGTGAATGTAATGTAACACACACCCAAACAATGCGCACCACCCCGTGATGTTTTTCTCCCTCCTACTAGTGAATGTAATGTAACATACACCCATACAATGCGCACCACCCCCTGATGTATTTCTCACTCCTACTAGTCAATGTAATGTAACACACACCCATACAGTGCGCACCACCCCGTGATGTTTTTCTCACTCCTACTAGTGAATGTAATGTAACACACACCCATACAGTGCGCACCACCCCGTGATGTTTTTCTCACTCCTACTAGTGAATGTAATGTAACACACACCCATACAGTGCGCACCACCCCGTGATGTTTTTCTCATTCCTACTAGTGAATGTAATGTAACACACACCCATACAATGCGCACCACCCCGTGATGTTTTTCTCACTCCTACTAGTGAATGTAATGTAATACACACCCATACAATGCGCACCACCCCGTGATGTTTTTCTCACTCCTACTAGTGAATGTAATGTAATACACACCCATACAATGCGCACCACCCCGTGATGTTTTTCTCACTCCTACGAGTGAATCTAATGTAACACACACCCATACAATGCGCACCACCCCGTGATGTTTTTCTCACTCCTACTAGTGAATGTAATGTAACACACACCTATACAATGCGCACCACCCCGTGATGTTTTTCTCACTCCTACTAGTGAATGTAATGTAACACACACCCATACAATGCGCACCACCCCGTGATGATTTTCTCACTCCTACTAGTGAATCTAATGTAACAAACACCCATACAATGCGCACCACCCCGTGATGTTTTTCTCACTCCTACTAGTGAATCTAATGTAACACACACCCATACAATGCGCACCACCCCGTGATGTTTTTCTCACTCCTACTAGTGAATCTAATGTAACAAACACCCATACAATGCGCACCACCCCGTGATGTTTTTCTCACTCCTACTAGTCAATGTAATGTAACACACACCCATACAGTGCGCACCACCCCGTGATGTTTTTCTCACTCCTACTAGTGAATGTAATGTAACACACACCCATACAGTGCGCACCACCCCGTGATGTTTTTCTCACTCCTACTAGTGAATGTAATGTAACACACACCCATACAATGCGCACCACCCCGTGATGTTTTTCTCACTCCTACGTGTGAATGTAAGGTAACACACACCCATACAATGCGCACCACTCCGTGATGTTTTTCTCACTCCTACTAGTGAATCTAATGTAACACACACCCATACAATACGCACCACCCCGTGATGTTTTTCTCACTCATACTAGTGAATGTAATGTAACACACACCCATACAATGCGCAGCACCCCGTGATGTTTTTCTCACTCCTACTAGTGAATGTAATGTAACACACACCCATACAATGCGCACCACCCCGTGATGTTTTTCTCACTCCTACTAGTGAATCTAATGTAACACACCCCCATACAATGCGCACCACCCCGTGATGATTTTCTCACTCCTACTAGTGAATCTAATTTAACAAACACCCATACAATGCGCACCACCCGGTGATGTTTTTCTCATTCCTACTAGTGAATGTAATGTAACACAAACCCATACAATGCGCACCAAACCGTGATGTTTTTCTCACTCCTACTAGTGAATCTAATGTAACACTCACCCATAAAATGCGCACCACCCCGTGATGTTTTTCTCACTCCTACTAGTGAATGTAATGTAACACACACCCATACCATGCGCACCACCCCGTGATGTTTTTCTCACTCCTACTAGTGAATGTAATGTAACACACACCCATACAATGCGCACCACCCCGTGATGTTTTTCTCACTCCTACGTGTGAATGTAATGTAACACACACCCATACAATGCGCACCACTCCGTGATGTTTTTCTCACTCCTACTAGTGAATCTAATGTAACACACACCCATACAATACGCACCACCCCGTGATGTTTTTCTCACTCGTACTAGTGAATGTAATGTAACACACACCCATACAATGCGCAGCACCCCGTGATGTTTTTCTCACTCCTACTAGTGAATCTAATGTAACACACACCCATACAATGCGCACCACCCCGTGATGTTTTTCTCACTCCTACTAGTGAATCTAATGTAACACACCCCCATACAATGCGCACCACCCCGTGATGATTTTCTCACTCCTACTAGTGAATCTAATTTAACAAACACCCATACAATGCGCACCACCCGGTGATGTTTTTCTCATTCCTACTAGTGAATGTAATGTAACACACACCCATACAATGCGCACCAAACCGTGATGTTTTTCTCACTCCTACTAGTGAATCTAATGTAACACTCACCCATACAATGCGCACCACCCCGTGATGTTTTTCTCACTCCTACTAGTGAATGTAATGTAACACACACCCATACCATGCGCACCACCCCGTGATGTTTTTCTCACTCCTACTAGTGAATGTAATGTAACACACACCCATACAATGCGCACCACCCCGTGATGATTTTCTCACTCCTACTAGTGAATCTAATGTAACAAACACCCATACAATGCGCACCACCCCGTGATGTTTTTCTCACTCCTACTAGTGAATGTAATGTAACACACACCCATACAATGCGCACCACCCCGTGATGTTTTTCACACTCCTACTAGTGAATGTAATGTAACACACACCCATACAATGCGCACCACCCCGTGATGTTTTTCTCACTCCTACTATTGAATGTAATGTAACACACACCCATACAATGCGCACCACCCTGTGATGTGTTTCTCACTCCTACTAGTGAGTGTAATGTAACACACACCCATACAATGCGCACCACCCCGTGATGATTTTCTCACTCCTACTAGTGAGTGTAATGTAACACACACCCATACAATGCGCACCACCCCGTGATGATTTTCTCACTCCTACTAGTGAATGTAATGTAACACACACCCATACAATGCGCACCACCCCGTGATGTTTTTCTCACTCCTACGAGTGAATGTAATGTAACACACACCCATACAATGCGCACCACCCCGTGATGTTTTTCTCACTCCTACTAGTGAATCTAATGTAACACACACCCACACAATGCGCACCACCCCGTGATGTTTTTCTCACTGCTACTAGTGAATGTAATGTAACACACCCATACAATGCGCACCACCCCGTGATGTTTTTCTCACTGCTACTAGTGAATGTAATGTAACACACACCCATACAATGCGCACCACCTAGTGATGTTTTTCTCACTCCTACTAGTGAATGTAATGTAACACACACCCATACAATGCGCACCACCCCGTGATGTTTTTCTCACTCCTACTAGTGAATGTAATGTAACACACACCCATACAATGCGCACAGCCCCGTGATGTTTTTCTCACTCCTACTAGAGAATCTAATGTAACACACACCCATACAATGCGCACCACCCTGTGATGTTTTTCTCACTCCTACTAGTGAATGTAATGTAACACACACCCATAGAATGCGCACCACCCCGTGATGTTTTTGTCACTCCTACTAGTGAATCTAATGTAACACACACCCATACAATGCGCACCACCCCGTGATGTTTTTCTCACTCCTACTAGTGAATGTAATGTAACACACACCCAGACAATGCGCACCACCCCGTGATGTTTTTCTCACTCCTACTAGTGAATGTAATGTAACACACACCCATACAATGCGTACCACCCCGTGGTGTTTTTCTCACTCCTACTAGTGAATGTAATGTAACACACACCCATACAATGCGCACCACCCCGTGATGATTTTCTCACTCCTACTAGTGAATCTAATGTAACAAACACCCATACAATGCGCACCACCCCGTGATGATTTTCTCACTCCTACTAGTGAATGTAATGTAACACACACTCATACAATGCGCACCACCCCGCGATGTTCTTCTCACTCCTACTAGTGAATCTAATGTAACACACACCGATACAATGCGCACCACCCCGTGATGTTCTTCTCACTCCTACTAGTGAATCTAATGTAACACACACCCATACAATGCGCACCACCCCGTGATGTTTTTCTCACTCCTACTAGTGAATCTAATGTAACACACACCCATACAATGCGCACCACCCCGTGATGTTTTTCTCACTCCTACTAGTGAATGTAATGTAACACACACCCATACAATGCGCATGACCCCGTGATGTTTTTCTCACTCCTACTAGTGAATCTAATGTAACACACACCCATACAATGCGCACCACCCCGTGATGTTTTTCTCACTCCTACTAGTGAATGTAATGTAACACACACCCATACAATGCGCACCACCCCGTGATGTTTTTCTCACTCCTACTAGTGAATGTAATGTAACGCACACCCATACAATGCGCACCACCCCGTGATGTTTTTCTCACTCCTACTAGTGAATGTAATGTAACACACACCCATACCATGCGCACCACCCCGTGATGTTTTTCTCACTCCTACTAGTGAATGTAATGTAACACACACCCATACAATGCGCACCACCCCGTGATGTTTTTCTCACTCCTACGTGTGAATGTAATGTAACACACACCCATACAATGCGCACCACTCCGTGATGTTTTTCTCACTCCTACTAGTGAATCTAATGTAACACACACCCATACAATACGCACCACCCCGTGATGTTTTTCTCACTCGTACTAGTGAATGTAATGTAACACACACCCATACAATGCGCAGCACCCCGTGATGTTTTTCTCACTCCTACTAGTGAATGTAATGTAACACACACCCATACAATGCGCACCACCCCGTGATGTTTTTCTCACTCCTACTAGTGAATCTAATGTAACACACCCCCATACAATGCGCACCACCCCGTGATGATTTTCTCACTCCTACTAGTGAATCTAATTTAACAAACACCCATACAATGCGCACCACCCCGTGATGTTTTTCTCATTCCTACTAGTGAATGTAATGTAACACACACCCATACAATGCGCACCAAACCGTGATGTTTTTCTCACTCCTACTAGTGAATCTAATGTAACACTCACCCATACAATGCGCACCACCCCCTGATGTTTTTCTCACTCCTACTAGTGAATGTAATGTAACACACACCCATACCATGCGCACCACCCCGTGATGTTTTTCTCACTCCTACTAGTGAATGTAATGTAACACACACCCATACAATACGCACCACCCCGTGATGATTTTCTCACTCCTACTAGTGAATCTAATGTAACAAACACCCATACAATGCGCACCACCCCGTGATGTTTTTCTCACTCCTACTAGTGAATGTAATGTAACACACACCCATACAATGCGCACCACCCCGTGATGTTTTTCACACGCCTACTAGTGAATGTAATGTAACACACACCCATACAATGCGCACCACCCCGTGATGTTTTTCTCACTCCTACTATTGAATGTAATGTAACACACACCCATACAATGCGCACCACCCCGTGATGTGTTTCTCACTCCTACTAGTGATTGTAATGTAACACACACCCATACAATGCGCACCACCCCGTGATGATTTTCTCACTCCTACTAGTGAGTGTAATGTAACACACACCCATACAATGCGCACCACCCCGTGATGATTTTCTCACTCCTACTAGTGAATGTAATGTAACACACACCCATACAATGCGCACCACCCCGTGATGTTTTTCTCACTCCTACGAGTGAATGTAATGTAACACACACCCATACAATGCGCACCACCCCGTGATGTTTTTCTCACTCCTACTAGTGAATCTAATGTAACACACACCCACACAATGCGCACCACCCCGTGATGTTTTTCTCACTGCTACTAGTGAATGTAATGTAACACACCCATACAATGCGCACCACCCCGTGATGTTTTTCTCACTGCTACTAGTGAATGTAATGTAACACACACCCATACAATGCGCACCACCTCGTGATGTTTTTCTCACTCCTACTAGTGAATGTAATGTAACACACACCCATACAATGCGCACCACCCCGTGATGTTTTTCTCACTCCTACTAGTGAATGTAATGTAACACACACCCATACAATGCGCACAGCCCCGTGATGTTTTTCTCACTCCTACTAGAGAATCTAATGTAACACACACCCATACAATGCGCACCACCCCGTGATGTTTTTCTCACTCCTACTAGTGAATGTAATGTAACACACACCCATACAATGCGCACCACCCCGTGATGTTTTTCTCACTCCTACTAGTGAATGTAGTGTAACACACACCCATACAATGCGCATCAACCCGTGATGTTTTTCTCACTCCTACGAGTGAATGTAGTGTAACACACACACATACAATGCGCACCACGCCGTGATGTTTTTCTCACTGCTAGTAGTGAATGTAGTGTAACACACACCCATACAATGCGCACCACCCCGTGATGTTTTTCTCACTCCTACTAGTGAATGTAATGTAACACACACCCATACAATGCGCACCACCCCGTGATGTTTTTCTCACTCCTACTAGTGAATGTAATGTAACACACACCCAGACAATGCGCACCACCCCGTGATGTTTTTCTCACTCCTACTAGTGAATGTAATGTAACACACACCCATACAATGCGTACCACCCCGTGGTGTTTTTCTCACTCCTACTAGTGAATGTAATGTAACACCCACCCATACAATGCGCACCACCCCGTGATGATTTTCTCACTCCTACTAGTGAATCTAATGTAACAAACACCCATACAATGCGCACCACCCCGTGATGATTTTCTCACTCCTTCTAGTGAATGTAATGTAACACACACTCATACAATGCGCACCACCCCGCGATGTTCTTCTCACTCCTACTAGTGAATCTAATGTAACACACACCGATACAATGCGCACCACCCCGTGATGTTCTTCTCACTCCTACTAGTGAATCTAATGTAACACACACACATACAATGCGCACCACCACGTGATGTTTTTCTCACTCCTACTAGTGAATCTAATGTAACACACACCCATACAATGCGCACCACCCCGTGATGTTTTTCTCACTCCTACTAGTGAATGTAATGTAACACACACCCATACAATGCGCATGACCCCGTGATGTTTTTCTCACTCCTACTAGTGAATCTAATGTAACACACACCCATACAATGCGCACCACCCCGTGATGTTTTTCTCACTCCTACTAGTGAATGTAATGTAACACACACCCATACAATGCGCACCACCCCGTGATGTTTTTCTCACTCCTACTAGTGAATGTAATGTAACGCACACCCATACAATGCGCACCACCCCGTGATGTTTTTCTCACTCCTACTAGTGAATCTAATGTAACGCACACCCATACAATGCGCACCACCCCGTGATGTTTTTCTCACTCCTACTAGTGAATGTAATGTAACGCACACCCATACAATGCGCACCACCCCGTGATGTTTTTCTCACTGCTACTAGTGAATGTAATGTAACGCACACCCATACAATGCGCACCACCCCGTGATGTTTTTCTCACTCCTACTAGTGAATGTAATGTAATGCACACCCATACAATGCGCACCACGCCGTGATGTTTCTCTCACTCCTACTAGTGAATCTAATGTAACACACACCCATACAATGCGCACCACCCCGTGATGTTTCTCTCACTCCTACTAGTGAATCTAATGTAACACACACCCATACAATGCGCACCACCCCGTGATGATTCTCTCACTCCAACTAGCGAATGTAATGTAACACACACCCATACAATGCGCACCACCCCGTGATGTTTTTCTCACTCCTACTAGTGAATGTAATGTAACACACACCCATACAATGCGCACCACCCCGTGATGTTTTTCTCACTCCTACTAGTGAATGTAATGTAACACACACCCATACAATGCGCACCACCCCGTGATGTTTTTCTCACTCCTACTAGTGAATGTAATGTAACACACACCCATACAATGCGCACCACCCCGTGATGTTTTTCTCACTCCTACTAGTGAATGTAGTGTAACACACACCCATACAATGCGCATCAACCCGTGATGTTTTTCTCACTCCTACGAGTGAATGTAGTGTAACACACACACATACAATGCGCACCACGCCGTGATGTTTTTCTCACTGCTAGTAGTGAATGTAGTGTAACACACACCCATACAATGCGCACCACCCCGTGATGTTTTTCTCACTCCTACTAGTGAATGTAATGTAACACACACCCATACAATGCGCACCACCCCGTGATGTTTTTCTCACTCCTACTAGTGAATGTAATGTAACACACACCCATACAATGCGCACCACCCCGTGATGTTTTTCTCACTCCTACTAGTGAATGTAGTGTAACACACACCCATACAATGCGCACCACCCCTGATGTTTTTCTCACTGCTAGTAGTGAATGTAGTGTAACACACACCCATACAATGCGCACCACCCCGTGATGTTTTTCTCACTCCTACTAGTGAATGTATTGTAACACACACCCATACAATGCGCACCACCCCGTGATGATTTTCTCACTCCTACTAGTGAATGTAATGTAACACACACCCATACAATGCGCACCACCACGTGATGATTTTCTCACTCCTACTAGTGAATCTAATGTAACAATCACCCATACAATGCGCACCACCCCGTGATGATTTTCTCACTCCTACTAGTGAATGTAATGTAACACACACTCATACAATGCGCACCACCCCATGATGTTCTTCTCACTCCTACTTGTGAATCTAATGTAACACACACCCATACAATGCGCACCACCCCGTGATGTTCTTCTCACTCCTACTAGTGAATCTAATGTAACACACACCCATACAATGCGCACCACCCCGTGATGTTCTTTTCACTCCTACTAGTGAATCTAATGTAACACACACCCATACAATGCGCACCACCCCGTGATGTTTTTCTCACTCCTACTACTGAATGTAATGTAACACACACCCATACAATGCGCACCACCCCGTGATGTTTTTCTCACTCCTACTAGTGAATGTAATGTAACACACACCCATAGAATGCGCACCACCCCGTGATGTTTTTCTCACTCCTACTAGTGAATGTAATGTAACACACACCCATACAATGCGCACCACCCCGTGATGTTTTTCTCACTCCTACTAGTGAATGTAATGTAACGCACACCCATACAATGCGCACCACCCCGTGATGTTTTTCTCACTCCTACTAGTGAATCTAATGTAACGCACACCCATACAATGCGCACCACCCCGTGATGTTATTCTCACTCCTACTAGTGAATGTAATGTAACGCACACCCATACAATGCGCACCACCCCGTGATGTTTTTCTCACTGCTACTAGTGAATGTAATGTAACGCACACCCATACAATGCGCACCACCCCGTGATGTTTTTCTCACTCCTACTAGTGAATGTAATGTAACGTACACCCATACAATGCGCACCACGCCGTGATGTTTCTCTCACTCCTACTAGTGAATCTAATGTAACACACACCCATACAATGCGCACCACCCCGTGATGTTTCTCTCACTCCTACTAGTGAATCTAATGTAACACACACCCATACAATGCGCACCACCCCGTGATGATTCTCTCACTCCTACTAGTGAATGTAATGTAACACACACCCATACAATGCGCACCACCCCGTGATGTTTTTCTCACTCCTACTAGTGAATGTAATGTAACACACACCCATACAATGCGCACCACCCCGTGATGATTCTCTCACTCCTACTAGTGAATGTAATGTAACACACACCCATACAATGCGCACCACCCCGTGATGTTTTTCTCACTCCTACTAGTGAATGTAATGTAACACACACCCATACAATGCGCACCACCCCGTGATGTTTTTCTCACTCCTACGAGTGAATGTAATGTAACACACACCCATACAATGCGCACCACCCCGTGATGTTTTTCTCACTCCTACTAGTGAATCTAATGTAACACACACCCACACAATGCGCACCACCCCGTGATGTTTTTCTCACTGCTACTAGTGAATGTAATGTAACACACCCATACAATGCGCACCACCCCGTGATGTTTTTCTCACTGCTACTAGTGAATGTAATGTAACACACACCCATACAATGCGCACCACCTCGTGATGTTTTTCTCACTCCTACTAGTGAATGTAATGTAACACACACCCATACAATGCGCACCACCCCGTGATGTTTTTCTCACTCCTACTAGTGAATGTAATGTAACACACACCCATACAATGCGCACAGCCCCGTGATGTTTTTCTCACTCCTACTAGAGAATCTAATGTAACACACACCCATACAATGCGCACCACCCTGTGATGTTTTTCTCACTCCTACTAGTGAATGTAATGTAACACACACCCATAGAATGCGCACCACCCCGTGATGTTTTTCTCACTCCTACTAGTGAATCTAATGTAACACACACCCATACAATGCGCACCACCCCGTGATGTTTTTCTCACTCCTACTAGTGAATGTAATGTAACACACACCCAGACAATGCGCACCACCTCGTGATGTTTTTCTCACTCCTACTAGTGAATGTAATGTAACACACACCCATACAATGCGTACCACCCCGTGGTGTTTTTCTCACTCCTACTAGTGAATGTAATGTAACACACACCCATACAATGCGCACCACCCCGTGATGATTTTCTCACTCCTACTAGTGAATCTAATGTAACAAACACCCATACAATGCGCACCACCCCGTGATGATTTTCTCACTCCTACTAGTGAATGTAATGTAACACACACTCATACAATGCGCACCACCCCGCGATGTTCTTCTTACTCCTACTAGTGAATCTAATGTAACACACACCGATACAATGCGCACCACCCCGTGATGTTCTTCTCACTCCTACTAGTGAATCTAATGTAACACACACCCATACAATGCGCACCACCCCGTGATGTTTTTCTCACTCCTACTAGTGAATCTAATGTAACACACACCCATACAATGCGCACCACCCCGTGATGTTTTTCTCACTCCTACTAGTGAATGTAATGTAACACACACCCATACAATGCGCATGACCCCGTGATGTTTTTCTCACTCCTACTAGTGAATCTAATGTAACACACACCCATACAATGCGCACCACCCCGTGATGTTTTTCTCACTCCTACTAGTGAATGTAATGTAACACACACCCATACAATGCGCACCACCCCGTGATGTTTTTCTCACTCCTACTAGTGAATGTAATGTAACGCACACCCATACAATGCGCACCACCCCGTGATGTTTTTCTCACTCCTACTAGTGAATCTAATGTAACGCACACCCATACAATGCGCACCACCCCGTGATGTTTTTCTCACTCCTACTAGTGAATGTAATGTAACGCACACCCATACAATGCGCACCACCCCGTGATGTTTTTCTCACTGCTACTAGTGAATGTAATGTAACGCACACCCATACAATGCGCACCACCCCGTGATGTTTTTCTCACTCCTACTAGTGAATGTAATGTAACGCACACCCATACAATGCGCACCACGCCGTGATGTTTCTCTCACTCCTACTAGTGAATCTAATGTAACACACACCCATACAATGCGCACCACCCCGTGATGTTTCTCTCACTCCTACTAGTGAATCTAATGTAACACACACCCATACAATGCGCACCACCCCGTGATGATTCTCTCACTCCAACTAGCGAATGTAATGTAACACACACCCATACAATGCGCACCACCCCGTGATGTTTTTCTCACTCCTACTAGTGAATGTAATGTAACACACACCCATACAATGCGCACCACCCCGTGATGTTTTTCTCACTCCTACTAGTGAATGTAATGTAACACACACCCATACAATGCGCACCACCCCGTGATGTTTTTCTCACTCCTACTAGTGAATGTAATGTAACACACACCCATACAATGCGCACCACCCCGTGATGTTTTTCTCACTCCTACTAGTGAATGTAGTGTAACACACACCCATACAATGCGCATCAACCCGTGATGTTTTTCTCACTCCTACTAGTGAATGTAGTGTAACACACACACATACAATGCGCACCACGCCGTGATGTTTTTCTCACTGCTAGTAGTGAATGTAGTGTAACACACACCCATACAATGCGCACCACCCCGTGATGTTTTTCTCACTCCTACTAGTGAATGTAATGTAACACACACCCATACAATGCGCACCACCCCGTGATGTTTTTCTCACTCCTACTAGTGAATGTAATGTAACACACACCCATACAATGCGCACCACCCCGTGATGTTTTTCTCACTCCTACTAGTGAATGTAGTGTAACACACACCCATAAAATGCGCACCACCCCTGATGTTTTTCTCACTGCTAGTAGTGAATGTAGTGTAACACACACCAATACAATGCGCACCACCCCGTGATGTTTTTCTCACTCCTACTAGTGAATGTATTGTAACACACACCCATACAATGCGCACCACCCCGTGATGATTTTCTCACTCCTACTAGTGAATGTAATGTAACACACACCCATACAATGCGCACCACCCCGTGATGATTTTCTCACTCCTACTAGTGAATCTAATGTAACAATCACCCATACAATGCGCACCACCCCGTGATGATTTTCTCACTCCTACTAGTGAATGTAATGTAACACACACTCATACAATGCGCACCACCCCGTGATGTTCTTCTCACTCCTACTAGTGAATCTAATGTAACACACACCCATACAATGCGCACCACCCCGTGATGTTCTTCTCACTCCTACTAGTGAATCTAATGTAACACACACCCATACAATGCGCACCACCCCGTGATGTTCTTTTCACTCCTACTAGTGAATCTAATGTAACACACACCCATACAATGCGCACCACCCCGTGATGTTTTTCTCACTCCTACTAGTGAATGTAATGTAACACACACCCATACAATGCGCACCACCCCGTGATGTTTTTCTCACTCCTACTAGTGAATGTAATGTAACACACACCCATACAATGCGCACCACCCCGTGATGTTTTTCTCACTCCTACTAGTGAATGTAATGTAACACACACCCATACAATGCGCACCACCCCGTGATGTTTTTCTCACTCCTACTAGTGAATCTAATGTAACGCACACCCATACAATGCGCACCACCCCGTGACGTTTTTCTCACTCCTACTAGTGAATGTAATGTAACGCACACCCATACAATGCGCACCACCCCGTGATGTTTTTCTCACTGCTACTAGTGAATGTAATGTAACGCACACCCATACAATGCGCACCACCCCGTGATGTTTTTCTCACTCCTACTAGTGAATGTAATGTAACGTACACCCATACAATGCGCACCACGCCGTGATGTTTCTCTCACTCCTACTAGTGAATCTAATGTAACACACACCCATACAATGCGCACCACCCCGTGATGATTCTCTCACTCCTACTAGTGAATGTAATGTAACACACACCCATACAATGCGCACCACCCCGTGATGTTTTTCTCACTCCTACTAGTGAATGTAATGTAACACACACCCATACAATGCGCACCACCCCGTGATGTTTTTCTCACTCCTACTAGTGAATGTAATGTAACACAAACCCATACAATGCGCACCACCCCGTGATGTTTTTCTCACTCCTACTAGTGAATGTAATGTAACACACACCCATACAATGCGCACCACCCCGTGATGTTTTTCTCACTCCTACTAGTGAATGTAATGTAACACACACCCATACAATGCGCACCACCCCGTGATGATTCTCTCACTCCTACTAGTGAATGTAATGTAACACACACCCATACAATGCGCACCACCCCGTGATGTTTTTCTCACTCCTACTAGTGAATGTAATGTAACACACACCCATACAATGCGCACCACCCCGTGATGATTCTCTCACTCCTACTAGTGAATGTAATGTAACACACACCCATACAATGCGCACCACCCCGTGATGTTTTTCTCACTCCTACTAGTGAATGTAATGTAACACACACCCATACAATGCGCACCACCCCGTGATGTTTTTCTCACTCCTACGAGTGAATGTAATGTAACACACACCCATACAATGCGCACCACCCCGTGATGTTTTTCTCACTCCTACTAGTGAATCTAATGTAACACACACCCACACAATGCGCACCACCCCGTGATGTTTTTCTCACTGCTACTAGTGAATGTAATGTAACACACCCATACAATGCGCACCACCCCGTGATGTTTTTCTCACTGCTACTAGTGAATGTAATGTAACACACACCCATACAATGCGCACCACCTCGTGATGTTTTTCTCACTCCTACTAGTGAATGTAATGTAACACACACCCATACAATGCGCACCACCCCGTGATGTTTTTCTCACTCCTACTAGTGAATGTAATGTAACACACACCCATACAATGCGCACAGCCCCGTGATGTTTTTCTCACTCCTACTAGAGAATCTAATGTAACACACACCCATACAATGCGCACCACCCTGTGATGTTTTTCTCACTCCTACTAGTGAATGTAATGTAACACACACCCATAGAATGCGCACCACCCCGTGATGTTTTTCTCACTCCTACTAGTGAATCTAATGTAACACACACCCATACAATGCGCACCACCCCGTGATGTTTTTCTCACTCCTACTAGTGAATGTAATGTAACACACACCCAGACAATGCGCACCACCTCGTGATGTTTTTCTCACTCCTACTAGTGAATGTAATGTAACACACACCCATACAATGCGTACCACCCCGTGGTGTTTTTCTCACTCCTACTAGTGAATGTAATGTAACACACACCCATACAATGCGCACCACCCCGTGATGATTTTCTCACTCCTACTAGTGAATGTAATGTAACGCACACCCATACAATGCGCACCACCCCGTGATGATTTTCTCACTCCTACTAGTGAATGTAATGTAACACACACTCATACAATGCGCACCACCCCGCGATGTTCTTCTCACTCCTACTAGTGAATCTAATGTAACACACACCGATACAATGCGCACCACCCCGTGATGTTCTTCTCACTCCTACTAGTGAATCTAATGTAACACACACCCATACAATGCGCACCACCCCGTGATGTTTTTCTCACTCCTACTAGTGAATCTAATGTAACACACACCCATACAATGCGCAACACCCCGTGATGTTTTTCTCACTCCTACTAGTGAATGTAATGTAACACACACCCATACAATGCGCATGACCCCGTGATGTTTTTCTCACTCCTACTAGTGAATCTAATGTAACACACACCCATACAATGCGCACCACCCCGTGATGTTTTTCTCACTCCTACTAGTGAATGTAATGTAACACACACCCATACAATGCGCACCACCCCGTGATGTTTTTCTCACTCCTACTAGTGAATGTAATGTAACGCACACCCATACAATGCGCACCACCCCGTGATGTTTTTCTCACTCCTACTAGTGAATCTAATGTAACGCACACCCATACAATGCGCACCACCCCGTGATGTTTTTCTCACTCCTACTAGTGAATGTAATGTAACGCACACCCATACAATGCGCACCACCCCGTGATGTTTTTCTCACTGCTACTAGTGAATGTAATGTAACGCACACCCATACAATGCGCACCACCCCGTGATGTTTTTCTCACTCCTACTAGTGAATGTAATGTAACGCACACCCATACAATGCGCACCACGCCGTGATGTTTCTCTCACTCCTACTAGTGAATCTAATGTAACACACACCCATACAATGCGCACCACCCCGTGATGTTTCTCTCACTCCTACTAGTGAATCTAATGTAACACACACCCATACAATGCGCACCACCCCGTGATGATTCTCTCACTCCAACTAGCGAATGTAATGTAACACACACCCATACAATGCGCACCACCCCGTGATGTTTTTCTCACTCCTACTAGTGAATGTAATGTAACACACACCCATACAATGCGCACCACCCCGTGATGTTTTTCTCACTCCTACTAGTGAATGTAATGTAACACACACCCATACAATGCGCACCACCCCGTGATGTTTTTCTCACTCCTACTAGTGAATGTAATGTAACACACACCCATACAATGCGCACCACCCCGTGATGTTTTTCTCACTCCTACTAGTGAATGTAGTGTAACACACACCCATACAATGCGCATCAACCCGTGATGTTTTTCTCACTCCTACTAGTGAATGTAGTGTAACACACACACATACAATGCGCACCACGCCGTGATGTTTTTCTCACTGCTAGTAGTGAATGTAGTGTAACACACACCCATACAATGCGCACCACCCCGTGATGTTTTTCTCACTCCTACTAGTGAATGTAATGTAACACACACCCATACAATGCGCACCACCCCGTGATGTTTTTCTCACTCCTACTAGTGAATGTAATGTAACACACACCCATACAATGCGCACCACCCCGTGATGTTTTTCTCACTCCTACTAGTGAATGTAGTGTAACACACACCCATACAATGCGCACCACCCCTGATGTTTTTCTCACTGCTAGTAGTGAATGTAGTGTAACACACACCAATACAATGCGCACCACCCCGTGATGTTTTTCTCACTCCTACTAGTGAATGTATTGTAACACACACCCATACAATGCGCACCACCCCGTGATGATTTTCTCACTCCTACTAGTGAATGTAATGTAACACACACCCATACAATGCGCACCACCCCGTGATGATTTTCTCACTCCTACTAGTGAATCTAATGTAACAATCACCCATACAATGCGCACCACCCCGTGATGATTTTCTCACTCCTACTAGTGAATGTAATGTAACACACACTCATACAATGCGCACCACCCCGTGATGTTCTTCTCACTCCTACTAGTGAATCTAATGTAACACACACCCATACAATGCGCACCACCCCGTGATGTTCTTCTCACTCCTACTAGTGAATCTAATGTAACACACACCCATACAATGCGCACCACCCCGTGATGTTCTTTTCACTCCTACTAGTGAATCTAATGTAACACACACCCATACAATGCGCACCACCCCGTGATGTTTTTCTCACTCCTACTAGTGAATGTAATGTAACACACACCCATACAATGCGCACCACCCCGTGATGTTTTTCTCACTCCTACTAGTGAATGTAATGTAACACACACCCATACAATGCGCACCACCCCGTGATGTTTTTCTCACTCCTACTAGTGAATGTAATGTAACACACACCCATACAATGCGCACCACCCCGTGATGTTTTTCTCACTCCTACTAGTGAATCTAATGTAACGCACACCCATACAATGCGCACCACCCCGTGACGTTTTTCTCACTCCTACTAGTGAATGTAATGTAACGCACACCCATACAATGCGCACCACCCCGTGATGTTTTTCTCACTGCTACTAGTGAATGTAATGTAACGCACACCCATACAATGCGCACCACCCCGTGATGTTTTTCTCACTCCTACTAGTGAATGTAATGTAACGTACACCCATACAATGCGCACCACGCCGTGATGTTTCTCTCACTCCTACTAGTGAATCTAATGTAACACACACCCATACAATGCGCACCACCCCGTGATGATTCTCTCACTCCTACTAGTGAATGTAATGTAACACACACCCATACAATGCGCACCACCCCGTGATGTTTTTCTCACTCCTACTAGTGAATGTAATGTAACACACACCCATACAATGCGCACCACCCCGTGATGTTTTTCTCACTCCTACTAGTGAATGTAATGTAACACAAACCCATACAATGCGCACCACCCCGTGATGTTTTTCTCACTCCTACTAGTGAATGTAATGTAACACACACCCATACAATGCGCACCACCCCGTGATGTTTTTCTCACTCCTACTAGTGAATGTAGTGTAACACACACCCATACAATGCGCACCACCCCGTGATGTTTTTCTCACTCCTACTAGTGAATGTAGTGTAACACACACCCATACAATGCGCACCACCACGTGATGTTTTTCTCACTGCTAGTAGTGAATGTAGTGTAACACACACCCATACAATGCGCACCACCCCGTGATGTTTTTCTCACTCCTATTAGTGAATGTAATGTAACACACACCCATACAATGCGCACCACCCCGTGATGTTTTTCTCACTCCTACTAGTGAATGCAATGTAACACACACCCATACAATGCGCACCACCCCGTGATGTTTTTCTCACTCCTACTAGTGAATGTAGTGTAACACACACCCATACAATGCGCACCACCCCGTGATGTTTTTCTCACTGCTAGTAGTGAATGTAGTGTAACACACACCCATACAATGCGCACCACCCCGTGATGTTTTTCTCACTCCTACTAGTGAATGTATTGTAACACACACCCACACAATGCGCACCACCCCGTGATGATTTTCTCACTCCTACTAGTGAATGTAATGTAACACACACCCATACAATGCGCACCACCCCGTGATGTTTTTCTCACTCCTACTAGTGAATGTAATGTAACACACACCCATACAATGCGCACCACCCCGTGATGTTTTTCTCACTCCTACTAGTGAATGTAATGTAACACACACCCATACAATGCGCACCACCCCGTGATGTTTTTCTCACTCCTACTAGTGAATGTAATGTAACACACCCCCATACAATGCGCACCACCCCGTGATGATTTTCTCACTCCTACTAGTGAATCTAATGTAACAAACACCCATACAATGCGCACCACCCGGTGATGTTTTTCTCACTCCTACTAGTGTATGTAATGTAACACACACCCATACAATGCGCAACAACCCGTGATGTTTTTCTCACTCCTACTAGTGAATCTAATGTAACACACACCCATACAGTGCGCACCACCCCGTGATGTTTTTCTCACTCCTACTAGTGAATATAATGTAACACACACCCATACAATGCGCACCACCCCGTGATGATTTTCTCACTCCTACTAGTGAATCTAATGTAACACACACCCATACAGTGCGCACCACCCCGTGATGTTTTTCTCACTCCTTCTAGTGAATGTAATGTAACACACACCCATACAGTGCGCACCACCCCGTGATGTTTTTCTCACTCCTACTAGTGTATGTAATGTAACACACACCCATACAATGCGCACCACCCCGTGATGATTTTCTCACTCCTACTAGTGAATCTAATGTAACAAACACCCATACAATGCGCACCACCCCGTGATGTTTTTCTCACTCCTACTAGTGAATCTAATGTAACACACACCCACACAATGCGCACCACCCCGTGATGTTTTTCTCACTGCTACTAGTGAATGTAATGTAACACACCCATGCAATGCGCACCACCCCGTGATGTTTTTCTCACTCCTACTAGTGAATGCAATGTAACACACACCCATACAATGCGCACCACCCCGTGATGTTTTTCTCACTCCTACTAGTGAATGTAGTGTAACACACACCCATACAATGCGCATCAACCCGTGATGTTTTTCTCACTCCTACTAGTGAATGTAGTGTAACACACACACATACAATGCGCACCACGCCGTGATGTTTTTCTCACTGCTAGTAGTGAATGTAGTGTAACACACACCCATACAATGCGCACCACCCCGTGATGTTTTTCTCACTCCTACTAGTGAATGTAATGTAACACACACCCATACAATGCGCACCACCCCGTGATGTTTTTCTCACTCCTACTAGTGAATGTAATGTAACACACACCCATACAATGCGCACCACCCCGTGATGTTTTTCTCACTCCTACTAGTGAATGTAGTGTAACACACACCCATACAATGCGCACCACCCCTGATGTTTTTCTCACTGCTAGTAGTGAATGTAGTGTAACACACACCCATACAATGCGCACCACCCCGTGATGTTTTTCTCACTCCTACTAGTGAATGTATTGTAACACACACCCATACAATGCGCACCACCCCGTGATGATTTTCTCACTCCTACTAGTGAATGTAATGTAACACACACCCATACAATGCGCACCACCCCGTGATGATTTTCTCACTCCTACTAGTGAATCTAATGTAACAATCACCCATACAATGCGCACCACCCCTTGATGATTTTCTCACTCCTACTAGTGAATGTAATGTAACACACACTCATACAATGCGCACCACCCCGTGATGTTCTTCTCACTCCTACTAGTGAATCTAATGTAACACACACCCATACAATGCGCACCACCCCGTGATGTTCTTTTCACTCCTACTAGTGAATCTAATGTAACACACACCCATACAATGCGCACCACCCCGTGATGTTTTTCTCACTCCTACTAGTGAATGTAATGTAACACACACCCATACAATGCGCACCACCCCGTGATGTTTTTCTCACTCCTACTAGTGAATGTAATGTAACACACACCCATACAATGCGCACCACCCCGTGATGTTTTTCTCACTCCTACTAGTGAATGTAATGTAACACACACCCATACAATGCGCACCACCCCGTGATGTTTTTCTCACTCCTACTAGTGAATCTAATGTAACGCACACCCATACAATGCGCACCACCCCGTGATGTTTTTCTCACTCCTACTAGTGAATGTAATGTAACGCACACCCATACAATGCGCACCACCCCGTGATGTTTTTCTCACTGCTACTAGTGAATGTAATGTAACGCACACCCATACAATGCGCACCACCCCGTGATGTTTTTCTCACTCCTACTAGTGAATGTAATGTAACGCACACCCATACAATGCGCACCACGCCGTGATGTTTCTCTCACTCCTACTAGTGAATCTAATGTAACACACACCCATACAATGCGCACCACCCCGTGATGTTTCTCTCACTCCTACTAGTGAATCTAATGTAACACACACCCATACAATGCGCACCACCCCGTGATGATTCTCTCACTCCAACTAGCGAATGTAATGTAACACACACCCATACAATGCGCACCACCCCGTGATGTTTTTCTCACTCCTACTAGTGAATGTAATGTAACACACACCCATACAATGCGCACCACCCCGTGATGTTTTTCTCACTCCTACTAGTGAATGTAATGTAACACACACCCATACAATGCGCACCACCCCGTGATGTTTTTCTCACTCCTACTAGTGAATGTAATGTAACACACACCCATACAATGCGCACCACCCCGTGATGTTTTTCTCACTCCTACTAGTGAATGTAGTGTAACACACACCCATACAATGCGCATCAACCCGTGATGTTTTTCTCACTCCTACTAGTGAATGTAGTGTAACACACACACATACAATGCGCACCACGCCGTGATGTTTTTCTCACTGCTAGTAGTGAATGTAGTGTAACACACACCCATACAATGCGCACCACCCCGTGATGTTTTTCTCACTCCTACTAGTGAATGTAATGTAACACACACCCATACAATGCGCACCACCCCGTGATGTTTTTCTCACTCCTACTAGTGAATGTAATGTAACACACACCCATACAATGCGCACCACCCCGTGATGTTTTTCTCACTCCTACTAGTGAATGTAGTGTAACACACACCCATACAATGCGCACCACCCCTGATGTTTTTCTCACTGCTAGTAGTGAATGTAGTGTAACACACACCAATACAATGCGCACCACCCCGTGATGTTTTTCTCACTCCTACTAGTGAATGTATTGTAACACACACCCATACAATGCGCACCACCCCGTGATGATTTTCTCACTCCTACTAGTGAATGTAATGTAACACACACGCATACAATGCGCACCACCCCGTGATGATTTTCTCACTCCTACTAGTGAATCTAATGTAACAATCACCCATACAATGCGCACCACCCCGTGATGATTTTCTCACTCCTACTAGTGAATGTAATGTAACACACACTCATACAATGCGCACCACCCCGTGATGTTCTTCTCACTCCTACTAGTGAATCTAATGTAACACACACCCATACAATGCGCACCACCCCGTGATGTTCTTCTCACTCCTACTAGTGAATCTAATGTAACACACACCCATACAATGCGCACCACCCCGTGATGTTCTTTTCACTCCTACTAGTGAATCTAATGTAACACACACCCATACAATGCGCACCACCCCGTGATGTTTTTCTCACTCCTACTAGTGAATGTAATGTAACACACACCCATACAATGCGCACCACCCCGTGATGTTTTTCTCACTCCTACTAGTGAATGTAATGTAACACACACCCATACAATGCGCACCACCCCGTGATGTTTTTCTCACTCCTACTAGTGAATGTAATGTAACACACACCCATACAATGCGCACCACCCCGTGATGTTTTTCTCACTCCTACTAGTGAATGTAATGTAACACACACCCATACAATGCGCACCACCCCGTGACGTTTTTCTCACTCCTACTAGTGAATGTAATGTAACGCACACCCATACAATGCGCACCACCCCGTGATGTTTTTCTCACTGCTACTAGTGAATGTAATGTAACGCACACCCATACAATGCGCACCACCCCGTGATGTTTTTCTCACTCCTACTAGTGAATGTAATGTAACGTACACCCATACAATGCGCACCACGCCGTGATGTTTCTCTCACTCCTACTAGTGAATCTAATGTAACACACACCCATACAATGCGCACCACCCCGTGATGATTCTCTCACTCCTACTAGTGAATGTAATGTAACACACACCCATACAATGCGCACCACCCCGTGATGTTTTTCTCACTCCTACTAGTGAATGTAATGTAACACACACCCATACAATGCGCACCACCCCGTGATGTTTTTCTCACTCCTACTAGTGAATGTAATGTAACACAAACCCATACAATGCGCACCACCCCGTGATGTTTTTCTCACTCCTACTAGTGAATGTAATGTAACACACACCCATACAATGCGCACCACCCCGTGATGTTTTTCTCACTCCTACTAGTGAATGTAGTGTAACACACACCCATACAATGCGCACCACCCCGTGATGTTTTTCTCACTCCTACTAGTGAATGTAGTGTAACACACACCCATACAATGCGCACCACCACGTGATGTTTTTCTCACTGCTAGTAGTGAATGTAGTGTAACACACACCCATACAATGCGCACCACCCCGTGATGTTTTTCTCACTCCTATTAGTGAATGTAATGTAACACACACCCATACAATGCGCACCACCCCGTGATGTTTTTCTCACTCCTACTAGTGAATGCAATGTAACACACACCCATACAATGCGCACCACCCCGTGATGTTTTTCTCACTCCTACTAGTGAATGTAGTGTAACACACACCCATACAATGCGCACCACCCCGTGATGTTTTTCTCACTGCTAGTAGTGAATGTAGTGTAACACACACCCATACAATGCGCACCACCCCGTGATGTTTTTCTCACTCCTACTAGTGAATGTATTGTAACACACACCCACACAATGCGCACCACCCCGTGATGATTTTCTCACTCCTACTAGTGAATGTAATGTAACACACACCCATACAATGCGCACCACCCCGTGATGTTTTTCTCACTCCTACTAGTGAATGTAATGTAACACACACCCATACAATGCGCACCACCCCGTGATGTTTTTCTCACTCCTACTAGTGAATGTAATGTAACACACACCCATACAATGCGCACCACCCCGTGATGTTTTTCTCACTCCTAGTAGTGAATGTAATGTAACACACCCCCATACAATGCGCACCACCCCGTGATGATTTTCTCACTCCTACTAGTGAATCTAATGTAACAAACACCCATACAATGCGCACCACCCGGTGATGTTTTTCTCACTCCTACTAGTGTATGTAATGTAACACACACCCATACAATGCGCAACAACCCGTGATGTTTTTCTCACTCCTACTAGTGAATCTAATGTAACACACACCCATACAGTGCGCACCACCCCGTGATGTTTTTCTCACTCCTACTAGTGAATATAATGTAACACACACCCATACAATGCGCACCACCCCGTGATGATTTTCTCACTCCTACTAGTGAATCTAATGTAACACACACCCATACAGTGCGCACCACCCCGTGATGTTTTTCTCACTCCTTCTAGTGAATGTAATGTAACACACACCCATACAGTGCGCACCACCCCGTGATGTTTTTCTCACTCCTACTAGTGTATGTAATGTAACACACACCCATACAATGCGCACCACCCCGTGATGATTTTCTCACTCCTACTAGTGAATCTAATGTAACAAACACCCATACAATGCTCACCACCCCGTGATGTTTTTCTCACTCCTACTAGTGAATCTAATGTAACACACACCCACACAATGCGCACCACCCCGTGATGTTTTTCTCACTGCTACTAGTGAATGTAATGTAACACACCCATGCAATGCGCACCACCCCGTGATGTTTTTCTCACTCCTACTAGTGAATGCAATGTAACACACACCCATACAATGCGCACCACCCCGTGATGTTTTTCTCACTCCTACTAGTGAATGTAGTGTAACACACACCCATACAATGCGCATCAACCCGTGATGTTTTTCTCACTCCTACTAGTGAATGTAGTGTAACACACACACATACAATGCGCACCACGCCGTGATGTTTTTCTCACTGCTAGTAGTGAATGTAGTGTAACACACACCCATACAATGCGCACCACCCCGTGATGTTTTTCTCACTCCTACTAGTGAATGTAATGTAACACACACCCATACAATGCGCACCACCCCGTGATGTTTTTCTCACTCCTACTAGTGAATGTAATGTAACACACACCCATACAATGCGCACCACCCCGTGATGTTTTTCTCACTCCTACTAGTGAATGTAGTGTAACACACACCCATACAATGCGCACCACCCCTGATGTTTTTCTCACTGCTAGTAGTGAATGTAGTGTAACACACACCCATACAATGCGCACCACCCCGTGATGTTTTTCTCACTCCTACTAGTGAATGTATTGTAACACACACCCATACAATGCGCACCACCCCGTGATGATTTTCTCACTCCTACTAGTGAATGTAATGTAACACACACCCATACAATGCGCACCACCCCGTGATGATTTTCTCACTCCTACTAGTGAATCTAATGTAACAATCACCCATACAATGCGCACCACCCCTTGATGATTTTCTCACTCCTACTAGTGAATGTAATGTAACACACACTCATACAATGCGCACCACCCCGTGATGTTCTTCTCACTCCTACTAGTGAATCTAATGTAACACACACCCATACAATGCGCACCACCCCGTGATGTTCTTTTCACTCCTACTAGTGAATCTAATGTAACACACACCCATACAATGCGCACCACCCCGTGATGTTTTTCTCACTCCTACTAGTGAATGTAATGTAACACACACCCATACAATGCGCACCACCCCGTGATGTTTTTCTCACTCCTACTAGTGAATGTAATGTAACACACACCCATACAATGCGCACCACCCCGTGATGTTTTTCTCACTCCTACTAGTGAATGTAATGTAACACACACCCATACAATGCGCACCACCCCGTGATGTTTTTCTCACTCCTACTAGTGAATGTAATGTAACGCACACCCATACAATGCGCACCACCCCGTGATGTTTTTCTCACTCCTACTAGTGAATGTAATGTAACGCACACCCATACAATGCGCACCACCCCGTGATGTTTTTCTCACTGCTACTAGTGAATGTAATGTAACGCACACCCATACAATGCGCACCACCCCGTGATGTTTTTCTCACTCCTACTAGTGAATGTAATGTAACGTACACCCATACAATGCGCACCACGCCGTGATGTTTCTCTCACTCCTACTAGTGAATCTAATGTAACACACACCCATAAAATGCGCACCACCCCGTGATGTTTCTCTCACTCCTACTAGTGAATCTAATGTAACACACACCCATACAATGCGCACCACCCTGTGATGATTCTCTCACTCCTACTAGTGAATGTAATGTAACACACACCCATACAATGCGCACCACCCCGTGATGTTTTTCTCACTCCTACTAGTGAATGTAATGTAACACACACCCATACAATGCGCACCACCCCGTGATGTTTTTCTCACTCCTACTAGTGAATGTAGTGTAACACACACCCATACAATGCGCACCACCCCGTGATGTTTTTCTCACTCCTACTAGTGAATGTAGTGTAACACACACCCATACAATGCGCACCACCACGTGATGTTTTTCTCACTGCTAGTAGTGAATGTAGTGTAACACACACCCATACAATGCGCACCACCCCGTGATGTTTTTCTCACTCCTACTAGTGAATGTAATGTAACACACACCCATACAATGCGCACCACCCCGTGATGTTTGTCTCACTCCTACTAGTGAATGCAATGTAACACACACCCATACAATGCGCACCACCCCGTGATGATTTTCTCACTCCTACTAGTGAATCTAATGTAACACACACCCATACAGTGCGCACCACCCCGTGATGTTTTTCTCACTCCTTCTAGTGAATGTAATGTAACACACACCCATACAGTGCGCACCACCCCGTGATGTTTTTCTCACTCCTACTAGTGAATGTAATGTAACACACACCCATACAATGCGCACCACCCCGTGATGATTTTCTCACTCCTACTAGTGAATCTAATGTAACAAACACCCATACAATGCGCACCACCCCGTGATGTTTTTCTCACTCCTACTAGTGAATGTAATGTAATACACACCCATACAATGCGCACCACCCCGTGATGTTTTTCTCACTCCTACTAGTGAATGTAATGTAACACACACCCATACAATGCGCACCACCCCGTGATGTTTTTCTCACTCCTACTAGTGAATGTAATGTAACACACACCCATACAATGCGCACCACCCCGTGATGTTTTTCTCACTCCTACTAGTGAGTGTAATGTAACACACACCCATACAATGCGCACCACCCCGTGATGTTTTTCTCACTCCTACTAGTGAGTGTAATGTAACACACACCCATACAATGCGCACCACCCCGTGATGTTTTTCTCACTCCTACTAGTGAATGTAATGTAACACACACCCATACAATGCGCACCACCCTGTGATGTTTTTCTCACTCCTACGAGTGAATGTAATGTAACACACACCCATACAATGCGCACCACCCCGTGATGTTTTTCTCACTCCTACTAGTGAATCTAATGTAACACACACCCACACAATGCGCACCACCCCGTGATGTTTTTCTCACTGCTACTAGTGAATGTAATGTAACACACCCATACAATGCGCACCAACCCGTGATGTTTTTCTCACTCCTACTAGTGAATGTAATGTAACACACACCCATACAATGAGCACCACCCCGTGATGTTTTTCTCACTCCTACTAGTGAATGTAATGTAACACACACCCATACAATGCGCACCACCCCGTGATGTTTTTCTCACTCCTACTAGTGAATGTAATGTAACACACACCCATACAATGCGCACCAACCCGTGATGTTTTTCTCACTCCTACTAGTGAATCTAATGTAACACACACCAATACAATGCGCACCACCCCGTGATGTTTTTCTCACTCCTACTAGTGAATGTAATGTAACACACACCCATACAATGCGCACCACCCCGTGATGATTTTCTCACTCCTACTAGTGAATTTAATGTAACACACACCCATACAATGCGCACCACCCCGTGATGTTTTTCTCACTCCTACTAGTGAATGTAATGTAACACACACCCAGACAATGCGCACCACCCCGTGATGTTTTTCTCACTCCTACTAGTGAATGTAATGTAACACACACCCATACAATGCGTACCACCCTGTGGTGTTTTTCTCACTCCTACTAGTGAATGTAATGTAACACACACCCATACAATGCGCACCACCCCGTGCTGATTTTCTCACTCCTTCTAGTGAATCTAATGTAACAAACACCCATAAAATTCGCACCACCCCGTTATGATTTTCTCACTCCTACTAGTGAATGTAATGTAACACACACCCATACAATGCGCACCACCCCGTGATGTTCTTCTCACTCCTACTAGTGAATCTAATGTAACACACACCCATACAATGCGCACCACCCCGTGATGTTCTTCTCACTCCTACTAGTGAATCTAATGTAACACACACCCATACAATGCGCACCACCCCGTGATGTTCTTGTCACTCCTACTAGTGAATCTAATGTAACACACACCCATACAATGCGCACCACCACGTGATGTTTTTCTCACTCCTACTAGTGAATGTAATGTAACACACACCCATACAATGCGCACCACCCCGTGATGTTTTTCTCACTCCTACTAGTGAATCTAATGTAACACACACCCATACAATGCGCACCACCCCGTGATGTTTTTCTCACTCCTACTAGTGAATCTAATGTAACACACACCCATACAATGCGCACCACCCCGTGATGTTTTTCTCACTCCTACTAGTGAATGTAATGTAACACACACCCATACAATGCGCACCACCCCGTGATGTTTTTCTCACTCCTACTAGTGAATCTATTGTAACGCACACCCATACAATGCGCACCACCCCGTGATGTTTTTCTCACTCCTACTAGTGAATCTAATGTAACGCACACCCATACAATGCGCACCACCCCGTGATGTTTTTCTCACTCCTACTAGTGAATGTAATGTAACGCACACCCATACAATGCGCACCACCCCGTGATGTTTTTCTCACTGCTACTAGTGAATGTAATGTAACGCACACCCATACAATGCGCACCACCCCGTGATGTTTTTCTCACTCCTACTAGTGAATGTAATGTAACGCACACCCATACAATGCGCACCACCCCGTGATGTTTCTCTCACTCCTACTAGTGAATCTAATGTAACACACACCCATACAATGCGCACCACCCCGTGATGTTTCTCTCACTCCTACTAGTGAATCTAATGTAAGACACACCCATACAATGCGCACCACCCCGTGATGATTCTCTCACTCCTACTAGTGAATGTAATGTAACACACACGCATACAATGCGCACCACCCCGTGATGTTTTTCTCACTCCTACTAGTGAATGTAATGTAACACACACCCATACAATGCGCACCACCCCGTGATGTTCTTCTCACTCCTACTAGTGAATCTAATGTAACACACACCCATACAATGCGCACCACCCCGTGATGTTCTTTTCACTCCTACTAGTGAATCTAATGTAACACACACCCATACAATGCGCACCACCCCGTGATGTTTTTCTCACTCCTACTAGTGAATGTAATGTAACACACACCCATACAATGCGCACCACCCCGTGATGTTTTTCTCACTCCTACTAGTGAATGTAATGTAACACACACCCATACAATGCGCACCACCCCGTGATGTTTTTCTCACTCCTACTAGTGAATGTAATGTAACACACACCCATACAATGCGCACCACCCCGTGATGTTTTTCTCACTCCTACTAGTGAATGTAATGTAACGCACACCCATACAATGCGCACCACCCCGTGATGTTTTTCTCACTCCTACTAGTGAATCTAATGTAACGCACACCCATACAATGCGCACCACCCCGTGATGTTTTTCTCACTCCTACTAGTGAATGTAATGTAACGCACACCCATACAATGCGCACCACCCCGTGATGTTTTTCTCACTGCTACTAGTGAATGTAATGTAACGCACACCCATACAATGCGCACCACCCCGTGATGTTTTTCTCACTCCTACTAGTGAATGTAATGTAACGTACACCCATACAATGCGCACCACGCCGTGATGTTTCTCTCACTCCTACTAGTGAATCTAATGTAACACACACCCATACAATGCGCACCACCCCGTGATGTTTCTCTCACTCCTACTAGTGAATCTAATGTAACACACACCCATACAATGCGCACCACCCCGTGATGATTCTCTCACTCCTACTAGTGAATGTAATGTAACACACACCCATACAATGCGCACCACCCCGTGATGTTTTTCTCACTCCTACTAGTGAATGTAATGTAACACACACCCATACAATGCGCACCACCCCGTGATGTTTTTCTCACTCCTACTAGTGAATGTAATGTAACACAAACCCATACAATGCGCACCACCCCGTGATGTTTTTCTCACTCCTACTAGTGAATGTAATGTAACACACACCCATACAATGCGCACCACCCCGTGATGTTTTTCTCACTCCTACTAGTGAATGTAGTGTAACACACACCCATACAATGCGCACCACCCCGTGATGTTTTTCTCACTCCTACTAGTGAATGTAGTGTAACACACACCCATACAATGCGCACCACCACGTGATGTTTTTCTCACTGCTAGTAGTGAATGTAGTGTAACACACACCCATACAATGCGCACCACCCCGTGATGTTTTTCTCACTCCTATTAGTGAATGTAATGTAACACACACCCATACAATGCGCACCACCCCGTGATGTTTTTCTCACTCCTACTAGTGAATGCAATGTAACACACACCCATACAATGCGCACCACCCCGTGATGTTTTTCTCACTCCTACTAGTGAATGTAGTGTAACACACACCCATACAATGCGCACCACCCCGTGATGTTTTTCTCACTGCTAGTAGTGAATGTAGTGTAACACACACCCATACAATGCGCACCACCCCGTGATGTTTTTCTCACTCCTACTAGTGAATGTATTGTAACACACACCCATACAATGCGCACCACCCCGTGATGATTTTCTCACTCCTACTAGTGAATGTAATGTAACACACACCCATACAATGCGCACCACCCCGTGATGTTTTTCTCACTCCTACTAGTGAATGTAATGTAACACACACCCATACAATGCGCACCACCCCTGATGTTTTTCTCACTGCTAGTAGTGAATGTAGTGTAACACACACCCATACAATGCGCACCACCCCGTGATGTTTTTCTCACTCCTACTAGTGAATGTATTGTAACACACACCCATACAATGCGCACCACCCCGTGATGATTTTCTCACTCCTACTAGTGAATGTAATGTAACACACACCCATACAATGCGCACCACCCCGTGATGATTTTCTCACTCCTACTAGTGAATCTAATGTAACAATCACCCATACAATGCGCACCACCCCGTGATGATTTTCTCACTCCTACTAGTGAATGTAATGTAACACACACTCATACAATGCGCACCACCCCGTGATGTTCTTCTCACTCCTACTAGTGAATCTAATGTAACACACACCCATACAATGCGCACCACCCCGTGATGTTCTTTTCACTCCTACTAGTGAATCTAATGTAACACACACCCATACAATGCGCACCACCCCGTGATGTTTTTCTCACTCCTACTAGTGAATGTAATGTAACACACACCCATACAATGCGCACCACCCCGTGATGTTTTTCTCACTCCTACTAGTGAATGTAATGTAACACACACCCATACAATGCGCACCACCCCGTGATGTTTTTCTCACTCCTACTAGTGAATGTAATGTAACACACACCCATACAATGCGCACCACCCCGTGATGTTTTTCTCACTCCTACTAGTGAATGTAATGTAACGCACACCCATACAATGCGCACCACCCCGTGATGTTTTTCTCACTCCTACTAGTGAATGTAATGTAACGCACACCCATACAATGCGCACCACCCCGTGATGTTTTTCTCACTGCTACTAGTGAATGTAATGTAACGTACACCCATACAATGCGCACCACGCCGTGATGTTTCTCTCACTCCTACTAGTGAATCTAATGTAACACACACCCATAAAATGCGCACCACCCCGTGATGTTTCTCTCACTCCTACTAGTGAATCTAATGTAACACACACCCATACAATGCGCACCACCCTGTGATGATTCTCTCACTCCTACTAGTGAATGTAATGTAACACACACCCATACAATGCGCACCACCCCGTGATGTTTTTCTCACTCCTACTAGTGAATGTAATGTAACACACACCCATACAATGCGCACCACCCCGTGATGTTTTTCTCACTCCTACTAGTGAATGTAATGTAACACAAACCCATACAATGCGCACCACCCCGTGATGTTTTTCTCACTCCTACTAGTGAATGTAATGTAACACACACCCATACAATGCGCACCACCCCGTGATGTTTTTCTCACTCCTACTAGTGAATGTAGTGTAACACACACCCATACAATGCGCACCACCCCGTGATGTTTTTCTCACTCCTACTAGTGAATGTAGTGTAACACACACCCATACAATGCGCACCACCACGTGATGTTTTTCTCACTGCTAGTAGTGAATGTAGTGTAACACACACCCATACAATGCGCACCACCCCGTGATGTTTTTCTCACTCCTACTAGTGAATGTAATGTAACACACACCCATACAATGCGCACCACCCCGTGATGTTTTTCTCACTCCTACTAGTGAATGCAATGTAACACACACCCATACAATGCGCACCACCCCGTGATGTTTTTCTCACTCCTACTAGTGAATGTAGTGTAACACACACCCATACAATGCGCACCACCCCGTGATGTTTTTCTCACTGCTAGTAGTGAATGTAGTGTAACACACACCTATACAATGCGCACCACCCCGTGATGTTTTTCTCACTCCTACTAGTGAATGTATTGTAACACACACCCATACAATGCGCACCACCCCGTGATGATTTTCTCACTCCTACTAGTGAATGTAATGTAACACACACCCATACAATGCGCACCACCCCGTGATGTTTTTCTCACTCCTACTAGTGAATGTAATGTAACACACACCCATACAATGCGCACCACCCCGTGATGTTTTTCTCACTCCTACTAGTGAATGTAATGTAACACACACCCATACAATGCGCACCACCCCGTGATGTTTTTCTCACTCCTACTAGTGAATGTAATGTAACACACCCCCATACAATGCGCACCACCCCGTGATGATTTTCTCACTCCTACTAGTGAATCTAATGTAACAAACACCCATACAATGCGCACCACCCGGTGATGTTTTTCTCACTCCTACTAGTGTATGTAATGTAACACACACCCATACAATGCGCAACAACCCGTGATGTTTTTCTCACTCCTACTAGTGAATCTAATGTAACACACACCCATACAGTGCGCACCACCCCGTGATGTTTTTCTCACTCCTACTAGTGAATATAATGTAACACACACCCATACAATGCGCACCACCCCGTGATGATTTTCTCACTCCTACTAGTGAATCTAATGTAACACACACCCATACAGTGCGCACCACCCCGTGATGTTTTTCTCACTCCTTCTAGTGAATGTAATGTAACACACACCCATACAGTGCGCACCACCCCGTGATGTTTTTCTCACTCCTACTAGTGAATGTAATGTAACACACACCCATACAATGCGCACCACCCCGTGATGATTTTCTCACTCCTACTAGTGAATCTAATGTAACAAACACCCATACAATGCGCACCACCCCGTGATGTTTTTCTCACTCCTACTAGTGAATGTAATGTAATACACACCCATACAATGCGCACCACCCCGTGATGTTTTTCTCACTCCTACTAGTGAATGTAATGTAACACACACCCATACAATGCGCACCACCCCGTGATGTTTTTCTCACTCCTACTAGTGAATGTAATGTAACACACACCCATACAATGCGCACCACCCCGTGATGTTTTTCTCACTCCTACTAGTGAGTGTAATGTAACACACACCCATACAATGCGCACCACCCCGTGATGTTTTTCTCACTCCTACTAGTGAGTGTAATGTAACACACACCCATACAATGCGCACCACCCCGTGATGTTTTTCTCACTCCTACTAGTGAATGTAATGTAACACACACCCATACAATGCGCACCACCCTGTGATGTTTTTCTCACTCCTACGAGTGAATGTAATGTAACACACACCCATACAATGCGCACCACCCCGTGATGTTTTTCTCACTCCTACTAGTGAATCTAATGTAACACACACCCACACAATGCGCACCACCCCGTGATGTTTTTCTCACTGCTACTAGTGAATGTAATGTAACACACTCATACAATGCGCACCACCCCGTGATGTTTTTCTCACTCCTACTAGTGAATGTAATGTAACACACACCCATACAATGAGCACCACCCCGTGATGTTTTTCTCACTCCTACTAGTGAATGTAATGTAACACACACCCATACAATGCGCACCACCCCGTGATGTGTTTCTCACTCCTACTAGTGAATGTAATGTAACACACACCCATACAATGCGCACCACCCCGTGATGTTTTTCTCACTCCTACTAGTGAATCTAATGTAACACACACCAATACAATGCGCACCACCCCGTGATGTTTTTCTCACTCCTACTAGTGAATGTAATGTAACACACACCCATACAATGCGCACCACCCCGTGATGATTTTCTCACTCCTACTAGTGAATTTAATGTAACACACACCCATACAATGCGCACCACCCCGTGATGTTTTTCTCACTCCTACTAGTGAATGTAATGTAACACACACCCAGACAATGCGCACCACCCCGTGATGTTTTTCTCACTCCTACTCGTGAATGTAATGTAACACACACCCATACAATGCGTACCACCCCGTGGTGTTTTTCTCACTCCTACTAGTGAATGTAATGTAACACACACCCATACAATGCGCACCACCCCGTGCTGATTTTCTCACTCCTTCTAGTGAATCTAATGTAACAAACACCCATAAAATGCGCACCACCCCGTTATGATTTTCTCACTCCTACTAGTGAATGTAATGTAACACACACCCATACAATGCGCACCACCCCGTGATGTTCTTCTCACTCCTACTAGTGAATCTAATGTAACACACACCCATACAATGCGCACCACCCCGTGATGTTCTTCTCACTCCTACTAGTGAATCTAATGTAACACACACCCATACAATGCGCACCACCCCGTGATGTTCTTCTCACTCCTACTAGTGAATCTAATGTAACACACACCCATACAATGCGCACCACCACGTGATGTTTTTCTCACTCCTACTAGTGAATGTAATGTAACACACACCCATACAATGCGCACCACCCCGTGATGTTTTTCTCACTCCTACTAGTGAATGTAATGTAACGCACACCCATACAATGCGCACCACCCCGTGATGTTTCTCTCACTCCTACTAGTGAATCTAATGTAACACACACCCATACAATGCGCACCACCCCGTGATGTTTCTCTCACTCCTACTAGTGAATCTAATGTAAGACACACCCATACAATGCGCACCACCCCGTGATGATTCTCTCACTCCTACTAGTGAATGTAATGTAACACACACGCATACAATGCGCACCACCCCGTGATGTTTTTCTCACTCCTACTAGTGAATGTAATGTAACACACACCCATACAATGCGCACCACCCCGTGATGTTCTTCTCACTCCTACTAGTGAATCTAATGTAACACACACCCATACAATGCGCACCACCCCGTGATGTTCTTTTCACTCCTACTAGTGAATCTAATGTAACACACACCCATACAATGCGCACCACCCCGTGATGTTTTTCTCACTCCTACTAGTGTATGTAATGTAACACACACCCATACAATGCGCACCACCCCGTGATGTTTTTCTCACTCCTACTAGTGAATGTAATGTAACACACACCCATACAATGCGCACCACCCCGTGATGTTTTTCTCACTCCTACTAGTGAATGTAATGTAACACACACCCATACAATGCGCACCACCCCGTGATGTTTTTCTCACTCCTACTAGTGAATGTAATGTAACGCACACCCATACAATGCGCACCACCCCGTGATGTTTTTCTCACTCCTACTAGTGAATCTAATGTAACGCACACCCATACAATGCGCACCACCCCGTGATGTTTTTCTCACTCCTTCTAGTGAATGTAATGTAACGCACACCCATACAATGCGCACCACCCCGTGATGTTTTTCTCACTGCTACTAGTGAATGTAATGTAACGCACACCCATACAATGCGCACCACCCCGTGATGTTTTTCTCACTCCTACTAGTGAATGTAATGTAACGTACACCCATACAATGCGCACCACGCCGTGATGTTTCTCTCACTCCTACTAGTGAATCTAATGTAACACACACCCATACAATGCGCACCACCCCGTGATGTTTCTCTCACTCCTACTAGTGAATCTAATGTAACACACACCCATACAATGCGCACCACCCCGTGATGATTCTCTCACTCCTACTAGTGAATGTAATGTAACACACACCCATACAATGCGCACCACCCCGTGATGTTTTTCTCACTCCTACTAGTGAATGTAATGTAACACACACCCATACAATGCGCACCACCCCGTGATGGTTTTCTCACTCCTACTAGTGAATGTAATGTAACACAAACCCATACAATGCGCACCACCCCGTGATGTTTTTCTCACTCCTACTAGTGAATGTAATGTAACACACACCCATACAATGCGCACCACCCCGTGATGTTTTTCTCACTCCTACTAGTGAATGTAGTGTAACACACACCCATACAATGCGCACCACCCCGTGATGTTTTTCTCACTCCTACTAGTGAATGTAGTGTAACACACACCCATACAATGCGCACCACCACGTGATGTTTTTCTCACTGCTAGTAGTGAATGTAGTGTAACACACACCCATACAATGCGCACCACCCCGTGATGTTTTTCTCACTCCTATTAGTGAATGTAATGTAACACACACCCATACAATGCGCACCACCCCGTGATGTTTTTCTCACTCCTACTAGTGAATGCAATGTAACACACACCCATACAATGCGCACCACCCCGTGATGTTTTTCTCACTCCTACTAGTGAATGTAGTGTAACACACACCCATACAATGCGCACCACCCCGTGATGTTTTTCTCACTGCTAGTAGTGAATGTAGTGTAACACACACCCATACAATGCGCACCACCCCGTGATGTTTTTCTCACTCCTACTAGTGAATGTATTGTAACACACACCCATACAATGCGCACCACCCCGTGATGATTTTCTCACTCCTACTAGTGAATGTAATGTAACACACACCCATACAATGCGCACCACCCCGTGATGTTTTTCTCACTCCTACTAGTGAATGTAATGTAACACACACCCATACAATGCGCACCACCCCGTGATGTTTTTCTCACTCCTACTAGTGAATGTAATGTAACACACACCCATACAATGCGCACCACCCCGTGATGTTTTTCTCACTCCTACTAGTGAATGTAATGTAACACACCCGCATACAATGCGCACCACCCCGTGATGATTTTCTCACTCCTACTAGTGAATCTAATGTAACAAACACCCATACAATGCGCACCACCCGGTGATGTTTTTCTCACTCCTACTAGTGTATGTAATGTAACACACACCCATACAATGCGCAACAACCCGTGATGTTTTTCTCACTCCTACTAGTGAATCTAATGTAACACACACCCATACAGTGCGCACCACCCCGTGATGTTTTTCTCACTCCTACTAGTGAATATAATGTAACACACACCCATACAATGCGCACCACCCCGTGATGATTTTCTCACTCCTACTAGTGAATCTAATGTAACACACACCCATACAGTGCGCACCACCCCGTGATGTTTTTCTCACTCCTACTAGTGAATCTAATGTAACAAACACCCATACAATGCGCACCACCCCGTGATGTTTTTCTCACTCCTACTAGTGAATGTAATGTAATACACACCCATACAATGCGCACCACCCCGTGATGTTTTTCTCACTCCTACTAGTGAATGTAATGTAACACACACCCATACAATGCGCACCACCCCGTGATGTTTTTCTCACTCCTACTAGTGAATGTAATGTAACACACACCCATACAATGCGCACCACCCCGTGATGTTTTTCTCACTCCTACTAGTGAGTGTAATGTAACACACACCCATACAATGCGCACCACCCCGTGATGTTTTTCTCACTCCTACTAGTGAGTGTAATGTAACACACACCCATACAATGCGCACCACCCCGTGATGTTTTTCTCACTCCTACTAGTGAGTGTAATGTAACACACACCCATACAATGCGCACCACCCCGTGATGTTTTTCTCACTCCTACGAGTGAATGTAATTTAACACACACCCATACAATGCGCACCACCCCGTGATGTTTTTCTCACTCCTACTAGTGAATCTAATGTAACACACACCCACACAATGCGCACCACCCCGTGATGTTTTTCTCACTGCTACTAGTGAATGTAATGTAACACACCCATACAATGCGCACCACCCCGTGATGTTTTTCTCACTCCTACTAGTGAATGTAATGTAACACACACCCATACAATGCGCACCACCCCGTGATGTTTTTCTCACTCCTACTAGTGAATGTAATGTAACACACACCCATACAATGCGCACCACCCCGTGATGTTTTTCTCACTCCTACTAGTGAATGTAATGTAACACACACCCATACAATGCGCACCACCCCGTGATGTTTTTCTCACTCCTACTAGTGAATCTAATGTAACACACACCCATACAATGCGCACCACCCCGTGATGTTTTTCTCACTCCTACTAGTGAATGTAATGTAACACACACCCATACAATGCGCACCACCCCGTGATGATTTTCTCACTCCTACTAGTGAATGTAATGTAACACACACCCATACAATGCGCACCACCCTGTGATGTTTTTCTCACTCCTACTAGTGAATGTAATGTAACACACACCCATACAATGCGCACCACCCCGTGATGTTTTTCTCACTCCTACTAGTGAATGTAATGTAACACACACCCATACAATGCGCACCACCCCGTGATGTTTTTCTCACTCCTACTAGTGAATGTAGTGTAACACACAAACATACAATGCGCATCAACCCGTGATGTTTTTCTCACTCCTACTAGTGAATGTAGTGTAACACACACACATACAATGCGCACCACGCCGTGATGTTTTTCTCACTGCTAGTAGTGAATGTAGTGTAACACACACCCATACAATGCGCACCACCCCGTGATGTTTTTCTCACTCCTACTAGTGAATGTAATGTAACACACACCCATACAATGCGCACCACCCCGTGATGTTTTTCTCACTCCTACTAGTGAATGTAATGTAACACACACCCATACAATGCGCACCACCCCGTGATGTTTTTCTCACTCCTACTAGTGAATGTAGTGTAACACACACCCATACAATGCGCACCACCCCTGATGTTTTTCTCACTGCTAGTAGTGAATGTAGTGTAACACACACCCATACAATGCGCACCACCCCGTGATGTTTTTCTCACTCCTACTAGTGAATGTATTGTAACACACACCCATACAATGCGCACCACCCCGTGATGATTTTCTCACTCCTACTAGTGAATGTAATGTAACACACACCCATACAATGCGCACCACCCCGTTATGATTTTCTCACTCCTACTAGTGAATCTAATGTAACAATCACCCATAAAATGCGCACCACCCCGTGATGATTTTCTCACTCCTACTAGTGAATGTAATGTAACACACACTCATACAATGCGCACCACCCCGTGATGTTCTTCTCACTCCTACTAGTGAATCTAATGTAACACACACCCATACAATGCGCACCACCCCGTGATGTTCTTCTCACTCCTACTAGTGAATCTAATGTAACACACACCCATACAATGCGCAAAACCGCGTGATGTTCTTTTCACTCCTACTAGTGAATCTAATGTAACACACACCCATACAATGCGCACCACCCCGTGATGTTTTTCTCACTCCTACTAGTGAATGTAATGTAACACACACCCATACAATGCGCACCACCCCGTGATGTTTTTCTCACTCCTACTAGTGAATGTAATGTAACACACACCCATACAATGCGCACCACACCGTGATGTTTTTCTCACTCCTACTAGTGAATGTAATGTAACACACACCCATACAATGCGCACCACCCCGTGATGTTTTTCTCACTCCTACTAGTGAATGTAATGTAACGCACACCCATACAATGCGCACCACCCCGTGATGTTTTTCTCACTCCTACTAGTGAATCTAATGTAACGCACACCCATACAATGCGCACCACCCCGTGATGTTTTTCTCACTCCTACTAGTGAATGTAATGTAACGCACACCCATACAATGCGCACCACCCCGTGATGTTTTTCTCACTGCTACTAGTGAATGTAATGTAACGCACACCCATACAATGCGCACCACCCCGTGATGTTTTTCTCACTCCTACTAGTGAATGTAATGTAACGTACACCCATACAATGCGCACCACGCCGTGATGTTTCTCTCACTCCTACTAGTGAATCTAATGTAACACACACCCATACAATGCGCACCACCCCGTGATGTTTCTCTCACTCCTACTAGTGAATCTAATGTAACACACACCCATACAATGCGCACCACCCCGTGATGATTCTCTCACTCCTACTAGTGAATGTAATGTAACACACACCCATACAATGCGCACCACCCCGTGATGTTTTTCTCACTCCTACTAGTGAATGTAATGTAACACACACCCATACAATGCGCACCACCCCGTGATGTTTTTCTCACTCATACTAGTGAATGTAATGTAACACAAACCCATACAATGCGCACCACCCCGTGATGTTTTTCTCATTCCTACTAGTGAATGTAATGTAACACACACCCATACAATGCGCACCACCCCGTGATGTTTTTCTCACTCCTACTAGTGAATGTAGTGTAACACACACCCATACAATGGGCACCACCCCGTGATGTTTTTCTCACTCCTACTAGTGAATGTAGTGTAACACACACCCATACAATGCGCACCACCACGTGATGTTTTTCTCACTGCTAGTAGTGAATGTAGTGTAACACACACCCATACAATGCGCACCACCCCGTGATGTTTTTCTCACTCCTACTAGTGAATGTAATGTAACACCCACCCATACAATGCGCACCACCCCGTGATGTTTTTCTCACTCCTACTAGTGAATGCAATGTAACACACACCCATACAATGCGCACCACCCCGTGATGTTTTTCTCACTCCTACTAGTGAATGTAGTATAACACACACCCATACAATGCGCACCACCCCGTGATGTTTTTCTCACTGCTAGTAGTGAATGTAGTGTAACACACACCCATACAATGCGCACCACCCCGTGATGTTTTTCTCACTCCTACTAGTGAATGTATTGTAACACACACCCATACAATGCGCACCACCCCGTGATGATTTTCTCACTCCTACTAGTGAATGTAATGTAACACACACCCATACAATGCGCACCACCCCGTGATGTTTTTCTCACTCCTACTAGTGAATGTAATGTAACACACACCCATACAATGCGCACCACCCCGTGATGTTTTTCTCACTCCTACTAGTGAATGTAATGTAACACACACCCATACAATGCGCACCACCCCGTGATGTTTTTCTCACTCCTACTAGTGAATGTAATGTAACACACCCCCATACAATGCGCACCACCCCGTGATGATTTTCTCACTCCTACTAGTGAATCTAATGTAACAAACACCCATACAATGCGCACCACCCGGTGATGTTTTTCTCACTCCTACTAGTGTATGTAATGTAACACACACCCATACAATGCGCAACAACCCGTGATGTTTTTCTCACTCCTACTAGTGAATCTAATGTAACACACACCCATACAGTGCGCACCACCCCGTGATGTTTTTCTCACTCCTACTAGTGAATATAATGTAACACACACCCATACAATGCGCACCACCCCGTGATGATTTTCTCACTCCTACTAGTGAATCTAATGTAACACACACCCATACAGTGCGCACCACCCCGTGATGTTTTTCTCACTCCTTCTAGTGAATGTAATGTAACACACACCCATACAGTGCGCACCACCCCGTGATGTTTTTCTCACTCCTACTAGTGAATGTAATGTAACACACACCCATACAATGCGCACCACCCCGTGATGATTTTCTCACTCCTACTAGTGAATCTAATGTAACAAACACCCATACAATGCGCACCACCCCGTGATGTTTTTCTCACTCCTACTAGTGAATGTAATGTAATACACACCCATACAATGCGCACCACCCCGTGATGTTTTTCTCACTCCTACTAGTGAATGTAATGTAACACACACCCATACAATGCGCACCACCCCGTGATGTTTTTCTCACTCCTACTAGTGAATGTAATGTAACACACACCCATACAATGCGCACCACCCCGTGATGTTTTTCTCACTCCTACTAGTGAGTGTAATGTAACACACACCCATACAATGCGCACCACCCCGTGATGTTTTTCTCACTCCTACTAGTGAGTGTAATGTAACACACACCCATACAATGCGCACCACCCCGTGATGTTTTTCTCACTCCTACTAGTGAATGTAATGTAACACACACCCATACAATGCGCACCACCCCGTGATGTTTTTCTCACTCCTACGAGTGAATGTAATGTAACACACACCCATACAATGCGCACCACCCCGTGATGTTTTTCTCACTCCTACTAGTGAATCTAATGTAACACACACCCACACAATGCGCACCACCCCGTGATGTTTTTCTCACTGCTACTAGTGAATGTAATGTAACACACCCATACAATGCGCACCACCCCGTGATGTTTTTCTCACTCCTACTAGTGAATGTAATGTAACACACACCCATACAATGAGCACCACCCCGTGATGTTTTTCTCACTCCTACTAGTGAATGTAATGTAACACACACCCATACAATGCGCACCACCCCGTGATGTTTTTCTCACTCCTACTAGTGAATCTAATGTAACACACACCCATACAATGCGCACCACCCCGTGATGTTTTTCTCACTCCTACTAGTGAATCTCATGTAACACACACCAATACAATGCGCACCACCCCGTGATGTTTTTCTCACTCCTACTAGTGAATGTAATGTAACACACACCCATACAGTGCGCACCACCCCGTGATGATTTTCTCACTCCTACTAGTGAATGTAATGTAACACACACCCATACAATGCGCACCACCCCGTGATGTTTTTCTCACTCCTACTAGTGAATGTAATGTAACACACACCCAGACAATGCGCACCACCCCGTGCTGATTTTCTCACTCCTTCTAGTGAATCTAATGTAACAAACACCCATAAAATGCGCACAACCCCGTTATGATTTTCTCACTCCTACTAGTGAATGTAATGTAACACACACCCATACAATGCGCACCACCCCGTGATGTTCTTCTCACTCCTACTAGTGAATCTAATGTAACACACACCCATACAATGCGCACCACCCCGTGATGTTCTTCTCACTCCTACTAGTGAATCTAATGTAACACACACCCATACAATGCGCACCACCCCGTGATGTTCTTCTCACTCCTACTAGTGAATCTAATGTAACACACACCCATACAATGCGCACCACCCCGTGATGTTCTTCTCACTCCTACTAGTGAATCTAATGTAACACACACCAATACAATGCGCACCACCCCGTGATGTTTTTCTCACTCCTACTAGTGAATGTAATGTAACACACACCCATACAATGCGCACCACCCCGTGATGATTTTCTCACTCCTACTAGTGAATATAATGTAACACACACCCATACAATGCGTACCACCCCGTGGTGTTTTTCTCACTCCTACTAGTGAATGTAATGTAACACACACCCATACAATGCGCACCACCCCGTGCTGATTTTCTCACTCCTTCTAGTGAATCTAATGTAACAAACACCCATAAAATGCGCACCACCCCGTTATGATTTTCTCACTCCTACTAGTGAATGTAATGTAACACACACCCATACAATGCGCACCACCCCGTGATGTTCTTCTCACTCCTACTAGTGAATCTAATGTAACACACACCCATACAATGCGCACCACCCCGTGATGTTTTTCTCACTGCTACTAGTGAATGTAATGTAACGCACACCCATACAATGCGCACCACCCCGTGATGTTTTTCTCACTCCTACTAGTGAATGTAATGTAACGTACACCCATACAATGCGCACCACGCCGTGATGTTTCTCTCACTCCTACTAGTGAATCTAATGTAACACACACCCATACAATGCGCACCACCCCGTGATGTTTCTCTCACTCCTACTAGTGAATCTAATGTAACACACACCCATACAATGCGCACCACCCCGTGATGATTCTCTCACTCCTACTAGTGAATGTAATGTAACACACACCCATACAATGCGCACCACCCCGTGATGTTTTTCTCACTCCTACTAGTGAATGTAATGTAACACACACCCATACAATGCGCACCACCCCGTGATGTTTTTCTCACTCATACTAGTGAATGTAATGTAACACAAACCCATACAATGCGCACCACCCCGTGATGTTTTTCTCATTCCTACTAGTGAATGTAATGTAACACACACCCATACAATGCGCACCACCCCGTGATGTTTTTCTCACTCCTACTAGTGAATGTAGTGTAACACACACCCATACAATGGGCACCACCCCGTGATGTTTTTCTCACTCCTACTAGTGAATGTAGTGTAACACACACCCATACAATGCGCACCACCACGTGATGTTTTTCTCACTGCTAGTAGTGAATGTAGTGTAACACACACCCATACAATGCGCACCACCCCGTGATGTTTTTCTCACTCCTACTAGTGAATGTAATGTAACACCCACCCATACAATGCGCACCACCCCGTGATGTTTTTCTCACTCCTACTAGTGAATGCAATGTAACACACACCCATACAATGCGCACCACCCCGTGATGTTTTTCTCACTCCTACTAGTGAATGTAGTATAACACACACCCATACAATGCGCACCACCCCGTGATGTTTTTCTCACTGCTAGTAGTGAATGTAGTGTAACACACACCCATACAATGCGCACCACCCCGTGATGTTTTTCTCACTCCTACTAGTGAATGTATTGTAACACACACCCATACAATGCGCACCACCCCGTGATGATTTTCTCACTCCTACTAGTGAATGTAATGTAACACACACCCATACAATGCGCACCACCCCGTGATGTTTTTCTCACTCCTACTAGTGAATGTAATGTAACACACACCCATACAATGCGCACCACCCCGTGATGTTTTTCTCACTCCTACTAGTGAATGTAATGTAACACACACCCATACAATGCGCACCACCCCGTGATGTTTTTCTCACTCCTACTAGTGAATGTAATGTAACACACCCCCAAACAATGCGCACCACCCCGTGATGATTTTCTCACTCCTACTAGTGAATCTAATGTAACAAACACCCATACAATGCGCACCACCCGGTGATGTTTTTCTCACTCCTACTAGTGTATGTAATGTAACACACACCCATACAATGCGCAACAACCCGTGATGTTTTTCTCACTCCTACTAGTGAATCTAATGTAACACACACCCATACAGTGCGCACCACCCCGTGATGTTTTTCTCACTCCTACTAGTGAATATAATGTAACACACACCCATACAATGCGCACCACCCCGTGATGATTTTCTCACTCCTACTAGTGAATCTAATGTAACACACACCCATACAGTGCGCACCACCCCGTGATGTTTTTCTCACTCCTTCTAGTGAATGTAATGTAACACACACCCATACAGTGCGCACCACCCCGTGATGTTTTTCTCACTCCTACTAGTGAATGTAATGTAACACACACCCATACAATGCGCACCACCCCGTGATGATTTTCTCACTCCTACTAGTGAATCTAATGTAACAAACACCCATACAATGCGCACCACCCCGTGATGTTTTTCTCACTCCTACTAGTGAATGTAATGTAATACACACCCATACAATGCGCACCACCCCGTGATGTTTTTCTCACTCCTACTAGTGAATGTAATGTAACACACACCCATACAATGCGCACCACCCCGTGATGTTTTTCTCACTCCTACTAGTGAATGTAATGTAACACACACCCATACAATGCGCACCACCCCGTGATGTTTTTCTCACTCCTACTAGTGAGTGTAATGTAACACACACCCATACAATGCGCACCACCCCGTGATGTTTTTCTCACTCCTACTAGTGAGTGTAATGTAACACACACCCATACAATGCGCACCACCCCGTGATGTTTTTCTCACTCCTACTAGTGAATGTAATGTAACACACACCCATACAATGCGCACCACCCCGTGATGTTTTTCTCACTCCTACGAGTGAATGTAATGTAACACACACCCATACAATGCGCACCACCCCGTGATGTTTTTCTCACTCCTACTAGTGAATCTAATGTAACACACACCCACACAATGCGCACCACCCCGTGATGTTTTTCTCACTGCTACTAGTGAATGTAATGTAACACACCCATACAATGCGCACCACCCCGTGATGTTTTTCTCACTCCTACTAGTGAATGTAATGTAACACACACCCATACAATGAGCACCACCCCGTGATGTTTTTCTCACTCCTACTAGTGAATGTAATGTAACACACACCCATACAATGCGCACCACCCCGTGATGTTTTTCTCACTCCTACTAGTGAATCTAATGTAACACACACCCATACAATGCGCACCACCCCGTGATGTTTTTCTCACTCCTACTAGTGAATCTCATGTAACACACACCAATACAATGCGCACCACCCCGTGATGTTTTTCTCACTCCTACTAGTGAATGTAATGTAACACACACCCATACAGTGCGCACCACCCCGTGATGATTTTCTCACTCCTACTAGTGAATGTAATGTAACACACACCCATACAATGCGCACCACCCCGTGATGTTTTTCTCACTCCTACTAGTGAATGTAATGTAACACACACCCAGACAATGCGCACAACCCCGTGCTGATTTTCTCACTCCTTCTAGTGAATCTAATGTAACAAACACCCATAAAATGCGCACCACCCCGTTATGATTTTCTCACTCCTACTAGTGAATGTAATGTAACACACACCCATACAATGCGCACCACCCCGTGATGTTCTTCTCACTCCTACTAGTGAATCTAATGTAACACACACCCATACAATGCGCACCACCCCGTGATGTTCTTCTCACTCCTACTAGTGAATCTAATGTAACACACACCCATACAATGCGCACCACCCCGTGATGTTCTTCTCACTCCTACTAGTGAATCTAATGTAACACACACCCATACAATGCGCACCACCCCGTGATGTTCTTCTCACTCCTACTAGTGAATCTAATGTAACACACACCAATACAATGCGCACCACCCCGTGATGTTTTTCTCACTCCTACTAGTGAATGTAATGTAACACACACCCATACAATGCGCACCACCCCGTGATGATTTTCTCACTCCTACTAGTGAATATAATGTAACACACACCCATACAATGCGTACCACCCCGTGGTGTTTTTCTCACTCCTACTAGTGAATGTAATGTAACACACACCCATACAATGCGCACCACCCCGTGCTGATTTTCTCACTCCTTCTAGTGAATCTAATGTAACAAACACCCATAAAATGCGCACCACCCCGTTATGATTTTCTCACTCCTACTAGTGAATGTAATGTAACACACACCCATACAATGCGCACCACCCCGTGATGTTCTTCTCACTCCTACTAGTGAATCTAATGTAACACACACCCATACAATGCGCACCACCCCGTGATGTTCTTCTCACTCCTACTAGTGAATCTAATGTAACACACACCTATACAATGCGCACCACCCCGTGATGTTCTTCTCACTCCTACTAGTGAATCTAATGTAACACACACCCATACAATGCGCACCACCACGTGATGTTTTTCTCACTCCTACTAGTGAATGTAATGTAACACACACCCATACAATGCGCACCACCCCGTGATGTTTTTCTCACTCCTACTAGTGAATCTAATGTAACACACACCCATACAATGCGCACCACCCCGTGATGTTTTTCTCACTCCTACTAGTGAATCTAATGTAACACACACCCATACAATGCGCACCACCCCGTGATGTTTTTCTCACTCCTACTAGTGAATGTAATGTAACGCACACCCATACAATGCGCACCACCCCGTGATGTTTTTCTCACTCCTACTAGTGAATCTAATGTAACGCACACCCATACAATGCGCACCACCCCGTGATGTTTTTCTCACTCCTACTAGTGAATCTAATGTAACGCACACCCATACAATGCGCACCACCCCGTGATGTTTTTCTCACTCCTACTAGTGAATGTAATGTAACGCACACCCATACAATGCGCACCACCCTGTGATGTTTTTCTCACTGCTACTAGTGAATGTAATGTAACGCACACCCATACAATGCGCACCACCCCGTGATGTTTTTCTCACTCCTACTAGTGAATGTAATGTAACGCACACCCATACAATGCGCACCACCCCGTGATGTTTCTCTCACTCCTACTAGTGAATCTAATGTAACACACACCCATACAATGCGCACCACCCCGTGATGTTTCTCTCACTCCTACTAGTGAATCTAATGTAAGACACACCCATACAATGCGCACCACCCCGTGATGATTCTCTCACTCCTACTAGTGAATGTAATGTAACACACACGCATACAATGCGCACCACCCCGTGATGTTTTTCTCACTCCTACTAGTGAATGTAATGTAACACACACCCATACAATGCGCACCACCCCGTGATGTTTTTCTCACTCCTACTAGTGAATGTAATGTAACACACACCCATACAATGCGCACCACCCAGTGATATTTTTCTCACTCCTACTAGTGAATGTAATGTAACGCACACCCATACAATGCGCACCACCCCGTGATGTTTCTCTCACTCCTACTAGTGAATGTAATGTAACGCACACCCATACAATGCGCACCACCCCGTGATGTTTCTCTCACTCCTACTAGTGAATGTAATGTAACACACACCCATACAATGCGCACCACCCCGTGATGTTTTTCTCACTCCTAATAGTGAATGTAGTGTAACACACACCCAAAGAATGCGCACCACCGCGTGATATTTTTCTCACTGCTACTAGTGAATGTAGTGTAACACACACCCATACAATGCGCACCACCGCGTGATGTTTTTCTCACTGCTAGTAGTGAATGTAGTGTAACACACACCCATAAAATGCGCACCACCCCGTGATGTTTCTCTCACTCCTACTAGTGAATGTAATGTAACACACACCCATACAATGCGCACCACCCCGTGATGTTTTTCTCACTCCTGCTAGTGAATGTAATGTAACACACACCCATACAATGCGCACCACCCCGTGATGTTTCTCTCACTCCTACTAGTGAATGTAGTGTAACACACACCCATACAATGCCCACCACCCCGTGATGTTTTTCTCACTGCTAGTAGTGAATGTAGTGTAACACACACCCATACAATGCGCACCACCCCGTGATGTTTTTCTCACTCCTACTAGTGAATGTATTGTAACACACACCCATACAATGCGCACCACCCCGTGATGATTTTCTCACTCCTACTAGTGAATCTAATGTAACAAACACCCATACAATGCGCACCACCCCGTGATGTTTTTCTCACTCCTATTAGTGAATGTAATGTAACAAACACCCATACAATGCGCACCACCCCGTGATGTTTTTCTCACTCCTACTAGTGAATGTAATGTAACACACACCCATACAATGCGCACCACCCCGTGATGTTTTTCTCACTCCTAATAGTGAATCTAATGTAACAAACACCCATACAATGCGCACCACCCCGTGATGTTTTTCTCAGTCCTACTAGTGAATGTAATGTAACACACACCCATACAATGCGCACCACCCCGTGATGTTTTTCTCACTCCTACTAGTGAATCTAATGTAACACACACCCATACAATGTGCACCACCCCGTGATGTTTTTCTCACTCCTACTAGTGAATATAATGTAACACACACCCATACAATGCGCACCACCCCGTGATGATTTTCTCACTCCTACTAGTGAATGTAATGTAACACACACCCATACAATGCGCACCACCCCGTGATGTTTTTCTCACTGCTACTAGTGAATGTAATGTAACACACACCCATACAATGCGCACCACCCCGTGATGTTTTTCTCACTCCTACTAGTGAATGTAATGTAACACACACCCATACAATGCGCACCACCCCGTGATGTTTTTCTCACTCCTACTAGTGAATCTAATGTAACACACCCCCATACAATGCGCAATATCCCGTGATGATTTTCTCCATCCTACTAGTGAATCTAATGTAACGCACACCCATACAATGCGCACCACGCCGTGATGTTTTTCTCACTGCTACTAGTGAATGTAATGTAACACACACCCATACAATGCGCACCACCCCGTGATGATTTTCTCACTCCTACTAGTGAATCTAATGTAACAAACACCCATACAATGCGCACCACCCCGTGATGTTTTTCTCACTCCTACTAGTGAATGTAATGTAATACACACCCATACAATGCGCACCACCCCGTGATGTTTTTCTCACTCCTACTAGTGAATGTAATGTAACACACACCCATACAATGCGCACCACCCCGTGATGTTTTTCTCACTCCTACTAGTGAATGTAATGTAACACACACCCATACAATGCGCACCACCCCGTGATGTTTTTCTCACTCCTACTAGTGAGTGTAATGTAACACACACCCATACAATGCGCACCACCCCGTGATGTTTTTCTCACTCCTACTAGTGAGTGTAATGTAACACACACCCATACAATGCGCACCACCCCGTGATGTTTTTCTCACTCCTACTAGTGAATGTAATGTAACACACACCCATACAATGCGCACCACCCTGTGATGTTTTTCTCACTCCTACGAGTGAATGTAATGTAACACACACCCATACAATGCGCACCACCCCGTGATGTTTTTCTCACTCCTACTAGTGAATCTAATGTAACACACACCCACACAATGCGCACCACCCCGTGATGTTTTTCTCACTGCTACTAGTGAATGTAATGTAACACACCCATACAATGCGCACCACCCCGTGATGTTTTTCTCACTCCTACTAGTGAATGTAATGTAACACACACCCATACAATGAGCACCACCCCGTGATGTTTTTCTCACTCCTACTAGTGAATGTAATGTAACACACACCCATACAATGCGCACCACCCCGTGATGTTTTTCTCACTCCTACTAGTGAATGTAATGTAACACACACCCATACAATGCGCACCACCCCGTGATGTTTTTCTCACTCCTACTAGTGAATCTAATGTAACACACACCAATACAATGCGCACCACCCCGTGATGTTTTTCTCACTCCTACTAGTGAATGTAATGTAACACACACCCATACAATGCGCACCACCCCGTGATGATTTTCTCACTCCTACTAGTGAATTTAATGTAACACACACCCATACAATGCGCACCACCCCGTGATGTTTTTCTCACTCCTACTAGTGAATGTAATGTAACACACACCCAGACAATGCGCACCACCCCGTGATGTTTTTCTCACTCCTACTAGTGAATGTAATGTAACACACACCCATACAATGCGTACCACCCCATGGTGTTTTTCTCACTCCTACTAGTGAATGTAATGTAACACACACCCATACAATGCGCACCACCCCGTGCTGATTTTCTCACTCCTTCTAGTGAATCTAATGTAACAAACACCCATAAAATGCGCACCACCCCGTTATGATTTTCTCACTCCTACTAGTGAATGTAATGTAACACACACCCATACAATGCGCACCACCCCGTGATGTTCTTCTCACTCCTACTAGTGAATCTAATGTAACACACACCCATACAATGCGCACCACCCCGTGATGTTCTTCTCACTCCTACTAGTGAATCTAATGTAACACACACCCATACAATGCGCACCACCCCGTGATGTTCTTCTCACTCCTACTAGTGAATCTAATGTAACACACACCCATACAATGCGCACCACCACGTGATGTTTTTCTCACTCCTACTAGTGAATGTAATGTAACACACACCCATACAATGCGCACCACCCCGTGATGTTTTTCTCACTCCTACTAGTGAATCTAATGTAACACACACGCATACAATGCGCACCACCCTGTGATGTTTTTCTCACTCCTACTAGTGAATCTAATGTAACACACACCCATACAATGCGCACCACCCCGTGATGTTTTTCTCACTCCTACTAGTGAATGTAATGTAACACACACCCATACAATGCGCACCACCCCGTGATGTTTTTCTCACTCCTACTAGTGAATCTAATGTAACGCACACCCATACAATGCGCACCACCCCGTGATGTTTTTCTCACTCCTACTAGTGAATCTAATGTAACGCACACCCATACAATGCGCACCACCCCGTGATGTTTTTCTCACTCCTACTAGTGAATGTAATGTAACGCACACCCATACAATGCGCACCACCCCGTGATGTTTTTCTCACTGCTACTAGTGAATGTAATGTAACGCACACCCATACAATGCGCACCACCCCGTGATGTTTTTCTCACTCCTACTAGTGAATGTAATGTAACACACACCCATACAATGCGCACCACCCCGTGATGTTCTTCTCACTCCTACTAGTGAATCTAATGTAACACACACCCATACAATGCGCACCACCCCGTGATGTTCTTCTCACTCCTACTAGTGAATCTAATGTAACACACACCCATACAATGCGCACCACCCCGTGATGTTCTTCTCACTCCTACTAGTGAATCTAATGTAACACACACCCATACAATGCGCACCACCACGTGATGTTTTTCTCACTCCTACTAGTGAATGTAATGTAACACACACCCATACAATGCGCACCACCCCGTGATGTTTTTCTCACTCCTACTAGTGAATCTAATGTAACACACACCCATACAATGCGCACCACCCCGTGATGTTTTTCTCACTCCTACTAGTGAATCTAATGTAACGCACACCCATACAATGCGCACCACCCCGTGATGTTTTTCTCACTCCTACTAGTGAATGTAATGTAACGCACACCCATACAATGCGCACCACCCCGTGATGTTTTTCTCACTCCTACTAGTGAATCTAATGTAACGCACACCCATACAATGCGCACCACCCCGTGATGTTTTTCTCACTCCTACTAGTGAATCTAATGTAACGCACACCCATACAATGCGCACCACCCCGTGATGTTTTTCTCACTCCTACTAGTGAATGTAATGTAACGCACACCCATACAATGCGCACCACCCCGTGATGTTTTTCTCACTGCTACTAGTGAATGTAATGTAACGCACACCCATACAATGCGCACCACCCCGTGATGTTTTTCTCACTCCTACTAGTGAATGTAATGTAACGCACACCCATACAATGCGCACCACCCCGTGATGTTTCTCTCACTCCTACTAGTGAATCTAATGTAACACACACCCATACAATGCGCACCACCCCGTGATGTTTCTCTCACTCCTACTAGTGAATCTAATGTAAGACACACCCATACAATGCGCACCACCCCGTGATGATTCTCTCACTCCTACTAGAGAATGTAATGTAACACACACGCATGCAATGCGCACCACCCCGTGATGTTTTTCTCACTCCTACTAGTGAATGTAATGTAACACACACCCATACAATGCGCACCACCCCGTGATGTTTTTCTCACTCCTACTAGTGAATGTAATGTAACACACACCCATACAATGCGCACCACCCCGTGATGTTTTTCTCACTCCTACTAGTGAATGTAATGTAACACACACCCATACAATGCGCACCACCCAGTGATATTTTTCTCACTCCTACTAGTGAATGTAATGTAACGCACACCCATACAATGCGCACCACCCCGTGATGTTTCTCTCACTCCTACTAGTGAATGTAATGTAACGCACACCCATACAATGCGCACCACCCCGTGATGTTTTTCTCACTCCTAGTAGTGAATGTAATGTAACACACACCCATACAATGCGCACCACCCCGTGATGTTTTTCTCACTCCTAATAGTGAATGTAGTGTAACACACACCCAAAGAATGCGCACCACCGCGTGTTGTTTTTCTCACTGCTACTAGTGAATGTAGTGTAACACACACCCATACAATGCGCACCACCGCGTGATGTTTTTCTCACTGCTAGTAGTGAATGTAGTGTAACACACACCCATAAAATGCGCACCACCCCGTGATGTTTCTCTCACTCCTACTAGTGAATGTAATGTAACACACACCCATACAATGCGCACCACCCCGTGATGTTTTTCTCACTCCTGCTAGTGAATGTAATGTAACACACACCCATACAATGCGCACCACCCCGTGATGTTTCTCTCACTCCTACTAGTGAATGTAGTGTAACACACACCCATACAATGCCCACCACCCCGTGATGTTTTTCTCACTGCTAGTAGTGAATGTAGTGTAACACACACCCATACAATGCGCACCACCCCGTGATGTTTTTCTCACTCCTACTAGTGAATGTATTGTAACACACACCCATACAATGCGCACCACCCCGTGATGATTTTCTCACTCCTACTAGTGAATCTAATGTAACAAACACCCATACAATGCGCACCACCCCGTGATGTGTTTCTCACTCCTACTAGTGAATGTAATGTAACAAACACCCATACAATGCGCACCACCCCGTGATGTTTTTCTCACTCCTACTAGTGAATGTAATGTAACACACACCCATACAATGCGCACCACCCCGTGATGTTTTTCTCACTCCTAATAGTGAATCTAATGTAACAAACACCCATACAATGCGCACCACCCCGTGATGTTTTTCTCACTCCTACTAGTGAATGTAATGTAACACACACCCATACAATGCGCACCACCCCGTGATGTTTTTCTCACTCCTACTAGTGAATCTAATGTAACACACACCCATACAATGTGCACCACCCCGTGATGTTTTTCTCACTCCTACTAGTGAATATAATGTAACACACACCCATACAATGCGCACCACCCCGTGATGATTTTCTCACTCCTACTAGTGAATGTAATGTAACACACACCCATACAATGCGCACCACCCCGTGATGTTTTTCTCACTGCTACTAGTGAATGTAATGTAACACACACCCATACAATGCGCACCACCCCGTGATGTTTTTCTCACTCCTACTAGTGAATGTAATGTAACACACACCCATACAATGCGCACCACCCCGTGATGTTTTTCTCACTCCTACTAGTGAATCTAATGTAACACACCCCCATACAATGCGCAATATCCCGTGATGATTTTCTCCCTCCTACTAGTGAATCTAATGTAACGCACACCCATACAATGCGCACCACCCCGTGATGTTTTTCTCACTGCTACTAGTGAATGTAATGTAACACACACCCATACAATGCGCACCACCCCGTGATGATTTTCTCACTCCTACTAGTGAATCTAATGTAACAAACACCCATACAATGCGCACCACCCCGTGATGTTTTTCTCACTCCTACTAGTGAATGTAATGTAATACACACCCATACAATGCGCACCACCCCGTGATGTTTTTCTCACTCCTACTAGTGAATGTAATGTAACACACACCCATACAATGCGCACCACCCCGTGATGTTTTTCTCACTCCTACTAGTGAATGTAATGTAACACACACCCATACAATGCGCACCACCCCGTGATGTTTTTCTCACTCCTACTAGTGAGTGTAATGTAACACACACCCATACAATGCGCACCACCCCGTGATGTTTTTCTCACTCCTACTAGTGAGTGTAATGTAACACACACCCATACAATGCGCACCACCCCGTGATGTTTTTCTCACTCCTACTAGTGAATGTAATGTAACACACACCCATACAATGCGCACCACCCTGTGATGTTTTTCTCACTCCTACGAGTGAATGTAATGTAACACACACCCATACAATGCGCACCACCCCGTGATGTTTTTCTCACTCCTACTAGTGAATCTAATGTAACACACACCCACACAATGCGCACCACCCCGTGATGTTTTTCTCACTGCTACTAGTGAATGTAATGTAACACACCCATACAATGCGCACCACCCCGTGATGTTTTTCTCACTCCTACTAGTGAATGTAATGTAACACACACCCATACAATGAGCACCACCCCGTGATGTTTTTCTCACTCCTACTAGTGAATGTAATGTAACACACACCCATACAATGCGCACCACCCCGTGATGTTTTTCTCACTCCTACTAGTGAATGTAATGTAACACACACCCATACAATGCGCACCACCCCGTGATGTTTTTCTCACTCCTACTAGTGAATCTAATGTAACACACACCAATACAATGCGCACCACCCCGTGATGTTTTTCTCACTCCTACTAGTGAATGTAATGTAACACACACCCATACAATGCGCACCACCCCGTGATGATTTTCTCACTCCTACTAGTGAATTTAATGTAACACACACCCATACAATGCGCACCACCCCGTGATGTTTTTCTCACTCCTACTAGTGAATGTAATGTAACACACACCCAGACAATGCGCACCACCCCGTGATGTTTTTCTCACTCCTACTAGTGAATGTAATGTAACACACACCCATACAATGCGTACCACCCCGTGGTGTTTTTCTCACTCCTACTAGTGAATGTAATGTAACACACACCCATACAATGCGCACCACCCCGTGCTGATTTTCTCACTCCTTCTAGTGAATCTAATGTAACAAACACCCATAAAATGCGCACCACCCCGTTATGATTTTCTCACTCCTACTAGTGAATGTAATGTAACACACACCCATACAATGCGCACCACCCCGTGATGTTCTTCTCACTCCTACTAGTGAATCTAATGTAACACACACCCATACAATGCGCACCACCCCGTGATGTTCTTCTCACTCCTACTAGTGAATCTAATGTAACACACACCCATACAATGCGCACCACCCCGTGATGTTCTTCTCACTCCTACTAGTGAATCTAATGTAACACACACCCATACAATGCGCACCACCACGTGATGTTTTTCTCACTCCTACTAGTGAATGTAATGTAACACACACCCATACAATGCGCACCACCCCGTGATGTTTTTCTCACTCCTACTAGTGAATCTAATGTAACACACACCCATACAATGCGCACCACCCCGTGATGTTTTTCTCACTCCTACTAGTGAATCTAATGTAACACACACCCATACAATGCGCACCACCCCGTGATGTTTTTCTCACTCCTACTAGTGAATGTAATGTAACACACACCCATACAATGCGCACCACCCCGTGATGTTTTTCTCACTCCTACTAGTGAATCTAATGTAACGCACACCCATACAATGCGCACCACCCCGTGATGTTTTTCTCACTCCTACTAGTGAATCTAATGTAACGCACACCCATACAATGCGCACCACCCCGTGATGTTTTTCTCACTCCTACTAGTGAATGTAATGTAACGCACACCCATACAATGCGCACCACCCCGTGATGTTTTTCTCACTGCTACTAGTGAATGTAATGTAACGCACACCCATACAATGCGCACCACCCCGTGATGTTTTTCTCACTCCTACTAGTGAATGTAATGTAACGCACACCCATACAATGCGCACCACCCCGTGATGTTTCTCTCACTCCTACTAGTGAATCTAATGTAACACACACCCATACAATGCGCACCACCCCGTGATGTTTCTCTCACTCCTACTAGTGAATCTAATGTAAGACACACCCATACAATGCGCACCACCCCGTGATGATTCTCTCACTCCTACTAGTGAATGTAATGTAACACACACGCATACAATGCGCACCACCCCGTGATGTTTTTCTCACTCCTACTAGTGAATGTAATGTAACACACACCCATACAATGCGCACCACCCCGTGATGTTCTTCTCACTCCTACTAGTGAATCTAATGTAACACACACCCATACAATGCGCACCACCCCGTGATGTTCTTTTCACTCCTACTAGTGAATCTAATGTAACACACACCCATACAATGCGCACCACCCCGTGATGTTTTTCTCACTCCTACTAGTGAATGTAATGTAACACACACCCATACAATGCGCACCACCCCGTGATGTTTTTCTCACTCCTACTAGTGAATGTAATGTAACACACACCCATACAATGCGCACCACCCCGTGATGTTTTTCTCACTCCTACTAGTGAATGTAATGTAACACACACCCATACAATGCGCACCACCCCGTGATGTTTTTCTCACTCCTACTAGTGAATGTAATGTAACGCACACCCATACAATGCGCACCACCCCGTGATGTTTTTCTCACTCCTACTAGTGAATCTAATGTAACGCACACCCATACAATGCGCACCACCCCGTGATGTTTTTCTCACTCCTACTAGTGAATGTAATGTAACGCACACCCATACAATGCGCACCACCCCGTGATGTTTTTCTCACTGCTACTAGTGAATGTAATGTAACGCACACCCATACAATGCGCACCACCCCGTGATGTTTTTCTCACTCCTACTAGTGAATGTAATGTAACGTACACCCATACAATGCGCACCACGCCGTGATGTTTCTCTCACTCCTACTAGTGAATCTAATGTAACACACACCCATACAATGCGCACCACCCCGTGATGTTTCTCTCACTCCTACTAGTGAATCTAATGTAACACACACCCATACAATGCGCACCACCCCGTGATGATTCTCTCACTCCTACTAGTGAATGTAATGTAACACACACCCATACAATGCGCACCACCCCGTGATGTTTTTCTCACTCCTACTAGTGAATGTAATGTAACACACACCCATACAATGCGCACCACCCCGTGATGTTTTTCTCACTCCTACTAGTGAATGTAATGTAACACAAACCCATACAATGCGCACCACCCCGTGATGTTTTTCTCACTCCTACTAGTGAATGTAATGTAACACACACCCATACAATGCGCACCACCCCGTGATGTTTTTCTCACTCCTACTAGTGAATGTAGTGTAACACACACCCATACAATGCGCACCACCCCGTGATGTTTTTCTCACTCCTACTAGTGAATGTAGTGTAACACACACCCATACAATGCGCACCACCACGTGATGTTTTTCTCACTGCTAGTAGTGAATGTAGTGTAACACACACCCATACAATGCGCACCACCCCGTTTTTTTTTTTCACTCCTATTAGTGAATGTAATGTAACACACACCCATACAATGCGCACCACCCCGTGATGTTTTTCTCACTCCTACAAGTGAATGCAATGTAACACACACCCATACAATGCGCACCACTCCGTGATGTTTTTCTCAATCCTACTAGTGAATGTAGTGTAACACACACCCATACAATGCGCACCACCCCGTGATGTTTTTCTCACTGCTAGTAGTGAATGTAGTGTAACACACACCCATACAATGCGCACCACCCCGTGATGTTTTTCTCACTCCTACTAGTGAATGTATTGTAACACACACCCATACAATGTGCACCACCCCGTGATGATTTTCTCACTCCTACTAGTGAATGTAATGTAACACACACCCATACAATGCGCACCACCCCGTGATGTTTTTCTCACTCCTACTAGTGAATGTAATGTAACACACACCCATACAATGCGCACCACCCCGTGATGTTTTTCTCACTCCTACTAGTGAATGTAATGTAACACACACCCATACAATGCGCACCACCCCGTGATGTTTTTCTCACTCCTACTAGTGAATGTAATGTAACACACCCGCATACAATGCGCACCACCCCGTGATGATTTTCTCACTCCTACTAGTGAATCTAATGTAACAAACACCCATACAATGCGCACCACCCGGTGATGTTTTTCTCACTCCTACTAGTGTATGTAATGTAACACACACCCATACAATGCGCAACAACCCGTGATGTTTTTCTCACTCCTACTAGTGAATCTAATGTAACACACACCCATACAGTGCGCACCACCCCGTGATGTTTTTCTCACTCCTACTAGTGAATATAATGTAACACACACCCATACAATGCGCACCACCCCGTGATGATTTTCTCACTCCTACTAGTGAATCTAATGTAACACACACCCATACAGTGCGCACCACCCCGTGATGTTTTTCTCACTCCTACTAGTGAATCTAATGTAACAAACACCCATACAATGCGCACCACCCCGTGATGTTTTTCTCACTCCTACTAGTGAATGTAATGTAATACACACCCATACAATGCGCACCACCCCGTGATGTTTTTCTCACTCCTACTAGTGAATGTAATGTAACACACACCCATACAATGCGCACCACCCCGTGATGTTTTTCTCACTCCTACTAGTGAGTGTAATGTAACACACACCCATACAATGCGCACCACCCCGTGATGTTTTTCTCACTCCTACTAGTGAGTGTAATGTAACACACACCCATACAATGCGCACCACCCCGTGATGTTTTTCTCACTCCTACTAGTGAGTGTAATGTAACACACACCCATACAATGCGCACCACCCCGTGATGTTTTTCTCACTCCTACTAGTGAGTGTAATGTAACACACACCCATACAATGCGCACCACCCCGTGATGTTTTTCTCACTCCTACGAGTGAATGTAATGTAACACACACCCATACAATGCGCACCACCCCGTGATGTTTTTCTCACTCCTACTAGTGAATCTAATGTAACACACACCCACACAATGCGCACCACCCCGTGATGTTTTTCTCACTGCTACTAGTGAATGTAATGTAACACACCCATACAATGCGCACCACCCCGTGATGTTTTTCTCACTCCTACTAGTGAATGTAATGTAACACACACCCATACAATGAGCACCACCCCGTGATGTTTTTCTCACTCCTACTAGTGAATGTAATGTAACACACACCCATACAATGCGCACCACCCCGTGATGTTTTTCTCACTCCTACTAGTGAATGTAATGTAACACACACCCATACAATGCGCACCACCCCGTGATGTTTTTCTCACTCCTACTAGTGAATCTAATGTAACACACACCAATACAATGCGCACCACCCCGTGATGTTTTTCTCACTCCTACTAGTGAATGTAATGTAACACACACCCATACAATGCGCACCACCCCGTGATGATTTTCTCACTCCTACTAGTGAATGTAATGTAACACACACCCATACAATGCGCACCACCCCGTGATGTTTTTCTCACTCCTACTAGTGAATGTAATGTAACACACACCCATACAATGCGCACCACCCCGTGATGTTTTTCTCACTCCTACTAGTGAATGTAATGTAACACACACCCATACAATGCGCACCACCCCGTGATGTTTTTCTCACTCCTACTAGTGAATGTAGTGTAACACACACCCATACAATGCGCATCAACCCGTGATGTTTTTCTCACTCCTACTAGTGAATGTAGTGTAACACACACACATACAATGCGCACCACGCCGTGATGTTTTTCTCACTGCTAGTAGTGAATGTAGTGTAACACACACCCATACAATGCGCACCACCCCGTGATGTTTTTCTCACTCCTACTAGTGAATGTAATGTAACACACACCCATACAATGCGCACCACCCCGTGATGTTTTTCTCACTCCTACTAGTGAATGTAATGTAACACACACCCATACAATGCGCACCACCCCGTGATGTTTTTCTCACTCCTACTAGTGAATGTAGTGTAACACACACCCATACAATGCGCACCACCCCTGATGTTTTTCTCACTGCTAGTAGTGAATGTAGTGTAACACACACCCATACAATGCGCACCACCCCGTGATGTTTTTCTCACTCCTACTAGTGAATGTATTGTAACACACACCCATACAATGCGCACCACCCCGTGATGATTTTCTCACTCCTACTAGTGAATGTAATGTAACACACACCCATACAATGCGCACCACCCCGTGATGATTTTCTCACTCCTACTAGTGAATCTAATGTAACAATCACCCATAAAATGCGCACCACCCCGTGATGATTTTCTCACTCCTACTAGTGAATGTAATGTAACACACACTCATACAATGCGCACCACCCCGTGATGTTCTTCTCACTCCTACTAGTGAATCTAATGTAACACACACCCATACAATGCGCACCACCCCGTGATGTTCTTCTCACTCCTACTAGTGAATCTAATGTAACACACACCCATACAATGCGCACCACCGCGTGATGTTCTTTTCACTCCTACTAGTGAATCTAATGTAACACACACCCATACAATGCGCACCACCCCGTGATGTTTTTCTCACTCCTACTAGTGAATGTAATGTAACACACACCCATACAATGCGCACCACCCCGTGATGTTTTTCTCACTCCTACTAGTGAATGTAATGTAACACACACCCATACAATGCGCACCACACCGTGATGTTTTTCTCACTCCTACTAGTGAATGTAATGTAACACACACCCATACAATGCGCACCACCCCGTGATGTTTTTCTCACTCCTACTAGTGAATGTAATGTAACGCACACCCATACAATGCGCACCACCCCGTGATGTTTTTCTCACTCCTACTAGTGAATCTAATGTAACGCACACCCATACAATGCGCACCACCCCGTGATGTTTTTCTCACTCCTACTAGTGAATGTAATGTAACGCACACCCATACAATGCGCACCACCCCGTGATGTTTTTCTCACTGCTACTAGTGAATGTAATGTAACGCACACCCATACAATGCGCACCACCCCGTGATGTTTTTCTCACTCCTACTAGTGAATGTAATGTAACGTACACCCATACAATGCGCACCACGCCGTGATGTTTCTCTCACTCCTACTAGTGAATCTAATGTAACACACACCCATACAATGCGCACCACCCCGTGATGTTTCTCTCACTCCTACTAGTGAATCTAATGTAACACACACCCATACAATGCGCACCACCCCGTGATGATTCTCTCACTCCTACTAGTGAATGTAATGTAACACACACCCATACAATGCGCACCACTCCGTGATGTTTTTCTCACTCCTACTAGTGAATGTAATGTAACACACACCCATACAATGCGCACCACCCCGTGATGTTTTTCTCACTCATACTAGTGAATGTAATGTAACACAAACCCATACAATGCGCACCACCCCGTGATGTTTTTCTCATTCCTACTAGTGAATGTAATGTAACACACACCCATACAATGCGCACCACCCCGTGATGTTTTTCTCACTCCTACTAGTGAATGTAGTGTAACACACACCCATACAATGCGCACCACCCCGTGATGTTTTTCTCACTCCTACTAGTGAATGTAGTGTAACACACACCCATACAATGCGCACCACCACGTGATGTTTTTCTCACTGCTAGTAGTGAATGTAGTGTAACACACACCCATACAATGCGCACCACCCCGTGATGTTTTTCTCACTCCTACTAGTGAATGTAATGTAACACCCACCCATACAATGCGCACCACCCCGTGATGTTTTTCTCACTCCTACTAGTGAATGCAATGTAACACACACCCATACAACGCGCACCACCCCGTGATGTTTTTCTCACTCCTACTAGTGAATGTAGTATAATACACACCCATACAATGCGCACCACCCCGTGATGTTTTTCTCACTGCTAGTAGTGAATGTAGTGTAACACACACCCATACAATGCGCACCACCCCGTGATGTTTTTCTCACTCCTACTAGTGAATGTATTGTAACACACACCCATACAATGCGCACCACCCCGTGATGATTTTCTCACTCCTACTAGTGAATGTAATGTAACACACACCCATACAATGCGCACCACCCCGTGATGTTTTTCTCACTCCTACTAGTGAATGTAATGTAACACACACCCATACAATGCGCACCACCCCGTGATGTTTTTCTCACTCCTACTAGTGAATGTAATGTAACACACACCCATACAATGCGCACCACCCCGTGATGTTTTTCTCACTCCTACTAGTGAATGTAATGTAACACACCCCCATACAATGTGCACCACCCCGTGATGATTTTCTCACTCCTACTAGTGAATCTAATGTAACAAACACCCATACAATTCGCACCACCCGGTGATGTTTTTCTCACTCCTACTAGTGTATGTAATGTAACACACACCCATACAATGCGCAACAACCCGTGATGTTTTTCTCACTCCTACTAGTGAATCTAATGTAACACACACCCATACAGTGCGCACCACCCCGTGATGTTTTTCTCACTCCTACTAGTGAATATAATGTAACACACACCCATACAATGCGCACCACCCCGTGATGATTTTCTCACTCCTACTAGTGAATCTAATGTAACACACACCCATACAGTGCGCACCACCCCGTGATGATTTTCTCACTCCTACTAGTGAATCTAATGTAACACACACCCATACAGTGCGCACCACCCCGTGATGTTTTTCTCACTCCTACTAGTGAATATAATGTAACACACACCCATACAATGCGCACCACCCCGTGATGATTTTCTCACTCCTACTAGTGAATCTAATGTAACACACACCCATACAGTGCGCACCACCCCGTGATGTTTTTCTCACTCCTTCTAGTGAATGTAATGTAACACACACCCATACAATGCGCACCACCCCGTGATGATTTTCTCACTCCTACTAGTGAATCTAATGTAACAAACACCCATACAATGCGCACCACCCCGTGATGTTTTTCTCACTCCTACTAGTGAATGTAATGTAATACACACCCATACAATGCGCACCACCCCGTGATGTTTTTCTCACTCCTACTAGTGAATGTAATGTAACACACACCCATACAATGCGCACCACCCCGTGATGTTTTTCTCACTCCTACTAGTGAATGTAATGTAACACACACCCATAATATGCGCACCACCCCGTGATGTTTTTCTCACTCCTACTAGTGAGTGTAATGTAACACACACCCATACAATGCGCACCACCCCGTGATGTTTTTCTCACTCCTACTAGTGAGTGTAATGTAACACACACCCATACAATGCGCACCACCCCGTGATGTTTTTCTCACTCCTACTAGTGAATGTAATGTAACACACACCCATACAATGCGCACCACCCCGTGATGTTTTTCTCACTCCTACGAGTGAATGTAATGTAACACACACCCATACAATGCGCACCACCCCGTGATGTTTTTCTCACTCCTACTAGTGAATCTAATGTAACACACACCCACACAATGCGCACCACCCCGTGATGTTTTTCTCACTGCTACTAGTGAATGTAATGTAACACACCCATACAATGCGCACCACCCCGTGATGTTTTTCTCACTCCTACTAGTGAATGTAATGTAACACACACCCATACAATGAGCACCACCCCGTGATGTTTTTCTCACTCCTACTAGTGAATGTAATGTAACACACACCCATACAATGCGCACCACCCCGTGATGTTTTTCTCACTCCTACTAGTGAATGTAATGTAACACACACCCATACAATGCGCACCACCCCGTGATGTTTTTCTCACTCCTACTAGTGAATCTAATGTAACACACACCAATACAATGCGCACCACCCCGTGATGTTTTTCTCACTCCTACTAGTGAATGTAATGTAACACACACCCATACAGTGCGCACCACCCCGTGATGATTTTCTCACTCCTACTAGTGAATGTAATGTAACACACACCCATACAATGCGCACCACCCCGTGATGTTTTTCTCACTCCTACTAGTGAATGTAATGTAACACACACCCAGACAATGCGCAACACCCCGTGCTGATTTTCTCACTCCTTCTAGTGAATCTAATGTAACAAACACCCATAAAATGCGCACCACCCCGTTATGATTTTCTCACTCCTACTAGTGAATGTAATGTAACACACACCCATACAATGCGCACCACCCCGTGATGTTCTTCTCACTCCTACTAGTGAATCTAATGTAACACACACCCATACAATGCGCACCACCCCGTGATGTTCTTCTCACTCCTACTAGTGAATCTAATGTAACACACACCCATACAATGCGCACCACCCCGTGATGTTCTTCTCACTCCTACTAGTGAATCTAATGTAACACACACCCATACAATGCGCACCACCCCGTGATGTTCTTCTCACTCCTACTAGTGAATCTAATGTAACACACACCAATACAATGCGCACCACCCCGTGATGTTTTTCTCACTCCTACTAGTGAATGTAATGTAACACACACCCATACAATGCGCACCACCCCGTGATGATTTTCTCACTCCTACTAGTGAATATAATGTAACACACACCCATACAATGCGTACCACCCCGTGGTGTTTTTCTCACTCCTACTAGTGAATGTAATGTAACACACACCCATACAATGCGCACCACCCCGTGCTGATTTTCTCACTCCTTCTAGTGAATCTAATGTAACAAACACCCATAAAATGCGCACCACCCCGTTATGATTTTCTCACTCCTACTAGTGAATGTAATGTAACACACACCCATACAATGCGCACCACCCCGTGATGTTCTTCTCACTCCTACTAGTGAATCTAATGTAACACACACCCTTACAATGCGCACCACCCCGTGATGTTCTTCTCACTCCTACTAGTGAATCTAATGTAACACACACCCATACAATGCGCACCACCCCGTGATGTTCTTCTCACTCCTACTAGTGAATCTAATGTAACACACACCCATACAATGCGCACCACCACGTGATGTTTTTCTCACTCCTACTAGTGAATGTAATGTAACACACACCCATACAATGCGCACCACCCCGTGATGTTTTTCTCACTCCTACTAGTGAATCTAATGTAACACACACCCATACAATGCGCACCACCCCGTGATGTTTTTCTCACTCCTACTAGTGAATCTAATGTAACACACACCCATACAATGCGCACCACCCCGTGATGTTTTTCTCACTCCTACTAGTGAATGTAATGTAACGCACACCCATACAATGCGCACCACCCCGTGATGTTTTTCTCACTCCTACTAGTGAATCTAATGTAACGCACACCCATACAATGCGCACCACCCCGTGATGTTTTTCTCACTCCTACTAGTGAATCTAATGTAACGCACACCCATACAATGCGCACCACCCCGTGATGTTTTTCTCACTCCTACTAGTGAATGTAATGTAACGCACACCCATACAATGCGCACCACCCCGTGATGTTTTTCTCACTGCTACTAGTGAATGTAATGTAACGCACACCCATACAATGCGCACCACCCCGTGATGTTTTTCTCACTCCTACTAGTGAATGTAATGTAACACACACCCATACAATGAGCACCACCCCGTGATGTTTTTCTCACTCCTACTAGTGAATGTAATGTAACACACACCCATACAATGCGCACCACCCCGTGATGTTTTTCTCACTCCTACTAGTGAATGTAATGTAACACACACCCATACAATGCGCACCACCCCGTGATGTTTTTCTCACTCCTACTAGTGAATCTAATGTAACACACACCAATACAATGCGCACCACCCCGTGATGTTTTTCTCACTCCTACTAGTGAATGTAATGTAACACACACCCATACAATGCGCACCACCCCGTGATGTTTTTCTCACTCCTACTAGTGAATGTAATGTAACACACACCCAGACAATGCGCAACATCCCGTGCTGATTTTCTCACTCCTTCTAGTGAATCTAATGTAACAAACACCCATAAAATGCGCACCACCCCGTTATGATTTTCTCACTCCTACTAGTGAATGTAATGTAACACACACCCATACAATGCGCACCACCCCGTGATGTTCTTCTCACTCCTACTAGTGAATCTAATGTAACACACACCCATACAATGCGCACCACCCCGTGATGTTCTTCTCACTCCTACTAGTGAATCTAATGTAACACACACCCATACAATGCGCACCACCCCGTGATGTTCTTCTCACTCCTACTAGTGAATCTAATGTAACACACACCCATACAATGCGCACCACCCCGTGATGTTCTTCTCACTCCTACTAGTGAATCTAATGTAACACACACCCTTACAATGCGCACCACCCCGTGATGTTCTTCTCACTCCTACTAGTGAATCTAATGTAACACACACCCATACAATGCGCACCACCCCGTGATGTTCTTCTCACTCCTACTAGTGAATCTAATGTAACACACACCCATACAATGCGCACCACCACGTGATGTTTTTCTCACTCCTACTAGTGAATGTAATGTAACACACACCCATACAATGCGCACCACCCCGTGATGTTTTTCTCACTCCTACTAGTGAATCTAATGTAACACACACCCATACAATGCGCACCACCCCGTGATGTTTTTCTCACTCCTACTAGTGAATCTAATGTAACACACACACATACAATGCGCACCACCCCGTGATGTTTTTCTCACTCCTACTAGTGAATGTAATGTAACGCACACCCATACAATGCGCACCACCCCGTGATGTTTTTCTCACTCCTACTAGTGAATCTAATGTAACGCACACCCATACAATGCGCACCACCCCGTGATGTTTTTCTCACTCCTACTAGTGAATCTAATGTAACGCACACCCATACAATGCGCACCACCCCGTGATGTTTTTCTCACTCCTACTAGTGAATGTAATGTAACGCACACCCATACAATGCGCACCACCCCGTGATGTTTTTCTCACTGCTACTAGTGAATGTAATGTAACGCACACCCGTACAATGCGCACCACCCCGTGATGTTTTTCTCACTCCTACTAGTGAATGTAATGTAACGCACACCCATACAATGCGCACCACCCCGTGATGTTTCTCTCACTCCTACTAGTGAATCTAATGTAACACACACCCATACAATGCGCACCACCCCGTGATGTTTCTCTCACTCCTACTAGTGAATCTAATGTAAGACACACCCATACAATGCGCACCACCCCGTGATGATTCTCTCACTCCTACTAGTGAATGTAATGTAACACACACGCATACAATGCGCACCACCCCGTGATGTTTTTCTCACTCCTACTAGTGAATGTAATGTAACACACACCCATACAATGCGCACCACCCCGTGATGTTTTTCTCACTCCTACTAGTGAATGTAATGTAACACACACCCATACAATGCGCACCACCCCGTGATGTTTTTCTCACTCCTACTAGTGAATGTAATGTAACACACACCCATACAATGCGCACCACCCAGTGATATTTTTCTCACTCCTACTAGTGAATGTAATGTAACGCACACCCATACAATGCGCACCACCCCGTGATGTTTCTCTCACTCCTACTAGTGAATGTAATGTAACGCACACCCATACAATGCGCACCACCCCGTGATGTTTTTCTCACTCCTACTAGTGAATGTAATGTAACACACACCCATACAATGCGCACCACCCCGTGATGTTTTTCTCACTCCTAATAGTTAATGTAGTGTAACACACACCCAAAGAATGCGCACCACCGCGTGATGTTTTTCTCACTGCTACTAGTGAATGTAGTGTAACACACACCCATACAATGCGCACCACCGCGTGATGTTTTTCTCACTGCTAGTAGTGAATGTAGTGTAACACACACCCATAAAATGCGCACCACCCCGTGATGTTTCTCTCACTCCTACTAGTGAATGTAATGTAACACACACCCATACAATGCGCACCACCCCGTGATGTTTTTCTCACTCCTGCTAGTGAATGTAATGTAACACACACCCATACAATGCGCACCACCCCGTGATGTTTCTCTCACTCCTACTAGTGAATGTAGTGTAACACACACCCATACAATGCCCACCACCCCGTGATGTTTTTCTCACTGCTAGTAGTGAATGTAGTGTAACACACACCCATACAATGCGCACCACCCCGTGATGTTTTTCTCACTCCTACTAGTGAATGTATTGTAACACACACCCATACAATGCGCACCACCCCGTGATGATTTTCTCACTCCTACTAGTGAATCTAATGTAACAAACACCCATACAATGCGCACCACCCCGTGATGTTTTTCTCACTCCTACTAGTGAATGTAATGTAACAAACACCCATACAATGCGCACCACCCCGTGATGTTTTTCTCACTCCTACTAGTGAATGTAATGTAACACACACCCATACAATGCGCACCACCCCGTGATGTTTTTCTCACTCCTAATAGTGAATCTAATGTAACAAACACCCATACAATGCGCACCACCCCGTGATGTTTTTCTCACTCCTACTAGTGAATGTAATGTAACACACACCCATACAATGCGCACCACCCCGTGATGTTTTTCTCACTCCTACTAGTGAATCTAATGTAACACACACCCATACAATGTGCACCACCCCGTGATGTTTTTCTCACTCCTACTAGTGAATATAATGTAACACACACCCATACAATGCGCACCACCCCGTGATGATTTTCTCACTCCTACTAGTGAATGTAATGTAACACACACCCATACAATGCGCACCACCCCGTGATGTTTTTCTCACTGCTACTAGTGAATGTAATGTAACACACACCCATACAATGCGCACCACCCCGTGATGTTTTTCTCACTCCTACTAGTGAATGTAATGTAACACACACCCATACAATGCGCACCACCCCGTGATGTTTTTCTCACTCCTACTAGTGAATCTAATGTAACACACCCCCATACAATGCGCAATATCCCGTGATGATTTTCTCCCTCCTACTAGTGAATCTAATGTAACGCACACCCATACAATGCGCACCACCCCGTGATGTTTTTCTCACTCCTACTAGTGAATCTAATGTAACACACACCCATACAATGCGCACCACCCCGTGATGTTTTTCTCACTCCTACTAGTGAATGTAATGTAACACACACCCATACAATGCGCACCACCCCGTGATGTTTTTCTCACTCCTACTAGTGAATGTAATGTAACACACACCCATACAAGGCGCACCACCCCGTGATGTTTTTCTCACTCCTACTAGTGAATGTAATGTAACACACACCCATACAATGCGCACCACCCCGTGATGTTTTTCTCACTCCTACTAGTGAATCTAATGTAACACACACCCATACAATGCGCACCATCCCGTGATGTTTTTCTCACTCCTACTAGTGAATGTAATGTAACACACACCCATACAATGCGCACCACCCCGTGATGTTTTTCTCACTCCTACTAGTGAATGTAATGTAACACACACCCATACAATGCGCACCACCCCGTGATGTTTTTCTCACTCCTACTAGTGAATCTAATGTAACACACACCCATACAATGCGCACCACCCCGTGATGTTTTTCTCACTCCTACTAGTGAATCTAATGTAACACACACCCATACAATGCGCACCACCCCGTGATGTTTTTCTCACTCCTACTAATGAATGTAATGTTACACACACCCATACAATGCGCACCACCCCGTGATGTTTTTCTCACTCCTCCTAGTGAATCTAATGTAACGCACACCCATACAATGTGCACCACCCCGTGATGTTTTTCTCACTCCTACTAGTGAATCTAATGTAACGCACACACATACAATGCGCACCACCCCGTGATGCTTTTCTCACTCCTACTAGTGAATGTAATGTAACGCACACCCGTACAATGCGCACCACCCCGTGATGTTTTTCTCACTGCTACTAGTGAATGTAATGTAAGGCACACCCATACAATGCGCACCACCCCGTGATGTTTTTCTCACTCCTACTAGTGAATGTAATGTAACACACACCCATACAATGCGCACCACCCCGTGATGTTTTTCTCACTCCTACTAGTGAATGTAATGTAACACACACCCATACAATTCGCACCACCCCGTGATGTTTTTCTCACTCCTAATAGTGAATGTAGTGTAACACACACCCATACAATGCGCACCACCACGTGATGTTTTTCTCACTGCTACTAGTGAATGTAGTGTAACACACACCCATACAATGCGCACCACCCAGTAATGTTTTTCTCACTGCTAGTAGTGAATGTAGTGTAACACACACCCATAAAATGCGCACCACCCCGTGATGTTTTTCTCACTCCTACTAGTGAATGTAATGTAACACACACCCATACAATGCGCACCACCCCGTGATGTTTTTCTCACTCCTACTAGTGAATGTAATGTAACACACACCCATACAATGCGCACCACCCCGTGATGTTTTTCTCACTCCTACTAGTGAATGTAGTGTAACACACACCCATACAATGCCCACCACCCCATGATGTTTTTCTCACTGCTAGTAGTGAATGTAGTGTAACACACACCCATACAATGCGCACCACCCCGTGATGTTTTTCTCACTCCTACTAGTGAATGTATTGTAACACACACCCATACGATGCGCACCACCCCGTGATGTTTTTCTCACTCCTACTAGTGAATGTAATGTAACACACACCCATACAATGCGCACCACCCCGTGATGTTTTTCTCACTCCTATTAGTGAATGTAGTGTAACACACACCCATACAATGCCCACCACCCCGTGATGTTTTTCTCACTGCTAGTAGTGAATGTAGTGTAACACACACCCATAAAATGCGCACCACCCCGTGATGTTTCTCTCACTCCTACTAGTGAATGTAATGTAACACACACCCATACAATGCGCACCACCCCGTGATGTTTTTCTCACTCCTACTAGTGAATGTAATGTAACACACACCCATACAATGCGCACCACCCCGTGATGTTTTTCTCACTCCTACTAGTGAATCTAATGTAACACACACCCATACAATGCGCACCACCCCGTGATGTTTTTCTCACTCCTACTAGTGAATGTAATGTAACACACACCCATACAATGCGCACCACCCCGTGATGTTTTTCTCACTCCTACTAGTGAATGTAATGTAACACACACCCATACAATGCGCACCACCCCGTGATGTTTTTCTCACTCCTACTAGTGAATCTAATGTAACACACACCCATACAATGCGCACCACCCCGTGATGTTTTTCTCACTCCTACTAGTGAATCTAATGTAACACACACCCATACAATGCGCACCACCCCGTGATGTTTTTCTCACTCCTACTAGTGAATGTAATGTTACACATACCCATACAATGCGCACCACCCCGTGATGTTTTTCTCACTCCTCCTAGTGAATCTAATGTAACGCACACCCATACAATGTGCACCACCCCGTGATGTTTTTCTCACTCCTACTAGTGAATCTAATGTAACGCACACACATACAATGCGCACCACCCCGTGATGCTTTTCTCACTCCTACTAGTGAATGTAATGTAACGCACACCCATACAATGCGCACCACCCCGTGATGTTTTTCTCACTGCTACTAGTGAATGTAATGTAAGGCACACCCATACAATGCGCACCACCCCGTGATGTTTTTCTCACTCCTACTAGTGAATGTAATGTAACACACACCCATACAATGCGCACCAGCCCGTGATGTTTTTCTCACTCCTACTAGTGAATGTAATGTAACACACACCCATACAATTCGCACCACCCCGTGATGTTTTTCTCACTCCTAATAGTGAATGTAGTGTAACACACACCCATACAATGCGCACCACCACGTGATGTTTTTCTCACTGCTACTAGTGAATGTAGTGTAACACACACCCATACAATGCGCACCACCCAGTAATGTTTTTCTCACTGCTAGTAGTGAATGTAGTGTAACACACACCCATAAAATGCGCACCACCCCGTGATGTTTTTCTCACTCCTACTAGTGAATGTAATGTAACACACACCCATACAATGCGCACCACCCCGTGATGTTTTTCTCACTCCTACTAGTGAATGTAATGTAACACACACCCATACAATGCGCACCACCCCGTGATGTTTTTCTCACTCCTACTAGTGAATGTAGTGTAACACACACCCATACAATGCCCACCACCCCATGATGTTTTTCTCACTGCTAGTAGTGAATGTAGTGTAACACACACCCATACAATGCGCACCACCCCGTGATGTTTTTCTCACTCCTACTAGTGAATGTATTGTAACACACACCCATACGATGCGCACCACCCCGTGATGTTTTTCTCACTCCTACTAGTGAATGTAATGTAACACACACCCATACAATGCGCACCACCCCGTGATGTTTTTCTCACTCCTATTAGTGAATGTAGTGTAACACACACCCATACAATGCCCACCACCCCGTGATGTTTTTCTCACTGCTAGTAGTGAATGTAGTGTAACACACACCCATAAAATGCGCACCACCCCGTGATGTTTCTCTCACTCCTACTAGTGAATGTAATGTAACACACACCCATACAATGCGCACCACCCCGTGATGTTTTTCTCACTCCTACTAGTGAATGTAATGTAACACACACCCATACAATGCGCACCACCCTGTGATGTTTTTCTCACTCCTACTAGTGAATGTAGTGTAACACACACCCATACAATGCCCACCACCCCGTGATGTTTTTCTCACTGCTAGTAGTGAATGTAGTGTAACACACACCCATACAATGCGCACCACCCCGTGATGTTTTTCTCACTCCTACTAGTGAATGTAGTGTAACACACACCCATACAATGCCCACCACCCCGTGATGTTTTTCTCACTGCTAGTAGTGAATGTAGTGTAACACACACCCATACAATGCGCACCACCCCGTGATGTTTTTCTCACTCCTACTAGTGAATGTATTGTAACACACACCCATACAATGCGCACCACCCCGTGATGATTTTCTCACTCCTACTAGTGAATCTAATGTAACAAACACCCATACAATGCGCACCACCCCGTGATGTTTTTCTCACTCCTACTAGTGAATCTAATGTAACAAACACCCATACAATGCGCACCACCCCATGATGTTTTTCTCACTCCTACTAGTGAATGTAATGTAACACACACCCATACAATGCACATCACCCCGTGATGTTTTTCTCACTCCTAATAGTGAATCTAATGTAACAAACACCCATACAATGCGCACCACCCCGTGATGTTTTTCTCACTCCTACTAGTGAATGTAATGTAACACACACCCATACAATGCGCACCACCCCGTGATGTTTTTCTCACTCCTACTAGTGAATCTAATGTAACACACACCCATACAATGTGCACCACCCCGTGATGTTTTTCTCACTCCTACTAGTGAATATAATGTAACACACACCCATACAATGCGCACCACCCCGTGATGATTTTCTCACTCCTACTAGTGAATGTAATGTAACACACACCCATACAATGCGCACCACCCCGTGATGTTTTTCTCACTCCTCCTAGTGAATGTAATGTAACACACACCCATACAATGCGCACCACCCCGTGATGTTTTTCTCACTCCTACTAGTGAATCTAATGTAACACACCCCCATACAATGCGCAATATCCCGTGATGATTTTCTCACTCCTACTAGTGAATCTAATGTAACGCACACCCATACAATGCGCACCACCCCGTGATGTTTTTCTCACTCCTAAAAGTGTATGTAATGTAACACACACCCATACAATGCGCACCAACCCGTGATGTTTTTCTCACTCCTACTAGTGAATCTAATGTAACACACACCCATACAATGCGCACCACCCCGTGATGTTTTTCTCACTCCTACTAGTGAATGTAATGTAACACACACCCATACAATGCGCACCACCACGTGATGTTTTTCTCACTCCTACTAGTGAATGTAATGTAACACACACCCATACAATGCGCACCACCCCGTGATGATTTTCTCACTCCTACTAGTGAATCTAATGTAACAAACACCCATACAATGCGCACCACCCCGTGATGTTTTTCTCACTCCTACTAGTGAATGTAATGTAACACACACCCATACAATGCGCACCACCCCGTGATGTTTTTCTCACTCCTACTAGTGAATGTAATGTAACACACACCCATACAATGCGCACCACCCCGTGATGTTTTTCTCACTCCTACTAGTGAATCTAATGTAACACACACCCATACAATGCGCACCACCCCGTGATGTTTTTCTCACTCCTACTAGTGAATCTAATGTAACACACACCCATACAATGCGCACCACCCCGTGATGTTTTTCTCACTCCTACTAGTGAATGTAATGTTACACACACCCATACAATGCGCACCACCCCGTGATGTTTTTCTCACTCCTCCTAGTGAATCTAATGTAACGCACACCCATACAATGTGCACCACCCCGTGATGTTTTTCTCACTCCTACTAGTGAATCTAATGTAACGCACACACATACAATGCGCACCACCCCGTGATGCTTTTCTCACTCCTACTAGTGAATGTAATGTAACGCACACCCGTACAATGCGCACCACCCCGTGATGTTTTTCTCACTGCTACTAGTGAATGTAATGTAAGGCACACCCATACAATGCGCACCACCCCGTGATGTTTTTCTCACTCCTACTAGTGAATGTAATGTAACACACACCCATACAATGCGCACCACCCCGTGATGTTTTTCTCACTCCTACTAGTGAATGTAATGTAACACACACCCATACAATTCGCACCACCCCGTGATGTTTTTCTCACTCCTAATAGTGAATGTAGTGTAACACACACCCATACAATGCGCACCACCACGTGATGTTTTTCTCACTGCTACTAGTGAATGTAGTGTAACACACACCCATACAATGCGCACCACCCAGTAATGTTTTTCTCACTGCTAGTAGTGAATGTAGTGTAACACACACCCATAAAATGCGCACCACCCCGTGATGTTTTTCTCACTCCTACTAGTGAATGTAATGTAACACACACCCATACAATGCGCACCACCCCGTGATGTTTTTCTCACTCCTACTAGTGAATGTAATGTAACACACACCCATACAATGCGCACCACCCCGTGATGTTTTTCTCACTCCTACTAGTGAATGTAGTGTAACACACACCCATACAATGCCCACCACCCCATGATGTTTTTCTCACTGCTAGTAGTGAATGTAGTGTAACACACACCCATACAATGCGCACCACCCCGTGATGTTTTTCTCACTCCTACTAGTGAATGTATTGTAACACACACCCATACGATGCGCACCACCCCGTGATGTTTTTCTCACTCCTACTAGTGAATGTAATGTAACACACACCCATACAATGCGCACCACCCCGTGATGTTTTTCTCACTCCTATTAGTGAATGTAGTGTAACACACACCCATACAATGCCCACCACCCCGTGATGTTTTTCTCACTGCTAGTAGTGAATGTAGTGTAACACACACCCATAAAATGCGCACCACCCCGTGATGTTTCTCTCACTCCTACTAGTGAATGTAATGTAACACACACCCATACAATGCGCACCACCCCGTGATGTTTTTCTCACTCCTACTAGTGAATGTAATGTAACACACACCCATACAATGCGCACCACCCCGTGATGTTTTTCTCACTCCTACTAGTGAATCTAATGTAACACACACCCATACAATGCGCACCACCCCGTGATGTTTTTCTCACTCCTACTAGTGAATGTAATGTAACACACACCCATACAATGCGCACCACCCCGTGATGTTTTTCTCACTCCTACTAGTGAATGTAATGTAACACACACCCATACAATGCGCACCACCCCGTGATGTTTTTCTCACTCCTACTAGTGAATCTAATGTAACACACACCCATACAATGCGCACCACCCCGTGATGTTTTTCTCACTCCTACTAGTGAATCTAATGTAACACACACCCATACAATGCGCACCACCCCGTGATGTTTTTCTCACTCCTACTAGTGAATGTAATGTTACACATACCCATACAATGCGCACCACCCCGTGATGTTTTTCTCACTCCTCCTAGTGAATCTAATGTAACGCACACCCATACAATGTGCACCACCCCGTGATGTTTTTCTCACTCCTACTAGTGAATCTAATGTAACGCACACACATACAATGCGCACCACCCCGTGATGCTTTTCTCACTCCTACTAGTGAATGTAATGTAACGCACACCCATACAATGCGCACCACCCCGTGATGTTTTTCTCACTGCTACTAGTGAATGTAATGTAAGGCACACCCATACAATGCGCACCACCCCGTGATGTTTTTCTCACTCCTACTAGTGAATGTAATGTAACACACACCCATACAATGCGCACCAGCCCGTGATGTTTTTCTCACTCCTACTAGTGAATGTAATGTAACACACACCCATACAATTCGCACCACCCCGTGATGTTTTTCTCACTCCTAATAGTGAATGTAGTGTAACACACACCCATACAATGCGCACCACCACGTGATGTTTTTCTCACTGCTACTAGTGAATGTAGTGTAACACACACCCATACAATGCGCACCACCCAGTAATGTTTTTCTCACTGCTAGTAGTGAATGTAGTGTAACACACACCCATAAAATGCGCACCACCCCGTGATGTTTTTCTCACTCCTACTAGTGAATGTAATGTAACACACACCCATACAATGCGCACCACCCCGTGATGTTTTTCTCACTCCTACTAGTGAATGTAATGTAACACACACCCATACAATGCGCACCACCCCGTGATGTTTTTCTCACTCCTACTAGTGAATGTAGTGTAACACACACCCATACAATGCCCACCACCCCATGATGTTTTTCTCACTGCTAGTAGTGAATGTAGTGTAACACACACCCATACAATGCGCACCACCCCGTGATGTTTTTCTCACTCCTACTAGTGAATGTATTGTAACACACACCCATACGATGCGCACCACCCCGTGATGTTTTTCTCACTCCTACTAGTGAATGTAATGTAACACACACCCATACAATGCGCACCACCCCGTGATGTTTTTCTCACTCCTATTAGTGAATGTAGTGTAACACACACCCATACAATGCCCACCACCCCGTGATGTTTTTCTCACTGCTAGTAGTGAATGTAGTGTAACACACACCCATAAAATGCGCACCACCCCGTGATGTTTCTCTCACTCCTACTAGTGAATGTAATGTAACACACACCCATACAATGCGCACCACCCCGTGATGTTTTTCTCACTCCTACTAGTGAATGTAATGTAACACACACCCATACAATGCGCACCACCCTGTGATGTTTTTCTCACTCCTACTAGTGAATGTAGTGTAACACACACCCATACAATGCCCACCACCCCGTGATGTTTTTCTCACTGCTAGTAGTGAATGTAGTGTAACACACACCCATACAATGCGCACCACCCCGTGATGTTTTTCTCACTCCTACTAGTGAATGTAGTGTAACACACACCCATACAATGCCCACCACCCCGTGATGTTTTTCTCACTGCTAGTAGTGAATGTAGTGTAACACACACCCATACAATGCGCACCACCCCGTGATGTTTTTCTCACTCCTACTAGTGAATGTATTGTAACACACACCCATACAATGCGCACCACCCCGTGATGATTTTCTCACTCCTACTAGTGAATCTAATGTAACAAACACCCATACAATGCGCACCACCCCGTGATGTTTTTCTCACTCCTACTAGTGAATCTAATGTAACAAACACCCATACAATGCGCACCACCCCATGATGTTTTTCTCACTCCTACTAGTGAATGTAATGTAACACACACCCATACAATGCGCATCACCCCGTGATGTTTTTCTCACTCCTAATAGTGAATCTAATGTAACAAACACCCATACAATGCGCACCACCCCGTGATGTTTTTCTCACTCCTACTAGTGAATGTAATGTAACACACACCCATACAATGCGCACCACCCCGTGATGTTTTTCTCACTCCTACTAGTGAATCTAATGTAACACACACCCATACAATGTGCACCACCCCGTGATGTTTTTCTCACTCCTACTAGTGAATATAATGTAACACACACCCATACAATGCGCACCACCCCGTGATGATTTTCTCACTCCTACTAGTGAATGTAATGTAACACACACCCATACAATGCGCACCACCCCGTGATGTTTTTCTCACTCCTACTAGTGAATGTAATGTAACACACACCCATACAATGCGCACCACCCCGTGATGTTTTTCTCACTCCTACTAGTGAATCTAATGTAACACACCCCCATACAATGCGCAATATCCCGTGATGATTTTCTCACTCCTACTAGTGAATCTAATGTAACGCACACCCATACAATGCGCACCACCCCGTGATGTTTTTCTCACTCCTAAAAGTGTATGTAATGTAACACACACCCATACAATGCGCACCAACCCGTGATGTTTTTCTCACTCCTACTAGTGAATCTAATGTAACACACACCCATACAATGCGCACCACCCCGTGATGTTTTTCTCACTCCTACTAGTGAATGTAATGTAACACACACCCATACAATGCGCACCACCACGTGATGTTTTTCTCACTCCTACTAGTGAATGTAATGTAACACACACCCATACAATGCGCACCACCCCGTGATGATTTTCTCACTCCTACTAGTGAATCTAATGTAACAAACACCCATACAATGCGCACCACCCCGTGATGTGTTTCTCACTCCTACTAGTGAATGTAATGTAACACACACCCATACAATGCGCACCACCCCGTGATGTTTTTCTCACTCCTACTAGTGAATGTAATGTAACACACACCCATACAATGCGCACCACCCCGTGATGTTTTTCTCACTCCTACTAGTGAATGTAATGTAACACACACCCATACAATGCGCACCACCCCGTGATGTTTTTCTCACTCCTACTAGTGAATGTAATGTAACACACACCCATACAAGGCGCACCACCCCGTGATGTTTTTCTCACTCCTACTAGTGAATGTAATGTAACACACACCCATACAATGCGCACCACCCCGTGATGTTTTTCTCACTCCTACTAGTGAATCTAATGTAACACACACCCATACAATGCGCACCACCCCGTGATGTTTTTCTCACTCCTACTAGTGAATGTAATGTAACACACACCCATACAATGCGCACCACCCCGTGACGTTTTTCTCACTCCTACTAGTGAATGTAATGTAACGCACACACATACAATGCGCACCACCCCGTGATGCTTTTCTCACTCCTACTAGTGAATGTAATGTAACGCACACCCATACAATGCGCACCACCCCGTGATGTTTTTCTCACTGCTACTAGTGAATGTAATGTAAGGCACACCCATACAATGCGCACCACCCCGTGATGTTTTTCTCACTCCTACTAGTGAATGTAATGTAACACACACCCATACAATGCGCACCACCCCGTGATGTTTTTCTCACTCCTACTAGTGAATGTAATGTAACACACACCCATACAATGCGCACCACCCCGTGATGTTTTTCTCACTCCTACTAGTGAATGTAGTGTAACACACACCCATACAATGCGCACCACCACGTGATGTTTTTCTCACTGCTACTAGTGAATGTAGTGTAACACACACCCATACAATGCGCACCACCCCGTAATGTTTTTCTCACTGCTAGTAGTGAATGTAGTGTAACACACACCCATAAAATGCGCACCACCCCGTGATGTTTTTCTCACTCCTACTAGTGAATGTAATGTAACACACACCCATACAATGCGCACCACCCCGTGATGTTTTTCTCACTCCTACTAGTGAATGTAATGTAACACACACCCATACAATGCGCACCACCCCGTGATGTTTTTCTCACTCCTACTAGTGAATGTAGTGTAACACACACCCATACAATGCCCACCACCCCATGATGTTTTTCTCACTGCTAGTAGTGAATGTAGTGTAACACACACCCATACAATGCGCACCACCCCGTGATGTTTTTCTCACTCCTACTAGTGAATGTATTGTAACACACACCCATACGATGCGCACCACCCCGTGATGATTTTCTCACTCCTACTAGTGAATCTAATGTAACAAACACCCATACAATGCGCACCACCCCGTGATGTTTTTCACACTCCTACTAGTGAATGTAATGTAACAAACACCCATACAATGCGCACCACCCGGTGATGTTTTTCTCACTCCTACTAGTGAATGTAATGTAACACACACCCATACAATGCGCACCACCCCGTGATGTTTTTCTCACTCCTACTAGTGAATCTAATGTAACAAACACCCATACAATGCGCACCACCACGTGATGTTTTTCTCACTCCTACTAGTGAATGTAATGTAACACACACCCATACAATGCGCACCACCCCGTGATGTTTTTCTCACTCCTACTAGTGAATCTAATGTAACACACACCCATACAATGCGCACCACCCCGTGATGTTTTTCTCACTCCTACTAGTGAATATAATGTAACACACACCCATACAATGCGCACCACCCCGTGATGATTTTCTCACTCCTACTAGTGAATGTAATGTAACACATACCCATACAATGCGCACCACCCCGTGATGTTTTTCTCACTGCTACTAGTGAATGTAATGTAACACACACCCATACAATGCGCACCACCCCGTGATGTTTTTCTCACTCCTACTAGTGAATGTAATGTAACACACACCCATACAATGCGCACCACCCCGTGATGTTTTTCTCACTCCTACTAGTGAATCTAATGTAACACACCCCCATACAATGCGCACCATCCCGTGATGATTTTCTCACTCCTACTAGTGAATCTAATGTAACAAACACCCATACAATGCGCACCACCCCGTGATGTTTTTCTCACTCCTAATAGTGTATGTAATGTAACACACACCCATACAATGCGCACCAACCCGTGATGTTTTTCTCACTCCTACTAGTGAATCTAATGTAACACACACCCATACAATGCGCACCACCCCGTGATGTTTTTCTCACTCCTACTAGTGAATATAATGTAACACACACCCATACAATGCGCACCACCACGTGATGTTTTTCTCACTCCTACTAGTGAATGTAATGTAACACACACCCATACAATGCGCACCACCCCGTGATGATTTTCTCACTCCTACTAGTGAATCTAATGTAACAAACACCCATACAATGCGCACCACCCCGTGATGTTTTTCTCACTCCTACTAGTGAATGTAATGTAACACACACCCATACAATGCGCACCACCCCGTGATGTTTTTCTCACTCCTACTAGTGAATGTAATGTAACACACACCCATACAATGCGCACCACCCCGTGATGTTTTTCTCACTCCTACTAGTGAATGTAATGTAACACACACCCATACAAGGCGCACCACCCCGTGATGTTTTTCTCACTCCTACTAGTGAATGTAATGTAACACACACCCATACAATGCGCACCACCCCGTGATGTTTTTCTCACTCCTACTAGTGAATGTAATGTAACACACACCCATACAATGCGCACCACCCCGTGATGTTTTTCCACTCCTACTAGTGAATGTAATGTAACACACACCCATACAATGCGCACCACCCCGTGATGTTTTTCTCACTCCTACTAGTGAATGTAATGTAACACACACCCATACAATGCGCACCACCCCGTGATGTTTTCTCACTCCTACTAGTGAATCTAATGTAACACACACCCATACAATGCGCACCACCCCGTGATGTTTTTCTCACTCCTACTAGTGAATGTAATGTAACGCACACCCATACAATGCGCACCACCCCGTGATGTTTTTCTCACTGCTACTAGTGAATGTAATGTAACGCACACCCATACAATGCGCACCACCCCGTGATGTTTTTCTCACTCCTACTAGTGAATGTAATGTAACGCACACCCATACAATGCGCACCACCCCGTGATGTTTCTCTCACTCCTACTAGTGAATCTAATGTAAGACACACCCATACAATGCGCACCACCACGTGATGATTCTCTCACTCCTACTAGTGAATGTAATGTAACACACACGCATACAATGCGCACCACACCGTGATGTTTTTCTCACTCCTACTAGTGAATGTAATGTAACACACACCCATACAATGCGCACCACCCCGTGATGTTTTTCTCACTCCTACTAGTGAATGTAATGTAACACACACCCATACAATGCGCACCACCCCGTGATGTTTTTCTCACTCCTACTAGTGAATGTAATGTAACACACACCCATACAATGCGCACCACCCCGTGATGTTTTTCTCACTCCTACTAGTGAATGTAATGTAACACACACCCATACAATGCGCACCACCCCGTGATGTTTTTCTCACTCCTACTAGTGAATGTAATGTAAGGCACACCCATACAATGCGCACCACCCCGTGATGTTTTCTCACTCCTACTAGTGAATGTAGTGTAACACACACCCATACAATGCGCACCACCCCGTGATGTTTTTCTCACTCCTACTAGTGAATGTAATGTAACACACACCCATACAATGCGCACCACCCCGTGATGATTTTCTCACGCCTACTAGTGAATCTAATGTAACAAACACCCATACAATGCGCACCACCCCGTGATGTTTTTCTCACTCCTAAAAGTGTATGTAATGTAACACACACCCATACAATGCGCACCAACCCGTGATGTTTTTCTCACTCCTACTAGTGAATCTAATGTAACACACACCCATACAATGCGCACCACCCCGTGATGTTTTTTCTCACTCCTACTAGTGAATGTAATGTAACACACACCCATACAATGCGCACCACCCCGTGATGTTTTTCTCACTCCTACTAGTGAATGTAATGTAACACACACCCATACAATGCGCACCACCCCGTGATGTTTTTCTCACTCCTACTAGTGAATGTAGTGTAACACACACCCATACAATGCGCACCACCCCGTGATGTTTTTCTCACTCCTACTAGTGAATGTAATGTAACACACACCCATACAAGGCGCACCACCCCGTGATGTTTTTCTCACTCCTACTAGTGAATGTAATGTAACACACACCCATACAATGCGCACCACCCCGTGATGTTTTTCTCACTCCTACTAGTGAATCTAATGTAACAAACACCCATACAATGCGCACCACCCCGTGATGTTTTTCTCACTCCTACTAGTGAATGTAATGTAACACACACCCATACAAGGCGCACCACCCCGTGATGTTTTTCTCACTCCTACTAGTGAATGTAATGTAACACACACCCATACAATGCGCACCACCCCGTGATGTTTTTCTCACTCCTACTAGTGAATCTAATGTAACACACACCCATACAATGCGCACCACCCCGTGATGTTTTTCTCACTCCTACTAGTGAATGTAATGTAACACACACCCATACAATGCGCACCACCCCGTGATGTTTTTCTCACTCCTACTAGTGAATGTAATGTAACGCACACACATACAATGCGCACCACCCCGTGATGCTTTTCTCACTCCTACTAGTGAATGTAATGTAACGCACACCCATACAATGCGCACCACCCCGTGATGTTTTTCTCACTGCTACTAGTGAATGTAATGTAAGGCACACCCATACAATGCGCACCACCCCGTGATGTTTTTCTCACTCCTACTAGTGAATGTAATGTAACACACACCCATACAATGCGCACCACCCCGTGATGTTTTTCTCACTCCTACTAGTGAATGTAATGTAACACACACCCATACAATGCGCACCACCCCGTGATGTTTTTCTCACTCCTACTAGTGAATGTAGTGTAACACACACCCATACAATGCGCACCACCACGTGATGTTTTTCTCACTGCTTCTAGTGAATGTAGTGTAACACACACCCATACAATGCGCACCACCCCGTAATGTTTTTCTCACTGCTAGTAGTGAATGTAGTGTAACACACACCCATAAAATGCGCACCACCCCGTGATGTTTTTCTCACTCCTACTAGTGAATGTAATGTAACACACACCCATACAATGCGCACCACCCCGTGATGTTTTTCTCACTCCTACTAGTGAATGTAATGTAACACACACCCATACAATGCGCACCACCCCGTGATGTTTTTCTCACTCCTACTAGTGAATGTATTGTAACACACACCCATACAATGCGCACCACCCCGTGATGATTTTCTCACTCCTACTAGTGAATCTAATGTAACAAACACCCATACAATGCGCACCACCCCGTGATGTTTTTCTCACTCCTACTAGTGAATCTAATGTAACAAACACCCATACAATGCGCACCACCCCATGATGTTTTTCTCACTCCTACTAGTGAATGTAATGTAACACACACCCATACAATGCGCATCACCCCGTGATGTTTTTCTCACTCCTAATAGTGAATCTAATGTAACAAACACCCATACAATGCGCACCACCCCGTGATGTTTTTCTCACTCCTACTAGTGAATGTAATGTAACACACACCCATACAATGCGCACCACCCAGTGATGTTTTTCTCACTCCTACTAGTGAATCTAATGTAACACACACCCATACAATGCGCACCACCCCGTGATGTTTTTCTCACTCCTACTAGTGAATGTAATGTAACACACACCCATACAATGCGCACCACCCCGTGATGTTTTTCTCACTCCTACTAGTGAATGTAATGTAACACACACCCATACAATGCGCACCACCCCGTGATGTTTTTCTCACTCCTACTAGTGAATCTAATGTAACACACACCCATACAATGCGCACCACCCCGTGATGTTTTTCTCACTCCTACTAGTGAATGTAATGTAACGCACACCCATACAATGCGCACCACCCCGTGATGTTTTTCTCACTGCTACTAGTGAATGTAATGTAACGCACACCCATACAATGCGCACCACCCCGTGATGTTTTTCTCACTCCTACTAGTGAATGTAATGTAACGCACACCCATACAATGCGCACCACCCCGTGATGTTTCTCTCACTCCTACTAGTGAATCTAATGTAAGACACACCCATACAATGCGCACCACCACGTGATGATTCTCTCACTCCTACTAGTGAATGTAATGTAACACACACGCATACAATGCGCACCACACCGTGATGTTTTTCTCACTCCTACTAGTGAATGTAATGTAACACACACCCATACAATGCGCACCACCCCGTGATGTTTTTCTCACTCCTACTAGTGAATGTAATGTAACACACACCCATACAATGCGCACCACCCCGTGATGTTTTTCTCACTCCTACTAGTGAATGTAATGTAACACACACCCATACAATGCGCACCACCCCGTGATGTTTTTCTCACTCCTACTAGTGAATGTAATGTAACACACACCCATACAATGCGCACCACCCCGTGATGTTTTTCTCACTCCTACTAGTGAATGTAGTGTAACACACACCCATACAATGCCCACCACCCCGTGATGTTTTTCTCACTGCTAGTAGTGAATGTAGTGTAACACACACCCATACAATGCGCACCACCCCGTGATGTTTTTCTCACTCCTACTAGTGAATGTATTGTAACACACACCCATACAATGCGCACCACCCCGTGATGATTTTCTCACGCCTACTAGTGAATCTAATGTAACAAACACCCATACGATGCGCACCACCCCGTGATGTTTTTCTCACTCCTAAAAGTGTATGTAATGTAACACACACCCATACAATGCGCACCAACCCGTGATGTTTTTCTCACTCCTACTAGTGAATCTAATGTAACACACACCCATACAATGCGCACCACCCCGTGATGTTTTTCTCACTCCTACTAGTGAATGTAATGTAACACACACCCATACAATGCGCACCACCACGTGATGTTTTTCTCACTCCTACTAGTGAATGTAATGTAACACACACCCATACAATGCGCACCACCCCGTGATGTTTTTCTCACTCCTACTAGTGAATGTAATGTAACACACACCCATACAATGCGCACCACCCCGTGATGTTTTTCTCACTCCTACTAGTGAATGTAATGTAACACACACCCATACAAGGCGCACCACCCCGTGATGTTTTTCTCACTCCTACTAGTGAATGTAATGTAACACACACCCATACAATGCGCACCACCCCGTGATGTTTTTCTCACTCCTACTAGTGAATCTAATGTAACACACACCCATACAATGCGCACCACCCCGTGATGTTTTTCTCACTCCTACTAGTGAATGTAATGTAACACACACCCATACAATGCGCACCACCCCGTGATGTTTTTCTCACTCCTACTAGTGAATGTAATGTAACGCACACACATACAATGCGCACCACCCCGTGATGCTTTTCTCACTCCTACTAGTGAATGTAATGTAACGCACACCCATACAATGCGCACCACCCCGTGATGTTTTTCTCACTGCTACTAGTGAATGTAATGTAAGGCACACCCATACAATGCGCACCACCCCGTGATGTTTTTCTCACTCCTACTAGTGAATGTAATGTAACACACACCCATACAATGCGCACCACCCCGTGATGTTTTTCTCACTCCTACTAGTGAATGTAATGTAACACACACCCATACAATGCGCACCACCCCGTGATGTTTTTCTCACTCCTACTAGTGAATGTAGTGTAACACACACCCATACAATGCGCACCACCACGTGATGTTTTTCTCACTGCTTCTAGTGAATGTAGTGTAACACACACCCATACAATGCGCACCACCCCGTAATGTTTTTCTCACTGCTAGTAGTGAATGTAGTGTAACACACACCCATAAAATGCGCACCACCCCGTGATGTTTTTCTCACTCCTACTAGTGAATGTAATGTAACACACACCCATACAATGCGCACCACCCCGTGATGTTTTTCTCACTCCTACTAGTGAATGTAATGTAACACACACCCATACAATGCGCACCACCCCGTGATGTTTTTCTCACTCCTACTAGTGAATGTATTGTAACACACACCCATACAATGCGCACCACCCCGTGATGATTTTCTCACTCCTACTAGTGAATCTAATGTAACAAACACCCATACAATGCGCACCACCCCGTGATGTTTTTCTCACTCCTACTAGTGAATCTAATGTAACAAACACCCATACAATGCGCACCACCCCATGATGTTTTTCTCACTCCTACTAGTGAATGTAATGTAACACACACCCATACAATGCGCATCACCCCGTGATGTTTTTCTCACTCCTAATAGTGAATCTAATGTAACAAACACCCATACAATGCGCACCACCCCGTGATGTTTTTCTCACTCCTACTAGTGAATGTAATGTAACACACACCCATACAATGCGCACCACCCAGTGATGTTTTTCTCACTCCTACTAGTGAATCTAATGTAACACACACCCATACAATGTGCACCACCCCGTGATGTTTTTCTCACTCCTACTAGTGAATATAATGTAACACACACCCATACAATGCGCACCACCCCGTGATGATTTTCTCACTCCTACTAGTGAATGTAATGTAACACACACCCATACAATGCGCACCACCCCGTGATGTTTTTCTCACTCCTACTAGTGAATGTAATGTAACACACACCCATACAATGCGCACCACCCCGTGATGTTTTTCTCACTCCTACTAGTGAATCTAATGTAACACACCCCCATACAATGCGCAATATCCCGTGATGATTTTCTCACTCCTACTAGTGAATCTAATGTAACGCACACCCATACAATGCGCACCACCCCGTGATGTTTTTCTCACTCCTAAAAGTGTATGTAATGTAACACACACCCATACAATGCGCACCAACCCGTGATGTTTTTCTCACTCCTACTAGTGAATCTAATGTAACACACACCCATACAATGCGCACCACCCCGTGATGTTTTTCTCACTCCTACTAGTGAATGTAATGTAACACACACCCATACAATGCGCACCACCACGTGATGTTTTTCTCACTCCTACTAGTGAATGTAATGTAACACACACCCATACAATGCGCACCACCCCGTGATGATTTTCTCACTCCTACTAGTGAATCTAATGTAACAAACACCCATACAATGCGCACCACCCCGTGATGTTTTTCTCACTCCTACTAGTGAATGTAATGTAACACACACCCATACAATGCGCACCACCCCGTGATGTTTTTCTCACTCCTACTAGTGAATGTAATGTAACACACACCCATACAATGCGCACCACCCCGTGATGTTTTTCTCACTCCTACTAGTGAATGTAATGTAACACACACCCATACAATGCGCACCACCCCGTGATGTTTTTCTCACTCCTACTAGTGAATGTAGTGTAACACACACCCATACAATGCCCACCACCCCATGATGTTTTTCTCACTGCTAGTAGTGAATGTAGTGTAACACACACCCATACAATGCGCACCACCCCGTGATGTTTTTCTCACTCCTACTAGTGAATGTATTGTAACACACACCCATACGATGCGCACCACCCCGTGATGTTTTTCTCACTCCTACTAGTGAATGTAATGTAACACACACCCATACAATGCGCACCACCCCGTGATGTTTTTCTCACTCCTATTAGTGAATGTAGTGTAACACACACCCATACAATGCCCACCACCCCGTGATGTTTTTCTCACTGCTAGTAGTGAATGTAGTGTAACACACACCCATAAAATGCGCACCACCCCGTGATGTTTCTCTCACTCCTACTAGTGAATGTAATGTAACACACACCCATACAATGCGCACCACCCCGTGATGTTTTTCTCACTCCTACTAGTGAATGTAATGTAACACACACCCATACAATGCGCACCACCCTGTGATGTTTTTCTCACTCCTACTAGTGAATGTAGTGTAACACACACCCATACAATGCCCACCACCCCGTGATGTTTTTCTCACTGCTAGTAGTGAATGTAGTGTAACACACACCCATACAATGCGCACCACCCCGTGATGTTTTTCTCACTCCTACTAGTGAATGTAGTGTAACACACACCCATACAATGCCCACCACCCCGTGATGTTTTTCTCACTGCTAGTAGTGAATGTAGTGTAACACACACCCATACAATGCGCACCACCCCGTGATGTTTTTCTCACTCCTACTAGTGAATGTATTGTAACACACACCCATACAATGCGCACCACCCCGTGATGATTTTCTCACTCCTACTAGTGAATCTAATGTAACAAACACCCATACAATGCGCACCACCCCGTGATGTTTTTCTCACTCCTACTAGTGAATCTAATGTAACAAACACCCATACAATGCGCACCACCCCATGATGTTTTTCTCACTCCTACTAGTGAATGTAATGTAACACACACCCATACAATGCACATCACCCCGTGATGTTTTTCTCACTCCTAATAGTGAATCTAATGTAACAAACACCCATACAATGCGCACCACCCCGTGATGTTTTTCTCACTCCTACTAGTGAATGTAATGTAACACACACCCATACAATGCGCACCACCCCGTGATGTTTTTCTCACTCCTACTAGTGAATCTAATGTAACACACACCCATACAATGTGCACCACCCCGTGATGTTTTTCTCACTCCTACTAGTGAATATAATGTAACACACACCCATACAATGCGCACCACCCCGTGATGATTTTCTCACTCCTACTAGTGAATGTAATGTAACACACACCCATACAATGCGCACCACCCCGTGATGTTTTTCTCACTCCTCCTAGTGAATGTAATGTAACACACACCCATACAATGCGCACCACCCCGTGATGTTTTTCTCACTCCTACTAGTGAATCTAATGTAACACACCCCCATACAATGCGCAATATCCCGTGATGATTTTCTCACTCCTACTAGTGAATCTAATGTAACGCACACCCATACAATGCGCACCACCCCGTGATGTTTTTCTCACTCCTAAAAGTGTATGTAATGTAACACACACCCATACAATGCGCACCAACCCGTGATGTTTTTCTCACTCCTACTAGTGAATCTAATGTAACACACACCCATACAATGCGCACCACCCCGTGATGTTTTTCTCACTCCTACTAGTGAATGTAATGTAACACACACCCATACAATGCGCACCACCACGTGATGTTTTTCTCACTCCTACTAGTGAATGTAATGTAACACACACCCATACAATGCGCACCACCCCGTGATGATTTTCTCACTCCTACTAGTGAATCTAATGTAACAAACACCCATACAATGCGCACCACCCCGTGATGTTTTTCTCACTCCTACTAGTGAATGTAATGTAACACACAACCATACAATGCGCACCACCCCGTGATGTTTTTCTCACTCCTACTAGTGAATGTAATGTAACACACACCCATACAATGCGCACCACCCCGTGATGTTTTTCTCACTCCTACTAGTGAATCTAATGTAACACACACCCATACAATGCGCACCACCCCGTGATGTTTTTCTCACTCCTACTAGTGAATCTAATGTAACACACACCCATACAATGCGCACCACCCCGTGATGTTTTTCTCACTCCTACTAGTGAATGTAATGTTACACACACCCATACAATGCGCACCACCCCGTGATGTTTTTCTCACTCCTCCTAGTGAATCTAATGTAACGCACACCCATACAATGTGCACCACCCCGTGATGTTTTTCTCACTCCTACTAGTGAATCTAATGTAACGCACACACATACAATGCGCACCACCCCGTGATGCTTTTCTCACTCCTACTAGTGAATGTAATGTAACGCACACCCGTACAATGCGCACCACCCCGTGATGTTTTTCTCACTGCTACTAGTGAATGTAATGTAAGGCACACCCATACAATGCGCACCACCCCGTGATGTTTTTCTCACTCCTACTAGTGAATGTAATGTAACACACACCCATACAATGCGCACCACCCCGTGATGTTTTTCTCACTCCTACTAGTGAATGTAATGTAACACACACCCATACAATTCGCACCACCCCGTGATGTTTTTCTCACTCCTAATAGTGAATGTAGTGTAACACACACCCATACAATGCGCACCACCACGTGATGTTTTTCTCACTGCTACTAGTGAATGTAGTGTAACACACACCCATACAATGCGCACCACCCAGTAATGTTTTTCTCACTGCTAGTAGTGAATGTAGTGTAACACACACCCATAAAATGCGCACCACCCCGTGATGTTTTTCTCACTCCTACTAGTGAATGTAATGTAACACACACCCATACAATGCGCACCACCCCGTGATGTTTTTCTCACTCCTACTAGTGAATGTAATGTAACACACACCCATACAATGCGCACCACCCCGTGATGTTTTTCTCACTCCTACTAGTGAATGTAGTGTAACACACACCCATACAATGCCCACCACCCCATGATGTTTTTCTCACTGCTAGTAGTGAATGTAGTGTAACACACACCCATACAATGCGCACCACCCCGTGATGTTTTTCTCACTCCTACTAGTGAATGTATTGTAACACACACCCATACGATGCGCACCACCCCGTGATGTTTTTCTCACTCCTACTAGTGAATGTAATGTAACACACACCCATACAATGCGCACCACCCCGTGATGTTTTTCTCACTCCTATTAGTGAATGTAGTGTAACACACACCCATACAATGCCCACCACCCCGTGATGTTTTTCTCACTGCTAGTAGTGAATGTAGTGTAACACACACCCATAAAATGCGCACCACCCCGTGATGTTTCTCTCACTCCTACTAGTGAATGTAATGTAACACACACCCATACAATGCGCACCACCCCGTGATGTTTTTCTCACTCCTACTAGTGAATGTAATGTAACACACACCCATACAATGCGCACCACCCCGTGATGTTTTTCTCACTCCTACTAGTGAATCTAATGTAACACACACCCATACAATGCGCACCACCCCGTGATGTTTTTCTCACTCCTACTAGTGAATGTAATGTAACACACACCCATACAATGCGCACCACCCCGTGATGTTTTTCTCACTCCTACTAGTGAATGTAATGTAACACACACCCATACAATGCGCACCACCCCGTGATGTTTTTCTCACTCCTACTAGTGAATCTAATGTAACACACACCCATACAATGCGCACCACCCCGTGATGTTTTTCTCACTCCTACTAGTGAATCTAATGTAACACACACCCATACAATGCGCACCACCCCGTGATGTTTTTCTCACTCCTACTAGTGAATGTAATGTTACACATACCCATACAATGCGCACCACCCCGTGATGTTTTTCTCACTCCTCCTAGTGAATCTAATGTAACGCACACCCATACAATGTGCACCACCCCGTGATGTTTTTCTCACTCCTACTAGTGAATCTAATGTAACGCACACACATACAATGCGCACCACCCCGTGATGCTTTTCTCACTCCTACTAGTGAATGTAATGTAACGCACACCCATACAATGCGCACCACCCCGTGATGTTTTTCTCACTCCTACTAGTGAATGTAATGTAACACACACCCATACAATGCGCACCAGCCCGTGATGTTTTTCTCACTCCTACTAGTGAATGTAATGTAACACACACCCATACAATTCGCACCACCCCGTGATGTTTTTCTCACTCCTAATAGTGAATGTAGTGTAACACACACCCATACAATGCGCACCACCACGTGATGTTTTTCTCACTGCTACTAGTGAATGTAGTGTAACACACACCCATACAATGCGCACCACCCAGTAATGTTTTTCTCACTGCTAGTAGTGAATGTAGTGTAACACACACCCATAAAATGCGCACCACCCCGTGATGTTTTTCTCACTCCTACTAGTGAATGTAATGTAACACACACCCATACAATGCGCACCACCCCGTGATGTTTTTCTCACTCCTACTAGTGAATGTAATGTAACACACACCCATACAATGCGCACCACCCCGTGATGTTTTTCTCACTCCTACTAGTGAATGTAGTGTAACACACACCCATACAATGCCCACCACCCCATGATGTTTTTCTCACTGCTAGTAGTGAATGTAGTGTAACACACACCCATACAATGCGCACCACCCCGTGATGTTTTTCTCACTCCTACTAGTGAATGTATTGTAACACACACCCATACGATGCGCACCACCCCGTGATGTTTTTCTCACTCCTACTAGTGAATGTAATGTAACACACACCCATACAATGCGCACCACCCCGTGATGTTTTTCTCACTCCTATTAGTGAATGTAGTGTAACACACACCCATACAATGCCCACCACCCCGTGATGTTTTTCTCACTGCTAGTAGTGAATGTAGTGTAACACACACCCATAAAATGCGCACCACCCCGTGATGTTTCTCTCACTCCTACTAGTGAATGTAATGTAACACACACCCATACAATGCGCACCACCCCGTGATGTTTTTCTCACTCCTACTAGTGAATGTAATGTAACACACACCCATACAATGCGCACCACCCTGTGATGTTTTTCTCACTCCTACTAGTGAATGTAGTGTAACACACACCCATACAATGCCCACCACCCCGTGATGTTTTTCTCACTGCTAGTAGTGAATGTAGTGTAACACACACCCATACAATGCGCACCACCCCGTGATGTTTTTCTCACTCCTACTAGTGAATGTAGTGTAACACACACCCATACAATGCCCACCACCCCGTGATGTTTTTCTCACTGCTAGTAGTGAATGTAGTGTAACACACACCCATACAATGCGCACCACCCCGTGATGTTTTTCTCACTCCTACTAGTGAATGTATTGTAACACACACCCATACAATGCGCACCACCCCGTGATGATTTTCTCACTCCTACTAGTGAATCTAATGTAACAAACACCCATACAATGCGCACCACCCCGTGATGTTTTTCTCACTCCTACTAGTGAATCTAATGTAACAAACACCCATACAATGCGCACCACCCCATGATGTTTTTCTCACTCCTACTAGTGAATGTAATGTAACACACACCCATACAATGCGCATCACCCCGTGATGTTTTTCTCACTCCTAATAGTGAATCTAATGTAACAAACACCCATACAATGCGCACCACCCCGTGATGTTTTTCTCACTCCTACTAGTGAATGTAATGTAACACACACCCATACAATGCGCACCACCCCGTGATGTTTTTCTCACTCCTACTAGTGAATCTAATGTAACACACACCCATACAATGTGCACCACCCCGTGATGTTTTTCTCACTCCTACTAGTGAATATAATGTAACACACACCCATTAAATGCGCACCACCCCGTGATGATTTTCTCACTCCTACTAGTGAATGTAATGTAACACACACCCATACAATGCGCACCACCCCGTGATGTTTTTCTCACTCCTACTAGTGAATGTAATGTAACACACACCCATACAATGCGCACCACCCCGTGATGTTTTTCTCACTCCTACTAGTGAATCTAATGTAACACACCCCCATACAATGCGCAATATCCCGTGATGATTTTCTCACTCCTGCTAGTGAATCTAATGTAACGCACACCCATACAATGCGCACCACCCCGTGATGTTTTTCTCACTCCTAAAAGTGTATGTAATGTAACACACACCCATACAATGCGCACCAACCCGTGATGTTTTTCTCACTCCTACTAGTGAATCTAATGTAACACACACCCATACAATGCGCACCACCCCGTGATGTTTTTCTCACTCCTACTAGTGAATGTAATGTAACACACACCCATACAATGCGCACCACCACGTGATGTTTTTCTCACTCCTACTAGTGAATGTAATGTAACACACACCCATACAATGCGCACCACCCCGTGATGATTTTCTCACTCCTACTAGTGAATCTAATGTAACAAACACCCATACAATGCGCACCACCCCGTGATGTTTTTCTCACTCCTACTAGTGAATGTAATGTAACACACACCCATACAATGCGCACCACCCCGTGATGTTTTTCTCACTCCTACTAGTGAATGTAATGTAACACACACCCATACAATGCGCACCACCCCGTGATGTTTTTCTCACTCCTACTAGTGAATGTAATGTAACACACACCCATACAATGCGCACCACCCCGTGATGTTTTTCTCACTCCTACTAGTGAATGTAATGTAACACACACCCATACAAGGCGCACCACCCCGTGATGTTTTTCTCACTCCTACTAGTGAATGTAATGTAACACACACCCATACAATGCGCACCACCCCGTGATGTTTTTCTCACTCCTACTAGTGAATCTAATGTAACACACACCCATACAATGCGCACCACCCCGTGATGTTTTTCTCACTCCTACTAGTGAATGTAATGTAACACACACCCATACAATGCGCACCACCCCGTGACGTTTTTCTCACTCCTACTAGTGAATGTAATGTAACGCACACACATACAATGCGCACCACCCCGTGATGCTTTTCTCACTCCTACTAGTGAATGTAATGTAACGCACACCCATACAATGCGCACCACCCCGTGATGTTTTTCTCACTGCTACTAGTGAATGTAATGTAAGGCACACCCATACAATGCGCACCACCCCGTGATGTTTTTCTCACTCCTACTAGTGAATGTAATGTAACACACACCCATACAATGCGCACCACCCCGTGATGTTTTTCTCACTCCTACTAGTGAATGTAATGTAACACACACCCATACAATGCGCACCACCCCGTGATGTTTTTCTCACTCCTACTAGTGAATGTAGTGTAACACACACCCATACAATGCGCACCACCACGTGATGTTTTTCTCACTGCTACTAGTGAATGTAGTGTAACACACACCCATACAATGCGCACCACCCCGTAATGTTTTTCTCACTGCTAGTAGTGAATGTAGTGTAACACACACCCATAAAATGCGCACCACCCCGTGATGTTTTTCTCACTCCTACTAGTGAATGTAATGTAACACACACCCATACAATGCGCACCACCCCGTGATGTTTTTCTCACTCCTACTAGTGAATGTAATGTAACACACACCCATACAATGCGCACCACCCCGTGATGTTTTTCTCACTCCTACTAGTGAATGTAGTGTAACACACACCCATACAATGCCCACCACCCCATGATGTTTTTCTCACTGCTAGTAGTGAATGTAGTGTAACACACACCCATACAATGCGCACCACCCCGTGATGTTTTTCTCACTCCTACTAGTGAATGTATTGTAACACACACCCATACGATGCGCACCACCCCGTGATGATTTTCTCACTCCTACTAGTGAATCTAATGTAACAAACACCCATACAATGCGCACCACCCCGTGATGTTTTTCACACTCCTACTAGTGAAGGTAATGTAACAAACACCCATACAATGCGCACCACCCGGTGATGTTTTTCTCACTCCTACTAGTGAATGTAATGTAACACACACCCATACAATGCGCACCACCCCGTGATGTTTTTCTCACTCCTACTAGTGAATCTAATGTAACAAACACCCATACAATGCGCACCACCACGTGATGTTTTTCTCACTCCTACTAGTGAATGTAATGTAACACACACCCATACAATGCGCACCACCCCGTGATGTTTTTCTCACTCCTACTAGTGAATCTAATGTAACACACACCCATACAATGCGCACCACCCCGTGATGTTTTTCTCACTCCTACTAGTGAATGTAATGTAACGCACACCCATACAATGCGCACCACCCCGTGATGTTTCTCTCACTCCTACTAGTGAATCTAATGTAAGACACACCCATACAATGCGCACCACCACGTGATGATTCTCTCACTCCTACTAGTGAATGTAATGTAACACACACGCATACAATGCGCACCACACCGTGATGTTTTTCTCACTCCTACTAGTGAATGTAATGTAACACACACCCATACAATGCGCACCACCCCGTGATGTTTTTCTCACTCCTACTAGTGAATGTAATGTAACACACACCCATACAATGCGTACCACCCCGTGATGTTTTTCTCACTCCTACTAGTGAATGTAATGTAACACACACCCATACAATGCGCACCACCCCGTGATGTTTTTCTCACTCCTACTAGTGAATGTAATGTAACACACACCCATACAATGCGCACCACCCCGTGATGTTTTTCTCACTCCTACTAGTGAATGTAGTGTAACACACACCCATACAATGCCCACCACCCCGTGATGTTTTTCTCACTGCTAGTAGTGAATGTAGTGTAACACACACCCATACAATGCGCACCACCCCGTGATGTTTTTCTCACTCCTACTAGTGAATGTATTGTAACACACACCCATACAATGCGCACCACCCCGTGATGATTTTCTCACGCCTACTAGTGAATCTAATGTAACAAACACCCATACAATGCGCACCACCCCGTGATGTTTTTCTCACTCCTAAAAGTGTATGTAATGTAACACACACCCATACAATGCGCACCAACCCGTGATGTTTTTCTCACTCCTACTAGTGAATCTAATGTAACACACACCCATACAATGCGCACCACCCCGTGATGTTTTTCTCACTCCTACTAGTGAATGTAATGTAACACACACCCATACAATGCGCACCACCACGTGATGTTTTTCTCACTCCTACTAGTGAATGTAATGTAACACACACCCATACAATGCGCACCACCCCGTGATGTTTTTCTCACTCCTACTAGTGAATGTAATGTAACACACACCCATACAATGCGCACCACCCCGTGATGTTTTTCTCACTCCTACTAGTGAATGTAATGTAACACACACCCATACAAGGCGCACCACCCCGTGATGTTTTTCTCACTCCTACTAGTGAATGTAATGTAACACACACCCATACAATGCGCACCACCCCGTGATGTTTTTCTCACTCCTACTAGTGAATCTAATGTAACACACACCCATACAATGCGCACCACCCCGTGATGTTTTTCTCACTCCTACTAGTGAATGTAATGTAACACACACCCATACAATGCGCACCACCCCGTGATGTTTTTCTCACTCCTACTAGTGAATGTAATGTAACGCACACACATACAATGCGCACCACCCCGTGATGCTTTTCTCACTCCTACTAGTGAATGTAATGTAACGCACACCCATACAATGCGCACCACCCCGTGATGTTTTTCTCACTGCTACTAGTGAATGTAATGTAAGGCACACCCATACAATGCGCACCACCCCGTGATGTTTTTCTCACTCCTACTAGTGAATGTAATGTAACACACACCCATACAATGCGCACCACCCCGTGATGTTTTTCTCACTCCTACTAGTGAATGTAATGTAACACACACCCATACAATGCGCACCACCCCGTGATGTTTTTCTCACTCCTACTAGTGAATGTAGTGTAACACACACCCATACAATGCGCACCACCACGTGATGTTTTTCTCACTGCTTCTAGTGAATGTAGTGTAACACACACCCATACAATGCGCACCACCCCGTAATGTTTTTCTCACTGCTAGTAGTGAATGTAGTGTAACACACACCCATAAAATGCGCACCACCCCGTGATGTTTTTCTCACTCCTACTAGTGAATGTAATGTAACACACACCCATACAATGCGCACCACCCCGTGATGTTTTTCTCACTCCTACTAGTGAATGTAATGTAACACACACCCATACAATGCGCACCACCCCGTGATGTTTTTCTCACTCCTACTAGTGAATGTAGTGTAACACACACCCATACAATGCCCACCACCCCATGATGTTTTTCTCACTGCTAGTAGTGAATGTAGTGTAACACACACCCATACAATGCGCACCACCCCGTGATGTTTTTCTCACTCCTACTAGTGAATGTATTGTAACACACACCCATACGATGCGCACCACCCCGTGATGATTTTCTCACTCCTACTAGTGAATCTAATGTAACAAACACCCATACAATGCGCACCACCCCGTGATGTTTTTCTCACTCCTCCTAGTGAATGTAATGTAACAAACACCCATACAATGCGCACCACCCGGTGATGTTTTTCTCACTCCTACTAGTGAATGTAATGTAACACACACCCATACAATGCGCACCACCCCGTGATGTTTTTCTCACTCCTACTAGTGAATCTAATGTAACAAACACCCATACAATGCGCACCACCACGTGATGTTTTTCTCACTCCTACTAGTGAATGTAATGTAACACACACCCATACAATGCGCACCACCCCGTGATGTTTTTCTCACTCCTACTAGTGAATCTAATGTAACACACACCCATACAATGTGCACCACCCCGTGATGTTTTTCTCACTCCTACTAGTGAATATAATGTAACACACACCCATACAATGCGCACCACCCCGTGATGATTTTCTCACTCCTACTAGTGAATGTAATGTAACACATACCCATACAATGCGCACCACCCCGTGATGTTTTTCTCACTGCTACTAGTGAATGTAATGTAACACACACCCATACAATGCGCACCACCCCGTGATGTTTTTCTCACTCCTACTAGTGAATGTAATGTAACACACACCCATACAATGCGCACCACCCCGTGATGTTTTTCTCACTCCTACTAGTGAATCTAATGTAACACACCCCCATACAATGCGCACCATCCCGTGATGATTTTCTCACTCCTACTAGTGAATCTAATGTAACAAACACCCATACAATGCGCACCACCCCGTGATGTTTTTCTCACTCCTAATAGTGTATGTAATGTAACACACACCCATACAATGCGCACCAACCCGTGATGTTTTTCTCACTCCTACTAGTGAATCTAATGTAACACACACCCATACAATGCGCACCACCCCGTGATGTTTTTCTCACTCCTACTAGTGAATATAATGTAACACACACCCATACAATGCGCACCACCACGTGATGTTTTTCTCACTCCTACTAGTGAATGTAATGTAACACACACCCATACAATGCGCACCACCCCGTGATGATTTTCTCACTCCTACTAGTGAATCTAATGTAACAAACACCCATACAATGCGCACCACCCCGTGATGTTTTTCTCACTCCTACTAGTGAATGTAATGTAACACACACCCATACAATGCGCACCACCCCGTGATGTTTTTCTCACTCCTACTAGTGAATGTAATGTAACACACACCCATACAATGCGCACCACCCCGTGATGTTTTTCTCACTCCTATTAGTGAATGTAGTGTAACACACACCCATACAATGCCCACCACCCCATGATGTTTTTCTCACTGCTAGTAGTGAATGTAGTGTAACACACACCCATACAATGCGCACCACCCCGTGATGTTTTTCTCACTCCTACTAGTGAATGTATTGTAACACACACCCATACGATGCGCACCACCCCGTGATGATTTTCTCACTCCTACTAGTGAATCTAATGTAACAAACACCCATACAATGCGCACCACCCCGTGATGTTTTTCTCACTCCTACTAGTGAATGTAATGTAACAAACACCCATACAATGCGCACCACCCGGTGATGTTTTTCTCACTCCTACTAGTGAATGTAATGTAACACACACCCATACAATGCGCACCACCCCGTGATGTTTTTCTCACTCCTACTAGTGAATCTAATATAACAAACACCCATACAATGCGCACCACCACGTGATGTTTTTCTCACTCCTACTAGTGAATGTAATGTAACACACACCCATACAATGCGCACCACCCCGTGATGTTTTTCTCACTCCTACTAGTGAATCTAATGTAACACACACCCATACAATGTGCACCACCCCGTGATGTTTTTCTCACTCCTACTAGTGAATATAATGTAACACACACCCATACAATGCGCACCACCCCGTGATGATTTTCTCACTCCTACTAGTGAATGTAATGTAACACATACCCATACAATGCGCACCACCCCGTGATGTTTTTCTCACTGCTACTAGTGAATGTAATGTAACGCACACCCATACAATGCGCACCACCCCGTGATGTTTTTCTCACTGCTACTAGTGAATGTAATGTAACGCACACCCATACAATGCGCACCACCCCGTGATGTTTTTCTCACTCCTACTAGTGAATGTAATGTAACGCACACCCATACAATGCGCACCACCCCGTGATGTTTCTCTCACTCCTACTAGTGAATCTAATGTAACACACACCCATACAATGCGCACCACCCCGTGATGTTTCTCTCACTCCTACTAGTGAATCTAATGTAAGACACACCCATACAATGCGCACCACCCCGTGATGATTCTCTCACTCCTACTAGTGAATGTAATGTAACACACACGCATACAATGCGCACCACCCCGTGATGTTTTTCTCACTCCTACTAGTGAATGTAATGTAACACACACCCATACAATGCGCACCACCCCGTGATGTTTTTCTCACTCCTACTAGTGAATGTAATGTAACACACACCCATACAATGCGCACCACCCCGTGATGTTTTTCTCACTCCTACTAGTGAATGTAGTGTAACACACACCCATACAATGCGCACCACCCCGTGATGTTTTTCTCACTCCTACTAGTGAATGTAATGTAACACACACCCATACAATGCGCACCACCCCGTGATGTTTTTCTCACTCCTACTAGTGAATGTAGTGTAACACACAACCATACAATGCCCACCACCCCGTGATGTTTTTCTCACTGCTAGTAGTGAATGTAGTGTAACACACACCCATACAATGCGCACCACCCCGTGATGTTTTTCTCACTCCTACTAGTGAATGTATTGTAACACACACCCATACAATGCGCACCACCCCGTGATGATTTTCTCACTCCCACTAGTGAATCTAATGTAACAAACACCCATACAATGCGCACCACCCCGTGATGTTTTTCTCACTCCTACTAGTGAATGTAATGTAACAAACACCCATACAATGCGCACCACCCCGTGATTTTTTTCTCACTCCTAATAGTGAATCTAATGTAACAAACACCCATACAATGCGCACCACCCCGTGATGTTTTTCTCACTCCTACTAGTGAATGTAATGTAACACACACCCATACAATGCGCACCACCCCGTGATGTTTTTCTCACTCCTACTAGTGAATCTAATGTAACACACACCCATACAATGCGCACCACCCCGTGATGTTTTTCTCACTCCTACTAGTGAATATAATGTAACACACACCCATACAATGCGCACCACCCCGTGATGATTTTCTCACTCCTACTAGTGAATGTAATGTAACACACACCCATACAATGCGCACCACCCCGTGATGTTTTTCTCACTGCTACTAGTGAATGTAATGTAACACACACCCATACAATGCGCACCACCCCGTGATGTTTTTCTCACTCCTACTAGTGAATGTAATGTAACACACGCCCATACAATGCGCACCACCCCGTGATGTTTTTCTCACTCCTACTAGTGAATCTAATGTAACACACCCCCATACAATGCGCACCATCCCGTGATGATTTTCTCACTCCTACTAGTGAATCTAATGTAACGCACACCCATACAATGCGCACCACCCCGTGATGTTTTTCTCACTCCTAATAGTGTATGTAATGTAACACACACCCATACAATGTGCACCAACCCGTGATGTTTTTCTCACTCCTACTAGTGAATCTAATGTAACACACACCCATACAATGCGCACCACCCCATGATGTTTTTCTCACTCCTACTAGTGAATGTAATGTAACACACACCCATACAATGCGCACCACCACGTGATGTTTTTCTCACTCCTACTAGTGAATGTAATGTAACACACACCCATACAATGCGCACCACCCCGTGATGATTTTCTCACTCCTACTAGTGAATCTAATGTAACAAACACCCATACAATGCGCACCACCCCGTGATGTTTTTCTCACTCCTACTAGTGAATGTAATGTAACACACACCCATACAATGCGCACCACCCCGTGATGTTTTTCTCACTCCTACTAGTGAATGTAATGTAACACACACCCATACAATGCGCACCACCCCGTGATGTTTTTCTCACTCCTACTAGTGAATGTAATGTAACACACACCCATACAAGGCGCACCACCCCGTGATGTTTTTCTCACTCCTACTAGTGAATGTAATGTAACACACACCCATACAATGCGCACCACCCCGTGATGTTTTTCTCACTCCTACTAGTGAATCTAATGTAACACACACCCATACAATGCGCACCACCCCGTGATGTTTTTCTCACTCCTACTAGTGAATGTAATGTAACACACACCCATACAATGCGCACCACCCCGTGATGTTTTTCTCACTCCTACTAGTGAATGTAATGTAACACACACCCATACAATGCGCACCACCCCGTGATGTTTTTCTCACTCCTACAAGTGAATCTAATGCAACACACACCCATACAATGCGCACCACCCCGTGATGTTTTTCTCACTCCTACTAGTGAATCTAATGTAACACACACCCATACAATGCGCACCACCCCGTGATGTTTTTCTCACTCCTACTAGTGAATGTAATGTTACACACACCCATACAATGCGCACCACCCCGTGATGTTTTTCTCACTCCTCCTAGTGAATCTAATGTAACGCACAACCATACAATGTGCACCACCCCGTGATGTTTTTCTCACTCCTACTAGTGAATCTAATGTAACGCACACACATACAATGCGCACCACCCCGTAATGCTTTTCTCACTCCTACTAGTGAATGTAATGTAACGCACACCCATACAATGCGCACCACCCCGTGATGTTTTTCTCACTGCTACTAGTGAATGTAATGTAAGGCACACCCATACAATGCGCACCACCCCGTGATGTTTTTCTCACTCCTACTAGTGAATGTAATGTAACACACACCCATACAATGCGCACCACCCCATGATGTTTTTCTCACTCCTACTAGTGAATGTAATGTAACACACACCCATACAATGCGCACCACCCCGTGATGTTTTTCTCACTCCTAATAGTGAATGTAGTGTAACACACACCCATACAATGCGCACCACCACGTGATGTTTTTCTCACTGTTACTAGTGAATGTAGTGTAACACATACCCATACAATGCGCACCACCCCGTAATGTTTTTCTCACTGCTAGTAGTGAATGTAGTGTAACACACACCCATAAAATGCGCACCACCCCGTGATGTTTTTCTCACTCCTACTAGTGAATGTAATGTAACACACACCCATACAATGCGCACCATCCCGTGATGTTTTTCTCACTCCTACTAGTGAATGTAATGTAACACACACCCATACAATGCGCACCACCCCGTGATGTTTTTCTCACTCCTACTAGTGAATGTAGTGTAACACACACCCATACAATGCCCACCACCCCATGATGTTTTTCTCACTGCTAGTAGTGAATGTAGTGTAACACACACCCATACAATGCGCACCACCCCGTGATGTTTTTCTCACTCCTACTAGTGAATGTATTGTAACACACACCCATACGATGCGCACCACCCCGTGATGATTTTCTCACTCCTACTAGTGAATCTAATGTAACAAACACCCATACAATGCGCACCACCCCGTGATGTTTTTCTCACTCCTACTAGTGAATGTAATGTAACAAACACCCATACAATGCGCACCACCCGGTGATGTTTTTCTCACTCCTACTAGTGAATGTAATGTAACACACACCCATATAATGCGCACCACCCCGTGATGGTTTTCTTACTCCTACTAGTGAATCTAATGTAACAAACACCCATACAATGCGCACCACCACGTGATGTTTTTCTCACTCCTACTAGTGAATGTAATGTAACACACACCCATACAATGCGCACCACCCCGTGATGTTTTTCTCACTCCTACTAGTGAATCTAATGTAACACACACCCATACAATGTGCACCACCCCGTGATGTTTTTCTCACTCCTACTAGTGAATATAATGTAACACACACCCATACAATGCGCACCACCCCGTGATGATTTTCTCACTCCTACTAGTGAATGTAATGTAACACATACCCATACAATGCGCACCACCCCGTGATGTTTTTCTCACTCCTACTAGTGAATGTAATGTAACACACACCCATACAATGCGCACCACCCCGTGATGTTTTTCTCACTCCTACTAGTGAATGTAATGTAACACACACCCATACAATGCGCACCACCCCGTGATGTTTTTCTCACTCCTTCTAGTGAATCTAATGTAACACACCCCCATACAATGCGCACCATCCCGTGATGATTTTCTCACTCCTACTAGTGAATCTAATGTAACAAACACCCATACAATGCGCACCACCCCGTGATGTTTTTCTCACTCCTAATAGTGTATGTAATGTAACACACACCCATACAATGCGCACCAACCCGTGATGTTTTTCTCACTCCTACTAGTGAATCTAATGTAACACACACCCATACAATGCGCACCACCCCGTGATGTTTTTCTCACTCCTACTAGTGAATATAATGTAACACACACCCATACAATGCGCACCACCACGTGATGTTTTTCTCACTCCTACTAGTGAATGTAATGTAACACACACCCATACAATGCGCACCACCCCGTGATGATTTTCTCACTCCTACTAGTGAATCTAATGTAACAAACACCCATACAATGCGCACCACCCCGTGATGTTTTTCTCACTCCTACTAGTGAATGTAATGTAACACACACCCATACAATGCGCACCACCCCGTGATGTTTTTCTCACTCCTACTAGTGAATGTAATGTAACACACACCCATACAATGCGCACCACCCCGTGATGTTTTTCTCACTCCTACTAGTGAATGTAATGTAACACACACCCATACAAGGCGCACCACCCCGTGATGTTTTTCTCACTCCTACTAGTGAATGTAATGTAACACACACCCATACAATGCGCACCACCCCGTGATGTTTTTCTCACTCCTACTTGTGAATCTAATGTAACACACACCCATACAATGCGCACCACCCCGTGATGTTTTTCTCACTCCTACTAGTGAATGTAATGTAACACACACCCATACAATGCGCACAACCCCGTGATGTTTTTCTCACTCCTACTAGTGAATGTAATGTAACACACACCCATACAATGCGCACCACCCCGTGATGTTTTTCTCACTCCTACTAGTGAATCTAATGTAACACACACCCATACAATGCGCACCACCCCGTGATGTTTGTCTCACTCCTACTAGTGAATCTAATGTAACACACACCCATACAATGCGCACCACCCCGTGATGTTTTTCTCACTCCTACTAGTGAATGTAATGTTACACACACCCATACAATGCGCACCACCCCGTGATGTTTTTCTCACTCCTACTAGTGAATCTAATGTAACGCACACCCATACAATGCGCACCACCCCGTGATGTTTTTCTCACTCCTACTAGTGAATCTAATGTAACGCACACACATACAATGCGCACCACCCCGTGATGCTTTTCTTACTCCTACTAGTGAATGTAATGTAACGCACACCCATACAATGCGCACCACCCCGTGATGTTTTTCTCACTGCTACTAGTGAATGTAATGTAAGGCACACCCATACAATGCGCACCACCCCGTGATGTTTTTCTCACTCCTACTAGTGAATGTAATGTAACGCACACCCATACAATGCGCACCACCCCGTGATGTTTCTCTCACTCCTACTAGTGAATCTAATGTAACACACACCCATACAATGAGCACCACCCCGTGATGTTTCTCTCACTCCTACTAGTGAATCTAATGTAACACACACCCATACAATGCCCACCACCCCGTGATGATTCTCTCACTCCTACTAGTGAATGTAATGTAACACACACCCATACAATGCGCACCACCCCGTGATGTTTTTCTCACTCCTACTAGTGAATGTAATGTAACACACACCCATACAATGCGCACCACCCCGTGATGTTTTTCTCACTCCTACTAGTGAATGTAGTGTAACACACACCCATACAATGCGCACCACCCCGTGATGTTTTTCTCACTCCTACTACTGAATGTAGTGTAACACACACCCATACAACGTGCACCACCCCGTGATGTTTTTCTCACTCCTACTAGTGAATCTAATGTAACGCACACCCATACAATGCGCACCACCCCGTGATGTTTTTCTCACTCCTACTAGTGAATCTAATGTAACACACACCCATACAATGCGCACCACCCCGTGATGTTTTTCTCACTCCTACTAGTGAATCTAATGTAACACACACCCATACAATGCGCACCACCCCGTGATGTTTTTCTCACTCCTACTAGTGAATGTAATGTTACACACACCCATACAATGCGCACCACCCCGTGATGTTTTTCTCACTCCTACTAGTGAATCTAATGTAACGCACACCCATACAACGTGCACCACCCCGTGATGTTTTTCTCACTCCTACTAGTGAATCTAATGTAACGCACACCCATACAATGCGCACCACCCCGTGATGTTTTTCTCACTGCTACTAGTGAATGTAATGTAAGGCACACCCATACAATGCGCACCACCCCGTGATGTTTTTCTCACTCCTACTAGTGAATGTAATGTAACACACACCCATACAATGCGCACCACCCCGTGATGTTTTTCTCACTCCTACTAGTGAATGTAATGTAACACACACCCATACAATGCGCACCACCCCGTGATGTTTTTCTCACTCCTAATAGTGAATGTAGTGTAACACACACCCATACAATGCGCACCACCACGTGATGTTTTTCTCACTGCTACTAGTGAATGTAGTGTAACACACACCCATACAATGCGCACCACCCCGTAATGTTTTTCTCACTGCTAGTAGTGAATGTAGTGTAACACACACCCATAAAATGCGCACCACCCCGTTATGTTTTTCTCACTCCTACTAGTGAATGTAATGTAACACACACCCATACAATGCGCACCACCCCGTGATGTTTTTCTCACTCCTACTAGTGAATGTAATGTAACACACACCCATACAATGCGCACCACCCCGTGATGTTTTTCTCACTCCTACTAGTGAATGTAGTGTAACACACACCCATACATTGCCCACCACCCCATGATGTTTTTCTCACTGCTAGTAGTGAATGTAGTGTAACACACACCCATACAATGCGCACCACCCCGTGATGTTTTTCTCACTCCTACTAGTGAATGTATTGTAACACACACCCATACGATGCGCACCACCCCGTGATGATTTTCTCACTCCTACTAGTGAATCTAATGTAACAAACACCCATACAATGCGCACCACCCCGTGATGTTTTTCTCACTCCTACTAGTGAATGTAATGTAACAAACACCCATACAATGCGCACCACCCGGTGATGTTTTTCTCACTCCTACTAGTGAATGTAATGTAACACACACCCATACAATGCGCACCACCCCGTGATGTTTTTCTCACTCCTACTAGTGAATCTAATGTAACAAACACCCATACAATGCGCACCACCACGTGATGTTTTTCTCACTCCTACTAGTGAATGTAATGTAACACACACCCATACAATGCGCACCACCCCGTGATGTTTTTCTCACTCCTACTAGTGAATCTAATGTAACACACACCCATACAATGTGCACCACCCCGTGATGTTTTTCTCACTCCTACTAGTGAATATAATGTAACACACACCCATACAATGCGCACCACCCCGTGATGATTTTCTCACTCCTACTAGTGAATGTAATGTAACACATACCCATACAATGCGCACCACCCCGTGATGTTTTTCTCACTCCTACTAGTGAATGTAATGTAACACACACCCATACAATGCGCACCACCCCGTGATGTTTTTCTCACTCCTACTAGTGAATGTAATGTAACACACACCCATACAATGCGCACCACCCCGTGATGTTTTTCTCACTCCTTCTAGTGAATCTAATGTAACACACCCCCATACAATGCGCACCATCCCGTGATGATTTTCTCACTCCTACTAGTGAATCTAATGTAACAAACACCCATACAATGCGCACCACCCCGTGATGTTTTTCTCACTCCTAATAGTGTATGTAATGTAACACACACCCATACAATGCGCACCAACCCGTGATGTTTTTCTCACTCCTACTAGTGAATCTAATGTAACACACACCCATACAATGCGCACCACCCCGTGATGTTTTTCTCACTCCTACTAGTGAATATAATGTAACACACACCCATACAATGCGCACCACCACGTGATGTTTTTCTCACTCCTACTAGTGAATGTAATGTAACACACACCCATACAATGCGCACCACCCCGTGATGATTTTCTCACTCCTACTAGTGAATCTAATGTAACAAACACCCATACAGTGCGCACCACCCCGTGATGTTTTTCTCACTCCTACTAGTGAATGTAATGTAACACACACCCATACAATGCGCACCACCCCGTGATGTTTTTCTCACTCCTACTAGTGAATGTAATGTAACACACACCCATACAATGCGCACCACCCCGTGATGTTTTTCTCACTCCTACTAGTGAATGTAATGTAACACACACCCATACAAGGCGCACCACCCCGTGATGTTTTTCTCACTCCTACTAGTGAATGTAATGTAACACACACCCATACAATGCGCACCACCCCGTGATGTTTTTCTCACTCCTACTAGTGAATCTAATGTAACACACACCCATACAATGCGCACCACCCCGTGATGTATTTCTCACTCCTACTAGTGAATGTAATGTAACACACACCCATACAATGCGCACCACCCCGTGATGTTTTTCTCACTCCTACTAGTGAATGTAATGTAACAAACACCCATACAATGCGCACCACCCCGTGATGTTTTTCTCACTCCTACTAGTGAATCTAATGTAACACACACCCATACAATGCGCACCACCCCGTGATGTTTTTCTCACTCCTACTAGTGAATCTAATGTAACACACACCCATACAATGCGCACCACCCCGTGATGTTTTTCTCACTCCTACTAGTGAAATAATGTTACACACACCCATACAATGCGCACCACCCCGTGATGTTTTTCTCACTCCTACTAGTGAATCTAATGTAACGCACACCCATACAATGCGCACCACCCCGTGATGTTTTTCTCACTCCTACTAGTGAATCTAATGTAACGCACACACATACAATGCGCACCACCCCGTGATGCTTTTCTTACTCCTACTAGTGAATGTAATGTAATGCACACCCATACAATGCGCACCACCCCGTGATGTTTTTCTCACTGCTACTAGTGAATGTAATGTAACGCACACCCATACAATGCGCACCACCCCGTGATGTTTTTCTCACTCCTACTAGTGAATGTAATGTAACGCACACCCATACAATGCGCACCACCCCGTGATGTTTCTCTCACTCCTACTAGTGAATCTAATGTAACACACACCCATACAATGAGCACCACCCCGTGATGTTTCTCTCACTCCTACTAGTGAATCTAATGTAACACACACCCATACAATGCCCACCACCCCGTGATGATTCTCTCACTCCTACTAGTGAATGTAATGTAACACACACCCATACAATGCGCACCACCCCGTGATGTTTTTCTCACTCCTACTAGTGAATGTAATGTAACACACACCCATACAATGCGCACCACCCCGTGATGTTTTTCTCACTCCTACTAGTGAATGTAGTGTAACACACACCCATACAATGCGCACCACCCCGTGATGTTTTTCTCACTCCTACTACTGAATGTAGTGTAACACACACCCATACAATGCGCACCACCCCGTGATGTTTTTCTCAATGCTAGTAGTGAATGTAGTGTAACACACACCCATACAATGCGCACCACCCCGTGATGTTTTTCTCACTCCTACTACTGAATGTAGTGTAACACACACCCATACAATGCGCACCACCCCGTGATGTTTTTCTCACTGCTAGTAGTGAATGTAGTGTAACACACACCCATACAATGCGCACCACCCCGTGATGTTTTTCTCACTCCTACTAGTGAATGTAATGTAACACACACCCATACAATGCGCACCACCCCGTGATGTTTTTCTCACTCCTACTAGTGAATGTAATGTAACACACACCCATACAATGCGCACCACCCCGTGATGTTTTTCTCACTCCTACTAGTGAATGTAGTGTAACACACACCCATACAATGCGCAACACCCCGTGATGTTTTTCTCACTGCTAGTAGTGAATGTAGTGTAACACACACCCATACAATGCCCACCACCCCATGATGTTTTTCTCACTGCTAGTAGTGAATGTAGTGTAACACACACCCATACAATGCGCACCACCCCGTGATGTTTTTCTCACTCCTACTAGTGAATGTATTGTAACACACACCCATACGATGCGCACCACCCCGTGATGATTTTCTCACTCCTACTAGTGAATCTAATGTAACAAACACCCATACAATGCGCACCATCCCGTGATGTTTTTCTCACTCCTACTAGTGAATGTAATGTAACAAACACCCATACAATGCGCACCACCCGGTGATGTTTTTCTCACTCCTACTAGTGAATGTAATGTAACAAACACCCATACAATGCGCACCACCCGGTGATGTTTTTCTCACTCCTACTAGTGAATGTAATGTAACACACACCCATACAATGCGCACCACCCCGTGATGTTTTTCTCACTCCTACTAGTGAATCTAATGTAACAAACACCCATACAATGCGCACCACCCCGTGATGTTTTTCTCACTCCTACTAGTGAATATAATGTAACACACACCCATACAATGCGCACCACCCCGTGATGATTTTCTCACTCCTACTAGTGAATGTAATGTAACACATACCCATACAATGGGCACCACCCCGTGATGTTTTTCTCACTCCTACTAGTGAATGTAATGTAACACACACCCATACAATGCGCACCACCCCGTGATGTTTTTCTCACTCCTACTAGTGATTGTACTGTAACACACACCCATACAATGCGCACCACCCCGTGATGTTTTTCTCACTCCTACTAGTGAATCTAATGTAACACACCCCCATACAATGCGCACCATCCCGTGATGATTTTCTCACTCCTACTAGTGAATCTAATGTAACAAACACCCATACAATGCGCACCACCCCGTGATGTTTTTCTCACTCCTAATAGTGTATGTAATGTAACACACACCCATACAATGCGCACCAACCCGTGATGTTTTTCTCACTCCTACTAGTGAATCTAATGTAACACACACCCATACAATGCGCACCACCCCGTGATGTTTTTCTCACTCCTACTAGTGAATATAATGTAACACACACCCATACAATGCGCACCACCACGTGATGTTTTTCTCACTCCTACTAGTGAATGTAATGTAACACACACCCATACAATGCGCACCACCCCGTGATGATTTTCTCACTCCTAATAGTGAATCTAATGTAACAAACACCCATACAATGCGCACCACCCCGTGATGTTTTTCTCACTCCTACTAGTGAATGTAAAGTAACACACACCCATACAATGCGCACCACCCCGTGATGTTTTTCTCACTCCTACTAGTGAATGTAATGTAACACACACCCATACAATGCGCACCACCCCGTGATGTTTTTCTCACTCCTACTAGTGAATGTAATGTAACACACACCCATACAAGGCGCACCACCCCGTGATGTTTTTCTCACTCCTACTAATGAATGTAATGTAACACACACCCATACAATGCGCACCACCCCGTGATGTTTTTCTCACTCCTAATAGTGAATCTAATGTAACACACACCCATACAATGCGCACCACACCGTGATGTTTTTCTCACTGCTACTAGTGAATGTAATGTAACGCACACCCATACAATGCGCACCACCCCGTGATGTTTTTCTCACTCCTACTAGTGAATGTAATGTAACGCACACCCATACAATGCGCACCTCCCCGTGATGTTTCTCTCACTCCTACTAGTGAATCTAATGTAACACACACCCATACAATGAGCACCACCCCGTGATGTTTCTCTCACTCCTACTAGTGAATCTAATGTAACACACACCCATACAATGCCCACCACCCCGTGATGATTCTCTCACTCCTACTAGTGAATGTAATGTAACACACACCCATACAATGCGCACCACCCCGTGATGTTTTTCTCACTCCTACTAGTGAATGTAATGTAACACACACCCATACAATGCGCACCACCCCGTGATGTTTTTCTCACTCCTACTAGTGAATGTAATGTAACACACACCCATACAATGCGCACCACCCCGTGATGTTTTTCTCACTCCTACTAGTGAATGTAGTGTAACACACACCCATACAATGCGCAACACCCCGTGATGTTTTTCTCACTGCTAGTAGTGAATGTAGTGTAACACACACCCATACAATGCGCATCTACCGTGATGTTTTTCTCACTCCTACTAGTGAATGTATTGTAACACACACCCATACAATGCGCACGACCCCGTGATGATTTTCTCACTCCTACTAGTGAATCTAATGTAACAAACACCCATACAATGCGCACCACCCCGTGATGTTTTTCTCACTCCTACTAGTGAATGTAATGTAACAAACACCCATACAATGCGCACCACCCCGTGATGTTTTTCTCACTCCTACTAGTGAATGTAATGTAACACACACCCATACAATGCGCACCACCCCGTGATGTTTTTCTCACTCCTACTAGTGAATCTAATGTAACAAACACCCATACAATGCGCACCACCCCGTGATGTTTTTCTCACTCCTACTAGTGAATGTAATGTAACACACACCCATACAATGCGCACCACCCCGTGATGTTTTTCTCACTCCTACTAGTGAATCTAATGTAACACACACCCATACAATGCGCACCACCCCGTGATGTTTTTCTCACTCCTACTAGTGAATATAATGTAACACACACCCATACAATGCGCACCACCCCGTGATAATTTTCTCACTCCTACTAGTGAATCTAATGTAACACACACCCATACAATGCGCACCACCCTGTGATGTTTTTCTCACTCCTACTAGTGAATGTAATGTAACACACACCCATACAATGCGCACCACCCCGTGATGTTTTTCTCACTCCTACTAGTGAATCTAATGTAACAAACACCCATACAATGCGCACCACCCCGTGATGTTTTTCTCACTCCTACTAGTGAATGTAATGTAACACACACCCATACAATGCGCACCACCCCGTGATGTTTTTCTCACTCCTACTAGTGAATGTAATGTAACACACACCCATACAATGCGCACCACCCCGTGATGTTTTTCTCACTCCTACTAGTGAATGTAATGTAACACACACCCATACAATGCGCACCACCCCCTGATGTTTTTCTCACTCCTACTAGTGAATCTAATGTAACACACACCCATACAATGCGCACCACCCCGTGATGTTTTTCTCACTCCTACTAGTGAATGTAATGTAACACACCCCCATACAATGCGCATCACCCCGTGATGTTTTTCTCACTCCTACTAGTGAATGTAATGTAACACACACCCATACAATGCGCACCACCCCGTGATGTTTTTCTCACTCCTACTAGTGAATGTAATGTAACACACACCCATACAATGCGCACCACCCCGTGATGTTTTTCTCACTCCTACTAGTGAATCTAATGTAACAAACACACATACAATGCGCACCACCCCGTGATGTTTTTCTCACTCCTACTAGTGAATCTAATGTAACACACACCCATACAATGCGCACCACCCCGTGATGTTTTTCTCACTCCTACTAGTGAATGTAATGTAACACACACCCATACAGTGCGCACCACCCCGTGATGTTTTTCTCACTCCTACTAGTCAATGTAATGTAACACACACCCATACAGTGCGCACCACCCCGTGATGTTTTTCTCACTCCTACTAGTGAATGTAATGTAACACACACCCATACAGTGCGCACCACCCCGTGATGTTTTTCTCACTCCTACTAGTGAATGTAATGTAACACACACCCATACAAAGCGCACCACCCCGTGATGATTTTCTCACTCCTACTAGTGAATCTAATGTAACAAACACCCATACAATGCGCACCACCCCGTGATGTTTTTCTCACTCCTACTAGTGAATGTAATGTAACACACACCCATACAATGCGCACCACCCCGTGATGTTTTTCTCACTCCTACTAGTGAATGTAATGTAACACACACCCATCCAATGCGCACCACCCCGTGATGTTTTTCTCACTCCTACTAGTGAATGTAATGTAACACACACCCATACAATGCGCACCACCCCGTGATGTTTTTCTCACTCCTACTAGTGAGTGTAATGTAACACACACCCATACAATGCGCACCACCCCGTGATGTTTTTCTCACTCCTACTAGTGAATGTACTGTAACACAACCCATACAATGCGCACCACCCCGTGATGATTTTCTCACTCCTACTAGTGAATCTAATGTAACAAACCCCCATACAATGAGCACCACCCCGTGATGTTTTTCTCACTCCTACTAGTGTATGTAATGTAACACACACCCATACAATGCGCACCACCCCGTGATGTTCTTGTCACTCCTACTAGTGAATCTAATGTAACACACACCCATAGAATGCGCACCCCCCCGTGATGTTCTTCTCACTCCTACTAGTGAATCTAACGTAACACACACCCATACAATGCGCACCACCCCGTGATATTTTTCTCACTCCTACTAGTGAATGTAATGTAACACACACCCATACAATGCGCACCACCACGTGATGTTTTTCTCACTCCTACTAGTGAATCTAATGTAACACACACCCATACAATGCGCACCACCCCGTGATGTTTTTCTCACTCCTACTAGTGAATCTAATGTAACACACACCCATACAATGCGCACCACCCCGTGATGTTTTTCTCACTCCTACTAGTGAATCTAATGTAACAAACACACATACAATGCGCACCACCCCGTGATGTTTTTCTCACTCCTACTAGTGAATCTAATGTAACACACACCCATACAATGCGCACCACCCCGTGATGTTTTTCTCACTCCTACTAGTGAATGTAATGTAACACACACCCATACAGTGCGCACCACCCCGTGATGTTTTTCTCACTCCTACTAGTCAATGTAATGTAACACACACCCATACAGTGCGCACCACCCCGTGATGTTTTTCTCACTCCTACTAGTGAATGTAATGTAACACACACCCATACAGTGCGCACCACCCCGTGATGTTTTTCTCACTCCTACTAGTGAATGTAATGTAACACACACCCATACAGTGCGCACCACCCCGTGATGATTTTCTCACTCCTACTAGTGAATCTAATGTAACAAACACCCATACAATGCGCACCACCCCGTGATGTTTTTCTCACTCCTACTAGTGAATGTAATGTAACACACACCCATACAATGCGCACCACCCCGTGATGTTTTTCTCACTCCTACTAGTGAATGTAATGTAACACACACCCATACAATGCGCACCACCCCGTGATGTTTTTCTCACTCCTACTAGTGAATGTAATGTAACACACACCCATACAATGCGCACCACCCCGTGATGTTTTTCTCACTCCTACTAGTGAGTGTAATGTAACACACACCCATACAATGCGCACCACCCCGTGATGTTTTTCGCACTCCTACTAGTGAATGTAATGTAACACACACCCATACAATGCGCACCACCCCGTGATGTTTTTCTCACTCCTACTAGTGAATGTAATGTAACACACACCCATACAGTGCGCACCACCCCGTGATGTTTTTCTCACTCCTACTAGTGAATGTAATGTAACACACACCCATACAGTGCGCACCACCCCGTGATGATTTTCTCACTCCTACTAGTGAATCTAATGTAACAAACACCCATACAATGCGCACCACCCCGTGATGTTTTTCTCACTCCTACTAGTGAATGTAATGTAACACACACCCATACAATGCGCACCACCCCGTGATGTTTTTCTCACTCCTACTAGTGAATATAATGTAACACACACCCATACAATGCGCACGACCCCGTGATGTTTTTCTCACTCCTACTAGTGAATGTAATGTAACACACACCCATACAATGCGCACCACCCCGTGATGTTTTTCTCACTCCTACTAGTGAGTGTAATGTAACACACACCCATACAATGCGCACCACCCCGTGATGTTTTTCTCACTCCTACTAGTGAATGTACTGTAACACAACCCATACAATGCGCACCACCCCGTGATGATTTTCTCACTCCTACTAGTGAATCTAATGTAACAAACCCCCATACAATGCGCACCACCCCGTGATGTTTTTCTCACTCCTACTAGTGTATGTAATGTAACACACACCCATACAATGCGCACCACCCCGTGATGTTCTTGTCACTCCTACTAGTGAATCTAATGTAACACACACCCATAGAATGCGCACCCCCCCGTGATGTTCTTCTCACTCCTACTAGTGAATCTAATGTAACACACACCCATACAATGCGCACCACCCCGTGATGTTTTTCTCACTCCTACTAGTGAATGTAATGTAACACACACCCATACAATGCGCACCACCACGTGATGTTTTTCTCACTCCTACTAGTGAATCTAATGTAACACACACCCATACAATGCGCACCACCCCGTGATGTTTTTCTCACTCCTACTAGTGAATGTAATGTAACACACACCCATACAATGCGCACCACCCCGTGATGTTTTTCTCACTCCTACTAGTGAATGTAATGTAACACACACCCATACAATGCGCACCACCCCGTGATGTTTTTCTCACTCCTACTAGTGAATGTAATGTAACACACCCCCATACAATGCGCACCACCCCGTGATGTTTTTCTCACTCCTACTAGTGAATGTAATGTAACACACACCCATACAATGCGCACCACCCCGTGATGTTTTTCTCACTCCTACTAGTGAATGTAATGTAACACACACCCATACAATGCGCACCACCCCGTGATGTTTTTCTCACTCCTACTAGTGAATCTAATGTAACAAACACACATACAATGCGCACCACCCCGTGATGTTTTTCTCACTCCTACTAGTGAATCTAATGTAACACACACCCATACAATGCGCACCACCCCGTGATGTTTTTCTCACTCCTACTAGTGAATGTAATGTAACACACACCCATACAGTGCGCACCACCCCGTGATGTTTTTCTCACTCCTACTAGTCAATGTAATGTAACACACACCCATACAGTGCGCACCACCCCGTGATGTTTTTCTCACTCCTACTAGTGAATGTAATGTAACACACACCCATACAGTGCGCACCACACCGTGATGTTTTTCTCACTCCTACTAGTGAATGTAATGTAACACACACCCATACAGTGCGCACCACCCCGTGATGATTTCCTCACTCCTACTAGTGAATCTAATGTAACAAACACCCATACAATGCGCACCACCCCGTGATGTTTTTCTCACTCCTACTAGTGAATGTAATGTAACACACACCCATACAATGCGCACCACCCCGTGATGTTTTTCTCACTCCTACTAGTGAATGTAATGTAACACACACCCATACAATGCGCACCACCCCGTGATGTTTTTCTCACTCCTACTAGTGAATGTAATGTAACACACACCCATACAATGCGCACCACCCCGTGATGTTTTTCTCACTCCTACTAGTGAGTGTAATGTAACACACACCCATACAATGCGCACCACCCCGTGATGTTTTTCTCACTCCTACTAGTGAATGTACTGTAACACAACCCATACAATGCGCACCACCCCGTGATGATTTTCTCACTCCTACTAGTGAATCTAATGTAACAAACCCCCATACAATGCGCACCACCCCGTGATGTTTTTCTCACTCCTACTAGTGTATGTAATGTAACACACACCCATACAATGCGCACCACCCCGTGATGTTCTTGTCACTCCTACTAGTGAATCTAATGTAACACACACCCATAGAATGCGCACCCCCCCGTGATGTTCTTCTCACTCCTACTAGTGAATCTAATGTAACACACACCCATACAATGCGCACCACCCCGTGATGTTTTTCTCACTCCTACTAGTGAATGCACTGTAACACACACCCATACAATGCGCACCACCCCGTGATGATTTTCTCACTCCTACTAGTGAATCTAATGTAACAAACACCCATACAATGCGCACCACCCCGTGATGTTTTTCTCACTCCTACTAGTGAATCTAATGTAACAAACACCCATACAATGCGCACCACTCCGTGATGTTTTTCTCACTCCTACTAGTGAATGTAATGTAACACACACCCATACAATGCGCACCACCCCGTGATGTTTTTCTCACTCCTACTAGTGAATCTAATGTAACAAACACCCATACAATGCGCACCACTCCGTGATATTTTTCTCACTCCTACTAGTGAATGTAATGTAACACACACCCATACAATGCGCACCACCCCGTGATGTTTTTCTCACTCCTACTAGTGAATCTAATGTAACAAACACACATACAATGCGCACCACACCGTGATGTTTTTCTCACTCCTACTAGTGAATGTAATGTAACACACACCCATGCAGTGCGCACCACCCCATGATGTTTTTCTCACTCCTACTAGTGAATGTAATGTAACACACACCCATACAATGCGCACCACCCCGTGATGTTTTCTCACTCCTACTAGTGAATGTAATGTAACACACACCCATACAATGCGCACCACCCCGTGATGATTTTCTCACTCCTACTAGTGAATGTAATGTAACACACACCCATACAATGCGCACCACCCCGTGATGTTTTTCTCACTCCTACTAGTGAATGTAATGTAACACACACCCATTCAATGCGCACCACCCCGTGATGTTTTTCTCACTCCTACTAGTGAATGTAATGTAACACACACCCATACAATGCGCACCACCCCGTGATGTTTTTCTCACTCCTACTAGTGAATGTAATGTAACACACACCCATACAATGCGCACCACCCCGTGATGTTTTTCTCACTCCTACTAGTGAATGTAATGTAACACACACCCATACAATGCGCACCACCCCGTGATGTTTTTCTCACTCCTACTAGTGAATGTAATGTAACACACACCCATACAATGCGCACCACCCCGTGATGTTTTTCTCACTCCTACTAGTGAATCTAATGTAACACACAGCCATACAATGCGCACCACCCCGTGATGTTTTTCTCACTCCTACTAGTGAACGTAATGTAACACACACCCATACAATGCGCACCACGCCGTGATGTTTTTCTCACTCCTACTAGTGAATGTAATGTAACACACACCCATATATTGCGCACCACCCCGTGATGTTTTTCTCACTCCTACAAGTGAATGTAATGTAACACACACCCATACAATGCGCACCACCCCCTGATGTTTTTCTCACTCCTACTAGTGAATCTAATGTAACACACACCCATACAATGCGCACCACCCCGTGATCTTTTTCTCACTCCTACTAGAGAATCTAATGTAACACACACCCATACAATGCGCACCACCCCGTGATGTTTTTCTCACTCCTACTAGTGAATGTAATGTAACACACACCCATACAATGCACACCACCCCGTGATGATTTTCTCACTCCTACTAGTGAATCTAATGTAACAAACACCCATACAATGCGCACCACCCCGTGATGTTTTTCTCACTCCTACTAGTGAATGTAATGTAACACACACCCATACAATGCGCACCACCCCGTGATGTTTTTCTCACTCCTACTAGTCAATGTAATGTAACACACACCCATACAGTGCGCACCACCCCGTGATGTTTTTCTCACTCCTACTAGTGAATGTAATGTAACACACACCCATACAGTGCGCACCACCCCGTGATGTTTTTCTCACTCCTACTAGTGAATGTAATGTAACACACACCCATACAATGCGCACCACCCCGTGATGATTTTCTCACTCCTACTAGTGAATCTAATGTAACAAACACCCATACAATGCGCACCACCCCGTGATGTTTTTCTCACTCCTACTAGTGAATGTAATGTAACACACACCCATACAATGCGCACCACCCCGTGATGTTTTTCTCACTCCTACTAGTGAATGTAATGTAACACACACCCATACAATGCGCACCACCCCGTGATGTTTTTCTCACTCCTACTAGTGAATGTAATGTAACACACACCCATACAATGCGCACCACCCCGTGATGTTTTTCTCACTCCTACTAGTGAGTGTAATGTAACACACACCCATACAATGCGCACCACCCCGTGATGATTTTCTCACTCCTACTAGTGAATGTAATGTAACACACACCCATACAATGCGCACCACCCCGTGATGTTTTTCACACTCCTACTAGTGAATGTACTGTAACACACACCCATACAATGCGCACCACCCCGTGATGATTTTCTCCTACTAGTGAATCTAATGTAACAAACACCCATACAATGCGCACCACCCCGTGATGTTTTTCTCACTCCTACTAGTGTATGTAATGTAACACACACCCATACAATGCGCACCACCCCGTGATGTTCTTGTCACTCCTACTAGTGAATCTAATGTAACACACACCCATAGAATGCGCACCACCCCGTGATGTTCTTCTCACTCCTACTAGTGAATCTAATGTAAAACACACCCATACAATGCGCACCACCCCGTGATGTTTTTCTCACTCCTACGAGTGAATGTAATATAACACACACCCATACAATGCGCACCACCCCGTGATGTTTTTCTCACTCCTACGAGTGAATGTAATGTAACACACACCCATAAAATGCGCACCACCCCGTGATGTTTTTCTCACTCCTACTAGTGAATCTAATGTAACACACACCCATACAATGCGCACCATCCCGTGATGTTTTTCTCACTCCTACTAGTGAATCTAATGTAACACACACCTATACAATGCACACCACCCCGTGATGTTTTTCTCACTCCTACTAGTGAATGTAATGTAACACACACCCATACAATGCGCACCACCCCGTGATAATTTTCTCACTCCTACTAGTGAATCTAATGTAACAAACACCCATACAATGCGCACCACCCCGTGATGTTTTTCTCACTCCTACTAGTCAATGTAATGTAACACACACCCATACAATGCGCACCACCCCGTGATGTTTTTCTCACTCCTACTAGTGAATCTAATGTAACAAACACCCATACAATGCGCACCACACCGTGATGTTTTTCTCACTCCTACTAGTGAATGTAATGTAACACACACCCATGCAGTGCGCACCACCCCGTGATGTTTTTCTCACTCCTACTAGTGAATGTAATGTAACACACACCCATACAATGCGCACCACCCCGTGATGTTTTCTCACTCCTACTAGTGAATGTAATGTAACACACACCCATACAATGCGCACCACCCCGTGATGATTTTCTCACTCCTACTAGTGAATGTAATGTAACACACACCCATACAATGCGCACCACCCCGTGATGTTTTTCTCACTCCTACTAGTGAATGTAATGTAACACACACCCATACAATGCGCACCACCCCGTGATGTTTTTCTCACTCCTACTAGTGAATGTAATGTACCACACACCCATACAATGCGCACCACCCCGTGATGTTTTTCTCACTCCTACTAGTGAATCTAATGTAACACACCCCCATACAATGCGCACCACCCCGTGATGATTTTCTCACTCCTACTAGTGAATCTAATGTAACAAACACCCATACAATGCGCACCACCCGGTGATGTTTTTCTCACTCCTACTAGTGAATGTAATGTAACAAACACCCATACAATGCGCACCAACCCCTGATGTTTTTCTCACTCCTACTAGTGAATCTAATGTAACAAAGACCCATACAATGCGCACCACCCCGTGATGTTTTTCTCACTCCTACTAGTGAATGTAATGTAACACACACCCATACAATGCGCACCACCCCGTGATGTTTTTCTCACTCCTACTAGTGAATGTAATGTAACACACACCCATACAATGCGCACCACCCCGTGATGTTTTTCTCACTCCTACTAGTGAATGTAATGTAACACACACCCATACAATGCGCACCACCCCGTGATGTTTTTCTCACTCCTACTAGTGAATCTAATGTAACACACACCCATACAGTGCGCACCACCCCGTGATGTTTTTCTCACTCCTACTAGTGAATGTAATGTAACACACACCCATACATTTGCACCACCCCGTGATGTTTTTCTCACTCCTACTAGTGAATGTAATGTAACACACACCCATACAATGCGCACCACCCCGTGATGATTTTCCCACTCCTACTAGTGAATCTAATGTAACAAACACCCATACAATGCGCACCACCCCGTGATGTTTTTCTCACTCCTACTAGTGAATGTAATGTAACACACACCCATACAATGCGTACCACCCCGTGATGTTTTTCTCACTCCTACTAGTGAATGTAATGTAACACACACCCATACAATGCGCACCACCCCGTGATGTTTTTCTCACTCCTACTAGTGAATGAAATGTAACACACACCCATACAATGCGCACCACCCCGTGATGTTTTTCTCACTCCTACTAGTGAGTGTAATGTAACACACACCCATACAATGCGCACCACACCGTGATGTTTTTCTCACTCCTACTAGTGAATGTACTGTAACACACACCCATACAATGCGCACCACCCCGTGATGATTTTCTCACTCCTACTAGTGAATCTAATGTAACAAACACCCATACAATGCGCACCACCCCGTGATGTTCTTGTCACTCCTACTAGTGAATCTAATGTAACACACACCCATAGAATGCGCACCACCCCGTGATGTTCTTCTCACTCCTACTAGTGAATCTAATGTAAAACACACCCATACAATGCGCACCACCCCGTGATGTTTTTCTCACTCCTACGAGTGAATGTAATGTAACACACACCCATACAATGCGCACCACCCCGTGATGTTTTTCTCACTCCTACTAGTGAATCTAATGTAACACACACCCATACAATGCGCACCACCCCGTGATGTTTTTCTCACTCCTACTAGTGAATCTAATGTAACACACACCCATACAATGCGCACCACCCCGTGATGTTTTTCTCACTCCTACTAGTGAATCTAATGTAACACACACCTATACAATGCACACCACCCCGTGATGTTTTTCTCACTCCTACTAGTGAATGTAATGTAACACACACCCATACAATGCGCACCACCCCGTGATGATTTTCTCACTCCTACTAGTGAATCTAATGTAACAAACACCCATACAATGCGCACCACCCCGTGATGTTTTTCTCACTCCAACTAGTCAATGTAATGTAACACACACCCATACAATGCGCACCACCCCGTGATGTTTTTCTCACTCCTACTAGTGAATCTAATGTAACAAACACACATACAATGCGCACCACACCGTGATGTTTTTCTCACTCCTACTAGTGAATCTAATGTAACACACCCCCATACAATGCGCACCACCCCGTGATGATTTTCTCACTCCTACTAGTGAATCTAATGTAACAAACACCCATACAATGCGCACCACCTGGTGATGTTTTTCTCACTCCTACTAGTGAATGTAATGTAACACACACCCATACAATGCGCACCAACCCCTGATGTTTTTCTCACTCCTACTAGTGAATCTAATGTAACAAACACCCATACAATGCGCACCACCCCGTGATGTTTTTCTCACTCCTACTAGTGAATGTAATGTAACACACACCCATATAATGCGCACCACCCCGTGATGTTTTTCTCACTCCTACTAGTGAATGTAATGTAACACACACCCATACAATGCGCACCACCCCGTGATGTTTTTCTCACTCCTACTAGTGAATGTAATGTAACACACACCCATACAATGCGCACCACCCCGTGATGTTTTTCTCACTCCTACTAGTGAATGTAATGTAACACACACCCATACAATGCGCACCACCCCGTGATGTTTTTCTCACTCCTACTAGTGAATCTAATGTAACACACACCCATACAGTGCGCACCACCCCGTGATGTTTTTCTCACTCCTACTAGTGAATGTAATGTAACACACACCCATACATTTGCACCACCCCGTGATGTTTTTCTCACTCCTACTAGTGAATGTAATGTAACACACACCCATACAATGCGCACCACCCCGTGATGATTTTCCCACTCCTACTAGTGAATCTAATGTAACAAACACCCATACAATGCGCACCACCCCGTGATGTTTTTCTCACTCCTACTAGTGAATGTAATGTAACACACACCCATACAATGCGTACCACCCCGTGATGTTTTTCTCACTCCTACTAGTGAATGTAATGTAACACACACCCATACAATGCGCACCACCCCGTGATGTTTTTCTCACTCCTACTAGTGAATGAAATGTAACACACACCCATACAATGCGCACCACCCCGTGATGTTTTTCTCACTCCTACTAGTGAGTGTAATGTAACACACACCCATACAATGCGCACCACACCGTGATGTTTTTCTCACTCCTACTAGTGAATGTACTGTAACACACACCCATACAATGCGCACCACCCCGTGATGATTTTCTCACTCCTACTAGTGAATCTAATGTAACAAACACCCATACAATGCGCACCACCCCGTGATGTTTTTCTCACTCCTACTAGTGTATGTAATGTAACACACACCCATACAATGCGCACCACCCCGTGATGTTCTTGTCACTCCTACTAGTGAATCTAATGTAACACACACCCATAGAATGCGCACCACCCCGTGATGTTTTTCTCACTCCTACTAGTGAATCTAATGTAAAACACACCCATACAATGCGCACCACCCCGTGATGTTTTTCTCACTCCTACGAGTGAATGTAATGTAACACACACCCATACAATGCGCACCACCCCGTGATGTTTTTCTCACTCCTACTAGTGAATCTAATGTAACACACACCCATACAATGCGCACCACCCCGTGATGTTTTTCTCACTCCTACTAGTGAATCTAATGTAACACACACCCATACAATGCGCACCACCCCGTGATGTTTTTCTCACTCCTACTAGTGAATCTAATGTAACACACACCTATACAATGCACTCCACCCCGTGATGTTTTTCTCACTCCTACTAGTGAATGTAATGTAACACACACCCATACAATGCGCACCACCCCGTGATGATTTTCTCACTCCTACTAGTGAATCTAATGTAACAAACACCCATACAATGCGCACCACCCCGTGATGTTTTTCTCACTCCAACTAGTCAATGTAATGTAACACACACCCATACAATGCGCACCACCCCGTGATGTTTTTCTCACTCCTACTAGTGAATCGAATGTAACAAACACACATACAATGCGCACCACACCGTGATGTTTTTCTCACTCCTACTAGTGAATCTAATGTAACACACCCCCATACAATGCGCACCACCCCGTGATGATTTTCTCACTCCTACTAGTGAATCTAATGTAACAAACACCCATACAATGCGCACCACCTGGTGATGTTTTTCTCACTCCTACTAGTGAATGTAATGTAACACACACCCATACAATGCGCACCAACCCCTGATGTTTTTCTCACTCCTACTAGTGAATCTAATGTAACAAACACCCATACAATGCGCACCACCCCGTGATGTTTTTCTCACTCCTACTAGTGAATGTAATGTAACACACACCCATACAATGCGCACCACCCCGTGATGTTTTTCTCACTCCTACTAGTGAATGTAATGTAACACACACCCATACAATGCGCACCACCCCGTGATGTTTTTCTCACTCCTACTAGTGAATGTAATGTAACACACACCCATACAATGCGCACCACCCCGTGATGTTTTTCTCACTCCTACTAGTGAATGTAATGTAACACACACCCATACAATGCGCACCACCCCGTGATGTTTTTCTCACTCCTACTAGTGAATCTAATGTAACACACACCCATACAATGCGCACCACCCCGTGATGTTTTTCTCACTCCTACTAGTGAATGTAATGTAACACACACCCATACAATGCGCACCACCCCGTGATGTTTTTCTCACTCCTACTAGTGAATGTAATGTAACACACACCCATACAATGCGCACCACCCCGTGATGTTTTTCTAACTCCTACTAGTGAATGTAATGTAACACACACCCATACAATGCGCACCACCCCGTGATGTTTTTCTCACTCCTACTAGTGAATGTAATGTAACACACACCCATACAATGCGCACCACCCCCTGATGTTTTTCTCACTCCTACTAGTGAATCTAATGTAACACACACCCATACAATGCGCACCACCCCATGATCTTTTTCTCACTCCTACTAGTGAATCTAATGTAACACACACCCATACAATGCGCACCACCCCGTGATGTTTTTCTCACTCCTACTAGTGAATGTAATGTAACACACACCCATACAATGCACACCACCCCGTGATGATTTTCTCACTCCTACTAGTGAATCTAATGTAACAAACAACCATACAATGCGCACAACACCGTGATGTTTTTCTCACTCCTACTAGTGATTCTAATGTAACACACACCCATACAATGCGCACCACCCCGTGATGTTTTTCTCACTCCTACTAGTGAATCTAATGTAACAAACACCCATACAATGCGCACCACCCCGTGATGTTTTTCTCACTCCTACTAGTCAATGTAATGTAACACACACCCATACAGTGCGCACCACCCCGTGATGTTTTTCTCACTCCTACTAGTGAATCTAATGTAACACACACCCATACAGTGCGCACCACCCCGTGATGTTTTTCTCACTCCTACTAGTGAATGTAATGTAACACACACCCATACAGTGCGCACCACCCCGTGATGATTTTCTCACTCCTACTAGTGAATCTAATGTAACAAACACCCATACAATGCGCACCACCCCGTGATGTTTTTCTCACTCCTACTAGTGAATGTAATGTAACACACACCCATACAATGCGCACCACCCCGTGATGTTTTTCTCACTCCTACTAGTGAATGTAATGTAACACACACCCATACAATGCGCACCACCCCGTGATGTTTTTCTCACTCCTACTAGTGAATGTAATGTAACACACACCCATACAATGCGCACCACCCCGTGATGTTTTTCTCACTCCTACTAGTGAGTGTAATGTAACACACACCCATACAGTGCGCACCACCCCGTGATGTTTTTCTCACTCCTACTAGTGAATGTACTGTAACACACACCCATACAGTGCGCACCACCCCGTGATGTTTTTCTCACTCCTACTAGTCAATGTAATGTAACACACACCCATACAATGCGCACCACCCCGTGATGTTTCTCTCACTCCTACTAGTGAATGTAATGTAACACACACCAATACAATGCGCACCACCCCGTGATGTTTTTCTCACTCCTACTAGTGTATGTAATGTAACACACACCCATACAATGCGCACCACCCCGTGATGTTTTTCTCACTCCTACCAGTGAATGTAGTGTAACACACACCCATACAATGCGCACCACCCCGTGATGTTTTTCTCACTGCTAGTAGTGAATGTAGTGTAACACACACCCATACAATGCGCACCACCCCGTGATGTTTTTCTCACTCCTACTAGTGAATGTAATGTAACACACACCCATACAATGCGCACCACCCCGTGATGTTTTTCTCACTCCTACTAGTGAATGTAATGTAACACACACCCATACAATGCGCACCACCCCGTGATGTTTTTCTCACTCCTACTAGTGAATGTAGTGTAACACACACCCATACAATGCGCACCACCCCGTGATGTTTTTCTCACTGCTAGTAGTGAATGTAGTGTAACACACACCCATACAATGCGCACCTACCGTGATGTTTTTCTCACTCCTACTAGTGAATGTATTGTAACACACCCCCATACAATGCGCACCACCCCGTGATGATTTTCTCACTCCTACTAGTGAATCTAATGTAACAAACACACATACAATGCGCACCACCCCGTGATGTTTTTCTCACTCCTACTAGTGAATGTAATGTAACACACACCCATACAATGCGCACCACCCCGTGATGTTTTTCTCACTCCTACTAGTGAATGTAATGTAACACACACCCATACAATGCGCACCACCCCGTGATGTTTTTCTCACTCCTACTAGTGAATCTAACGTAACACACATGCATACAATGCGCACCACCCCGTGATGTTTTTCTCACTCCTACTAGTGTATATAATGTAACACACACCCATACAATGCTCACCACCACGTGATGTTTTTCTCACTCCTACTAGTGAATCTAATGTAACACACACCCATACAATGCGCACCACCCCGTGATGATTTTCTCACTCCTACTAGTGAATCTAATGTAACAAACACCCATACAATGCGCACCACCCCGTGATGTTTTTCTCACTCCTACTAGTGAATGTAATGTAACACACACCCATACAATGCGCACCACCCCGTGATTTTTTTCTCACTCCTACTAGTGAATGTAATGTAACACACACCCATACAATGTGCACCACCCCGTGATGTTTTTCTCACTCCTACTAGTGAATGTAATGTAACACACACCCATACAATGCGCACCACCCCGTGATGTTTTTCTCACTCCTACTAGTGAATGTAATGTAACACACACCCATACAATGCGCACCACCCCGTGATGTTTTTCTCACTCCTACTAGTGAATCTAATGTAACACACACCCATACAATGCGCACCACCCCGTGATGTTTTTCTCACTCCTACTAGTGAATGTAATGTAACACACACCCATACAATGCGCACCACCCCGTGATGTTTTTCTCACTCCGACTAGTGAATGTAATGTAACACACACCCATACAATGCGCACCAACCCCGTGATGTTTTTCTCACTCCTACTAGTGAATGTAATGTAACACACACCCATACAATGCGCACCACCCGTGATGATTTTCCCACTCCTACTAGTGAATCTAATGTAACAAACACCCATACAATGCGCACCACCCCGTGATGTTTTTCTCACTCCTACTAGTGAATGTAATGTAACACACACCCATACAATGCGTACCACCCCGTGATGTTTTTCTCACTCCTACTAGTGAATGTAATGTAACACACACCCATACAATGCGCACCACCCCGTGATGTTTTTCTCACTCCTACTAGTGAATGAAATGTAACACACACCCATACAATGCGCACCACCCCGTGATGTTTTTCTCACTCCTACTAGTGAGTGTAATGTAACACACACCCATACAATGCGCACCACACCGTGATGTTTTTTCTCACTCCTACTAGTGAATGTACTGTAACACACACCCATACAATGCGCACCACCCCGTGATGATTTTCTCACTCCTACTAGTGAATCTAATGTAACAAACACCCATACAATGCGCACCACCCCGTGATGTTTTTCTCACTCCTACTAGTGTATGTAATGTAACACACACCCATACAATGCGCACCACCCCGTGATGTTCTTGTCACTCCTACTAGTGAATCTAATGTAACACACACCCATAGAATGCGCACCACCCCGTGATGTTCTTCTCACTCCTACTAGTGAATCTAATGTAAAACACACCCATACAATGCGCACCACCCCGTGATGTTTTTCTCACTCCTACGAGTGAATGTAATGTAACACACACCCATACAATGCGCACCACCCCGTGATGTTTTTCTCACTCCTACTAGTGAATCTAATGTAACACACACCCATACAATGCGCACCACCCCGTGATGTTTTTCTCACTCCTACTAGTGAATCTAATGTAACACACACCCATACAATGCGCACCACCCCGTGATGTTTTTCTCACTCCTACTAGTGAATCTAATGTAACACACACCTATACAATGCACTCCACCCCGTGATGTTTTTCTCACTCCTACTAGTGAATGTAATGTAACACACACCCATACAATGCGCACCACCCCGTGATGATTTTCTCACTCCTACTAGTGAATCTAATGTAACAAACACCCATACAATGCGCACCACCCCGTGATGTTTTTCTCACTCCAACTAGTCAATGTAATGTAACACACACCCATACAATGCGCACCACCCCGTGATGTTTTTCTCACTCCTACTAGTGAATCTAATGTAACAAACACACATACAATGCGCACCACACCGTGATGTTTTTCTCACTCCTACTAGTGAATCTAATGTAACACACCCCCATACAATGCGCACCACCCCGTGATGATTTCTCACTCCTACTAGTGAATCTAATGTAACAAACACCCATACAATGCGCACCACCTGGTGATGTTTTTCTCACTCCTACTAGTGAATGTAATGTAACACACACCCATACAATGCGCACCAACCCCTGATGTTTTTCTCACTCCTACTAGTGAATCTAATGTAACACACACCCATACAATGCGCACCACCCGTGATGTTTTCTCACTCCTACTAGTGAATGTAATGTAACACACACCCATACAATGCGCACCACCCGTGATGTTTTTCTCACTCCTACTAGTGAATCTAATGTAACACACACCCATACAATGCGCACCACCCCGTGATGTTTTTCTCACTCCTACTAGTGAATGTAATGTAACACACACCCATACAATGCGCACCACCCCGTGATGTTTTTCTCACTCCTACTAGTGAATGTAATGTAACACACACCCATACAATGCGCACCACCCCGTGATGTTTTTCTAACTCCTACTAGTGAATGTAATGTAACACACACCCATACAATGCGCACCACCCCGTGATGTTTTTCTCACTCCTACTAGTGAATGTAATGTAACACACACCCATACAATGCGCACCACCCCCTGATGTTTTTCTCACTCCTACTAGTGAATCTAATGTAACACACACCCATACAATGCGCACCACCCCATGATCTTTTTCTCACTCCTACTAGTGAATCTAATGTAACACACCCATACAATGCGCACCACCCCGTGATGTTTTTCTCACTCCTACTAGTGAATGTAATGTAACACACACCCATACAATGCACACCACCCCGTGATGATTTTCTCACTCCTACTAGTGAATCTAATGTAACAAACACCCATACAATGCGCACAACACCGTGATGTTTTTCTCACTCCTACTAGTGATTCTAATGTAACACACACCCATACAATGCGCACCACCCCGTGATGTTTTTCTCACTCCTACTAGTGAATCTAATGTAACAAACACCCATACAATGCGCACCACCCCGTGATGTTTTTCTCACTCCTACTAGTCAATGTAATGTAACACACACCCATACAGTGCGCACCACCCCGTGATGTTTTTCTCACTCCTACTAGTGAATCTAATGTAACACACACCCATACAGTGCGCACCACCCCGTGATGTTTTTCTCACTCCTACTAGTGAATGTAATGTAACACACACCCATACAGTGCGCACCACCCCGTGATGATTTTCTCACTCCTACTAGTGAATCTAATGTAACAAACACCCATACAATGCGCACCACCCCGTGATGTTTTTCTCACTCCTACTAGTGAATGTAATGTAACACACACCCATACAATGCGCACCACCCCGTGATGTTTTTCTCACTCCTACTAGTGAATGTAATGTAACACACACCCATACTATGCGCACCACCCCGTGATGTTTTTCTCACTCCTACTAGTGAATGTAATGTAACACACACCCATACAATGCGCACCACCCCGTGATGTTTTTCTCACTCCTACTAGTGAGTGTAATGTAACACACACCCATACAGTGCGCACCACCCCGTGATGTTTTTCTCACTCCTACTAGTGAATGTACTGTAACACACACCCATACAGTGCGCACCACCCCGTGATGTTTTTCTCACTCCTACTAGTCAATGTAATGTAACACACACCCATACAATGCGCACCACCCCGTGATGTTTCTCTCACTCCTACTAGTGAATGTAATGTAACACACACCAATACAATGCGCACCACCCCGTGATGTTTTTCTCACTCCTACTAGTGAATGTAATGTAACACACACCCATACAATGCGCACCACCCCGTGATGTTTTTCTCACTCCTACCAGTGAATGTAGTGTAACACACACCCATACAATGCGCACCACCCCGTGATGTTTTTCTCACTGCTAGTAGTGAATGTAGTGTAACACACACCCATACAATGCGCACCACCCCGTGATGTTTTTCTCACTCCTACTAGTGAATGTAATGTAACACACACCCATACAATGCGCACCACCCCGTGATGTTTTTCTCACTCCTACTAGTGAATGTAATGTAACACACACCCATACAATGCGCACCACCCCGTGATGTTTTTCTCACTCCTACTAGTGAATGTAGTGTAACACACACCCATACAATGCGCACCACCCCGTGATGTTTTTCTCACTGCTAGTAGTGAATGTAGTGTAACACACACCCATACAATGCGCACCTACCGTGATGTTTTTCTCACTCCTACTAGTGAATGTATTGTAACACACCCCCATACAATGCGCACCACCCCGTGATGATTTTCTCACTCCTACTAGTGAATCTAATGTAACAAACACACATACAATGCGCACCACCCCGTGATGTTTTTCTCACTCCTACTAGTGAATGTAATGTAACACACACCCATACAATGCGCACCACCCCGTGATGTTTTTCTCACTCCTACTAGTGAATGTAATGTAACACACACCCATACAATGCGCACCACCCCGTGATGTTTTTCTCACTCCTACTAGTGAATCTAACGTAACACACATGCATACAATGCGCACCACCCCGTGATGTTTTTCTCACTCCTACTAGTGTATATAATGTAACACACACCCATACAATGCTCACCACCACGTGATGTTTTTCTCACTCCTACTAGTGAATCTAATGTAACACACACCCATACAATGCGCACCACCCCGTGATGATTTTCTCACTCCTACTAGTGAATCTAATGTAACAAACACCCATACAATGCGCACCACCCTGTGATGTTTTTCTCACTCCTACTAGTGAATGTAATGTAACACACACCCATACAATGCGCACCACCCCGTGATTTTTTTCTCACTCCTACTAGTGAATGTAATGTAACACACACCCATACAATGCGCACCACCCCGTGATGTTTTTCTCACTCCTACTAGTGAATGTAATGTAACACACACCCATACAATGCGCACCACCCCGTGATGTTTTTCTCACTCCTACTAGTGAATGTAATGTAACACACACCCATACAATGCGCACCACCCCGTGATGTTTTTCTCACTCCTACTAGTGAATCTAATGTAACACACACCCATACAATGCGCACCACCCCGTGATGTTTTTCTCACTCCTACTAGTGAATGTAATGTAACACACACCCATACAATGCGCACCACCCCGTGATGTTTTTCTCACTCCGACTAGTGAATGTAATGTAACACACACCCATACAATGCGCACCACCCCGTGATGTTTTTCTCACTCCTACTAGTGAATGTAATGTAACACACACCCATACAATGCGCACCACCCCGTGATGTTTTTCTCACTCCTACTAGTGAATGTAATGTAACACACACCCATACAATGCGCACCACCCCGTGATGTTTTTCTCACTCCTACTAGTGAATCTAATCTAACACACACCCATACAATGCGCACCACCCCGTGATGTTTTTCTCACTCCTACTAGTGAATCTAATGTAACACACACCCATACAATGCGCACCACCCCGTGATGTTTTTCTCACTCCTACTAGTGAATGTAATGTAACACACACCCATACAATGCGCACCACCCCGTGATTTTCTCACTCCTACAAGTGAATCTAATGTAACAAACACACATACAATGCGCACCACCCCGTGATGTTTTTCTCACTCCTAATAGTGAATCTAATGTAACACACACCCATACAATGCGCACCACCCCGTGATGTTTTTCTCACTCCTACTAGTGAATGTAATGTAACACACACCCATACAATGCGCACCACCCCGTGATGTTTTTCTCACTCCTACTAGTCAATGTAAAGTAACACACACCCATACAGTGCGCACCACCCCGTGATGTTTTTCTCACTCCTACTAGTGAATGTAATGTAACACACACCCATACAATGCGCACCACCCCGTGATGTTTTTCTAACTCCTACTAGTGAATGTAATGTAACACACACCCATACAATGCGCAACACCCCGTGATGTTTTTCTCACTCCTACTAGTGAATGTAATGTAACACACACCCATACAATGCGCACCACCCCGTGATGTTTTTCTCACTCCTACTAGTGAGTGTAATGTAACACACACCCATACAATGCGCACCACCCCGTGATGTTTTTCACACTCCTACTAGTGAATTTACTGTAACACACACCCATACAATGCGCACCACCCCGTGATGTTTTTCTCACTCCTACTAGTGAATCTAATGTAACAAACACCCATACAATGCGCACCACCCCGTGATGTTTTTCTCACTCCTACTAGTGTATGTAATGTAACACACCCCCATACAATGCGCACCGCCCCGTGATGTTCTTCTCACTCCTCCTAGTGAATCTAATGTAACACACACCCATAGAATGCGCACCACCCCGTGATGTTTTTCTCACTCCTACTAGTGAATCTAATGTAACACACACCCATACAATGCGCACCACCCCGTGATGTTTTTCTCACTCTTACTAGTGAATCTAATGTAACACACACCCATACAATGCGCACCACCCCGTGATGTTTTTCTCACTCCTACTAGTGAATGTAATGTAACACACAGCCATACAATGCGCACCACCCCGTGATGATTTTCTCACTCCTAGTAGTGAATGTAATGTAACACACACCCATACAATGCGCACCACCCCGTGATGTTTTTCTCACTCCTACTAGTGAATGTAATGTAACACACACCCATACAATGCACACCACCCCGTGATGTTTTTCTCACTACTACTAGTGAATGTAATGTACCACACACCCATACAATGCGCACCACCCCGTGATGTTTTTCTCAGTCCTACTAGTGAATCTAATGTAACACACCCCCATACAATGCGCACCACCCCGTGATGATTTTCTCACTCCTACTAGTGAATCTAATGTAACAAACACCCATACAATGCGCACCACCCGGTGATGTTTTTCTCACTCCTACTAGTGAATGTAATGTAACACACACCCATACAATGCGCACCAACCCGTGATGTTTTTCTCACTCCTACTAGTGAATCTAATGTAACAAACACCCATACAATGCGCACCACCCCGTGATGTTTTTCTCACTCCTACTAGTGAATGTAATGTAACACACACCCATACAATGCGCACCACCCCGTGATGTTTTTCTCACTCCTACTAGTGAATGTAATGTAACACACACCCATACAATGCGCACCACCCCGTGATGTTTTTCTCACTCCTACTAGTGAATGTAATGTAACACACACCCATACAATGCGCACCACCACGTGATGTTTTTCTCACTCCTACTAGTGAATGTAATGTAACACACACCCATACAATGCGCACCACCCCGTGATGTTTTTCTCACTCCTACTAGTGAATCTAATGTAACACACACCCATACAATGCGCACCACCCCGTGATGTTTTTCTCACTCCTACTAGTGAATGTAATGTAACACACACCCATACAATGCGCACCACCCCGTGATGTTTTTCTCACTCCTACTAGTGAATGTAATGTAACACACACCCATACATTGCGCACCACCCCGTGATGTTTTTCTCACTCCTACTAGTGAATGTAATGTAACACACACCCATACAATGCGCACCACCCCGTGATGTTTTTCTCACTCCTACTAGTGAATGTAATGTAACACACACCCATACAATGCGCACCACCCCCTGATGTTTTTCTCACTCCTACTAGTGAATCTAATGTAACACACACCCATACAATGCGCACCACCACGTGATCTTTTTCTCACTCCTACTAGTGAATCTAATGTAACACACACCCATACAATGCGCACCACCCCGTGATGTTTTTCTCACTCCTACTAGTGAATGTAATGTAACACACACCCATACAATGCACACCACCCCGTGATGATTTTCTCACTCCTACTAGTGAATCTAATGTAACAAACACCCATACAATGCGCACCACCCCGTGATGTTTTTCTCACTCCTACTAGTGAATCTAATGTAACACACACCCATACAATGCGCACCACCCCGTGATGTTTTTCTCACTCCTACTAGTGAATCTAATGTAACAAACACCCATACAATGCGCACCACCCCGTGATGTTTTTCTCACTCCTACTAGTCAATGTAATGTAACACACACCCATACAGTGCGCACCACCCCGTGATGTTTTTCTCACTCCTACAAGTGAATCTAATGTAACACACACCCATACAGTGCGCACCACCCCGTGATGTTTTTCTCACTCCTACTAGTGAATGTAATGTAACACACACCCATACAATGCGCACCACCCCGTGATGTTTTTCTCACTCCTACTAGTGAATGTAATGTAACACACACCCATACAATGCGCACCACCCCGTGATGTTTTTCTCACTCCTACTAGTGAGTGTAATGTAACACACACCCATACAATGCGCACCACCCCGTGATGTTTTTCTCACTCCTACTAGTGAATGTACTGTAACACACACCCATACAATGCGCACCACCCGGTGATGATTTTCTCACTCCTACTAGTGAATCTAATGTAACAAACACCCATACAATGCGCACCACCCCGTGATGTTTTTCTCACTCCTACTAGTGAATGTAATGTAACACACACCCATACAATGCGCACCACCCCGTGATGTTTTTCTCACTCCTACTAGTGAATCTAATGTAACAAACACCCATACAGTGCGCACCACCCCGTGATGTTTTTCTCACTCCTACTAGTCAATGTAATGTAACACACACCCATACAGTGCGCACCACCCCGTGATGTTTTTCTCACTCCTACTAGTGAATCTAATGTAACACACACCCATACAATGCACACCACCCCGTGATGATTTTCTCACTCCTACTAGTGAATCTAATGTAACAAACACCCATACAATGCGCACCACCCCGTGATGTTTTTCTCACTCCTACTAGTGTATGTAATGTAACACACACCCATACAATGCGCACCACCCCATGATGTTCTTCTCACTCCTACTAGTGAATCTAATGTAACACACACCCATAGAATGCGCACCACCCCGTGATGTTTTTCTCACTCCTACTAGTGAATCTAATGTAACACACACCCATACAATGCGCACCACCCCGTGATGTTTTTCTCACTCCTACTAGTGAATGTAATGTAACACACACCCATACAATGCGCACCACCCCGTGATGTTTTTCAAACTCCTACTAGTGAATCTAATGTAACACACACCCATACAATGCGCACCACCCCGTGATGTTTTTCTCACTCCTACTAGTGAATCTAACACACACCCATACAATGCGCACCACCCCGTGATGTTTTTCTCACTCCTACTAGTGAATGTAATGTAACACACACCCATACAATGCGCACCACCCCGTGATGATTTTCTCACTCCTACTAGTGAATCTAATGTAACAAACACCCATACAATGCGCACCACCCCGTGATGTTTTTCTCACTCCTACTAGTGAATGTAATGTAACACACACCCATACAATGCGCACCACCCCGTGATGTTTTTCTCACTCCTACTAGTGAATCTAATGTAACAAACACCCATACAATGCGCACCACCCCGTGATGATTTTCTCACTCCTAGTAGTGAATGTAATGTAACACACACCCATACAATGCGCACCACCCCGTGATGTTTTTCTCACTCCTACTAGTGAATGTAATGTAACACACACCCATACAATGCACACCACCCCGTGATGTTTTTCTCACTACTACTAGTGAATGTAATGTACCACACACCCATACAATGCGCACCACCCCGTGATGTTTTTCTCAGTCCTACTAGTGAATCTAATGTAACACACCCCCATACAATGCGCACCACCCCGTGATGATTTTCTCACTCCTACTAGTGAATCTAATGTAACAAACACCCATACAATGCGCACCACCCGGTGATGTTTTTCTCACTCCTACTAGTGAATGTAATGTAACACACACCCATACAATGCGCACCAACCCGTGATGTTTTTCTCACTCCTACTAGTGAATCTAATGTAACAAACACCCATACAATGCGCACCACCCCGTGATGTTTTTCTCACTCCTACTAGTGAATGTAATGTAACACACACCCATACAATGCGCACCACCCCGTGATGTTTTTCTCACTCCTACTAGTGAATGTAATGTAACACACACCCATACAATGCGCACCACCCCGTGATGTTTTTCTCACTCCTACTAGTGAATGTAATGTAACACACACCCATACAATGCGCACCACCCCGTGATGTTTTTCTCACTCCTACTAGTGAATGTAATGTAACACACACCCATACAATGCGCACCACCCCGTGATGTTTTTCTCACTCCTACTAGTGAATCTAATGTAACACACACCCATACAATGCGCACCACCCCGTGATGTTTTTCTCACTCCTACTAGTGAATGTAATGTAACACACAGCCATACAATGCGCACCACCCCGTGATGTTTTTCTCACTCCTACTAGTGAATGTAATGTAACACACACCCATACATTGCGCACCACCCCGTGATGTTTTTCTCACTCCTACTAGTGAATGTAATGTAACACACACCCATACAATGCGCACCACCCCGTGATGTTTTTCTCACTCCTACTAGTGAATGTAATGTAACACACACCCATACAATGCGCACCACCCCGTGATGTTTTTCAAACTCCTACTAGTGAATCTAATGTAACACACACCCATACAATGCGCACCACCCCGTGATGTTTTTCTCACTCCTACTAGTGAATCTAACACACACCCATACAATGCGCACCACCCCGTGATGTTTTTCTCACTCCTACTAGTGAATGTAATGTAACACACACCCATACAATGCGCACCACCCCGTGATGATTTTCTCACTCCTACTAGTGAATCTAATGTAACAAACACCCATACAATGCGCACCACCCCGTGATGTTTTTCTCACTCCTAATAGTGAATGTAATGTAACACACACCCATACAATGCGCACCACCCCGTGATGTTTTTCTCACTCCTACTAGTGAATCTAATGTAACAAACACCCATACAATGCGCACCACCCCGTGATGATTTTCTCACTCCTAGTAGTGAATGTAATGTAACACACACCCATACAATGCGCACCACCCCGTGATGTTTTTCTCACTCCTACTAGTGAATGTAATGTAACACACACCCATACAATGCACACCACCCCGTGATGTTTTTCTCACTACTACTAGTGAATGTAATGTACCACACACCCATACAATGCGCACTACCCCGTGATGTTTTTCTCAGTCCTACTAGTGAATCTAATGTAACACACCCCCATACAATGCGCACCACCCCGTGATGATTTTCTCACTCCTACTAGTGAATCTAATGTAACAAACACCCATACAATGCGCACCACCCGGTGATGTTTTTCTCACTCCTACTAGTGAATGTAATGTAACACACACCCATACAATGCGCACCAACCCGTGATGTTTTTCTCACTCCTACTAGTGAATCTAATGTAACAAACACCCATACAATGCGCACCACCCCGTGATGTTTTTCTCACTCCTACTAGTGAATGTAATGTAACACACACCCATACAATGCGCACCACCCCGTGATGTTTTTCTCACTCCTACTAGTGAATGTAATGTAACACACACCCATACAATGCGCACCACCCCGTGATGTTTTTCTCACTCCTACTAGTGAATGTAATGTAACACACACCCATACAATGCGCACCACCCCGTGATGTTTTTCTCACTCCTACTAGTGAATGTAATGTAACACACACCCATACAATGCGCACCACCCCGTGATGTTTTTCTCACTCCTACTAGTGAATCTAATGTAACACACACCCATACAATGCGCACCACCCTGTGATGTTTTTCTCACTCCTACTAGTGAATGTAATGTAACACACACCCATACAATGCGCACCACCCCGTGATGTTTTTCTCACTCCTACTAGTGAATGTAATGTAACACACACCCATACATTGCGCACCACCCCGTGATGTTTTTGTCACTCCTACTAGTGAATGTAATGTAACACACACCCATACAATGCGCACCACCCCGTGATGTTTTTCTCACTCCTACTAGTGAATCTAATGTAACACACACCCATACAATGCGCACCACCCCCTGATGTTTTTCTCACTCCTACTAGTGAATCTAATGTAACACACACCCATACAATGCGCACCACCACGTGATCTTTTTCTCACTCCTACTAGTGAATCTAATGTAACACACACCCATACAATGCGCACCACCCCGTGATGTTTTTCTCACTCCTACTAGTGAATGTAATGTAACACACACCCATACAATGCACACCACCCCGTGATGATTTTCTCACTCCTACTAGTGAATCTAATGTAACAAACACCCATACAATGCGCACCACCCCGTGATGTTTTTCTCACTCCTACTAGTGAATCTAATGTAACACACACCCATACAATGCGCACCACCCCGTGATGTTTTTCTCACTCCTACTAGTGAATCTAATGTAACAAACACCCATACAATGCGCACCACCCCGTGATGTTTTTCTCACTCCTACTAGTCAATGTAATGTAACACACACCCATACAGTGCGCACCACCCCGTGATGTTTTTCTCACTCCTACAAGTGAATCTAATGTAACACACACCCATACAGTGCGCACCACCCCGTGATGTTTTTCTCACTCCTACTAGTGAATGTAATGTAACACACACCCATACAATGCGCACCACCCCGTGATGATTTTCTCACTCCTACTAGTGAATCTAATGTAACAAACACCCATACAATGCGCACCACCCCGTGATGTTTTTCTCACTCCTACTAGTGAATGTAATGTAACACACACCCATACAATGCGCACCACCCCGTGATGTTTTTCTCACTCCTACTAGTGAATGTAATGTAACACACACCCATACAATGCGCACCACCCCGTGATGTTTTTCTCACTCCTACTAGTGAATGTAATGTAACACACACCCATACAATGCGCACCACACCGTGATGTTTTTCTCACTCCTACTAGTGAGTGTAATGTAACACACACCCATACAGTGCGCACCACCCCGTGATGTTTTTCTCACTCCTACTAGTGAATGTACTGTAACACACACCCATACAATGCGCACCACCCGGTGATGATTTTCTCACTCCTACTAGTGAATCTAATGTAACAAACACCCATACAATGCGCACCACCCCGTGATGTTTTTCTCACTCCTACTAGTGAATGTAATGTAACACACACCCATACAATGCGCACCACCCCGTGATGTTTTTCTCACTCCTACTAGTGAATCTAATGTAACAAACACCCATACAATGCGCACCACCCCGTGATGTTTTTCTCACTCCTACTAGTCAATGTAATGTAACACACACCCATACAGTGCGCACCACCCCGTGATGTTTTTCTCACTCCTACTAGTGAATCTAATGTAACACACACCCATACAGTGCGCACCACCCCGTGATGTTTTTCTCACTCCTACTAGTGAATGTAATGTAACACACACCCATACAATGCGCACCACCCCGTGATGATTTTCTCACTCCTACTAGTGAATCTAATGTAACAAACACCCATACAATGCGCACCACCCCGTGATGTTTTTCTCACTCCTACTAGTGAATGTAATGTAACACACACCCATACAATGCGCACCACCCCGTGATGTTTTTCTCACTCCTACTAGTGAATGTAATGTAACACACACCCATACAATGCGCACCACCCCGTGTTGATTTTCTCACTCCTACTAGTGAATCTAATGTAACAAACACCCATACAATGCGCACCACCCCGTGATGTTTTTCTCACTCCTAATAGTGAATGTAATGTAACACACCCCCATACAATGCGCACCAACCCGTGATGTTTTTCTCACTCCTACTAGTGAATCTAATGTAACAAACACCCATACAATGCGCACCACCCCGTGATGTTTTTCTCACTCCTACTAGTGAATGTAATGTAACACACACCCATACAATGCGCACCACCCCGTGATGTTTTTCTCACTCCGACGAGTGAATGTAATGTAACACACACCCATACAATGCGCACCACCCCGTGATGTTTTTCTCACTCCTACGAGTGAATGTAATGTAACACACACCCATACAATGCGCACCACCCCGTGATGTTTTTCGCACTCCTACTAGTGAATGTAATGTAACACACACCCATACAATGCGCACCACCCCGTGATGTTTTTCGCACTCCTACTAGTGAATGTAATGTAACACACACCCATACAATGCGCACCACCCCGTAATATTTTTCTCACTCCTACTAGTGAATGTAATGTAACACACACCCATACAATGCGCACCACCCTGTGATGTTTTTCTCACTCCTACTAGTGAATGTAATGTAACACACACCCATACAATGCGCACCACCCCGTGATGTTTTTCTCACTCCTACTAGTGAATGTAATGTAACACACACCCATACAATGCGCACCACCCCGTGATGATTTTCTCACTCCTTCTAGTGAATCTAATGTAACAAACACCCATACAATGCGAACCACCCCGTGATGTTTTTCTCACTCCTACTAGTGAATGTAATGTAACACACACCCATACAATGCGCACCACCCCGTGATGTTTTTCTCACTCCTACTAGTGAATGTAATGTAACACACACCCATACAATGCGCACCACCCCGTGATGTTTTTCTCACTCCTACTAGTGAATGTAATGTAACACACACCCATACAATGCGCACCACCCCGTGATGTTTTTCTCACTCCTACTAGTGAGTGTAATGTAACACACACCCATACAATGCGCACCACCCCGTGATGTTTTTCTCACTCCTACTAGTGAATGTACTGTAACACACACCCATACAATGCGCACCACCCGGTGATGATTTTCTCACTCCTACTAGTGAATCTAATGTAACAAACACCCATACAATGCGCACCACCCCGTGATGTTTTTCTCACTCCTACTAGTGAATGTAATGTAACACACACCCATACAATGCGCACCACCCCGTGATGTTTTTCTCACTCCTACTAGTGAATCTAATGTAACAAACACCCATACAATGCGCACCACCCCGTGATGTTTTTCTCACTCCTACTAGTCAATGTAATGTAACACACACCCATACAGTGCGCACCACCCCGTGATGTTTTTCTCACTCCTACTAGTGAATCTAATGTAACACACACCCATACAGTGCGCACCACCCCGTGATGTTTTTCTCACTCCTGCTAGTGAATGTAATGTAACACACACCCATACAATGCGCACCACCCCGTGATGATTTTCTCACTCCTACTAGTGAATCTAATGTAACAAACACCCATACAATGCGCACCACCCCGTGATGTTTTTCTCACTCCTACTAGTGAATGTAATGTAACACACACCCATACAATGCGCACCACCCCGTGATGTTTTTCTCACTCCTACTAGTGAATGTAATGTAACACACACCCATACAATGCGCACCACCCCGTGATGTTTTTCTCACTCCTACTAGTGAATGTAATGTAACACACACCCATACAATGCGCACCACCCCGTGATGTTTTTCTCACTCCTACTAGTGAGTGTAATGTAACACACACCCATACAATGCGCACCACCCCGTGATGTTTTTCTCACTCCTACTAGTGAATGTACTGTAACACACACCCATACAATGCACACCACCCCGTGATGATTTTCTCACTCCTACTAGTGAATCTAATGTAACAAACACCCATACAATGCGCACCACCCAGTGATGTTTTTCTCACTCCTACTAGTGTATGTAATGTAACACACACCCACACAATGCGCACCACCCCGTGATGTTCTTCTCACTCCTACTAGTGAATCTAATGTAACACACACCCATAGAATGCGCACCACCCCGTGATGTTTTTCTCACTCCTACTAGTGAATCTAATGTAACACACACCCATACAATGCGCACCACCCCGTGATGTTTATCTCACTCCTACTAGTGAATGTAATGTAACACACACCCATACAATGCGCACCACCCCGTGATGTTTTTCAAACTCCTACTAGTGAATCTAATGTAACACACACCCATACAATGCGCACCACCCCGTGATGTTTTTCTCACTCCTACTAGTGAATCTAACACACACCCATACAATGCGCACCTCCCCGTGATGTTTTTCTCACTCCTACTAGTGAATGTAATGTAACACACACCCATACAATGCGCACCACCCCGTGATGATTTTCTCACTCCTACTAGTGAATCTAATGTAACAAACACCCATACAATGCGCACCACCCCGTGATGTTTTTCTCACTCCTACTAGTGAATGTAATGTAACACACACCCATACAATGCGCACCACCCCGTGATGTTTTTCTCACTCCTACTAGTGAATCTAATGTAACAAACACCCATACAATGCGCACCACGCCGTGATGTTTTTCTCACTCCTACTAGTTTATGTAATGTAACACACACCCATACAAAGCGCACCACCCCGTCATGTTTTTCTCACTCCTACTAGTGAATGTAATGTAACACACACCCATACAATGCGCACCACCCCGTGATGTTTTTCTAACTCCTACTAATGAATGTAATGTAACACACACCCATACAATGCGCACCACCCCGTGATGTTTTTCTCACTGCTTCTAGTGAATCTAATGTAACACACACCCATACAATGCGCACCACCCCGTGATGTTTTTCTCACTCCTACTAGTGAATGTAATGTAACACACACCCATGCAGTGCACACCACCCCGTGATGTTTTTCTCACTCCTACTAGTGAATGTAATGTAACACACACCCATACAATGCGCACCACCCCGTGATGTTTTTCTCACTCCTACTAGTGAATCTAATGTAACACACAGCCATACAATGCGCACCACCCCGTGATGATTTTCTCACTCCTAGTAGTGAATGTAATGTAACACACACCCATACAATGCGCACCACCCCGTGATGTTTTTCTCACTCCTACTAGTGAATGTAATGTAACACACACCCATACAATGCACACCACCCCGTGATGTTTTTCTCACTACTACTAGTGAATGTAATGTACCACACACCCATACAATGCGCACCACCCCGTGATGTTTTTCTCAGTCCTACTAGTGAATCTAATGTAACACACCCCCATACAATGCGCACCACCCCGTGATGATTTTCTCACTCCTACTAGTGAATCTAATGTAACAAACACCCATACAATGCGCACCACCCGGTGATGTTTTTCTCACTCCTACTAGTGAATGTAATGTAACACACACCCATACAATGCGCACCAACCCGTGATGTTTTTCTCACTCCTACTAGTGAATCTAATGTAACAAACACCCATACAGTGCGCACCACCCCGTGATGTTTTTCTCACTCCTACTAGTGAATGTAATGTAACACACACCCATACAGTGCGCACCACCCCGTGATGTTTTTCTCACTCCTACTAGTGAATGTAATGTAACACACACCCATACAATGCGCACCACCCCGTGATGTTTTTCTCACTCCTACTAGTGAATGTAATGTAACACACACCCATACAATGCGCACCACCCCGTGATGTTTTTCTCACTCCTACTAGTGAATCTAATGTAACACACACCCATACAATGCGCACCACCCCGTGATGTTTTTCTCACTCCTACTAGTGAATGTAATGTAACACACACCCATACAATGCGCACCACCCCGTGATGTTTTTCTCACTCCTACTAGTGAATGTAATGTAACACACACCCATACATTGCGCACCACCCCGTGATGTTTTTCTCACTCCTACTAGTGAATGTAATGTAACACACACCCATACAATGCGCACCACCCCGTGATGTTTTTCTCACTCCTACTAGTGAATGTAATGTAACACACACCCATACAATGCGCACCACCCCCTGATGTTTTTCTCACTCCTACTAGTGAATCTAATGTAACACACACCCATACAATGCGCACCACCCCGTGATCTTTTTCTCACTCCTACTAGTGAATCTAATGTAACACACACCCATACAATGCGCACCACCCCGTGATGTTTTTCTCACTCCTACTAGTGAATGTAATGTAACACACACCCATACAATGCACACCACCCCGTGATGATTTTCTCACTCCTACTAGTGAATCTAATGTAACAAACACCCATACAATGCGCACCACCCCGTGATGTTTTTCTCACTCCTACTAGTGAATCTAATGTAACACACACCCATACAATGCGCACCACCCCGTGATGTTTTTCTCACTCCTACTAGTGAATCTAATGTAACAAACACCCATACAATGCGCACCACCCCGTGATGTTTTTCTCACTCCTACTAGTCAATGTAATGTAACACACACCCATACAGTGCGCACCACCCCGTGATGTTTTTCTCACTCCTACAAGTGAATCTAATGTAACACACACCCATACAGTGCGCACCACCCCGTGATGTTTTTCTCACTCCTACTAGTGAATGTAATGTAACACACACCCATACAATGCGCACCACCCCGTGATGATTTTCTCACTCCTACTAGTGAATCTAATGTAACAAACACCCATATAATGCGCACCACCCCGTGATGTTTTTCTCACTCCTACTAGTGAATGTAATGTAACACACACCCATACAATGCGCACCACCCCGTGATGTTTTTCTCACTCCTACTAGTGAATGTAATGTAACACACACCCATACAATGCGCACCACCCCGTGATGTTTTTCTCACTCCTACTAGTAAATGTAATGTAACACACACCCATACAATGCGCACCACCCCGTGATGTTTTTCTCACTCCTACTAGTGAGTGTAATGTAACACACACCCATAAAATGCGCACCACCCCGTGATGTTTTTCTCACTCCTACTAGTGAATGTACTGTAACACACACCCATACAATGCGCACCACCCGGTGATGATTTTCTCACTCCTACTAGTGAATCTAATGTAACACACACCCATACAATGCGCACCACCCCGTGATGTTTTTCTCACTCCTACTAGTGAATGTAATGTAACACACACCCATACAATGCGCACCACCCCGTGATGTTTTTCTCACTCCTACTAGTGAATCTAATGTAACAAACACCCATACAATGCGCACCACCCCGTGATGTTTTTCTCACTCCTACTAGTGAATCTAATGTAACACACACCCATACAGTGCGCACCACCCCGTGATGTTTTTCTAACTCCTACTAGTGAATGTAATGTAACACACACCCATACAATGCGCACCACCCCGTGATGTTTTTCTCACTCCTACTAGTGAATCTAATGTAACACACACCCATACAGTGCGCACCACCCCGTGATGTTTTTCTCACTCCTACTAGTGAATGTAATGTAACAAACACCCATACAATGCGCACCACCCCGTGATGTTTTTCTCACTCCTACTAGTGAATCTAATGTAACACACACCCATACAGTGCGCACCACCCCGTGATGTTTTTCTCACTCCTACTAGTGAATGTAATGTAACAAACACCCATACAATGCGCACCACCCCGTGATGTTTTTCTCACTCCTACTAGTGTATGTAATGTAACACACACCCATACAATGCGCACCACCCCGTGATGTTCTTCTCACTCCTACTAGTGAATCTAATGTAACACACACCCATAGAATGCGCACCACCCCGTGATGTTTTTCTCACTCCTACTAGTGAATCTAATGTAACACACACCCATACAATGCGCACCACCCCGTGATGTTTTTCTCACTCCTACTAGTGAATGTAATGTAACACACACCCATACAATGCGCACCACCCCGTGATGTTTTTCAAACTCCTACTAGTGAATCTAATGTAACACACACCCATACAATGCGCACCACCCCGTGATGTTTTTCTCACTCCTACTAGTGAATCTAACACACACCCATACAATGCGCACCTCCCCGTGATGTTTTTCTCACTCCTACTAGTGAATGTAATGTAACACACACCCATACAATGCGCACCACCCCGTGATGATTTTCTCACTCCTACTAGTGAATCTAATGTAACAAACACCCATACAATGCGCACCACCCCGTGATGTTTTTCTCACTCCTACTAGTGAATGTAATGTAACACACACCCATACAATGCGCACCACCCCGTGATGTTTTTCTCACTCCTACTAGTGAATCTAATGTAACAAACACCCATACAATGCGCACCACCCCGTGATGTTTTTCTCACTCCTACTAGTTTATGTAATGTAACACACACCCATACAAAGCGCACCACCCCGTCATGTTTTTCTCACTCCTACTAGTGAATGTAATGTAACACACACCCATACAATGCGCACCACCCCGTGATGTTTTTCTAACTCCTACTAATGAATGTAATGTAACACACACCCATACAATGCGCACCACCCCGTGATGTTTTTCTCACTGCTACTAGTGAATCTAATGTAACACACACCCATACAATGCGCACCGCCCCGTGATGTTTTTCTCACTCCTACTAGTGAATGTAATGTAACACACACCCATACAATGCGCACCACCCCGTGATGTTTTTCGCACTCCTACTAGTGAATGTAATGTAACACACACCCATACAATGCGCACCACCCCGTGATGTTTTTCTCACTCCTACTAGTGAATGTAATGTAACACACACCCATACAATGCGCACCACCCCGTGATGTTTTTCTCACTCCTACTAGTGAATGTAATGTAACACACACCCATACAATGCGCACCACCCCGTGATGTTTTTCTCACTCCTACTAGTGAATGTAATGTAACACACACCCATACAATGCGCACCACCCCGTGATGTTTTTCTCACTCCTACTGGTGAATGTAATGTAACACACACCCATACAATGCGCACCACCCCGTGTTGATTTTCTCACTCCTACTAGTGAATCTAATGTAACAAACACCCATACAATGCGCACCACCCCGTGATGTTTTTCTCACTCCTACTAGTGAATGTAATGTAACACACACCCATACAATGCGCACCAACCCGTGATGTTTTTCTCACCCCTACTAGTGAATCTAATGTAACAAACACCCATACAATGCGCACCACCCCGTGATGTTTTTCTCACTCCTACTAGTGAATGTAATGTAACACACACCCATACAATGCGCACCACCCCGTGATGTTTTTCTCACTCCGACGAGTGAATGTAATGTAACACACACCCATACAATGCGCACCACCCCGTGATGTTTTTCTCACTCCTACGAGTGAATGTAATGTAACACACACCCATACAATGCGCACCACCCCGTGATGTTTTTCGCACTCCTACTAGTGAATGTAATGTAACACACACCCATACAATGCGCACCACCCCGTGATGTTTTTCGCACTCCTACTAGTGAATGTAATGTAACACACACCCATACAATGCGCACCACCCCGTAATATTTTTCTCACTCCTACTAGTGAATGTAATGTAACACACACCCATACAATGCGCACCACCCTGTGATGTTTTTCTCACTCCTACTAGTGAATGTAATGTAACACACACCCATACAATGCGCACCACCCCTTGATGTTTTTCTCACTCCTACTAGTGAATGTAATGTAACACACACCCATAAAATGCGCACCACACCATGATGTTTTTCTCACTCCTACTAGTGAATGTAGTGTAACACACACCCATACAATGCGCACCACCCCGTGATGTATTTCTCACTGCTAGTAGTGAATGTAGTGTAACACACACCCATACAATGCGCACCACCCCGTGATGTTTTTCTCACTCCTACTAGTGAATGTAATGTAACACACACCCATACAGTGCGCACCACCCCGTGATGTTTTTCTCACTCCTACTAGTGAATGTAATGTAACACACACCCATACAATGCGCACCACCCCGTGATGATTTTCTCACTCCTACTAGTGAATGTAATGTAACACACACCCATACAATGCGCACCACCCCGTGATGTTTTTCTCACTCCTACTAGTGAATGTAATGTAACACACACCCATACAATGCGCACCACCCCGTGATGTTTTTCTCACTCCTACTAGTGAATGTAATGTAACACACACCCATACAATGCGCACCACCCCGTGATGTTTTTCTCACTCCTACTAGTGAATGTAATGTAACACACACCCATACAATGCGCACCACCCCGTGATGTTTTTCGCACTCCTACTAGTGAATGTAATGTAACACACACCCATACAATGCGCACCACCCCGTGATGTTTTTCTCACTCCTACTAGTGAATGTAATGTAACACACACCCATACAATGCGCACCACCCCGTGATGTTTTTCTCACTCCTACTAGTGAATGTAATGTAACACACACCCATACAATGCGCACCACCCCGTGATGTTTTTCTCACTCCTACTAGTGAATGTAATGTAACACACACCCATACAATGCGCACCACCCCGTGATGTTTTTCTCACTCCTACTGGTGAATGTAATGTAACACACACCCATACAATGCGCACCACCCCGTGTTGATTTTCTCACTCCTACTAGTGAATCTAATGTAACAAACACCCATACAATGCGCACCACCCCGTGATGTTTTTCTCACTCCTACTAGTGAATGTAATGTAACACACACCCATACAATGCGCACCACCCCGTGATGTTTTTCTCACTCCGACGAGTGAATGTAATGTAACACACACCCATACAATGCGCACCACCCCGTGATGTTTTTCTCACTCCTACGAGTGAATGTAATGTAACACACACCCATACAATGCGCACCACCCCGTGATGTTTTTCGCACTCCTACTAGTGAATGTAATGTAACACACACCCATACAATGCGCACCACCCCGTGATGTTTTTCGCACTCCTACTAGTGAATGTAATGTAACACACACCCATACAATGCGCACCACCCCGTAATATTTTTCTCACTCCTACTAGTGAATGTAATGTAACACACACCCATACAATGCGCACCACCCTGTGATGTTTTTCTCACTCCTACTAGTGAATGTAATGTAACACACACCCATACAATGCGCACCACCCCTTGATGTTTTTCTCACTCCTACTAGTGAATGTAATGTAACACACACCCATAAAATGCGCACCACACCATGATGTTTTTCTCACTCCTACTAGTGAATGTAGTGTAACACACACCCATACAATGCGCACCACCCCGTGATGTATTTCTCACTGCTAGTAGTGAATGTAGTGTAACACACACCCATACAATACGCACCACCCCGTGATGTTTTTCTCACTCCTACTAGTGAATGTAATGTAACACACACCCATACAGTGCGCACCACCCCGTGATGTTTTTCTCACTCCTACTAGTGAATGTAATGTAACACACACCCATACAATGCGCACCACCCCGTGATGATTTTCTCACTCCTACTAGTGAATCTAATGTAACAAACACCCATACAATGCGCACCACCCCGTGATGTTTTTCTCACTCCTACTAGTGAATGTAATGTAACACACACCCATACAATGCGCACCACCCCGTGATGTTTTTCTCACTCCTACTAGTGAATGTAATGTAACACACACCCATACAATGCGCACCACCCCGTGATGTTTTTCTCACTCCTACTAGTGAATGTAATGTAACACACACCCATACAATGCGCACCACCCCGTGATGTTTTTCTCACTCCTACTAGTGAGTGTAATGTAACACACACCCATACAATGCGCACCACCCCGTGATGTTTTTCTCACTCCTACTAGTGAATGCACTGTAACACACACCCATACAATGCGCACCACCCCGTGATGATTTTCTCACTCCTACTAGTGAATCTAATGTAACAAACACCCATACAATGCGCACCACCCCGTGATGTTTTTCTCACTCCTACTAGTGTATGTAATGTAACACACACCCATACAATGCGCACCACCCCGTGATGTTCTTCTCACTCCTACTAGTGAATCTAATGTAACACACACCCATAGAATGCGCACCACCCCGTGATGTTTTTCTCACTCCTACTAGTGAATCTAATGTAACACACACCCATACAATGCGCACCACCCTGTGATGTTTTTCTCACTCCTACTAGTGAATGTAATGTAACACACACCCATACAATGCGCACCACCCCGTGATGTTTTTCAAACTCCTACTAGTGAATCTAATGTAACACACACCCATACAATGCGCACCACCGCGTGATGTTTTTCTCAATCCTACTAGTGAATCTAACACACACCCATACAATGCGCACCACCCCGTGATGTTTTTCTCACTCCTACTAGTGAATGTAATGTAACACACACCCATACAATGCACACCACCCCGTGATGATTTTCTCACTCCTACTAGTGAATCTAATGTAACAAACACCCATACAATGCGCACCACCCCGTGATGTTTTTCTCACTCCTACTAGTTTATGTAATGTAACACACACCCATACAAAGCGCACCACCCCGTCATGTTTTTCTCACTCCTACTAGTGAATCTAATGTAACACACACCCAACAGTGCGCACCACCCCGTGATGTTTTTCTCACTCCTACTAGTGAATGTAATGTAACACACACCCATACAATGCGCACCACCCCGTGATGTTTTTCTCACTCCTACTAGTGAGTGTAATGTAACACACACCCATACAATGCGCACCACCCCGTGATGTTTTTCTCACTCCTACTAGTGAATCCAATGTAACACACACCCATACAATGCGCACCACCCCGTGATGTTTTTCTCACTCCTACTAGGAATCCAATGTAACACACACCCATACAATGCGCACCACCCCGTGATGTTTTTCTCACTCCTACTAGTGAATCCAATGTAACACACACCCATACAATGCGCACCACCCCGTAATATTTTTCTCACTCCTACTAGTGAATGTAATGTAACACACACCCATACAATGCGCACCACCCTGTGATGTTTTTCTCACTCCTACTAGTGAATGTAATGTAACACACACCCATACAATGCGCACCACCCCTTGATGTTTTTCTCACTCCTACTAGTGAATGTAATGTAACACACACCCATAAAATGCGCACCACACCATGATGTTTTTCTCACTCCTACTAGTGAATGTAGTGTAACACACACCCATACAATGCGCACCACCCCGTGATGTATTTCTCACTGCTAGTAGTGAATGTAGTGTAACACACACCCATACAATGCGCACCACCCCGTGATGTTTTTCTCACTCCTACTAGTGAATGTAATGTAACACACACCCATACAGTGCGCACCACCCCGTGATGTTTTTCTCACTCCTACTAGTGAATGTAATGTAACACACACCCATACAATGCGCACCACCCCGTGATGATTTTCTCACTCCTACTAGTGAATGTAATGTAACACACACCCATACAATGCGCACCACCCCGTGATGTTTTTCTCACTCCTACTAGTGAATGTAATGTAACACACACCCATACAATGCGCACCACCCCGTGATGTTTTTCTCACTCCTACTAGTGAATGTAATGTAACACACACCCATACAATGCGCACCACCCCGTGATGTTTTTCTCACTCCTACTAGTGAATGTAATGTAACACACACCCATACAATGCGCACCACCCCGTGATGTTTTTCGCACTCCTACTAGTGAATGTAATGTAACACACACCCATACAATGCGCACCACCCCGTGATGTTTTTCTCACTCCTACTAGTGAATGTAATGTAACACACACCCATACAATGCGCACCACCCCGTGATGTTTTTCTCACTCCTACTAGTGAATGTAATGTAACACACACCCATACAATGCGCACCACCCCGTGATGTTTTTCTCACTCCTACTAGTGAATGTAATGTAACACACACCCATACAATGCGCACCACCCCGTGATGTTTTTCTCACTCCTACTGGTGAATGTAATGTAACACACACCCATACAATGCGCACCACCCCGTGTTGATTTTCTCACTCCTACTAGTGAATCTAATGTAACAAACACCCATACAATGCGCACCACCCCGTGATGTTTTTCTCACTCCTACTAGTGAATGTAATGTAACACACACCCATACAATGCGCACCACCCCGTGATGTTTTTCTCACTCCGACGAGTGAATGTAATGTAACACACACCCATACAATGCGCACCACCCCGTGATGTTTTTCTCACTCCTACGAGTGAATGTAATGTAACACACACCCATACAATGCGCACCACCCCGTGATGTTTTTCGCACTCCTACTAGTGAATGTAATGTAACACACACCCATACAATGCGCACCACCCCGTGATGTTTTTCGCACTCCTACTAGTGAATGTAATGTAACACACACCCATACAATGCGCACCACCCCGTAATATTTTTCTCACTCCTACTAGTGAATGTAATGTAACACACACCCATACAATGCGCACCACCCTGTGATGTTTTTCTCACTCCTACTAGTGAATGTAATGTAACACACACCCATACAATGCGCACCACCCCTTGATGTTTTTCTCACTCCTACTAGTGAATGTAATGTAACACACACCCATAAAATGCGCACCACACCATGATGTTTTTCTCACTCCTACTAGTGAATGTAGTGTAACACACACCCATACAATGCGCACCACCCCGTGATGTATTTCTCACTGCTAGTAGTGAATGTAGTGTAACACACACCCATACAATGCGCACCACCCCGTGATGTTTTTCTCACTCCTACTAGTGAATGTAATGTAACACACACCCATACAGTGCGCACCACCCCGTGATGTTTTTCTCACTCCTACTAGTGAATGTAATGTAACACACACCCATACAATGCGCACCACCCCGTGATGATTTTCTCACTCCTACTAGTGAATCTAATGTAACAAACACCCATACAATGCGCACCACCCCGTGATGTTTTTCTCACTCCTACTAGTGAATGTAATGTAACACACACCCATACAATGCGCACCACCCCGTGATGTTTTTCTCACTCCTACTAGTGAATGTAATGTAACACACACCCATACAATGCGCACCACCCCGTGATGTTTTTCTCACTCCTACTAGTGAATGTAATGTAACACACACCCATACAATGCGCACCACCCCGTGATGTTTTTCTCACTCCTACTAGTGAGTGTAATGTAACACACACCCATACAATGCGCACCACCCCGTGATGTTTTTCTCACTCCTACTAGTGAATGCACTGTAACACACACCCATACAATGCGCACCACCCCGTGATGATTTTCTCACTCCTACTAGTGAATCTAATGTAACAAACACCCATACAATGCGCACCACCCCGTGATGTTTTTCTCACTCCTACTAGTGTATGTAATGTAACACACACCCATACAATGCGCACCACCCCGTGATGTTCTTCTCACTCCTACTAGTGAATCTAATGTAACACACACCCATAGAATGCGCACCACCCCGTGATGTTTTTCTCACTCCTACTAGTGAATCTAATGTAACACACACCCATACAATGCGCACCACCCTGTGATGTTTTTCTCACTCCTACTAGTGAATGTAATGAAACACACACCCATACAATGCGCACCACCCCGTGATGTTTTTCAAACTCCTACTAGTGAATCTAATGTAACACACACCCATACAATGCGCACCACCGCGTGATGTTTTTCTCAATCCTACTAGTGAATGTAATGTAACACACACCCATACAATGCACACCACCCCGTGATGATTTTCTCACTCCTACTAGTGAATCTAATGTAACACCCATACAATGCGCACCACCCCGTGATGTTTTTCTCACTCCTACTAGTGAATGTAATGTAACACACACCCATACAATGCGCACCACCCCGTGATGTTTTTCTCACTCCTACTAGTGAATGCACTGTAACACACACCCATACAATGCGCACCACCCCGTGATGATTTTCTCACTCCTACTAGTGAATCTAATGTAACAAACACCCATACAATGCGCACCACCCCGTGATGTTTTTCTCACTCCTACTAGTGTATGTAATGTAACACACACCCATACAATGCGCACCACCCCGTGATGTTCTTCTCACTCCTACTAGTGAATCTAATGTAACACACACCCATAGAATGCGCACCACCCCGTGATGTTTTTCTCACTCCTACTAGTGAATCTAATGTAACACACACCCATACAATGCGCACCACCCTGTGATGTTTTTCTCACTCCTACTAGTGAATGTAATGTAACACACACCCATACAATGCGCACCACCCCGTGATGTTTTTCAAACTCCTACTAGTGAATCTAATGTAACACACACCCATACAATGCGCACCACCCCGTGATGTTTTTCTCAATCCTACTAGTGAATCTAACACACACCCATACAATGCGCACCACCCCGTGATGTTTTTCTCACTCCTACTAGTGAATGTAATGTAACACACACCCATACAATGCACACCACCCCGTGATGATTTTCTCACTCCTACTAGTGAATCTAATGTAACAAACACCCATACAGTGCGCACCACCCCGTGATGTTTTTCTCACTCCTACTAGTGAATGTAATGTAACACACACCCATACAATGCACACCACCCCGTGATGTTTTTCTCACTCCTACTAGTGAATCTAATGTAACAAACACCCATACAATGCGCACCACCCCGTGATGTTTTTCTCACTCCTACTAGTTTATGTAATGTAACACACACCCATACAAAGCGCACCACCCCGTCATGTTTTTCTCACTCCTACTAGTGAATGTAATGTAACACACACCCATACAATGCGCACCACCCCGTGATGTTTTTCTAACTCCTACTAATGAATGTAATGTAACACACACCCATACAATGCGCACCACCCCGTGATGTTTTTCTCACTCCTACTAGTGAATCTAATGTAACACACACCCATACAATGCGCACCACCCCGTGATGTTTTTCTCACTCCTACTAGTGAATCTAATGTAACACACACCCATACAATGCGCACCACCCCGTGATGTTTTTCTCACTCCTACTAGTGAATGTAATGTAACACACACCCATACAATGCGCACCACCCTGTGATGTTTTTCTCACTCCGACTAGTGAATGTAATGTAACACACACCCATACAATGCGCACCACCCCGTGATGTTTTTCTCACTCCTACTAGTGAATGTAATGTAACACACACCCATACAATGCGCACCACACCGTGATGTTTTTCTCACTCCTACTAGTGAATGTAATGTAACACACACCCATACAATGCGCACCACCTCGTGATGTTTTTCTCACTCCTACTAGTAAATGTAATGTCACACACACCCATACAACGCGCACCACCCCGTGATGTTTTTCACACTCCTACTAGTGAATGTAATGTAACACACACCCATACAATGCGCACCACCCCGTGATGTTTTTCTCATTCCTACTAGTGAATGTAATGTAACACACACCCATACAATGCGCACCACCCCGTGATGTTTTTCTCACTCCTACTAGTCAATGTAATGTAACACACACCCATTCAGTGCGCACCACCCCGTGATGTTTCTCTCACTCCTACTAGTCAATGTAATGTAACACACACCCATACAGTGCGAACCACCCCGTGATGTTTTTCTCACTCCTACTAGTGAATGTAATGTAACACACACCCATACAGTGCGCACCACCCCGTGATGTTTTTCTCACTCCTACTAGTGAATGTAATGTAACACACACCCATACAATGCGCACCACCCCGTGATGATTTTCTCACTCCTATTAGTGAATCTAATGTAACAAACACCCATACAATGCGCAGCACCCCGTGATGTTTTTCTCACTCCTACTAGTGAATCTAATGTAACACACACCCATACAATGCGCACCACCCCGTGATGTTTTTCTCACTCCTACTAGTGAATCTAATGTAACACACACCCATACAATGCGCACCACCCCGTGATGTTTTTCTCACTCCTACTAGTGAATGTAATGTAACACACACCCATACAATGCGCACCACCCCGTGATGATTTTCTCACTCCTACTAGTGAATCTAATGTAACAAACACCCATACAATGCGCACCACCCCCTGATGTTTTTCTCACTCCTACTAGTGAATGTAATGTAACACACACCCATACAATGCGCACCACCCCGTGATGTTTTTCTCACTCCTACTAGTGAATCTAATGTAACAAACACCCATACAATGCGCACCACCCCGTGATGTTTTTCTCACTCCTACTAGTGAATGTAATGTAACACACACCCATACAAAGCGCACCATCCCGTCATGTTTTTCTCACTCCTACTAGTGAGTGTAATGTAACACACACCCATACAATGCGCACCACCCCGTGATGTTCTTCTCACTCCTACTAGTGAATCTAATGTAACACACACCCATAGAATGTGCACCACCCCGTGATGTTTTTCTCACTCCTACGAGTGTATGTAATGTAACACACACCCATACAATGCGCACCACCCCGTGATGTTTTTCTCACTCCTACTAGTGAATGTAATGTAACACACACCCATACAATGCGCACCACCCCGTGATGTTTTTCTCACTCCTACTAGTGAATGTAATGTAACACACACCCATACAAAGCGCACCACCCCATGATGTTTTTCTCACTCCTACTAGTGAATCTAATGTAACACACACCCATACAATGCGCACCACCCCGTGATGTTTTTCTCACTCCTACTAGTGAATGTAATGTAACACACACCCATACAATGCGCACCACCCCGTGATGATTTTCTCACTCCTACTAGTGAATCTAATGTAACAAACACCCATACAATGCGCACCACCCCGTGATGTTTTTCTCACTCCTACTAGTGAATGTAATGTAACACACACCCATACAATGCGCACCACCCCGTGATGTTTTTCTCACCCCTACTATTGAATGTAATGTAACACACACCCATACAATGCGCACCACCCCGTGATGTTTTTCTCACTCCTACTAGTGAATGTAATGTAACACACACCCATACAATGCGCACCACCCCGTGATGTTTTTCTCACTCCTACTAGTGAATCTAATGTAACACACACCCATACAATGCGCACCACCCCGTGATGTTTTTCTCACTCCTACTAGTGAATGTAATGTAACACACACCCATACAATGCGCACCACCCCGTGATGTTTTTCTCACTCGTACTAGTGAATCTAATGTAAAACACCCATACAATGCGCACCACCCCGTGATGTTTTTCTCACTCCTACTAGTGAATGTAATGTAACACACACCCATACAATGCGCACCACCCCGTGATGTTTTTCTCACTCCTACTAGTGAATGTAATGTAACACACACCCATACAATGCGCACCACCCCGTGATGTTTTTGTCACTCCTACTAGTGAATGTAATGTAACACACACCCATACAATGCGCACCACCCCGTGATGTTTTTCTCACTCCTACTAGTGAATGTAATGTAACACACACCCATACAATGCGCACCACCCCGTGATGTTTTTCGCACTCCTACTAGTGAATGTAATGTAACACACACCCATACAATGCGCACCACCCCGTGATGTTTTTCTCACTCCTACTAGTGAATCTAATGTAACACACACCCATACAATGCGCACCACCCCGTGATGTTTTTCTCACTCCTACTAGTGAATGTAATGTAACACACACCCATACAATGCGCACCACCCCGTGATGTTTTTCTCACTCCTACTAGTGAATGTAATGTAACACACACCCATACAATGCGCACCACCCCGTGATGTTTTTCTCACTCCTACTAGTGAATGTAATGTAACACACACCCATACAATGCGCACCACCCCGTGATGTTTTTCTCATTCCTACTAGTGAATGTAATGTAACACACACCCATACAATGCGCACCACCCCGTGATGTTTTTCTCACTCCTACTAGTGAATGTAATGTAACACACACCCATACAATGCGCACCACCCCGTGATGTTTTTCTCACTCCTACTAGTGAATGTAATGTAACACACACCCATACAAAGAGCACCACCCCGTCATGTTTTTCTCACTCCTACTAGTGAGTGTAATGTAACACACACCCATACAATGCGCACCACCCCGTGATGTTCTTCTCACTCCTACTAGTGAATCTAATGTAACACACACCCATAGAATGTGCACCACCCCGTGATGTTTTTCTCACTCCTACGAGTGTATGTAATGTAACACACACCCATACAATGCGCACCACCCCGTGATGTTTTTCTCACTCCTACTAGTGAATGTAATGTAACACACACCCATACAATGCGCACCACCCCGTGATGTTTTTCTCACTCCTACTAGTGAATGTAATGTAACACACACCCATACAATGCGCACCACCCCATGATGTTTTTCTCACTCCTACTAGTGAATCTAATGTAACACACACCCATACAATGCGCACCACCCCGTGATGTTTTTCTCACTCCTACTAGTGAATGTAATGTAACACACACCCATACAATGCGCACCACCCCGTGATGATTTTCTCACTCCTACTAGTGAATCTAATGTAACAAACACCCATACAATGCGCACCACCCCGTGATGTTTTTCTCACTCCTACTAGTGAATGTAATGTAACACACACCCATACAATGCGCACCACCCCGTGATGTTTTTCTCACTCCTACTATTGAATGTAATGTAACACACACCCATACAATGCGCACCACCCCGTGATGTTTTTCTCACTCCTACTAGTGAATGTAATGTAACACACACCCATACAATGCGCACCACCCCGTGATGTTTTTCTCACTCCTACTAGTGAATCTAATGTAACACACACCCATACAATGCGCACCACCCCGTGATGTTTTTCTCACTCCTACTAGTGAATGTAATGTAACACACACCCATACAATGCGCACCACCCCGTGATGTTTTTCTCACTCGTACTAGTGAATCTAATGTAAAACACCCATACAATGCGCACCACCCCGTGATGTTTTTCTCACTCCTACTAGTGAATGTAATGTAACACACACCCATACAATGCGCACCACCCCGTGATGTTTTTCTCACTCCTACTAGTGAATGTAATGTAACACACACCCATACAATGCGCACCACCCCGTGATGTTTTTGTCACTCCTACTAGTGAATGTAATGTAACACACACCCATACAATGCGCACCACCCCGTGATGTTTTTCTCACTCCTACTAGTGAATGTAATGTAACACACACCCATACAATGCGCACCACCCCGTGATGTTTTTCGCACTCCTACTAGTGAATGTAATGTAACACACACCCATACAATGCGCACCACCCCGTGATGTTTTTCTCACTCCTACTAGTGAATCTAATGTAACACACACCCATACAATGCGCACCACCCCGTGATGTTTTTCTCACTCCTACTAGTGAATGTAATGTAACACACACCCATACAATGCGCACCACCCCGTGATGTTTTTCTCACTCCTACTAGTGAATGTAATGTAACACACACCCATACAATGCGCACCACCCCGTGATGTTTTTCTCACTCCTACTAGTGAATGTAATGTAACACACACCCATACAATGCGCACCACCCCGTGATGTTTTTCTCATTCCTACTAGTGAATGTAATGTAACACACACCCATACAATGCGCACCACCCCGTGATGTTTTTCTCACTCCTACTAGTGAATGTAATGTAACACACACCCATACAATGCGCACCACCCCGTGATGTTTTTCTCACTCCTACTAGTGAATGTAATATAACACACACCCATACAATGCGCACCACCCCGTGATGTTTTTCGCACTCCTACTAGTGAATGTAATGTAACACACACCCATACAATGCGCACCACCCCGTGATGTTTTTCTCACTCCTACTAGTGAATGTAATGTAACACACACCCATACAATGCGCACCACCCCGTGATGTTTTTCTCACTCCTACTAGTGAATGTAATGTAACACACACCCATACAATGCGCACCACCCCGTGATGTTTTTCACACTCCTACTAGTGAATGTAATGTAACACACACCCATACAATGCGCACCACCCCGTGATGTTTTTCTCACTCCTACTAGTGAATGTAATGTAACACACACCCATACAATGCGCACCACCCTGTGATGTTTTTCTCACTCCTACTAGTGAATGTAATGTAACACACACCCATACAATGCGCACCACCCCGTGTTGATTTTCTCACTCCTACTAGTGAATCTAATGTAACAAACACCCATACAATGCGCACCACCCCGTGATGTTTTTCTCACTCCTACTAGTGAATCTAATGTAACACACACCCATACAATGCGCACCAACCCGTGATGTTTTTCTCACTCCTACTAGTGAATCTAATGTAACAAACACCCATACAATGCGCACCACCCCGTGATGTTTTTCTCACTCCTACTAGTGAATGTAATGTAACACACACCCATACAATGCGCACCACCCCGTGATGATTTTCTCACTCCTACTAGTGAATCTAATGTAACAAACACCCATACAATGCGCACCACCCCGTGATGTTTTTCTCACTCCTACTAGTGAATGTAATGTAACACACACCCATACAATGCGCACCACCCCGTGATGTTTTTCTCACTCCTACTAGTGAATCTAATGTAACAAACACCCATACAATGCGCACCACCCCGTAATGTTTTTCTCAGTCCTACTAGTGAATGTAATGTAACACACACCCATACAAAGCGCACCACCCCGTGATGTTTTTCTCACTCCTACTAGTGAATGTAATGTAACACACACCCATACAATGCGCACAACCCCGTGATGTTTTTCTCACTCCTACTAGTGAATGTAATGTAACACACACCCATACAATGCGCACCACCCCGTGATGTTTTTCTCACTCCTACTAGTGAATCTAATGTAACACACACCCATACAATGCGCACCACCCCGTGATGTTTTTCTCACTCCTACTAGTGAATCTAATGTAACACACACCCATACAATGCGCACCACCCCGTGATGTTTTTCTCACTCCTACTAGTGAATCTAATGTAACACACACCCATACAATGCGCACCACCCCGTGATGTTTTTCTCACTCCTACTAGTGAATGTAATGTAACACACACCCATACAATGCGCACCACCCCGTGATGATTTTCTCACTCCTACTAGTGAACCTAAGGTAACAAACACCCATACAATGCGTACCACCCCGTGATGTTTTTCTCACTCCTACTAGTGTATGTAATGTAACACACACCCATACAATGCGCACCACCCCGTGATGTTTTTCTCACTCCTACTAGTGAATCTAATGTAACAAACACCCATACAATGCGAACCACCCCGTGATGTTTTTCTCACTCCTACTAGTGAATGTAATGTAACACACACCCATACAAAGCGCACCACCCCGTCATGTTTTTTTCACTCCTACTAGTGAATGTAATGTAACACACACCCATACAATGCGCACCACCCCGTGATGTTTTTCTAACTCCTACTAGTGAATGTAATGTAACACACACCCATACAATGCGCACCACCCCGTGATGTTTTTCTCACTCCTACTAGTGAATCTAATGTAACACACACCCATACAATGCGCACCACCCCGTGATGTTTTTCTCACTCCTACTAGTGAATGTAATGTAACACACACCCATACAATGCGCACCACCCCGTGATGTTTTTCTCACTCCTACTACAGAATCTAATGTAACACACACCCATACAATGCGCACCACCCCGTGATGTTTTTCTCACTCCTACTAGTGAATGTAATGTAACACACACCCATACAATGCGCACCACCCCGTGATGTTTTTCTCACTCCTACTAGTGAATGTAATGTAACACACACCCATACAATGCGCACCACCCCGTGATGTTTTTCTCACTCCTACTAGTGAATGTAATGTAACACACACCCATACAATGCGCACCACCCCGTGTTGTTTTTCGCACTCCTACTAGTGAATGTAATGTAACACACACCCATACAATGCGCACCACCCCGTGATGTTTTTCTCACTCCTACTAGTGAATGTAATGTAACACACACCCATACAATGCGCACCACCCCGTGATGTTTTTCTCACTCCTACTAGTGAATGTAATGTAACACACACCCATACAATGCGAACCACCCCGTGATGTTTTTCACACTCCTACTAGTGAATGTAATGTAACACACACCCATACAATGCGCACCACCCCGTGATGTTTTTCTCACTCCTACTAGTGAATGTAATGTAACACACACCCATACAATGCGCACCACCCCGTGATGTTTTTCTCACTCCTACTAGTGAATGTAATGTAACACACACCCATACAATGCGCACCACCCCGTGTTGATTTTCTCACTCCTACTAGTGAATCTAATGTAACAAACACCCATACAATGCGCACCACCCCGTGGTGTTTTTCTCACTCCTACTAGTGAATCTAATGTAACACACACCCATACAATGCGCACCAACCCGTGATGTTTTTCTCACTCCTACTAGTGAATCTAATGTAACAAACACCCATACAATGCGCACCACCCCGTGATGTTTTTCTCACTCCTACTAGTGAATGTAATGTAACACACACCCATACAATGCGCACCACCCCGTGATGTTTTTCTCACTCCTACGAGTGAATATAATGTAACACACAGCCATACAATACGCACCACCCCGTGATGTTTTTCTCACTCCTACGAGTGAATGTAATGTAACACACACCCATACAATGCGCACCACCCCTTGATGTTTTTCGCACTCCTACTAGTGAATGTAATGTAACACACACCCATACAATGCGCATCACCCCGTGATGTTTTTCGCACTCCTACTAGTGAATGTAATGTAACACACACCCATACAATGCGCACCACCCCGTAATATTTTTCTCACTCCTACTAGTGAATGTAATGTAACACACACCCATACAATGCGCACCACCCCGTGATGTTTTTCTCACTCCTACTAGTGAATGTAATGTAACACACACCCATACAATGCGCACCACCCCGTGATGTTTTTCTCACTCCTACTAGTGAATGTAATGTAACACACACCCATACAATGCGCACCACCCCGTGATGTTTTTCTCACTCCTACTAGTGAATGTAATGTAACACACACCCATACAATGCGCACCACCCCGTGATGTTTTTCTCACTCCTACTAGTGAATGTAATGTAACACACACCCATACAATGCGCACCACACCGTGATGTTTTTCTCACTCCTACTAGTGAATCTAACGTAAAACACACCCATACAATGCGCACCACCCCGTGATGTTTTTCTCACTCCTACTAGTGAATGTAATGTAACACACACCCATACAATGCGCACCACCCCGTGATGTTTTTCTCACTCCTACTAGTGAATCTAATGTAACACACACCCATACAATGCGCACCACCCCGTGATGTTTTTCTCACTCCTACTAGTGAATGTAATGTAACACACACCCATACAATGCGCACCACCCCGTGATGTTTTTCTCACTCGTACTAGTGAATCTAATGTAAAACACCCATACAATGCGCACCACCCCGTGATGTTTTTCTCACTCCTACTAGTGAATGTAATGTAACACACACCCATACAATGCGCACCACCCCGTGATGTTTTTCTCACTCCTACTAGTGAATGTAATGTAACACACACCCATACAATGCGCACCACCCCGTGATGTTTTTGTCACTCCTACTAGTGAATGTAATGTAACACACACCCATACAATGCGCACCACCCCGTGATGTTTTTCTCACTCCTACTAGTGAATGTAATGTAACACACACCCATACAATGCGCACCACCCCGTGATGTTTTTCGCACTCCTACTAGTGAATGTAATGTAACACACACCCATACAATGCGCACCACCCCGTGATGTTTTTCTCACTCCTACTAGTGAATCTAATGTAACACACACCCATACAATGCGCACCACCCCGTGATGTTTTTCTCACTCCTACTAGTGAATGTAATGTAACACACACCCATACAATGCGCACCACCCCGTGATGTTTTTCTCACTCCTACTAGTGAATCTAATGTAACACACACCCATACAATGCGCACCACCCCGTGATGTTTTTCTCACTCCTACTAGTGAATGTAATGTAACACACACCCATACAATGCGCACCACCCCGTGATGTTTTTCTCATTCCTACTAGTGAATGTAATGTAACACACACCCATACAATGCGCACCACCCCGTGATGTTTTTCTCACTCCTACTAGTGAATGTAATGTAACACACACCCATACAATGCGCACCACCCCGTGATGTTTTTCTCACTCCTACTAGTGAATGTAATGTAACACACACCCATACAAAGAGCACCACCCCGTCATGTTTTTCTCACTCCTACTAGTGAGTGTAATGTAACACACACCCATACAATGCGCACCACCCCGTGATGTTCTTCTCACTCCTACTAGTGAATCTAATGTAACACACACCCATAGAATGTGCACCACCCCGTGATGTTTTTCTCACTCCTACGAGTGTATGTAATGTAACACACACCCATACAATGCGCACCACCCCGTGATGTTTTTCTCACTCCTACTAGTGAATGTAATGTAACACACACCCATACAATGCGCACCACCCCGTGATGTTTTTCTCACTCCTACTAGTGAATGTAATGTAACACACACCCATACAATGCGCACCACCCCATGATGTTTTTCTCACTCCTACTAGTGAATCTAATGTAACACACACCCATACAATGCGCACCACCCCGTGATGTTTTTCTCACTCCTACTAGTGAATGTAATGTAACACACACCCATACAATGCGCACCACCCCGTGATGATTTTCTCACTCCTACTAGTGAATCTAATGTAACAAACACCCATACAATGCGCACCACCCCGTGATGTTTTTCTCACTCCTACTAGTGAATGTAATGTAACACACACCCATACAATGCGCACCACCCCGTGATGTTTTTCTCACTCCTACTATTGAATGTAATGTAACACACACCCATACAATGCGCACCACCCCGTGATGTTTTTCTCACTCCTACTAGTGAATGTAATGTAACACACACCCATACAATGCGCACCACCCCGTGATGTTTTTCTCACTCCTACTAGTGAATCTAATGTAACACACACCCATACAATGCGCACCACCCCGTGATGTTTTTCTCACTCCTACTAGTGAATGTAATGTAACACACACCCATACAATGCGCACCACCCCGTGATGTTTTTCTCACTCGTACTAGTGAATCTAATGTAAAACACCCATACAATGCGCACCACCCCGTGATGTTTTTCTCACTCCTACTAGTGAATGTAATGTAACACACACCCATACAATGCGCACCACCCCGTGATGTTTTTCTCACTCCTACTAGTGAATGTAATGTAACACACACCCATACAATGCGCACCACCCCGTGATGTTTTTGTCACTCCTACTAGTGAATGTAATGTAACACACACCCATACAATGCGCACCACCCCGTGATGTTTTTGTCACTCCTACTAGTGAATGTAATGTAACACACACCCATACAATGCGCACCACCCCGTGATGTTTTTCGCACTCCTACTAGTGAATGTAATGTAACACACACCCATACAATGCGCACCACCCCGTGATGTTTTTCTCACTCCTACTAGTGAATCTAATGTAACACACACCCATACAATGCGCACCACCCCGTGATGTTTTTCTCACTCCTACTAGTGAATGTAATGTAACACACACCCATACAATGCGCACCACCCCGTGATGTTTTTCTCACTCCTACTAGTGAATGTAATGTAACACACACCCATACAATGCGCACCACCCCGTGATGTTTTTCTCACTCCTACTAGTGAATGTAATGTAACACACTCCCATACAATGCGCACCACCCCGTGATGTTTTTCTCACTCCTACTAGTGAATGTAATGTAACACACACCCATACAATGCGCACCACCCCGTGATGTTTTTCTCACTCCTACTAGTGAATGTAATGTAACACACACCCATACAATGCGCACCACCCCGTGATGTTTTTCTCACTCCTACTAGTGAATGTAATATAACACACACCCATACAATGCGCACCACCCCGTGATGTTTTTCGCACTCCTACTAGTGAATGTAATGTAACACACACCCATACAATGCGCACCACCCCGTGATGTTTTTCTCACTCCTACTAGTGAATGTAATGTAACACACACCCATACAATGCGCACCACCCCGTGATGTTTTTCTCACTCCTACTAGTGAATGTAATGTAACACACACCCATACAATGCGCACCACCCCGTGATGTTTTTCACACTCCTACTAGTGAATGTAATGTAACACACACCCATACAATGCGCACCACCCCGTGATGTTTTTCTCACTCCTACTAGTGAATGTAATGTAACACACACCCATACAATGCGCACCACCCTGTGATGTTTTTCTCACTCCTACTAGTGAATGTAATGTAACACACACCCATACAATGCGCACCACCCCGTGTTGATTTTCTCACTCCTACTAGTGAATCTAATGTAACAAACACCCATACAATGCGCACCACCCCGTGATGTTTTTCTCACTCCTACTAGTGAATCTAATGTAACACACACCCATACAATGCGCACCAACCCGTGATGTTTTTCTCACTCCTACTAGTGAATCTAATGTAACAAACACCCATACAATGCGCACCACCCCGTGATGTTTTTCTCACTCCTACTAGTGAATGTAATGTAACACACACCCATACAATGCGCACCACCCCGTGATGATTTTCTCACTCCTACTAGTGAATCTAATGTAACAAACACCCATACAATGCGCACCACCCCGTGATGTTTTTCTCACTCCTACTAGTGAATGTAATGTAACACACACCCATACAATGCGCACCACCCGGTGATGTTTTTCTCACTCCTACTAGTGAATCTAATGTAACAAACACCCATACAATGCGCACCACCCCGTAATGTTTTTCTCAGTCCTACTAGTGAATGTAATGTAACACACACCCATACAAAGCGCACCACCCCGTGATGTTTTTCTCACTCCTACTAGTGAATGTAATGTAACACACACCCATACAATGCGCACAACCCCGTGATGTTTTTCTCACTCCTACTAGTGAATGTAATGTAACACACACCCATACAATGCGCACCACCCCGTGATGTTTTACTCACTCCTACTAGTGAATCTAATGTAACACACACCCATACAATGCGCACCACCCCGTGATGTTTTTCTCACTCCTACTAGTGAATCTAATGTAACACACACCCATACAATGCGCACCACCCCGTGATGTTTTTCTCACTCCTACTAGTGAATCTAATGTAACACACACCCATACAATGCGCACCACCCCGTGATGTTTTTCTCACTCCTACTAGTGAATGTAATGTAACACACACCCATACAATGCGCACCACCCCGTGATGATTTTCTCACTCCTACTAGTGAACCTAAGGTAACAAACACCCATACAATGCGCACCACCCCGTGATGTTTTTCTCACTCCTACTAGTGTATGTAATGTAACACACACCCATACAATGCGCACCACCCCGTGATGTTTTTCTCACTCCTACTAGTGAATCTAATGTAACAAACACCCATACAATGCGAACCACCCCGTGATGTTTTTCTCACTCCTACTAGTGAATGTAATGTAACACACACCCATACAAAGCGCACCACCCCGTCATGTTTTTTTCACTCCTACTAGTGAATGTAATGTAACACACACCCATACAATGCGCACCACCCCGTGATGTTTTTCTAACTCCTACTAGTGAATGTAATGTAACACACACCCATACAATGCGCACCACCCCGTGATGTTTTTCTCACTCCTACTAGTGAATCTAATGTAACACACACCCATACAATGCGCACCACCCCGTGATGTTTTTCTCACTCCTACTAGTGAATGTAATGTAACACACACCCATACAATGCGCACCACCCCGTGATGTTTTTCTCACTCCTACTACAGAATCTAATGTAACACACACCCATACAATGCGCACCACCCCGTGATGTTTTTCTCACTCCTACTAGTGAATGTAATGTAACACACACCCATACAATGCGCACCACCCCGTGATGTTTTTCTCACTCCTACTAGTGAATGTAATGTAACACACACCCATACAATGCGCACCACCCCGTGATGTTTTTCTCACTCCTACTAGTGAATGTAATGTAACACACACCCATACAATGCGCACCACCCCGTGTTGTTTTTCGCACTCCTACTAGTGAATGTAATGTAACACACACCCATACAATGCGCACCACCCCGTGATGTTTTTCTCACTCCTACTAGTGAATGTAATGTAACACACACCCATACAATGCGCACCACCCCGTGATGTTTTTCTCACTCCTACTAGTGAATGTAATGTAACACACACCCATACAATGCGAACCACCCCGTGATGTTTTTCACACTCCTACTAGTGAATGTAATGTAACACACACCCATACAATGCGCACCACCCCGTGATGTTTTTCACACTCCTACTAGTGAATGTAATGTAACACACACCCATACAATGCGCACCACCCCGTGATGTTTTTCTCACTCCTACTAGTGAATGTAATGTAACACACACCCATACAATGCGCACCACCCCGTGTTGATTTTCTCACTCCTACTAGTGAATCTAATGTAACAAACACCCATACAATGCGCACCACCCCGTGGTGTTTTTCTCACTCCTACTAGTGAATCTAATGTAACACACACCCATACAATGCGCACCAACCCGTGATGTTTTTCTCACTCCTACTAGTGAATCTAATGTAACAAACACCCATACAATGCGCACCACCCCGTGATGTTTTTCTCACTCCTACTAGTGAATGTAATGTAACACACACCCATACAATGCGCACCACCCCGTGATGTTTTTCTCACTCCTACGAGTGAATATAATGTAACACACAGCCATACAATACGCACCACCCCGTGATGTTTTTCTCACTCCTACGAGTGAATGTAATGTAACACACACCCATACAATGCGCACCACCCCTTGATGTTTTTCGCACTCCTACTAGTGAATGTAATGTAACACACACCCATACAATGCGCATCACCCCGTGATGTTTTTCGCACTCCTACTAGTGAATGTAATGTAACACACACCCATACAATGCGCACCACCCCGTAATATTTTTCTCACTCCTACTAGTGAATGTAATGTAACACACACCCATACAATGCGCACCACCCCGTGATGTTTTTCTCACTCCTACTAGTGAATGTAATGTAACACACACCCATACAATGCGCACCACCCCGTGATGTTTTTCTCACTCCTACTAGTGAATGTAATGTAACACACACCCATACAATGCGCACCACCCCGTGATGTTTTTCTCACTCCTACTAGTGAATGTAATGTAACACACACCCATACAATGCGCACCACCCCGTGATGTTTTTCTCACTCCTACTAGTGAATGTAATGTAACACACACCCATACAATGCGCACCACACCGTGATGTTTTTCTCACTCCTACTAGTGAATCTAACGTAAAACACACCCATACAATGCGCACCACCCCGTGATGTTTTTCTCACTCCTACTAGTGAATCTAATGTAACACACACCCATACAATGCGCACCACCCCGTGATGTTTTTCTCACTCCTACTAGTGAATCTAATGTAACACACACCCATACAATGCGCACCACCCCGTGATGTTTTTCTCACTCCTACTAGTGAATGTAATGTAACACACACCCATACAATGCGCACCACCCCGTGATGATTTTCTCACTCCTACTAGTAAATGTAATGTAACACACACCCATACAATGCGCACCACCCCGTGATGTTTTTCTCACTCCTACTAGTGAATGTAATGTAACACACACCCATACAATGCGCACCACCCGTGATGATTTTCTCACTCCTAGTAGTGAATCTAATGTAACACACACCCATACAATGCGCACCACCCCGTGATGTTTTTCTCACTCCTACTAGTGAATGTAATGTAACACACACCCATACAATGCGCACCACCCCGTGATGTTTTTCTCACTCCTACTAGAGAAACTAATGTAACACACACCCATACAATGCGCACCACCCCGTGATGTTTTTCTCACTCCTACTAGTGAATGTAATGTAACACACACCCATACAATGCGCACCACCCCGTGATGTTTTTCTCACTCCTACTAGTGAATGTAATGTAACACACACCCATACAATGCGCACCACCCCGTGATGATTTTCTCACTCCTACTAGTGAATCTAATGTAACAAACACCCATACAATGCGAACCACCCCGTGATGTTTTTCTCACTCCTACTAATGAATGTAATGTAACACACACCCATACAATGCGCACCACCCCGTGATGTTTTTCTCACTCCTACTAGTGAATCTAATGTAACAAACACCCATACAATGCGCACCACCCCGTCATGTTTTTCTCACTCCTACTAGTGAATGTAATGTAACACACACCCATACAAAGCGCACCACCCCGTCATGTTTTTCTCACTCCTACTAGTGAATGTAATGTAACACACACCCATACAATGCGCACCACCCCGTGATGTTTTTCTCACTCCTACTAGTGAATGTAATGTAACACACACCCATACAAAGAGCACCACCCCGTCATGTTTTTCTCACTCCTACTAGTGAGTGTAATGTAACACACACCCATACAATGCGCACCACCCCGTGATGTTCTTCTCACTCCTACTAGTGAATCTAATGTAACACACACCCATAGAATGTGCACCACCCCGTGATGTTTTTCTCACTCCTACGAGTGTATGTAATGTAACACACACCCATACAATGCGCACCACCCCGTGATGTTTTTCTCACTCCTACTAGTGAATGTAATGTAACACACACCCATACAATGCGCACCACCCCGTGATGTTTTTCTCACTCCTACTAGTGAATGTAATGTAACACACACCCATACAATGCGCACCACCCCATGATGTTTTTCTCACTCCTACTAGTGAATCTAATGTAACACACACCCATACAATGCGCACCACCCCGTGATGTTTTTCTCACTCCTACTAGTGAATGTAATGTAACACACACCCATACAATGCGCACCACCCCGTGATGATTTTCTCACTCCTACTAGTGAATCTAATGTAACAAACACCCATACAATGCGCACCACCCCGTGATGTTTTTCTCACTCCTACTAGTGAATGTAATGTAACACACACCCATACAATGCGCACCACCCCGTGATGTTTTTCTCACTCCTACTATTGAATGTAATGTAACACACACCCATACAATGCGCACCACCCCGTGATGTTTTTCTCACTCCTACTAGTGAATGTAATGTAACACACACCCATACAATGCGCACCACCCCGTGATGTTTTTCTCACTCCTACTAGTGAATCTAATGTAACACACACCCATACAATGCGCACCACCCCGTGATGTTTTTCTCACTCCTACTAGTGAATGTAATGTAACACACACCCATACAATGCGCACCACCCCGTGATGTTTTTCTCACTCGTACTAGTGAATCTAATGTAAAACACCCATACAATGCGCACCACCCCGTGATGTTTTTCTCACTCCTACTAGTGAATGTAATGTAACACACACCCATACAATGCGCACCACCCCGTGATGTTTTTCTCACTCCTACTAGTGAATGTAATGTAACACACACCCATACAATGCGCACCACCCCGTGATGTTTTTGTCACTCCTACTAGTGAATGTAATGTAACACACACCCATACAATGCGCACCACCCCGTGATGTTTTTCTCACTCCTACTAGTGAATGTAATGTAACACACACCCATACAATGCGCACCACCCCGTGATGTTTTTCGCACTCCTACTAGTGAATGTAATGTAACACACACCCATACAATGCGCACCACCCCGTGATGTTTTTCTCACTCCTACTAGTGAATCTAATGTAACACACACCCATACAATGCGCACCACCCCGTGATGTTTTTCTCACTCCTACTAGTGAATGTAATGTAACACACACCCATACAATGCGCACCACCCCGTGATGTTTTTCTCACTCCTACTAGTGAATGTAATGTAACACACACCCATACAATGCGCACCACCCCGTGATGTTTTTCTCACTCCTACTAGTGAATGTAATGTAACACACTCCCATACAATGCGCACCACCCCGTGATGTTTTTCTCACTCCTACTAGTGAATGTAATGTAACACACACCCATACAATGCGCACCACCCCGTGATGTTTTTCTCACTCCTACTAGTGAATGTAATGTAACACACACCCATACAATGCGCACCACCCCGTGATGTTTTTCTCACTCCTACTAGTGAATGTAATATAACACACACCCATACAATGCGCACCACCCCGTGATGTTTTTCGCACTCCTACTAGTGAATGTAATGTAACACACACCCATACAATGCGCACCACCCCGTGATGTTTTTCTCACTCCTACTAGTGAATGTAATGTAACACACACCCATACAATGCGCACCACCCCGTGATGTTTTTCTCACTCCTACTAGTGAATGTAATGTAACACACACCCATACAATGCGCACCACCCCGTGATGTTTTTCACACTCCTACTAGTGAATGTAATGTAACACACACCCATACAATGCGCACCACCCCGTGATGTTTTTCTCACTCCTACTAGTGAATGTAATGTAACACACACCCATACAATGCGCACCACCCTGTGATGTTTTTCTCACTCCTACTAGTGAATGTAATGTAACACACACCCATACAATGCGCACCACCCCGTGTTGATTTTCTCACTCCTACTAGTGAATCTAATGTAACAAACACCCATACAATGCGCACCACCCCGTGATGTTTTTCTCACTCCTACTAGTGAATCTAATGTAACACACACCCATACAATGCGCACCAACCCGTGATGTTTTTCTCACTCCTACTAGTGAATCTAATGTAACAAACACCCATACAATGCGCACCACCCCGTGATGTTTTTCTCACTCCTACTAGTGAATGTAATGTAACACACACCCATACAATGCGCACCACCCCGTGATGATTTTCTCACTCCTACTAGTGAATCTAATGTAACAAACACCCATACAATGCGCACCACCCCGTGATGTTTTTCTCACTCCTACTAGTGAATGTAATGTAACACACACCCATACAATGCGCACCACCCCGTGATGTTTTTCTCACTCCTACTAGTGAATCTAATGTAACAAACACCCATACAATGCGCACCACCCCGTAATGTTTTTCTCACTCCTACTAGTGAATGTAATGTAACACACACCCATACAAAGCGCACCACCCCGTGATGTTTTTCTCACTCCTACTAGTGAATGTAATGTAACACACACCCATACAATGCGCACCACCCCGTGATGTTTTTCTCACTCCTACTAGTGAATGTAACGTAACACACACCCATACAATGCGCACCACCCCGTGATGTTTTTCTCACTCCTACTAGTGAATGTAATGTAACACACACCCATACAATGCGCACCACCCCGTGATGTTTTTCTCACTCCTACTAGTGAATCTAATGTAACACACACCCATACAATGCGCACCACCCCGTGATGTTTTTCTCACTCCTACTAGTGAATGTAATGTAACACACACCCATACAATGTGCACCGCCCCGTGATGTTTTTCTCACTCCTACTAGTGAATCTAATGTAACACACACCCATACAATGCGCACCACCCCGTGATGTTTTTCTCACTCCTACTAGTGAATGTAATGTAACACACACCCATACAATGCGCACCACCCCGTGATGTTTTTCTCACTCCTACTAGTGAATGTAATGTAACACACACCCATACAATGCGCACCACCCCGTGATGTTTTTCTCACTCCTACTAGTGAATGTAATGTAACACACACCCATACAATGCGCACCACCCCGTGATGTTTTTCTCACTCCTACTATTGAATGTAATGTAACACACACCCATACAATGCGCACCACCCCGTGATGTTTTTCGCACTCCTACTAGTGAATGTAATGTAACACACACCCATACAATGCGCACCACCCCGTGATGTTTTTCTCACTCCTACTAGTGAATGTAATGTAACACACACCCATACAATGCGCACCACCCCGTGATGTTTTTCTCACTCCTACTAGTGAATGTAATGTAACACACACCCATACAATGCGCACCACCCCGTGATGTTTTTCACACTCCTACTAGTGAATTTAATGTAACACACACCCATACAATGCGCACCACCCCGTGATGTTTTTCTCACTCCTACTAGTGAATGTAATGTAACACACACCCATACAATGCGCACCACCCCGTGATGTTTTTCTCACTCCTACTAGTGAATGTAATGTAACACACACCCATACAATGCGCACCACCCCGTGTTGATTTTCCCACTCCTACTAGTGAATCTAATGTAACACACACCCATACAATGCGCACCACCCCGTGATGTTTTTCTCACTCCTACTAGTGAATTTAATGTAACACACACCCATACAATGCGCACCAACCCGTGATGTTTTTCTCACTCCTACTAGTGAATCTAATGTAACAAACACCCATACAATGCGCACCACCCCGTGATGTTTTTCTCACTCCTACTAGTGAATGTAATGTAACACACACCCATACAATGCGCACCACCCCGTGATGTTTTTCTCACTCCTACGAGTGAATGTAATGTAACACACACCCATACAATGCGCACCACCCCGTGATGTTTTTCTCACTCCTACTAGTGAATGTAATGTAACACACACCCATACAATGCGCACCACCCCTTGATGTTTTTCTCACTCCTACTAGTGAATGTAATGTAACACACACCCATACAATGCGCACCACCCCGTAATGTTTTTCTCACTCCTACTAGTGAATGTAATGTAGCACACACCCATACAATGCGCACCACCCCGTGATGTTTTTCTCACTCCTACTAGTGAATGTAATGTAACACACACCCATACAATGCGCACCACCCCGTGATGTTTTTCTCACTCCTACTAGTGAATGTAATGTAACACACACCCATACAATGCGCACCACCCCGTGATGTTTTTCTCACTCCTACTAGTGAATGTAATGTAACACACACCCATACAATGCGCACCGCCCCGTGATGTTTTTCTCACTCCTACTAGTGAATGTAATGTAACACACACCCATACAATGCGCACCACCCCGTGATGTTTTTCTCACTCCTACTAGTGAATCTAATGTAACACACAACAATACAATGCGCACCACCCCGTGATGTTTTTCTCACTCCTACTAGTGAATCTAATGTAACACACACCCATACAATGCGCACCACCCCGTGATGTTTTTCTCACTCCTACTAATGAATGTAATGTAACACACACCCATACAATGCGCACCACCCCGTGATGTTTTTCTCACTCCTACTAGTGAATGTAATGTAACACACACCCATACAATGCGCACCACCCCGTGATGATTTTCTCACTCCTACTAGTGAATGTAATGTAACACACACCCATACAATGCGCACCACCCCGTGATGTTTTTCTCACTCCTACTAGTGAATGTAATGTAACACACACCCATACAATGCGCACCACCCCGTGATGATTTTCTCACTCCTACTAGTGAATCTAATGTAACACACACCCATACAATGCGCACCACCCCGTGATGTTTTTCTCACTCCTACTAGTGAATGTAATGTAACACACACCCATACAATGCGCACGAACCCGTGATGTTTTTCTCACTCCTACTAGAGAATCTAATGTAACACACACCCATACAATGCGCACCACCCCGTGATGTTTTTCTCACTCCTACTAGTGCATGTAATGTAACACACACCCATACAATGCGCACCACCCCGTGATGTTTTTCTCACTCCTACTAGTGAATGTAATGTAACACACACCCATACAATGCGCACCACCCCGTGATGATTTTCTCACTCCTACTAGTGAATGTAATGTAACACACACCCATACAATGCGCACCACCCCGTGATGTTTTTCTCACTCCTACTAGTGAATGTAATGTAACACACACCCATACAATGCGCACCACCCCGTGATGTTTTTCTCACTCCTACTAGTGAATGTAATGTAACACACACCCATACAATGCGCACCACCCCGTGATGTTTTTCTCACTCCTACTAGTGAATGTAATGTAACACACACCCATACAATGCGCACCACCCCGTGATGTTTTTCTCACTCCTACTAGTGAATGTAATGTAACACACACCCATACAATGCGCACCACCCCGTGATGTTTTTCGCACTCCTATTAGTGAATGTAATGTAACACACACCCATACAATGCGCACCACCCCGTGATGTTTTTCTCACTCCTACTAGTGAATGTAATGTAACACACACCCATACAATGCGCACCACACCGTGATGTTTTTCTCACTCCTACTAGTGAATGTAATGTAACACACACCCATACAATGCGCACCACCCCGTAATGTTTTTCTCACTCCTACTAGTGAATGTAATGTAACACACCCCCATACAATGCGCACCACCCCGTGATGTTTTTCTCACTCCTACTAGAGAATCTAATGTAACACACACCCATACAATGAGCACCACCCCGTGATGTTTTTCTCACTCCTACTAGTGAATGTAATGTAACACACACCCATACAATGCGCACCACCCCGTGATGTTTTTCTCACTCCTACTAGTGAATGTAATGTAACACACACCCATACAATGCGCACCACCCCGTGATGGTTTTCTCACTCCTACTAGTGAATCTAATGTAACACACACCCATACAATGCGCACCACCCCGTGATGTTTTTCTCACTCCTACTAGTGAATGTAATGTAACACACACCCATACAATGCGCACCACCCCGTGATGTTTTTCTCACTCCTACTAGAGAATCTAATGTAACACACACCCATACAATGCGCACCACCCCGTGATGTTTTTCTCACTCCTACTAGTGAATGTAATGTAACACACACCCATACAATGCGCACCACCCCGTGATGTTTTTCTCACTCCTACTAGTGAATGTAATGTAACACACACCCATACAATGCGCACCACCCCGTGATGTTTTTCGCACTCCTATTAGTGAATGTAATGTAACACACATCCATACAATGCGCACCACCCCGTGATGTTTTTCTCACTCCTACTAGTGAATGTAATGTAACACACACCCATACAATGCGCACCACCCCGTGATGTTTTTCTCACTCCTACTAGTGAATGTAATGTAACACACACCCATACAATGCGCACCACCCCGTGATGTTTTTCACACTCCTACTAGTGAATGTAATGTAACACACACCCATACAATGCGCACCACCCCGTGATGTTTTTCTCACTCCTACTAGTGAATGTAATGTAACACACACCCATACAATGCGCACCACCCCGTGATGTTTTTCTCACTCTTACTAGTGAATGTAATGTAAAACACACCCATACAATGCGCACCACCCCGTGTTGATTTTCTCACTCCTACTAGTGAATCTAATGTAACAAACACCCATACAATGCGCACCACCCCGTGATGTTTTTCTCACTCCTACTAGTGAATTTAATGTAACACACACCTATACAATGCGCACCAACCCGTGATGTTTTTCTCACTCCTACTAGTGAATCTAATGTAACAAACACCCATACAATGCGCACCACCCCGTGATGTTTTTCTCACTCCTACTAGTGAATGTAATGTAACACACACCCATACAATGCGCACCACCCCGTGATGTTTTTCTCACTCCTACTAGTGAATGTAATGTAACACACACCCATACAATGCGCACCACCCCGTGATGTTTTTCGCACTCCTATTAGTGAATGTAATGTAACACACATCCATACAATGCGCACCACCCCGTGATGTTTTTCTCACTCCTACTAGTGAATGTAATGTAACACACACCCATACAATGCGCACCACCCCGTGATGTTTTTCTCACTCCTACTAGTGAATGTAATGTAACACACACCCATACAATGCGCACCACCCCGTGATGGTTTTCTCACTCCTACTAGTGAATCTAATGTAACACACACCCATACAATGCGCACCACCCCGTGATGTTTTTCTCACTCCTACTAGTGAATGTAATGTAACACACACCCATACAATGCGCACCACCCCGTGATGTTTTTCTCACTCCTACTAGAGAATCTAATGTAACACACACCCATACAATGCGCACCACCCCGTGATGTTTTTCTCACTCCTACTAGTGAATGTAATGTAACACACACCCATACAATGCGCACCACCCCGTGATGTTTTTCTCACTCCTACTAGTGAATGTAATGTAACACACACCCATACAATGCGCACCACCCCGTGATGTTTTTCGCACTCCTATTAGTGAATGTAATGTAACACACATCCATACAATGCGCACCACCCCGTGATGTTTTTCTCACTCCTACTAGTGAATGTAATGTAACACACACCCATACAATGCGCACCACCCCGTGATGTTTTTCTCACTCCTACTAGTGAATGTAATGTAACACACACCCATACAATGCGCACCACCCCGTGATGTTTTTCACACTCCTACTAGTTAATGTAATGTAACACACACCCATACAATGCGCACCACCCCGTGATGTTTTTCTCACTCCTACTAGTGAATGTAATGTAACACACACCCATACAATGCGCACCACCCCGTGATGTTTTTCTCACTCTTACTAGTGAATGTAATGTAAAACACACCCATACAATGCGCACCACCCCGTGTTGATTTTCTCACTCCTACTAGTGAATCTAATGTAACAAACACCCATACAATGCGCACCACCCCGTGATGTTTTTCTCACTCCTACTAGTGAATTTAATGTAACACACACCTATACAATGCGCACCAACCCGTGATGTTTTTCTCACTCCTACTAGTGAATCTAATGTAACAAACACCCATACAATGCGCACCACCCCGTGATGTTTTTCTCACTCCTACTAGTGAATGTAATGTAACACACACCCATACAATGCGCACCACCCCGTGATGTTTTTCTCACTCCTACTAGTTAATGTAATGTAACACACACCCATGCAATGCGCACCACCCCGTGATGTTTTTCTCACTCCTACTAGTAAATGTAATGTAACACACACCCATGCAATGCGCACCACCCCGTGATGTTTTTCTCACTCCTACTAGTGAATGTAATGTAACACACACCCATACAATGCGCACCACCCCGTGATGTTTTTCGCACTCCTACTAGTGAATGTAATGTAACACACACCCATACAATGCGCACCACCCCGTGATGTTTTTCGCACTCCTACTAGTGAATGTAATGTAACACACACCCATACAATGCGCACCACCCCGTGATGTTTTTCTCACTCCTACTAGTGAATGTAATGTAACACACACCCATACAATGCGCACCACCCCGTGATGTTTTTCTCACTCCTACTAGTGAATGTAATGTAACACACACCCATACAATGCGCACCACCCCGTGATGTTTTTCACACTCCTACTAGTGAATGTAATGTAACACACACCCATACAATGCGCACCACCCCGTGATGTTTTTCTCACTCCTACTAGTGAATGTAATGTAACACACACCCATACAATGCGCACCACCCCGTGATGTTTTTCTCACTCCTACTAGTGAATGTAATGTAACACACACCCATACAATGCGCACCACCCCGTGTTGATTTTCTCACTCCTACTAGTGAATCTAATGTAACAAACACCCATACAATGCGCACCACCCCGTGATGTTTTTCTCACTCCTACTAGTGAATCTAATGTAACACACACCCATACAATGCGCACCAACCCGTGATGTTTTTCTCACTCCTACTAGTGAATCTAATGTAACAAACACCCATACAATGCGCACCACCCCGTGATGTTTTTCTCACTCCTACTAGTGAATGTAATGTAACACACACCCATACAATGCGCACCACCCCGTGATGATTTTCTCACTCCTACTAGTGAATCTAATGTAACAAACACCCATACAATGCGCACCACCCCGTGATGTTTTTCTCACTCCTACTAGTGAATGTAATGTAACACACACCCATACAATGCGCACCACCCCGTGATGTTTTTCTCACTCCTACTAGTGAATCTAATGTAACAAACACCCATACAATGCGCACCACCCCGTAATGTTTTTCTCACTCCTACTAGTGAATGTAATGTAACACACACCCATACAAAGCGCACCACCCCGTGATGTTTTTCTCACTCCTACTAGTGAATGTAATGTAACACACACCCATACAATGCGCACAACCCCGTGATGTTTTTCTCACTCCTACTAGTGAATGTAATGTAACACACACCCATACAATGCGCACCACCCCGTGATGTTTTTCTCACTCCTACTAGTGAATGTAATGTAACACACACCCATACAATGCGCACCACCCCGTGATGTTTTTCTCACTCCTACTAGTGAATCTAATGTAACACACACCCATACAATGCGCACCACCCCATGATGTTTTTCTCACTCCTACTAGTGAATCTAATGTAACACACACCCATACAATGCGCACCACCCCGTGATGTTTTTCTCACTCCTACTAGTGAATGTAATGTAACACACACCCATACAATGCGCACCACCCCGTGATGATTTTCTCACTCCTACTAGTGAATCTAAGGTAACAAACACCCATACAATGCGCACCACCCCGTGATGTTTTTCTCACTCCTACTAGTGAATGTAATGTAACACACACCCATACAATGCGCACCACCCCGTGATGTTTTTCTCACTCCTACTAGTGAATCTAATGTAACAAACACCCATACAATGCGAACCACCCCGTGATGTTTTTCTCACTCCTACTAGTGAATGTAATGTAACACACACCCATACAAAGCGCACCACCCCGTCATGTTTTTTTCACTCCTACTAGTGAATGTAATGTAACACACACCCATACAATGCGCACCACCCCGTGATGTTTTTCTAACTCCTACTAGTGAATGTAATGTAACACACACCCATACAATGCGCACCACCCCGTGATGTTTTTCTCACTCCTACTAGTGAATCTAATGTAACACACACCCATACAATGCGCACCACCCCGTGATGTTTTTCTCACTCCTACTAGTGAATGTAATGTAACACACACCCATACAATGCGCACCACCCCGTGATGTTTTTCTCACTCCTACTACAGAATCTAATGTAACACACACCCATACAATGCGCACCACCCCGTGATGTTTTTCTCACTCCTACTAGTGAATGTAATGTAACACACACCCATACAATGCGCACCACCCCGTGATGTTTTTCTCACTCCTACTAGTGAATGTAATGTAACACACACCCATACAATGCGCACCACCCCGTGATGTTTTTCTCACTCCTACTAGTGAATGTAATGTAACACACACCCATACAATGCGCACCACCCCGTGTTGTTTTTCGCACTCCTACTAGTGAATGTAATGTAACACACACCCATACAATGCGCACCACCCCGTGATGTTTTTCTCACTCCTACTAGTGAATGTAATGTAACACACACCCATACAATGCGCACCACCCCGTGATGTTTTTCTCACTCCTACTAGTGAATGTAATGTAACACACACCCATACAATGCGAACCACCCCGTGATGTTTTTCACACTCCTACTAGTGAATATAATGTAACACACACCCATACAATGCGCACCACCCCGTGATGTTTTTCTCACTCCTACTAGTGAATGTAATGTAACACACACCCATACAATGCGCACCACCCCGTGATGTTTTTCTCACTCCTACTAGTGAATGTAATGTAACACACACCCATACAATGCGCACCACCCCGTGTTGATTTTCTCACTCCTACTAGTGAATCTAATGTAACAAACACCCATACAATGCGCACCACCCCGTGGTGTTTTTCTCACTCCTACTAGTGAATCTAATGTAACACACACCCATACAATGCGCACCAACCCGTGATGTTTTTCTCACTCCTACTAGTGAATCTAATGTAACAAACACCCATACAATGCGCACCACCCCGTGATGTTTTTCTCACTCCTACTAGTGAATGTAATGTAACACACACCCATACAATGCGCACCACCCCGTGATGTTTTTCTCACTCCTACGAGTGAATATAATGTAACACACAGCCATACAATGCGCACCACCCCGTGATGTTCTTCTCACTCCTACTAGTGATGTAATGTAACACACACCCATACAATGCGCACCACCCCGTGATGTTTTTCTCACTCCTACTAGTGAATGTAATGTAAAACACACCCATACAATGCGCACCACCCCGTGATGTTTTTCTCACTCCTACTAGTGAATGTAATGTAACACACACCCATACAATGCGCACCACCCCGTGATGTTTTTCTCACTCCTACTAGTGAATGTAACGTAACACACACCCATACAATGCGCACCACCCCGTGATGTTTTTCTCACTCCTACTAGTGAATGTAATGTAACACACACCCATACAATGCGCACCACCCCGTGATGTTTTTCTCACTCCTACTAGTGAATGTAATGTAACACACACCCATAAAATGCGCACCACCCCGTGATGTTTTTCTCACTCGTACTAGTGAATCTAATGTAAAACACCCATACAATGCGCACCACCCCGTGATGTTTTTCTCACTCCTACTAGTGAATGTAATGTAACACACACCCATACAATGCGCACCACCCCGTGATGTTTTTCTCACTCCTACTAGTGAATGTAATGTAACACACACCCATACAATGCGCACCACCCCGTGATGTTTTTGTCACTCCTACTAGTGAATGTAATGTAACACACACCCATACAATGCGCACCACCCCGTGATGTTTTTCTCACTCCTACTAGTGAATGTAATGTAACACACACCCATACAATGCGCACCACCCCGTGATGTTTTTCGCACTCCTACTAGTGAATGTTATGTAACACACACCCATACAATGCGCACCACCCCGTGATGTTTTTCTCACTCCTACTAGTGAATCTAATGTAACACACACCCATACAATGCGCACCACCCCGTGATGTTTTTCTCACTCCTACTAGTGAATGTAATGTAACACACACCCATACAATGCGCACCACCCCGTGATGTTTTTCTCACTCCTACTAGTGAATCTAATGTAACACACACCCATACAATGCGCACCACCCCGTGATGTTTTTCTCACTCCTACTAGTGAATGTAATGTAACACACACCCATACAATGCGCACCACCCCGTGATGTTTTTCTCATTCCTACTAGTGAATGTAATGTAACACACACCCATACAATGCGCACCACCCCGTGATGTTTTTCTCACTCCTACTAGTGAATGTAATGTAACACACACCCATACAATGCGCACCACCCCGTGATGTTTTTCTCACTCCTACTAGTGAATGTAATATAACACACACCCATACAATGCGCACCACCCCGTGATGTTTTTCGCACTCCTACTAGTGAATGTAATGTAACACACACCCATACAATGCGCACCACCCCGTGATGTTTTTCACACTCCTACTAGTGAATGTAATGTAACACACACCCATACAATGCGCACCACCCCGTGATGTTTTTCTCACTCCTACTAGTGAATGTAATGTAACACACACCCATACAATGCGCACCACCCCGTGATGTTTTTCTCACTCCTACTAGTGAATGTAATGTAACACACACCCATACAATGCGCACCACCCCGTGATGTTTTTCACACTCCTACTAGTGAATGTAATGTAACATACACCCATACAATGCGCACCACCCCGTGATGTTTTTCTCACTCCTACTAGTGAATGTAATGTAACACACACCCATACAATGCGCACCACCCCGTGATGTTTTTCTCACTCCTACTAGTGAATGTAATGTAACACACACCCATACAATGCGCACCACCCCGTGTTGATTTTCTCACTCCTACTAGTGAATCTAATGTAACAAACACCCATACAATGCGCACCACCCCGTGATGTTTTTCTCACTCCTACTAGTGAATCTAATGTAACACACACCCATACAATGCGCACCAACCCGTGATGTTTTTCTCACTCCTACTAGTGAATCTAATGTAACAAACACCCATACAATGCGCACCACCCCGTGATGTTTTTCTCACTCCTACTAGTGAATGTAATGTAACACACACCCATACAATGCGCACCACCCCGTGATGATTTTCTCACTCCTACTAGTGAATCTAATGTAACAAACACCCATACAATGCGCACCACCCCGTGATGTTTTTCTCACTCCTACTAGTGAATGTAATGTAACACACACCCATACAATGCGCACCACCCCGTGATGTTTTTCTCACTCCTACTAGTGAATCTAATGTAACAAACACCCATACAATGCGCACCACCCCGTAATGTTTTTCTCACTCCTACTAGTGAATGTAATGTAACACACACCCATACAAAGCGCACCACCCCGTGATGTTTTTCTCACTCCTACTAGTGAATGTAATGTAACACACACCCATACAATGCGCACAACCCCGTGATGTTTTTCTCACTCCTACTAGTGAATGTAATGTAACACACACCCATACAATGCGCACCACCCCGTGATGTTTTTCTCACTCCTACTAGTGAATGTAATGTAACACACACCCATACAATGCGCACCACCCCGTGATGTTTTTCTCACTCCTACTAGTGAATCTAATGTAACACACACCCATACAATGCGCACCACCCCATGATGTTTTTCTCACTCCTACTAGTGAATCTAATGTAACACACACCCATACAATGCGCACCACCCCGTGATGTTTTTCTCACTCCTACTAGTGAATGTAATATAACACACACCCATACAATGCGCACCACCCCGTGATGTTTTTCGCACTCCTACTAGTGAATGTAATGTAACACACACCCATACAATGCGCACCACCCCGTGATGTTTTTCTCACTCCTACTAGTGAATGTAATGTAACACACACCCATACAATGCGCACCACCCCGTGATGTTTTTCTCACTCCTACTAGTGAATGTAATGTAACACACACCCATACAATGCGCACCACCCCGTGATGTTTTTCACACTCCTACTAGTGAATGTAATGTAACACACACCCATACAATGCGCACCACCCCGTGATGTTTTTCTCACTCCTACTAGTGAATGTAATGTAACACACACCCATACAATGCGCACCACCCTGTGATGTTTTTCTCACTCCTACTAGTGAATGTAATGTAACACACACCCATACAATGCGCACCACCCCGTGTTGATTTTCTCACTCCTACTAGTGAATCTAATGTAACAAACACCCATACAATGCGCACCACCCCGTGATGTTTTTCTCACTCCTACTAGTGAATCTAATGTAACACACACCCATACAATGCGCACCAACCCGTGATGTTTTTCTCACTCCTACTAGTGAATCTAATGTAACAAACACCCATACAATGCGCACCACCCCGTGATGTTTTTCTCACTCCTACTAGTGAATGTAATGTAACACACACCCATACAATGCGCACCACCCCGTGATGATTTTCTCACTCCTACTAGTGAATCTAATGTAACAAACACCCATACAATGCGCACCACCCCGTGATGTTTTTCTCACTCCTACTAGTGAATGTAATGTAACACACACCCATACAATGCGCACCACCCCGTGATGTTTTTCTCACTCCTACTAGTGAATCTAATGTAACAAACACCCATAAAATGCGCACCACCCCGTAATGTTTTTCTCACTCCTACTAGTGAATGTAATGTAACACACACCCATACAAAGCGCACCACCCCGTGATGTTTTTCTCACTCCTACTAGTGAATGTAATGTAACACACACCCATACAATGCGCACAACCCCGTGATGTTTTTCTCACTCCTACTAGTGAATGTAATGTAACACACACCCATACAATGCGCACCACCCCGTGATGTTTTTCTCACTCCTACTAGTGAATCTAATGTAACACACACCCATACAATGCGCACCACCCCGTGATGTTTTTCTCACTCCTACTAGTGAATCTAATGTAACACACACCCATACAATGCGCACCACCCCGTGATGTTTTTCTCACTCCTACTAGTGAATCTAATGTAACACACACCCATACAATGCGCACCACCCCGTGATGTTTTTCTCACTCCTACTAGTGAATGTAATGTAACACACACCCATACAATGCGCACCACCCCGTGATGATTTTCTCACTCCTACTAGTGAACCTAAGGTAACAAACACCCATAACAATGCGCACCACCCCGTGATGTTTTTCTCACTCCTACTAGTGAATGTAATGTAACACACACCCATACAATGCGCACCACCCGTGATGTTTTTCTCACTCCTACTAGTGAATCTAATGTAACAAACACCCATACAATGCGAACCACCCCGTGATGTTTTTCTCACTCCTACTAGTGAATGTAATGTAACACACACCCATACAAAGCGCACCACCCCGTCATGTTTTTTTCACTCCTACTAGTGAATGTAATGTAACACACACCCATACAATGCGCACCACCCCGTGATGTTTTTCTAACTCCTACTAGTGAATGTAATGTAACACACACCCATACAATGCGCACCACCCCGTGATGTTTTTCTCACTCCTACTAGTGAATCTAATGTAACACACACCCATACAATGCGCACCACCCCGTGATGTTTTTCTCACTCCTACTAGTGAATGTAATGTAACACACACCCATACAATGCGCACCACCCCGTGATGTTTTTCTCACTCCTACTACAGAATCTAATGTAACACACACCCATACAATGCGCACCACCCCGTGATGTTTTTCTCACTCCTACTAGTGAATGTAATGTAACACACACCCATACAATGCGCACCACCCCGTGATGTTTTTCTCACTCCTACTAGTGAATGTAATGTAACACACACCCATACAATGCGCACCACCCCTTGATGTTTTTCTCACTCCTACTAGTGAATGTAATGTAACACACACCCATACAATGCGCACCACCCCGTGTTGTTTTTCGCACTCCTACTAGTGAATGTAATGTAACACACACCCATACAATGCGCACCACCCCGTGATGTTTTTCTCACTCCTACTAGTGAATGTAATGTAACACACACCCATACAATGCGCACCACCCCGTGATGTTTTTCTCACTCCTACTAGTGAATGTAATGTAACACACACCCATACAATGCGAACCACCCCGTGATGTTTTTCACACTCCTACTAGTGAATGTAATGTAACACACACCCATACAATGCGCACCACCCCGTGATGTTTTTCTCACTCCTACTAGTGAATGTAATGTAACACACACCCATACAATGCGCACCACCCCGTGATGTTTTTCTCACTCCTACTAGTGAATGTAATGTAACACACACCCATACAAAGCGCACCACCCCGTGTTGATTTTCTCACTCCTACTAGTGAATCTAATGTAACAAACACCCATACAATGCGCACCACCCCGTGATGTTTTTCTCACTCCTACTAGTGAATCTAATGTAACACACACCCATACAATGCGCACCACCCCGTGATGTTTTTCTCACTCCTACTAGTGAATCTAATGTAACACACACCCATACAATGCGCACCACCCCGTGATGTTTTTCTCACTCCTACTAGTGAATCTAATGTAACACACACCCATACAATGCGCACCACCCCGTGATGTTTTTCTCACTCCTACTAGTGAATGTAATGTAACACACACCCATACAATGCGCACCACCCCGTGATGATTTTCTCACTCCTACTAGTGAACCTAAGGTAACAAACACCCATAACAATGCGCACCCCCCCGTGATGTTTTTCTCACTCCTACTAGTGAATGTAATGTAACACACACCCATACAATGCGCACCACCCGTGATGTTTTTCTCACTCCTACTAGTGAATCTAATGTAACAAACACCCATACAATGCGAACCACCCCGTGATGTTTTTCTCACTCCTACTAGTGAATGTAATGTAACACACACCCATACAAAGCGCACCACCCCGTCATGTTTTTTTCACTCCTACTAGTGAATGTAATGTAACACACACCCATACAATGCGCACCACCCCGTGATGTTTTTCTAACTCCTACTAGTGAATGTAATGTAACACACACCCATACAATGCGCACCACCCCGTGATGTTTTTCTCACTCCTACTAGTGAATCTAATGTAACACACACCCATACAATGCGCACCACCCCGTGATGTTTTTCTCACTCCTACTAGTGAATGTAATGTAACACACACCCATACAATGCGCACCACCCCGTGATGTTTTTCTCACTCCTACTACAGAATCTAATGTAACACACACCCATACAATGCGCACCACCCCGTGATGTTTTTCTCACTCCTACTAGTGAATGTAATGTAACACACACCCATACAATGCGCACCACCCCGTGATGTTTTTCTCACTCCTACTAGTGAATGTAATGTAACACACACCCATACAATGCGCACCACCCCTTGATGTTTTTCTCACTCCTACTAGTGAATGTAATGTAACACACACCCATACAATGCGCACCACCCCGTCTTGTTTTTCGCACTCCTACTAGTGAATGTAATGTAACACACACCCATACAATGCGCACCACCCCGTGATGTTTTTCTCACTCCTACTAGTGAATGTAATGTAACACACACCCATACAATGCGCACCACCCCGTGATGTTTTTCTCACTCCTACTAGTGAATGTAATGTAACACACACCCATACAATGCGAACCACCCCGTGATGTTTTTCACACTCCTACTAGTGAATGTAATGTAACACACACCCATACAATGCGCACCACCCCGTGATGTTTTTCTCACTCCTACTAGTGAATGTAATGTAACACACACCCATACAATGCGCACCACCCCGTGATGTTTTTCTCACTCCTACTAGTGAATGTAATGTAACACACACCCATACAATGCGCACCACCCCGTGTTGATTTTCTCACTCCTACTAGTGAATCTAATGTAACAAACACCCATACAATGCGCACCACCCCGTGGTGTTTTTCTCACTCCTACTAGTGAATCTAATGTAACACACACCCATACAATGCGCACCAACCCGTGATGTTTTTCTCACTCCTACTAGTGAATCTAATGTAACAAACACCCATACAATGCGCACCACCCCGTGATGTTTTTCTCACTCCTACTAGTGAATGTAATGTAACACACACCCATACAATGCGCACCACCCCGTGATGTTTTTCTCACTCCTACGAGTGAATATAATGTAACACACACCCATACAATGCGCACCACCCCGTGATGTTTTTCTCACTCCTACTAGTGAATCTAATGTAACACACAACCATACAATGCGCACCACCCCGTGATGTTTTTCTCACTCCTACTAGTGAATCTAATGTAACACACACCCATACAATGCGCACCACCCCGTGATGTTTTTCTCACTCCTACTAGTGAATGTAATGTAACACACACCCATACAATGTGCACCGCCCCGTGATGTTTTTCTCACTCCTACTAGTGAATCTAATGTAACACACACCCATACAATGCGCACCACCCCGTGATGTTTTTCTCACTCCTACTAGTGAATGTAATGTAACACACACCCATACAATGCGCACCACCCCGTGATGTTTTTCTCACTCCTACTAGTGAATGTAATGTAACACACACCCATACAATGCACACCACCCCGTGATGTTTTTCTCACTCCTACTAGTGAATGTAATGTAACACACACCCATACAATGCGCACCACCCCGTGATGTTTTTCTCACTCCTACTATTGAATGTAATGTAACACACACCCATACAATGCGCACCACCCCGTGATGTTTTTCGCACTCCTACTAGTGAATGTAATGTAACACACACCCATACAATGCGCACCACCCCGTGATGTTTTTCTCACTCCTACTAGTGAATGTAATGTAACACACACCCATACAATGCGCACCACCCCGTGATGTTTTTCTCACTCTTACTAGTGAATGTAATGTAACACACACCCATACAATGCGCACCACCCCGTGATGTTTTTCACACTCCTACTAGTGAATTTAATGTAACACACACCCATACAATGCGCACCACCCCGTGATGTTTTTCTCACTCCTACTAGTGAATGTAATGTAACACACACCCATACAATGCGCACCACCCCGTGATGTTTTTCTCACTCCTACTAGTGAATGTAATGTAACACACACCCATACAATGCGCACCACCCCGTGTTGATTTTCCCACTCCTACTAGTGAATCTAATGTAACACACACCCATACAATGCGCACCACCCCGTGATGTTTTTCTCACTCCTACTAGTGAATTTAATGTAACACACACCCATACAATGCGCACCAACCCGTGATGTTTTTCTCACTCCTACTAGTGAATCTAATGTAACAAACACCCATACAATGCGCACCACCCCGTGATGTTTTTCTCACTCCTACTAGTGAATGTAATGTAACACACACCCATACAATGCGCACCACCCCGTGATGTTTTTCTCACTCCTACTAGTGAATGTAATGTAACACACACCCATACAATGCGCACCGCCCCGTGATGTTTTTCTCACTCCTACTAGTGAATGTAATGTAACACACACCCATACAATGCGCACCACCCCGTGATGTTTTTCTCACTCCTACTAGTGAATGTAATGTAACACACACCCATACAATGCGCACCACCCCGTGATGATTTTCTCACTCCTACTAGTGAATGTAATGTAACACACACCCATACAATGCGCACCACCCCGTGATGTTTTTCTCACTCCTACTAGTGAATGTAATGTAACACACACCCATACAATGCGCACCACCCCGTGATGTTTTTCTCACTCCTACTAGTGAATGTAATGTAACACACACCCATACAATGCGCACCACCCCGTGATGTTTTTCGCACTCCTATTAGTGAATGTAATGTAACACACATCCATACAATGCGCACCACCCCGTGATGTTTTTCTCACTCCTACTAGTGAATGTAATGTAACACACACCCATACAATGCGCACCACCCCGTGATGTTTTTCTCACTCCTACTAGTGAATGTAATGTAACACACACCCATACAATGCGCACCACCCCGTGATGTTTTTCACACTCCTACTAGTGAATGTAATGTAACACACACCCATACAATGCGCACCACCCCGTGATGTTTTTCTCACTCCTACTAGTGAATGTAATGTAACACACACCCATACAATGCGCACCACCCCGTGATGTTTTTCTCACTCTTACTAGTGAATGTAATGTAAAACACACCCATACAATGCGCACCACCCCGTGTTGATTTTCTCACTCCTACTAGTGAATCTAATGTAACAAACACCCATACAATGCGCACCACCCCGTGATGTTTTTCTCACTCCTACTAGTGAATTTAATGTAACACACACCTATACAATGCGCACCAACCCGTGATGTTTTTCTCACTCCTACTAGTGAATCTAATGTAACAAACACCCATACAATGCGCACCACCCCGTGATGTTTTTCTCACTCCTACTAGTGAATGTAATGTAACACACACCCATACAATGCGCACCACCCCGTGATGTTTTTCTCACTCCTACTAGTTAATGTAATGTAACACACACCCATGCAATGCGCACCACCCCGTGATGTTTTTCTCACTCCTACTAGTAAATGTAATGTAACACACACCCATGCAATGCGCACCACCCCGTGATGTTTTTCTCACTCCTACTAGTGAATGTAATGTAACACACACCCATACAATGCGCACCACCCCGTGATGTTTTTCGCACTCCTACTAGTGAATGTAATGTAACACACACCCATACAATGCGCACCACCCCGTGATGTTTTTCGCACTCCTACTAGTGAATGTAATGTAACACACACCCATACAATGCGCACCACCCCGTGATGTTTTTCTCACTCCTACTAGTGAATGTAATGTAACACACACCCATACAATGCGCACCACCCCGTGATGTTTTTCTCACTCCTACTAGTGAATGTAATGTAACACACACCCATACAATGCGCACCACCCCGTGATGTTTTTCACACTCCTACTAGTGAATGTAATGTAACACACACCCATACAATGCGCACCACCCCGTGATGTTTTTCTCACTCCTACTAGTGAATGTAATGTAACACACACCCATACAATGCGCACCACCCCGTGATGTTTTTCTCACTCCTACTAGTGAATGTAATGTAACACACACCCATACAATGCGCACCACCCCGTGTTGATTTTCTCACTCCTACTAGTGAATCTAATGTAACAAACACCCATACAATGCGCACCACCCCGTGATGTTTTTCTCACTCCTACTAGTGAATCTAATGTAACACACACCCATACAATGCGCACCAACCCGTGATGTTTTTCTCACTCCTACTAGTGAATCTAATGTAACAAACACCCATACAATGCGCACCACCCCGTGATGTTTTTCTCACTCCTACTAGTGAATGTAATGTAACACACACCCATACAATGCGCACCACCCCGTGATGATTTTCTCACTCCTACTAGTGAATCTAATGTAACAAACACCCATACAATGCGCACCACCCCGTGATGTTTTTCTCACTCCTACTAGTGAATGTAATGTAACACACACCCATACAATGCGCACCACCCCGTGATGTTTTTCTCACTCCTACTAGTGAATCTAATGTAACAAACACCCATACAATGCGCACCACCCCGTAATGTTTTTCTCACTCCTACTAGTGAATGTAATGTAACACACACCCATACAAAGCGCACCACCCCGTGATGTTTTTCTCACTCCTACTAGTGAATGTAATGTAACACACACCCATACAATGCGCACAACCCCGTGATGTTTTTCTCACTCCTACTAGTGAATGTAATGTAACACACACCCATACAATGCGCACCACCCCGTGATGTTTTTCTCACTCCTACTAGTGAATGTAATGTAACACACACCCATACAATGCGCACCACCCCGTGATGTTTTTCTCACTCCTACTAGTGAATCTAATGTAACACACACCCATACAATGCGCACCACCCCATGATGTTTTTCTCACTCCTACTAGTGAATCTAATGTAACACACACCCATACAATGCGCACCACCCCGTGATGTTTTTCTCACTCCTACTAGTGAATGTAATGTAACACACACCCATACAATGCGCACCACCCCGTGATGATTTTCTCACTCCTACTAGTGAATCTAAGGTAACAAACACCCATACAATGCGCACCACCCCGTGATGTTTTTCTCACTCCTACTAGTGAATGTAATGTAACACACACCCATACAATGCGCACCACCCCGTGATGTTTTTCTCACTCCTACTAGTGAATCTAATGTAACAAACACCCATACAATGCGAACCACCCCGTGATGTTTTTCTCACTCCTACTAGTGAATGTAATGTAACACACACCCATACAAAGCGCACCACCCCGTCATGTTTTTTTCACTCCTACTAGTGAATGTAATGTAACACACACCCATACAATGCGCACCACCCCGTGATGTTTTTCTAACTCCTACTAGTGAATGTAATGTAACACACACCCATACAATGCGCACCACCCCGTGATGTTTTTCTCACTCCTACTAGTGAATCTAATGTAACACACACCCATACAATGCGCACCACCCCGTGATGTTTTTCTCACTCCTACTAGTGAATGTAATGTAACACACACCCATACAATGCGCACCACCCCGTGATGTTTTTCTCACTCCTACTACAGAATCTAATGTAACACACACCCATACAATGCGCACCACCCCGTGATGTTTTTCTCACTCCTACTAGTGAATGTAATGTAACACACACCCATACAATGCGCACCACCCCGTGATGTTTTTCTCACTCCTACTAGTGAATGTAATGTAACACACACCCATACAATGCGCACCACCCCGTGATGTTTTTCTCACTCCTACTAGTGAATGTAATGTAACACACACCCATACAATGCGCACCACCCCGTGTTGTTTTTCGCACTCCTACTAGTGAATGTAATGTAACACACACCCATACAATGCGCACCACCCCGTGATGTTTTTCTCACTCCTACTAGTGAATGTAATGTAACACACACCCATACAATGCGCACCACCCTGTGATGTTTTTCTCACTCCTACTAGTGAATGTAATGTAACACACACCCATACAATGCGAACCACCCCGTGATGTTTTTCACACTCCTACTAGTGAATATAATGTAACACACACCCATACAATGCGCACCACCCCGTGATGTTTTTCTCACTCCTACTAGTGAATGTAATGTAACACACACCCATACAATGCGCACCACCCCGTGATGTTTTTCTCACTCCTACTAGTGAATGTAATGTAACACACACCCATACAATGCGCACCACCCCGTGTTGATTTTCTCACTCCTACTAGTGAATCTAATGTAACAAACACCCATACAATGCGCACCACCCCATGGTGTTTTTCTCACTCCTACTAGTGAATCTAATGTAACACACACCCATACAATGCGCACCAACCCGTGATGTTTTTCTCACTCCTACTAGTGAATCTAATGTAACAAACACCCATACAATGCGCACCACCCCGTGATGTTTTTCTCACTCCTACTAGTGAATGTAATGTAACACACACCCATACAATGCGCACCACCCCGTGATGTTTTTCTCACTCCTACGAGTGAATATAATGTAACACACAGCCATACAATGCGCACCACCCCGTGATGTTCTTCTCACTCCTACTAGTGAATGTAATGTAACACACACCCATACAATGCGCACCACCCCGTGATGTTTTTCTCACTCCTACTAGTGAATGTAATGTAAAACACACCCATACAATGCGCACCACCCCGTGATGTTTTTCTCACTCCTACTAGTGAATGTAATGTAACACACACCCATACAATGCGCACCACCCCGTGATGTTTTTCTCACTCCTACTAGTGAATGTAACGTAACACACACCCATACAATGCGCACCACCCCGTGATGTTTTTCTCACTCCTACTAGTGAATGTAATGTAACACACACCCATACAATGCGCACCACCCCGTGATGTTTTTCTCACTCCTACTAGTGAATGTAATGTAACACACACCCATAAAATGCGCACCACCCCGTGATGTTTTTCTCACTCGTACTAGTGAATCTAATGTAAAACACCCATACAATGCGCACCACCCCATGATGTTTTTCTCACTCCTACTAGTGAATGTAATGTAACACACACCCATACAATGCGCACCACCCCGTGATGTTTTTCTCACTCCTACTAGTGAATGTAATGTAACACACACCCATACAATGCGCACCACCCCGTGATGTTTTTGTCACTCCTACTAGTGAATGTAATGTAACACACACCCATACAATGCGCACCACCCCGTGATGTTTTTCTCACTCCTACTAGTGAATGTAATGTAACACACACCCATACAATGCGCACCACCCCGTGATGTTTTTCGCACTCCTACTAGTGAATGTAATGTAACACACACCCATACAATGCGCACCACCCCGTGATGTTTTTCTCACTCCTACTAGTGAATCTAATGTAACACACACCCATACAATGCGCACCACCCCGTGATGTTTTTCTCACTCCTACTAGTGAATGTAATGTAACACACACCCATACAATGCGCACCACCCCGTGATGTTTTTCTCACTCCTACTAGTGAATCTAATGTAACACACACCCATACAATGCGCACCACCCCGTGATGTTTTTCTCACTCCTACTAGTGAATGTAATGTAACACACACCCATACAATGCGCACCACCCCGTGATGTTTTTCTCATTCCTACTAGTGAATGTAATGTAACACACACCCATACAATGCGCACCACCCCGTGATGTTTTTCTCACTCCTACTAGTGAATGTAATGTAACACACACCCATACAATGCGCACCACCCCGTGATGTTTTTCTCACTCCTACTAGTGAATGTAATATAACACACACCCATACAATGCGCACCACCCCGTGATGTTTTTCGCACTCCTACTAGTGAATGTAATGTAACACACACCCATACAATGCGCACCACCCCGTGATGTTTTTCACACTCCTACTAGTGAATGTAATGTAACACACACCCATACAATGCGCACCACCCCGTGATGTTTTTCTCACTCCTACTAGTGAATGTAATGTAACACACACCCATACAATGCGCACCACCCCGTGATGTTTTTCTCACTCCTACTAGTGAATGTAATGTAACACACACCCATACAATGCGCACCACCCCGTGATGTTTTTCACACTCCTACTAGTGAATGTAATGTAACATACACCCATACAATGCGCACCACCCCGTGATGTTTTTCTCACTCCTACTAGTGAATGTAATGTAACACACACCCATACAATGCGCACCACCCCGTGATGTTTTTCTCACTCCTACTAGTGAATGTAATGTAACACACACCCATACAATGCGCACCACCCCGTGTTGATTTTCTCACTCCTACTAGTGAATCTAATGTAACAAACACCCATACAATGCGCACCACCCCGTGATGTTTTTCTCACTCCTACTAGTGAATCTAATGTAACACACACCCATACAATGCGCACCAACCCGTGATGTTTTTCTCACTCCTACTAGTGAATCTAATGTAACAAACACCCATACAATGCGCACCACCCCGTGATGTTTTTCTCACTCCTACTAGTGAATGTAATGTAACACACACCCATACAATGCGCACCACCCCGTGATGATTTTCTCACTCCTACTAGTGAATCTAATGTAACAAACACCCATACAATGCGCACCACCCCGTGATGTTTTTCTCACTCCTACTAGTGAATGTAATGTAACACACACCCATACAATGCGCACCACCCCGTGATGTTTTTCTCACTCCTACTAGTGAATCTAATGTAACAAACACCCATACAATGCGCACCACCCCGTAATGTTTTTCTCACTCCTACTAGTGAATGTAATGTAACACACACCCATACAAAGCGCACCACCCCGTGATGTTTTTCTCACTCCTACTAGTGAATGTAATGTAACACACACCCATACAATGCGCACAACCCCGTGATGTTTTTCTCACTCCTACTAGTGAATGTAATGTAACACACACCCATACAATGCGCACCACCCCGTGATGTTTTTCTCACTCCTACTAGTGAATGTAATGTAACACACACCCATACAATGCGCACCACCCCGTGATGTTTTTCTCACTCCTACTAGTGAATCTAATGTAACACACACCCATACAATGCGCACCACCCCATGATGTTTTTCTCACTCCTACTAGTGAATCTAATGTAACACACACCCATACAATGCGCACCACCCCGTGATGTTTTTCTCACTCCTACTAGTGAATGTAATGTAACACACACCCATACAATGCGCACCACCCCGTGATGTTTTTCTCACTCCTACTAGTGAATCTAATGTAACAAACACCCATACAATGCGAAACACCCCGTGATGTTTTTCTCACTCCTACTAGTGAATGTAATGTAACACACACCCATACAAAGCGCACCACCCCGTCATGTTTTTTTCACTCCTACTAGTGAATGTAATGTAACACACACCCATACAATGCGCACCACCCCGTGATGTTTTTCTAACTCCTACTAGTGAATGTAATGTAACACACACCCATACAATGCGCACCACCCCGTGATGTTTTTCTCACTCCTACTAGTGAATCTAATGTAACACACACCCATACAATGCGCACCACCCCGTGATGATTTTCTCACTCCTACTAGTGAATGTAATGTAACACACACCCATACAATGCGCACCACCCCGTGATGTTTTTCTCACTCCTACTACAGAATCTAATGTAACACACACCCATACAATGCGCACCACCCCGTGATGTTTTTCTAACTCCTACTAGTGAATGTAATGTAACACACACCCATACAATGCGCACCACCCCGTGATGTTTTTCTCACTCCTACTAGTGAATGTAATGTAACACACACCCATACAATGCGCACCACCCCGTGATGTTTTTCTCACTCCTACTAGTGAATGTAATGTAACACACACCCATACAATGCGCACCACCCCGTGTTGTTTTTCGCACTCCTACTAGTGAATGTAATGTAACACACACCCATACAATGCGCACCACCCCGTGATGTTTTTCTCACTCCTACTAGTGAATGTAATGTAACACACACCCATACAATGCGCACCACCCCGTGATGTTTTTCTCACTCCTACTAGTGAATGTAATGTAACACACACCCATACAATGCGAACCACCCCGTGATGTTTTTCTCACTCCTACTAGTGAATATAATGTAACACACACCCATACAATGCGCACCACCCCGTGATGTTTTTCTCACTCCTACTAGTGAATGTAATGTAACACACACCCATACAATGCGCACCACCCCGTGATGTTTTTCTCACTCCTACTAGTGAATGTAATGTAACACACACCCATACAATGCGCACCACCCCGTGTTGATTTTCTCACTCCTACTAGTGAATCTAATGTAACAAACACCCATACAATGCGCACCACCCCGTGGTGTTTTTCTCACTCCTACTAGTGAATCTAATGTAACACACACCCATACAATGCGCACCAACCCGTGATGTTTTTCTCACTCCTACTAGTGAATCTAATGTAACAAACACCCATACAATGCGCACCACCCCGTGATGTTTTTCTCACTCCTACTAGTGAATGTAATGTAACACACACCCATACAATGCGCACCACCCCGTGATGTTTTTCTCACTCCTACGAGTGAATATAATGTAACACACAGCCATACAATGCGCACCACCCCGTGATGTTTTTCTCACTCCTACGAGTGAATGTAATGTAACACACACCCATACAATGCGCACCACCCCGTGATGTTTTTCGCACTCCTACTAGTGAATGTAATGTAACACACACCCATACAATGCGCATCACCCCATGATGTTTTTCGCACTCCTACTAGTGAATGTAATGTAACACACACCCATACAATGCGCACCACCCCGTAATATTTTTCTCACTCCTACTAGTGAATGTAATGTAACACACACCCATACAATGCGCACCACCCCGTGATGTTTTTCTCACTCCTACTAGTGAATGTAATGTAACACACACCCATACAATGCGCACCACCCCGTGATGTTTTTCTCACTCCTACTAGTGAATCTAATGTAACACACACCCATACAATGCGCACCACCCCGTGATGTTTTTCTCACTCCTACTAGTGAATGTAACGTAACACACACCCATACAATGCGCACCACCCCGTGATGTTTTTCTCACTCCTACTAGTGAATGTAATGTAACACACACCCATACAATGCGCACCACCCCGTGATGTTTTTCTCACTCCTACTAGTGAATGTAATGTAACACACACCCATACAATGCGCACCACCCCGTGATGTTTTTCTCACTCCTACTATTGAATGTAATGTAACACACACCCATACAATGCGCACCACCCCGTGATGTTTTTCGCACTCCTACTAGTGAATGTAATGTAACACACACCCATACAATGCGCACCACCCCGTGATGTTTTTCTCACTCCTACTAGTGAATGTAATGTAACACACACCCATACAATGCGCACCACCCCGTGATGTTTTTCTCACTCCTCCTAGTGAATGTAATGTAACACACACCCATACAATGCGCACCACCCCGTGATGTTTTTCTCACTCCTACGAGTGAATATAATGTAACACACAGCCATACAATGCGCACCACCCCGTGATGTTTTTCTCACTCCTACTAGTGAATGTAATGTAACACACACCCATACAATGCGCACCACCCCGTGATGTTTTTCTCACTCCTACTAGTGAATGTAATGTAACACACACCCATACAATGCGCACCACCCCGTGATGTTTTTCTCACTCCTACGAGTGAATATAATGTAACACACAGCCATACAATGCGCACCACCCCGTGATGTTTTTCTCACTCCTACGAGTGAATGTAATGTAACACACACCCATACAATGCGCACCACCCCGTGATGTTTTTCGCACTCCTACTAGTGAATGTAATGTAACACACACCCATACAATGTGCACCGCCCCGTGATGTTTTTCTCACTCCTACTAGTGAATCTAATGTAACACACACCCATACAATGCGCACCACCCCGTGATGTTTTTCTCACTCCTACTAGTGAATGTAATGTAACACACACCCATACAATGCGCACCACCCCGTGATGTTTTTCTCACTCCTACTAGTGAATGTAATGTAACACACACCCATACAATGCGCACCACCCCGTGATGTTTTTCTCACTCCTACTAGTGAATGTAATGTAACACACACCCATACAATGCGCACCACCCCGTGATGTTTTTCTCACTCCTACTAGTGAATGTAATGTAACACACACCCATACAATGCGCACCACCCCGTGATGTTTTTCTCACTCCTACTAGTGAATGTAACGTAACACACACCAATACAATGCGCACCACCCCGTGATGTTTTTCTCACTCCTACTAGTGAATGTAATGTAACACACAACCATACAATGCGCACCACCCCGTGATGTTTTTCTCACTCCTACTAGTGAATGTAATGTAACACACACCCATACAATGCGCACCACCCCGTGATGTTTTTCTCACTCCTACTAGTGAATGTAATGTAACACACACCCATACAATGTGCACCGCCCCGTGATGTTTTTCTCACTCCTACTAGTGAATCTAATGTAACACACACCCATACAATGCGCACCGCCCCGTGATGTTTTTCTCACTCCTACTAGTGAATGTAATGTAACACACACCCATACAATGCGCACCACCCCGTGATGTTTTTCTCACTCCTACTAGTGAATGTAATGTAACACACACCCATACAATGCGCACCACCCCGTGATGTTTTTCTCACTCCTACTAGTGAATGTAATGTAACACACACCCATACAATGCGCACCACCCCGTGATGTTTTTCTCACTCCTACTATTGAACGTAATGTAACACACACCCATACAATGCGCACCACCCCGTGATGTTTTTCGCACTCCTACTAGTGAATGTAATGTAACACACACCCATACAATGCGCACCACCCCGTGATGTTTTTCTCACTCCTACTAGTGAATGTAATGTAACACACACCCATACAATGCGCACCACCCCGTGATGTTTTTCTCACTCCTACTAGTGAATGTAATGTAACACACACCCATACAATGCGCACCACCCCGTGATGTTTTTCACACTCCTACTAGTGAATTTAATGTAACACACACCCATACAATGCGCACCACCCCGTGATGTTTTTCTCACTCCTACTAGTGAATGTAATGTAACACACACCCATACAATGCGCACCACCCCGTGATGTTTTTCTCACTCCTACTAGTGAATGTAATGTAACACACACCCATACAATGCGCACCACCCCGTGTTGATTTTCCCACTCCTACTAGTGAATCTAATGTAACACACACCCATACAATGCGCACCACCCCGTGATGTTTTTCTCACTCCTACTAGTGAATTTAATGTAACACACACCCATACAATGCGCACCAACCCGTGATGTTTTTCTCACTCCTACTAGTGAATCTAATGTAACAAACACCCATACAATGCGCACCACCCCGTGATGTTTTTCTCACTCCTACTAGTGAATGTAATGTAACACACACCGATACAATGCGCACCACCCCGTGATGTTTTTCTCACTCCTACGAGTGAATGTAATGTAACACACACCCATACAATGCGCACCACCCCGTGATGTTTTTCTCACTCCTACTAGTGAATGTAATGTAACACACGCCCATACAATGCGCACCACCCCTTGATGTTTTTCTCACTCCTACTAGTGAATGTAATGTAACACACACCCATACAATGCGCACCACCCCGTGATGTTTTTCTCACTCCTACTAGTGAATCTAATGTAACACACACCCATACAATGCGCACCACCCCGTGATGATTTTCTCACTCCTACTAGTGAATGTAATGTAACACACACCCATACAATGCGCACCACCCCGTGATGTTTTTCTCACTCCTACTACAGAATCTAATGTAACACACACCCATACAATGCGCACCACCCCGTGATGTTTTTCTAACTCCTACTAGTGAATGTAATGTAACACACACCCATACAATGCGCACCACCCCGTGATGTTTTTCTCACTCCTACTAGTGAATGTAATGTAACACACACCCATACAATGCGCACCACCCCGTGATGTTTTTCTCACTCCTACTAGTGAATGTAATGTAACACACACCCATACAATGCGCACCACCCCGTGTTGTTTTTCGCACTCCTACTAGTGAATGTAATGTAACACACACCCATACAATGCGCACCACCCCGTGATGTTTTTCTCACTCCTACTAGTGAATGTAATGTAACACACACCCATACAATGCGCACCACCCCGTGATGTTTTTCTCACTCCTACTAGTGAATGTAATGTAACACACACCCATACAATGCGAACCACCCCGTGATGTTTTTCACACTCCTACTAGTGAATATAATGTAACACACACCCATACAATGCGCACCACCCCGTGATGTTTTTCTCACTCCTACTAGTGAATGTAATGTAACACACACCCATACAATGCGCACCACCCCGTGATGTTTTTCTCACTCCTACTAGTGAATGTAATGTAACACACACCCATACAATGCGCACCACCCCGTGTTGATTTTCTCACTCCTACTAGTGAATCTAATGTAACAAACACCCATACAATGCGCACCACCCCGTGGTGTTTTTCTCACTCCTACTAGTGAATCTAATGTAACACACACCCATACAATGCGCACCAACCCGTGATGTTTTTCTCACTCCTACTAGTGAATCTAATGTAACAAACACCCATACAATGCGCACCACCCCGTGATGTTTTTCTCACTCCTACTAGTGAATGTAATGTAACACACACCCATACAATGCGCACCACCCCGTGATGTTTTTCTCACTCCTACGAGTGAATATAATGTAACACACAGCCATACAATGCGCACCACCCCGTGATGTTTTTCTCACTCCTACGAGTGAATGTAATGTAACACACACCCATACAATGCGCACCACCCCGTGATGTTTTTCGCACTCCTACTAGTGAATGTAATGTAACACACACCCATACAATGCGCATCACCCCATGATGTTTTTCGCACTCCTACTAGTGAATGTAATGTAACACACACCCATACAATGCGCACCACCCCGTAATATTTTTCTCACTCCTACTAGTGAATGTAATGTAACACACACCCATACAATGCGCACCACCCCGTGATGTTTTTCTCACTCCTACTAGTGAATGTAATGTAACACACACCCATACAATGCGCACCACCCCGTGATGTTTTTCTCACTCCTACTAGTGAATCTAATGTAACACACACCCATACAATGCGCACCACCCCGTGATGTTTTTCTCACTCCTACTAGTGAATGTAACGTAACACACACCCATACAATGCGCACCACCCCGTGATGTTTTTCTCACTCCTACTAGTGAATGTAATGTAACACACACCCATACAATGCGCACCACCCCGTGATGTTTTTCTCACTCCTACTAGTGAATGTAATGTAACACACACCCATACAATGCGCACCACCCCGTGATGTTTTTCTCACTCCTACTATTGAATGTAATGTAACACACACCCATACAATGCGCACCACCCCGTGATGTTTTTCGCACTCCTACTAGTGAATGTAATGTAACACACACCCATACAATGCGCACCACCCCGTGATGTTTTTCTCACTCCTACTAGTGAATGTAATGTAACACACACCCATACAATGCGCACCACCCCGTGATGTTTTTCTCACTCCTCCTAGTGAATGTAATGTAACACACACCCATACAATGCGCACCACCCCGTGATGTTTTTCTCACTCCTACGAGTGAATATAATGTAACACACAGCCATACAATGCGCACCACCCCGTGATGTTTTTCTCACTCCTACTAGTGAATGTAATGTAACACACACCCATACAATGCGCACCACCCCGTGATGTTTTTCTCACTCCTACTAGTGAATGTAATGTAACACACACCCATACAATGCGCACCACCCCGTGATGTTTTTCTCACTCCTACGAGTGAATATAATGTAACACACAGCCATACAATGCGCACCACCCCGTGATGTTTTTCTCACTCCTACGAGTGAATGTAATGTAACACACACCCATACAATGCGCACCACCCCGTGATGTTTTTCGCACTCCTACTAGTGAATGTAATGTAACACACACCCATACAATGTGCACCGCCCCTTGATGTTTTTCTCACTCCTACTAGTGAATCTAATGTAACACACACCCATACAATGCGCACCACCCCGTGATGTTTTTCTCACTCCTACTAGTGAATGTAATGTAACACACACCCATACAATGCGCACCACCCCGTGATGTTTTTCTCACTCCTACTAGTGAATGTAATGTAACACACACCCATACAAGGCGCACCACCCCGTGATGTTTTTCTCACTCCTACTAGTGAATGTAATGTAACACACACCCATACAATGCGCACCACCCCGTGATGTTTTTCTCACTCCTACTATTGAATGTAATGTAACACACACCCATACAATGCGCACCACCCCTTGATGTTTTTCGCACTCCTACTAGTGAATGTAATGTAACACACACCCATACAATGCGCACCACCCCGTGATGTTTTTCTCACTCCTACTAGTGAATGTAATGTAACACACACCCATACAATGCGCACCACCCCGTGATGTTTTTCTCACTCCTACTAGTGAATGTAATGTAACACACACCCATACAATGCGCACCACCCCGTGATGTTTTTCTCACTCCTACGAGTGAATATAATGTAACACACAGCCATACAATGCGCACCACCCCGTGATGTTTTTCTCACTCCTACGAGTGAATGTAATGTAACACACACCCATACAATGCGCACCACCCCGTGATGTTTTTCGCACTCCTACTAGTGAATGTAATGTAACACACACCCATACAATGCGCATCACCCCGTGATGTTTTTCGCACTCCTACTAGTGAATGTAATGTAACACACACCCATACAATGCGCACCACCCCGTAATATTTTTCTCACTCCTACTAGTGAATGTAATGTAACACACACCCATACAATGCGCACCACCCCGTGATGTTTTTCTCACTCCTACTAGTGAATGTAATGTAACACACACCCATACAATGCGCACCACCCCGTGATGTTTTTCTCACTCCTACTAGTGAATGTAATGTAACACACACCCATACAATGCGCACCACCCCGTGATGTTTTTCTCACTCCTACTAGTGAATGTAATGTAACACACACCCATACAATGCGCACCACCCCGTGATGTTTTTCTCACTCCTACTAGTGAATGTAACGTAACACACACCAATACAATGCGCACCACCCCGTGATGTTTTTCTCACTCCTACTAGTGAATGTAATGTAACACACAACCATACAATGCGCACCACCCCGTGATGTTTTTCTCACTCCTACTAGTGAATGTAATGTAACACACACCCATACAATGCGCACCACCCCGTGATGTTTTTCTCACTCCTACTAGTGAATGTAATGTAACACACACCCATACAATGTGCACCGCCCCGTGATGTTTTTCTCACTCCTACTAGTGAATCTAATGTAACACACACCCATACAATGCGCACCACCCCGTGATGTTTTTCTCACTCCTACTAGTGAATGTAATGTAACACACACCCATACAATGCGCACCACCCCGTGATGTTTTTCTCACTCCTACTAGTGAATGTAATGTAACACACACCCATACAATGCGCACCACCCCGTGATGTTTTTCTCACTCCTACTAGTGAATGTAATGTAACACACACCCATACAATGCGCACCACCCCGTGATGTTTTTCTCACTCCTACTATTGAACGTAATGTAACACACACCCATACAATGCGCACCACCCCGTGATGTTTTTCGCACTCCTACTAGTGAATGTAATGTAACACACACCCATACAATGCGCACCACCCCGTGATGTTTTTCTCACTCCTACTAGTGAATGTAATGTAACACACACCCATACAATGCGCACCACCCCGTGATGTTTTTCTCACTCCTACTAGTGAATGTAATGTAACACACACCCATACAATGCGCACCACCCCGTGATGTTTTTCACACTCCTACTAGTGAATTTAATGTAACACACACCCATACAATGCGCACCACCCCGTGATGTTTTTCTCACTCCTACTAGTGAATGTAATGTAACACACACCCATACAATGCGCACCACCCCGTGATGTTTTTCTCACTCCTACTAGTGAATGTAATGTAACACACACCCATACAATGCGCACCACCCCGTGTTGATTTTCCCACTCCTACTAGTGAATCTAATGTAACACACACCCATACAATGCGCACCACCCCGTGATGTTTTTCTCACTCCTACTAGTGAATTTAATGTAACACACACCCATACAATGCGCACCAACCCGTGATGTTTTTCTCACTCCTACTAGTGAATCTAATGTAACAAACACCCATACAATGCGCACCACCCCGTGATGTTTTTCTCACTCCTACTAGTGAATGTAATGTAACACACACCGATACAATGCGCACCACCCCGTGATGTTTTTCTCACTCCTACGAGTGAATGTAATGTAACACACACCCATACAATGCGCACCACCCCGTGATGTTTTTCTCACTCCTACTAGTGAATGTAATGTAACACACGCCCATACAATGCGCACCACCCCTTGATGTTTTTCTCACTCCTACTAGTGAATGTAATGTAACACACACCCATACAATGCGCACCACCCCGTAATGTTTTTCTCACTCCTACTAGTGAATGTAATGTAGCACACACCCATACAATGCGCACCACCCCGTGATGTTTTTCTCCCTCCTACTAGTGAATGTAATGTAACACACACCCATACAATGCGCACCACCCCGTGATGTTTTTCTCACTCCTACTAGTGAATGTAATGTAACACACACCCATACAATGCGCACCACCCCGTGATGTTTTTCTCACTCCTACTAGTGAATGTAATGTAACACACACCCATACAATGCGCACCGCCCCGTGATGTTTTTCTCACTCCTACTAGTGAATGTAACGTAACACACACCCATATAATGCGCACCACCCCGTGATGTTTTTCTCACTCCTACTAGTGAATCTAATGTAACACACAACAATACAATGCGCACCACCCCGTGATGTTTTTCTCACTCCTACTAGTGAATCTAATGTAACACACACCCATACAATGCGCACCACCCCGTGATGTTTTTCTCACTCCTACGAGTGAATGTAATGTAACACACACCCATACAATGCGCACCACCCCGTGATGTTTTTCTCACTCCTACTAGTGAATGTAATGTAACACACACCCATACAATGCGCACCACCCCTTGATGTTTTTCTCACTCCTACTAGTGAATGTAATGTAACACACACCCATACAATGCGCACCACCCCGTAATGTTTTTCTCACTCCTACTAGTGAATGTAATGTAGCACACACCCATACAATGCGCACCACCCCGTGATGTTTTTCTCACTCCTACTAGTGAATGTAATGTAACACACACCCATACAATGCGCACCACCCCGTGATGTTTTTCTCACTCCTACTAGTGAATGTAATGTAACACACACCCATACAATGCGCACCACCCCGTGATGTTTTTCTCACTCCTACTAGTGAATGTAATGTAACACACACCCATACAATGCGCACCGCCCCGTGATGTTTTTCTCACTCCTACTAGTGAATGTAACGTAACACACACCCATATAATGCGCACCACCCCGTGATGTTTTTCTCACTCCTACTAGTGAATCTAATGTAACACACAACAATACAATGCGCACCACCCCGTGATGTTTTTCTCACTCCTACTAGTGAATCTAATGTAACACACACCCATACAATGCGCACCACCCCGTGATGTTTTTCTCACTCCTACTAGTGAATGTAATGTAACACACACCCATACAATGCGCACCACCCCGTGATGTTTTTCTCACTCCTACTAGTGAATGTAATGTAACACACACCCATACAATGCGCACCACCCCGTGATGATTTTCTCACTCCTACTAGTGAATGTAATGTAACACACACCCATACAATGCGCACCACCCCGTGATGTTTTTCTCACTCCTACTAGTGAATGTAATGTAACACACACCCATACAATGCGCACCACCCCGTGATGATTTTCTCACTCCTACTAGTGAATCTAATGTAACACACACCCATACAATGCGCACCACCCCGTGATGTTTTTCTCACTCCTACTAGTGAATGTAATGTAACACACACCCATACAATGCGCACCAACCCGTGATGTTTTTCTCACTCCTACTAGAGAATCTAATGTAACACACACCCATACAATGCGCACCACCCCGTGATGTTTTTCTCACTCCTACTAGTGCATGTAATGTAACACACACCCATACAATGCGCACCACCCCGTGATGTTTTTCTCACTCCTACTAGTGAATGTAATGTAACACACACCCATACAATGCGCACCACCCCGTGATGATTTTCTCACTCCTACTAGTGAATGTAATGTAACACACACCCATACAATGCGCACCACCCCGTGATGTTTTTCTCACTCCTACTAGTGAATGTAATGTAACACACACCCATACAATGCGCACCACCCCGTGATGTTTTTCTCACTCCTACTAGTGAATGTAATGTAACACACACCCATACAATGCGCACCACCCCGTGATGTTTTTCTCACTCCTACTAGTGAATGTAATGTAACACACACCCATACAATGCGCACCACCCCGTGATGTTTTTCTCACTCCTACTAGTGAATGTAATGTAACACACACCCATACAATGCGCACCACCCCGTGATGTTTTTCGCACTCCTATTAGTGAATGTAACACACACCCATACAATGCGCACCACCCCGTGATGTTTTTCTCACTCCTACTAGTGAATGTAATGTAACACACACCCATACAATGCGCACCACCCCGTGATGTTTTTCTCACTCCTACTAGTGAATGTAATGTAACACACACCCATACAATGCGCACCACCCCGTAATGTTTTTCTCACTCCTACTAGTGAATGTAATGTAACACACCCCCATACAATGCGCACCACCCCGTGATGTTTTTCTCACTCCTACTAGAGAATCTAATGTAACACACACCCATACAATGAGCACCACCCCGTGATGTTTTTCTCACTCCTACTAGTGAATGTAATGTAACACACACCCATACAATGCGCACCACCCCGTGATGTTTTTCTCACTCCTACTAGTGAATGTAATGTAACACACACCCATACAATGCGCACCACCCCGTGATGGTTTTCTCACTCCTACTAGTGAATCTAATGTAACACACACCCATACAATGCGCACCACCCCGTGATGTTTTTCTCACTCCTACTAGTGAATGTAATGTAACACACACCCATACAATGCGCACCACCCCGTGATGTTTTTCTCACTCCTACTAGAGAATCTAATGTAACACACACCCATACAATGCGCACCACCCCGTGATGTTTTTCTCACTCCTACTAGTGAATGTAATGTAACACACACCCATACAATGCGCACCACCCCGTGATGTTTTTCTCACTCCTACTAGTGAATGTAATGTAACACACACCCATACAATGCGCACCACCCCGTGATGTTTTTCGCACTCCTATTAGTGAATGTAATGTAACACACATCCATACAATGCGCACCACCCCGTGATGTTTTTCTCACTCCTACTAGTGAATGTAATGTAACACACACCCATACAATGCGCACCACCCCGTGATGTTTTTCTCACTCCTACTAGTGAATGTAATGTAACACACACCCATACAATGCGCACCACCCCGTGATGTTTTTCACACTCCTACTAGTGAATGTAATGTAACACACACCCATACAATGCGCACCACCCCGTGATGTTTTTCTCACTCCTACTAGTGAATGTAATGTAACACACACCCATACAATGCGCACCACCCCGTGATGTTTTTCTCACTCTTACTAGTGAATGTAATGTAAAACACACCCATACAATGCGCACCACCCCGTGTTGATTTTCTCACTCCTACTAGTGAATCTAATGTAACAAACACCCATACAATGCGCACCACCCCGTGATGTTTTTCTCACTCCTACTAGTGAATTTAACGTAACACACACCTATACAATGCGCACCAACCCGTGATGTTTTTCTCACTCCTACTAGTGAATCTAATGTAACAAACACCCATACAATGCGCACCACCCCGTGATGTTTTTCTCACTCCTACTAGTGAATGTAATGTAACACACACCCATACAATGCGCACCACCCCGTGATGTTTTTCTCACTCCTACTAGTAAATGTAATGTAACACACACCCATGCAATGCGCACCACCCCGTGATGTTTTTCTCACTCCTACTAGTAAATGTAATGTAACACACACCCATGCAATGCGCACCACCCCGTGATGTTTTTCTCACTCCTACTAGTGAATGTAATGTAACACACACCCATACAATGCGCACCACCCCGTGATGTTTTTCGCACTCCTACTAGTGAATGTAATGTAACACACACCCATACAATGCGCACCACCCCGTGATGTTTTTCGCACTCCTACTAGTGAATGTAATGTAACACACACCCATACAATGCGCACCACCCCGTGATGTTTTTCTCACTCCTACTACTGAATGTAATGTAACACACACCCATACAATGCGCACCACCCCGTGATGTTTTTCTCACTCCTACTAGTGAATGTAATGTAACACACACCCATACAATGCGCACCACCCCGTGATGTTTTTCACAGTCCTACTAGTGAATGTAATGTAACACACACCCATACAATGCGCACCACCCCGTGATGTTTTTCTCACTCCTACTATTGAATGTAATGTAACACACACCCATACAATGCGCACCACCCCTTGATGTTTTTCGCACTCCTACTAGTGAATGTAATGTAACACACACCCATACAATGCGCACCACCCCGTGATGTTTTTCTCACTCCTACTAGTGAATGTAATGTAACACACACCCATACAATGCGCACCACCCCGTGATGTTTTTCTCACTCCTACTAGTGAATGTAATGTAACACACACCCATACAATGCGCACCACCCCGTGATGTTTTTCTCACTCCTACGAGTGAATATAATGTAACACACAGCCATACAATGCGCACCACCCCGTGATGTTTTTCTCACTCCTACGAGTGAATGTAATGTAACACACACCCATACAATGCGCACCACCCCGTGATGTTTTTCGCACTCCTACTAGTGAATGTAATGTAACACACACCCATACAATGCGCATCACCCCGTGATGTTTTTCGCACTCCTACTAGTGAATGTAATGTAACACACACCCATACAATGCGCACCACCCCGTAATATTTTTCTCACTCCTACTAGTGAATGTAATGTAACACACACCCATACAATGCGCACCACCCCGTGATGTTTTTCTCACTCCTACTAGTGAATGTAATGTAACACACACCCATACAATGCGCACCACCCCGTGATGTTTTTCTCACTCCTACTAGTGAATGTAATGTAACACACACCCATACAATGCGCACCACCCCGTGATGTTTTTCTCACTCCTACTATTGAATGTAATGTAACACACACCCATACAATGCGCACCACCCCTTGATGTTTTTCGCACTCCTACTAGTGAATGTAATGTAACACACACCCATACAATGCGCACCACCCCGTGATGTTTTTCTCACTCCTACTAGTGAATGTAATGTAACACACACCCATACAATGCGCACCACCCCGTGATGTTTTTCTCACTCCTACTAGTGAATGTAATGTAACACACACCCATACAATGCGCACCACCCCGTGATGTTTTTCTCACTCCTACGAGTGAATATAATGTAACACACAGCCATACAATGCGCACCACCCCGTGATGTTTTTCTCACTCCTACGAGTGAATGTAATGTAACACACACCCATACAATGCGCACCACCCCGTGATGTTTTTCGCACTCCTACTAGTGAATGTAATGTAACACACACCCATACAATGCGCATCACCCCGTGATGTTTTTCGCACTCCTACTAGTGAATGTAATGTAACACACACCCATACAATGCGCACCACCCCGTAATATTTTTCTCACTCCTACTAGTGAATGTAATGTAACACACACCCATACAATGCGCACCACCCCGTGATGATTTTCTCACTCCTACTAGTGAATGTAATGTAACACACACCCATACAATGCGCACCACCCCGTGATGTTTTTCTCACTCCTACTAGTGAATGTAATGTAACACACACCCATACAATGCGCACCACCCCGTGATGTTTTTCTCACTCCTACTAGTGAATGTAATGTAACACACACCCATACAATGCGCACCACCCCGTGATGTTTTTCTCACTCCTACTAGTGAATGTAATGTAACACACACCCATACAATGCGCACCACCCCGTGATGTTTTTCTCACTCCTACTAGTGAATGTAATGTAACACACACCCATACAATGCGCACCACCCCGTGATGTTTTTCGCACTCCTATTAGTGAATGTAACACACACCCATACAATGCGCACCACCCCGTGATGTTTTTCTCACTCCTACTAGTGAATGTAATGTAACACACACCCATACAATGCGCACCACCCCGTGATGTTTTTCTCACTCCTACTAGTGAATGTAATGTAACACACACCCATACAATGCGCACCACCCCGTAATGTTTTTCTCACTCCTACTAGTGAATGTAATGTAACACACCCCCATACAATGCGCACCACCCCGTGATGTTTTTCTCACTCCTACTAGAGAATCTAATGTAACACACACCCATACAATGAGCACCACCCCGTGATGTTTTTCTCACTCCTACTAGTGAATGTAATGTAACACACACCCATACAATGCGCACCACCCCGTGATGTTTTTCTCACTCCTACTAGTGAATGTAATGTAACACACACCCATACAATGCGCACCACCCCGTGATGGTTTTCTCACTCCTACTAGTGAATCTAATGTAACACACACCCATACAATGCGCACCACCCCGTGATGTTTTTCTCACTCCTACTAGTGAATGTAATGTAACACACACCCATACAATGCGCACCACCCCGTGATGTTTTTCTCACTCCTACTAGAGAATCTAATGTAACACACACCCATACAATGCGCACCACCCCGTGATGTTTTTCTCACTCCTACTAGTGAATGTAATGTAACACACACCCATACAATGCGCACCACCCCGTGATGTTTTTCTCACTCCTACTAGTGAATGTAATGTAACACACACCCATACAATGCGCACCACCCCGTGATGTTTTTCGCACTCCTATTAGTGAATGTAATGTAACACACATCCATACAATGCGCACCACCCCGTGATGTTTTTCTCACTCCTACTAGTGAATGTAATGTAACACACACCCATACAATGCGCACCACCCCGTGATGTTTTTCTCACTCCTACTAGTGAATGTAATGTAACACACACCCATACAATGCGCACCACCCCGTGATGTTTTTCACACTCCTACTAGTGAATGTAATGTAACACACACCCATACAATGCGCACCACCCCGTGATGTTTTTCTCACTCCTACTAGTGAATGTAATGTAACACACACCCATACAATGCGCACCACCCCGTGATGTTTTTCTCACTCTTACTAGTGAATGTAATGTAAAACACACCCATACAATGCGCACCACCCCGTGTTGATTTTCTCACTCCTACTAGTGAATCTAATGTAACAAACACCCATACAATGCGCACCACCCCGTGATGTTTTTCTCACTCCTACTAGTGAATTTAACGTAACACACACCTATACAATGCGCACCAACCCGTGATGTTTTTCTCACTCCTACTAGTGAATCTAATGTAACAAACACCCATACAATGCGCACCACCCCGTGATGTTTTTCTCACTCCTACTAGTGAATGTAATGTAACACACACCCATACAATGCGCACCACCCCGTGATGTTTTTCTCACTCCTACTAGTAAATGTAATGTAACACACACCCATGCAATGCGCACCACCCCGTGATGTTTTTCTCACTCCTACTAGTAAATGTAATGTAACACACACCCATGCAATGCGCACCACCCCGTGATGTTTTTCTCACTCCTACTAGTGAATGTAATGTAACACACACCCATACAATGCGCACCACCCCGTGATGTTTTTCGCACTCCTACTAGTGAATGTAATGTAACACACACCCATACAATGCGCACCACCCCGTGATGTTTTTCGCACTCCTACTAGTGAATGTAATGTAACACACACCCATACAATGCGCACCACCCCGTGATGTTTTTCTCACTCCTACTACTGAATGTAATGTAACACACACCCATACAATGCGCACCACCCCGTGATGTTTTTCTCACTCCTACTAGTGAATGTAATGTAACACACACCCATACAATGCGCACCACCCCGTGATGTTTTTCACAGTCCTACTAGTGAATGTAATGTAACACACACCCATACAATGCGCACCACCCCGTGATGTTTTTCTCACTCCTACTATTGAATGTAATGTAAAACACACCCATACAATGCGCACCACCCCTTGATGTTTTTCGCACTCCTACTAGTGAATGTAATGTAACACACACCCATACAATGCGCACCACCCCGTGATGTTTTTCTCACTCCTACTAGTGAATGTAAAGTAACACACACCCATACAATGCGCACCACCCCGTGATGTTTTTCTCACTCCTACTAGTGAATGTAATGTAACACACACCCATACAATGCGCACCACCCCGTGATGTTTTTCTCACTCCTACGAGTGAATATAATGTAACACACAGCCATACAATGCGCACCACCCCGTGATGTTTTTCTCACTCCTACGAGTGAATGTAATGTAACACACACCCATACAATGCGCACCACCCCGTGATGTTTTTCGCACTCCTACTAGTGAATGTAATGTAACACACACCCATACAATGCGCATCACCCCGTGATGTTTTTCGCACTCCTACTAGTGAATGTAATGTAACACACACCCATACAATGCGCACCACCCCGTAATATTTTTCTCACTCCTACTAGTGAATGTAATGTAACACACACCCATACAATGCGCACCACCCCGTGATGTTTTTCTCACTCCTACTAGTGAATGTAATGTAACACACACCCATACAATGCGCACCACCCCGTGATGTTTTTCTCACTCCTACTAGTGAATGTAATGTAACACACACCCATACAATGCGCACCACCCCGTGATGTTTTTCTCACTCCTACTAGTGAATGTAATGTAACACACACCCATACAATGCGCACCACCCCGTGATGTTTTTCTCACTCCTACTAGTGAATGTAACGTAACACACACCAATACAATGCGCACCACCCCGTGATGTTTTTCTCACTCCTACTAGTGAATGTAATGTAACACACAACCATACAATGCGCACCACCCCGTGATGTTTTTCTCACTCCTACTAGTGAATGTAATGTAACACACACCCATACAATGCGCACCACCCCGTGATGTTTTTCTCACTCCTACTAGTGAATGTAATGTAACACACACCCATACAATGTGCACCGCCCCGTGATGTTTTTCTCACTCCTACTAGTGAATCTAATGTAACACACACCCATACAATGCGCACCACCCCGTGATGTTTTTCTCACTCCTACTAGTGAATGTAATGTAACACACACCCATACAATGCGCACCACCCCGTGATGTTTTTCTCACTCCTACTAGTGAATGTAATGTAACACACACCCATACAATGCGCACCACCCCGTGATGTTTTTCTCACTCCTACTAGTGAATGTAATGTAACACACACCCATACAATGCGCACCACCCCGTGATGTTTTTCTCACTCCTACTATTGAACGTAATGTAACACACACCCATACAATGCGCACCACCCCGTGATGTTTTTCGCACTCCTACTAGTGAATGTAATGTAACACACACCCATACAATGCGCACCACCCCGTGATGTTTTTCTCACTCCTACTAGTGAATGTAATGTAACACACACCCATACAATGCGCACCACCCCGTGATGTTTTTCTCACTCCTACTAGTGAATGTAATGTAACACACACCCATACAATGCGCACCACCCCGTGATGTTTTTCACACTCCTACTAGTGAATTTAATGTAACACACACCCATACAATGCGCACCACCCCGTGATGTTTTTCTCACTCCTACTAGTGAATGTAATGTAACACACACCCATACAATGCGCACCACCCCGTGATGTTTTTCTCACTCCTACTAGTGAATGTAATGTAACACACACCCATACAATGCGCACCACCCCGTGTTGATTTTCCCACTCCTACTAGTGAATCTAATGTAACACACACCCATACAATGCGCACCACCCCGTGATGTTTTTCTCACTCCTACTAGTGAATTTAATGTAACACACACCCATACAATGCGCACCAACCCGTGATGTTTTTCTCACTCCTACTAGTGAATCTAATGTAACAAACACCCATACAATGCGCACCACCCCGTGATGTTTTTCTCACTCCTACTAGTGAATGTAATGTAACACACACCGATACAATGCGCACCACCCCGTGATGTTTTTCTCACTCCTACGAGTGAATGTAATGTAACACACACCCATACAATGCGCACCACCCCGTGATGTTTTTCTCACTCCTACTAGTGAATGTAATGTAACACACGCCCATACAATGCGCACCACCCCTTGATGTTTTTCTCACTCCTACTAGTGAATGTAATGTAACACACACCCATACAATGCGCACCACCCCGTAATGTTTTTCTCACTCCTACTAGTGAATGTAATGTAGCACACACCCATACAATGCGCACCACCCCGTGATGTTTTTCTCCCTCCTACTAGTGAATGTAATGTAACACACACCCATACAATGCGCACCACCCCGTGATGTTTTTCTCACTCCTACTAGTGAATGTAATGTAACACACACCCATACAATGCGCACCACCCCGTGATGTTTTTCTCACTCCTACTAGTGAATGTAATGTAACACACACCCATACAATGCGCACCGCCCCGTGATGTTTTTCTCACTCCTACTAGTGAATGTAACGTAACACACACCCGTATAATGCGCACCACCCCGTGATGTTTTTCTCACTCCTACTAGTGAATCTAATGTAACACACAACAATACAATGCGCACCACCCCGTGATGTTTTTCTCACTCCTACTAGTGAATCTAATGTAACACACACCCATACAATGCGCACCACCCCGTGATGTTTTTCTCACTCCTACGAGTGAATGTAATGTAACACACACCCATACAATGCGCACCACCCCGTGATGTTTTTCTCACTCCTACTAGTGAATGTAATGTAACACACACCCATACAATGCGCACCACCCCTTGATGTTTTTCTCACTCCTACTAGTGAATGTAATGTAACACACACCCATACAATGCGCACCACCCCGTAATGTTTTTCTCACTCCTACTAGTGAATGTAATGTAGCACACACCCATACAATGCGCACCACCCCGTGATGTTTTTCTCACTCCTACTAGTGAATGTAATGTAACACACACCCATACAATGCGCACCACCCCGTGATGTTTTTCTCACTCCTACTAGTGAATGTAATGTAACACACACCCATACAATGCGCACCACCCCGTGATGTTTTTCTCACTCCTACTAGTGAATGTAATGTAACACACACCCATACAATGCGCACCGCCCCGTGATGTTTTTCTCACTCCTACTAGTGAATGTAACGTAACACACACCCATATAATGCGCACCACCCCGTGATGTTTTTCTCACTCCTACTAGTGAATCTAATGTAACACACACCCATACAATGCGCACCACCCCGTGATGTTTTTCTCACTCCTACTAGTGAATGTAATGTAACACACACCCATACAATGCGCACCACCCCGTGATGTTTTTCTCACTCCTACTAGTGAATGTAATGTAACACACACCCATACAATGCGCACCACCCCGTGATGATTTTCTCACTCCTACTAGTGAATGTAATGTAACACACACCCATACAATGCGCACCACCCCGTGATGTTTTTCTCACTCCTACTAGTGAATGTAATGTAACACACACCCATACAATGCGCACCACCCCGTGATGATTTTCTCACTCCTACTAGTGAATCTAATGTAACACACACCCATACAATGCGCACCACCCCGTGATGTTTTTCTCACTCCTACTAGTGAATGTAATGTAACACACACCCATACAATGCGCACCAACCCGTGATGTTTTTCTCACTCCTACTAGAGAATCTAATGTAACACACACCCATACAATGCGCACCACCCCGTGATGTTTTTCTCACTCCTACTAGTGCATGTAATGTAACACACACCCATACAATGCGCACCACCCCGTGATGTTTTTCTCACTCCTACTAGTGAATGTAATGTAACACACACCCATACAATGCGCACCACCCCGTGATGATTTTCTCACTCCTACTAGTGAATGTAATGTAACACACACCCATACAATGCGCACCACCCCGTGATGTTTTTCTCACTCCTACTAGTGAATGTAATGTAACACACACCCATACAATGCGCACCACCCCGTGATGTTTTTCTCACTCCTACTAGTGAATGTAATGTAACACACACCCATACAATGCGCACCACCCCGTGATGTTTTTCTCACTCCTACTAGTGAATGTAATGTAACACACACCCATACAATGCGCACCACCCCGTGATGTTTTTCTCACTCCTACTAGTGAATGTAATGTAACACACACCCATACAATGCGCACCACCCCGTGATGTTTTTCGCACTCCTATTAGTGAATGTAACACACACCCATACAATGCGCACCACCCCGTGATGTTTTTCTCACTCCTACTAGTGAATGTAATGTAACACACACCCATACAATGCGCACCACCCCGTGATGTTTTTCTCACTCCTACTAGTGAATGTAATGTAACACACACCCATACAATGCGCACCACCCCGTAATGTTTTTCTCACTCCTACTAGTGAATGTAATGTAACACACCCCCATACAATGCGCACCACCCCGTGATGTTTTTCTCACTCCTACTAGAGAATCTAATGTAACACACACCCATACAATGAGCACCACCCCGTGATGTTTTTCTCACTCCTACTAGTGAATGTAATGTAACACACACCCATACAATGCGCACCACCCCGTGATGTTTTTCTCACTCCTACTAGTGAATGTAATGTAACACACACCCATACAATGCGCACCACCCCGTGATGGTTTTCTCACTCCTACTAGTGAATCTAATGTAACACACACCCATACAATGCGCACCACCCCGTGATGTTTTTCTCACTCCTACTAGTGAATGTAATGTAACACACACCCATACAATGCGCACCACCCCGTGATGTTTTTCTCACTCCTACTAGAGAATCTAATGTAACACACACCCATACAATGCGCACCACCCCGTGATGTTTTTCTCACTCCTACTAGTGAATGTAATGTAACACACACCCATACAATGCGCACCACCCCGTGATGTTTTTCTCACTCCTACTAGTGAATGTAATGTAACACACACCCATACAATGCGCACCACCCCGTGATGTTTTTCGCACTCCTATTAGTGAATGTAATGTAACACACATCCATACAATGCGCACCACCCCGTGATGTTTTTCTCACTCCTACTAGTGAATGTAATGTAACACACACCCATACAATGCGCACCACCCCGTGATGTTTTTCTCACTCCTACTAGTGAATGTAATGTAACACACACCCATACAATGCGCACCACCCCGTGATGTTTTTCACACTCCTACTAGTGAATGTAATGTAACACACACCCATACAATGCGCACCACCCCGTGATGTTTTTCTCACTCCTACTAGTGAATGTAATGTAACACACACCCATACAATGCGCACCACCCCGTGATGTTTTTCTCACTCTTACTAGTGAATGTAATGTAAAACACACCCATACAATGCGCACCACCCCGTGTTGATTTTCTCACTCCTACTAGTGAATCTAATGTAACAAACACCCATACAATGCGCACCACCCCGTGATGTTTTTCTCACTCCTACTAGTGAATTTAACGTAACACACACCTATACAATGCGCACCAACCCGTGATGTTTTTCTCACTCCTACTAGTGAATCTAATGTAACAAACACCCATACAATGCGCACCACCCCGTGATGTTTTTCTCACTCCTACTAGTGAATGTAATGTAACACACACCCATACAATGCGCACCACCCCGTGATGTTTTTCTCACTCCTACTAGTAAATGTAATGTAACACACACCCATGCAATGCGCACCACCCCGTGATGTTTTTCTCACTCCTACTAGTAAATGTAATGTAACACACACCCATGCAATGCGCACCACCCCGTGATGTTTTTCTCACTCCTACTAGTGAATGTAATGTAACACACACCCATACAATGCGCACCACCCCGTGATGTTTTTCGCACTCCTACTAGTGAATGTAATGTAACACACACCCATACAATGCGCACCACCCCGTGATGTTTTTCGCACTCCTACTAGTGAATGTAATGTAACACACACCCATACAATGCGCACCACCCCGTGATGTTTTTCTCACTCCTACTACTGAATGTAATGTAACACACACCCATACAATGCGCACCACCCCGTGATGTTTTTCTCACTCCTACTAGTGAATGTAATGTAACACACACCCATACAATGCGCACCACCCCGTGATGTTTTTCACAGTCCTACTAGTGAATGTAATGTAACACACACCCATACAATGCGCACCACCCCGTGATGTTTTTCTCACTCCTACTAGTGAATGTAATGTAACACACACCCATACAATGCGCACCACCCCGTGATGTTTTTCTCACTCCTACTAGTGAATGTAATGTAACACACACCCATACAATGCGCACCACCCCGTGTTGATTTTCTCACTCCTACTAGTGAATCTAATGTAACAAACACCCATACAATGCGCACCACCCCGTGATGTTTTTCTCACTCCTACTAGTGAATCTAATGTAACACACACCCATACAATGCGCACCAACCCGTGATGTTTTTCTCACTCCTACTAGTGAATCTAATGTAACAAACACCCATACAATGCGCACCACCCCGTGATGTTTTTCTCACTCCTACTAGTGAATGTAATGTAACACACACCCATACAATGCGCACCACCCCGTGATGATTTTCTCACTCCTACTAGTGAATCTAATGTAACAAACACCCATACAATGCGCACCACCCCGTGATGTTTTTCTCACTCCTACTAGTGAATGTAATGTAACACACACCCATACAATGCGCACCACCCCGTGATGTTTTTCTCACTCCTACTAGTGAATCTAATGTAACAAACACCCATACAATGCGCACCACCCCGTAATGTTTTTCTCACTCCTACTAGTGAATGTAATGTAACACACACCCATACAAAGCGCACCACCCCGTGATGTTTTTCTCACTCCTACTAGTGAATGTAATGTAACACACACCCATACAATGCGCACAACCCCGTGATGTTTTTCTCACTCCTACTAGTGAATGTAATGTAACACACACCCATACAATGCGCACCACCCCGTGATGTTTTTCTCACTCCTACTAGTGAATGTAATGTAACACACACCCATACAATGCGCACCACCCCGTAATGTTTTTCTCACTCCTACTAGTGAATCTAATGTAACACACACCCATACAATGCGCACCACCCCAGGATGTTTTTCTCACTCCTACTAGTGAATCTAATGTAACACACACCCATACAATGCGCACCACCCCGTGATGTTTTTCTCACTCCTACTAGTGAATGTAATGTAACACACACCCATACAATGCGCACCACCCCGTGATGATTTTCTCACTCCTACTAGTGAATCTAAGGTAACAAACACCCATACAATGCGCACCACCCCGTGATGTTTTTCTCACTCCTACTAGTGAATGTAATGTAACACACACCCATACAATGCGCACCACCCCGTGATGTTTTTCTCACTCCTACTAGTGAATCTAATGTAACAAACACCCATACAATGCGAACCACCCCGTGATGTTTTTCTCACTCCTACTAGTGAATGTAATGTAACACACACCCATACAAAGCGCACCACCCCGTCATGTTTTTTTCACTCCTACTAGTGAATGTAATGTAACACACACCCATACAATGCGCACCACCCCGTGATGTTTTTCTAACTCCTACTAGTGAATGTAATGTAACACACACCCATACAATGCGCACCACCCCGTGATGTTTTTCTCACTCCTAATAGTGAATCTAATGTAACACACACCCATACAATGCGCACCACCCCGTGATGTTTTTCTCACTCCTACTAGTGAATGTAATGTAACACACACCCATACAATGCGCACCACCCCGTGATGTTTTTCTCACTCCTACTACAGAATCTAATGTAACACACACCCATACAATGCGCACCACCCCGTGATGTTTTTCTCACTCCTACTAGTGAATGTAATGTAACACACACCCATACAATGCGCACCACCCCGTGATGTTTTTCTCACTCCTACTAGTGAATGTAATGTAACACACACCCATACAATGCGCACCACCCCGTGATGTTTTTCTCACTCCTACTAGTGAATGTAATGTAACACACACCCATACAATGCGCACCACCCCGTGTTGTTTTTCGCACTCCTACTAGTGAATGTAATGTAACACACACCCATACAATGCGCACCACCCCGTGATGTTTTTCTCACTCCTACTAGTGAATGTAATGTAACACACACCTATACAATGCGCACCACCCCGTGATGTTTTTCTCACTCCTACTAGTGAATGTAATGTAACACACACCCATACAATGCGAACCACCCCGTGATGTTTTTCACACTCCTACTAGTGAATATAATGTAACACACACCCATACAATGCGCACCACCCCGTGATGTTTTTCTCACTCCTACTAGTGAATGTAATGTAACACACACCCATACAATGCGCACCACCCCGTGATGTTTTTCTCACTCCTACTAGTGAATGTAATGTAACACACACCCATACAATGCGCACCACCCCGTGTTGATTTTCTCACTCCTACTAGTGAATCTAATGTAACAAACACCCATACAATGCGCACCACCCCGTGGTGTTTTTCTCACTCCTACTAGTGAATCTAATGTAACACACACCCATACAATGCGCACCAACCCGTGATGTTTTTCTCACTCCTACTAGTGAATCTAATGTAACAAACACCCATACAATGCGCACCACCCCGTGATGTTTTTCTCACTCCTACTAGTGAATGTAATGTAACACACACCCATACAATGCGCACCACCCCGTGATGTTTTTCTCACTCCTACGAGTGAATATAATGTAACACACAGCCATACAATGCGCACCACCCCGTGATGTTTTTCTCACTCCTACGAGTGAATGTAATGTAACACACACCCATACAATGCGCACCACCCCGTGATGTTTTTCGCACTCCTACTAGTGAATGTAATGTAACACACACCCATACAATGCGCATCACCCCGTGATGTTTTTCGCACTCCTACTAGTGAATGTAATGTAACACACACCCATACAATGCGCACCACCCCGTAATATTTTTCTCACTCCTACTAGTGAATGTAATGTAACACACACCCATACAATGCGCACCACCCCGTGATGTTTTTCTCACTCCTACTAGTGAATGTAATGTAACACACACCCATACAATGCGCACCACCCCGTGATGTTTTTCGCACTCCTACTAGTGAATGTAATGTAACACACACCCATACAATGCGCACCACCCCGTGATGTTCTTCTCACTCCTACTAGTGAATGTAATGTAACACACACCCATACAATGCGCACCACCCCGTGATGTTTTTCTCACTCCTACTAGTGAATGTAATATAACACACACCCATACAATGCGCACCACCCCGTGATGTTTTTCGCACTCCTACTAGTGAATGTAATGTAACACACACCCATACAATGCGCACCACCCCGTGATGTTTTTCACACTCCTACTAGTGAATGTAATGTAACACACACCCATACAATGCGCACCACCCCGTGATGTTTTTCTCACTCCTACTAGTGAATGTAATGTAACACACACCCATACAATGCGCACCACCCCGTGATGTATTTCTCACTCCTACTACTGAATGTAATGTAACACACACCCATACAATGCGCACCACCCCGTGATGTTTTTAACACTCCTACTAGTGAATGTAATGTAACATACACCCATACAATGCGCACCACCCCGTGATGTTTTTCTCACTCCTACTAGTGAATGTAATGTAACACACACCCATACAATGCGCACCACCCCGTGATGTTTTTCTCACTCCTACTAGTGAATGTAATGTAACACACACCCATACAATGCGCACCACCCCGTGTTGATTTTCTCACTCCTACTAGTGAATCTAATGTAACAAACACCCATACAATGCGCACCACCCCGTGATGTTTTTCTCACTCCTAGTAGTGAATCTAATGTAACACACACCCATACAATGCGCACCAACCCGTGATGTTTTTCTCACTCCTACTAGTGAATCTAATGTAACAAACACCCATACAATGCCACCACCCCGTGATGTTTTTCTCACTCCTACTAGTGAATGTAATGTAACACACACCCATACAATGCGCACCACCCCGTGATGATTTTCTCACTCCTACTAGTGAATCTAATGTAACAAACACCCATACAATGCGCACCACCCCGTGATGTTTTTCTCACTCCTACTAGTGAATGTAATGTAACACACACCCATACAATGCGCACCACCCCGTGATGTTTTTCTCACTCCTACTAGTGAATCTAATGTAACAAACACCCATACAATGCGCACCACCCCGTAATGTTTTTCTCACTCCTACTAGTGAATGTAATGTAACACACACCCATACAATGCACACCACCCCGTGATGTTTTTCTCACTCCTACTAGTGAATCTAATGTAACACACACCCATACAATGCGCACCACCCCGTGATGTTTTTCTCACTCCTACTAGTGAATGTAATGTAACACACACCCATACAATGCGCACCACCCCGTGATGTTTTTCTCATTCCTACTAGTGAATGTAATGTAACACACACCCATACAATGCGCACCACCCCGTGATGTTTTTCTCACTCCTACTAGTGAATGTAATGTAACACACACCCATACAATGCGCACCACCCCGTGATGTTTTTCTCACTCCTACTAGTGAATGTAATATAACACACACCCATACAATGCGCACCACCCCGTGATGTTTTTCGCACTCCTACTAGTGAATGTAATGTAACACACACCCATACAATGCGCACCACCCCGTGATGTTTTTCACACTCCTACTAGTGAATGTAATGTAACACACACCCATACAATGCGCACCACCCCGTGATGTTTTTCTCACTCCTACTAGTGAATGTAATGTAACACACACCCATACAATGCGCACCACCCCGTGATGTTTTTCTCACTCCTACTACTGAATGTAATGTAACACACACCCATACAATGCGCACCACCCCGTGATGTTTTTAACACTCCTACTAGTGAATGTAATGTAACATACACCCATACAATGCGCACCACCCCGTGATGTTTTTCTCACTCCTACTAGTGAATGTAATGTAACACACACCCATACAATGCGCACCACCCCGTGATGTTTTTCTCACTCCTACTAGTGAATGTAATGTAACACACACCCATACAATGCGCACCACCCCGTGTTGATTTTCTCACTCCTACTAGTGAATCTAATGTAACAAACACCCATACAATGCGCACCACCCCGTGATGTTTTTCTCACTCCTAGTAGTGAATCTAATGTAACACACACCCATACAATGCGCACCAACCCGTGATGTTTTTCTCACTCCTACTAGTGAATCTAATGTAACAAACACCCATACAATGCCACCACCCCGTGATGTTTTTCTCACTCCTACTAGTGAATGTAATGTAACACACACCCATACAATGCGCACCACCCCGTGATGATTTTCTCACTCCTACTAGTGAATCTAATGTAACAAACACCCATACAATGCGCACCACCCCGTGATGTTTTTCTCACTCCTACTAGTGAATGTAATGTAACACACACCCATACAATGCGCACCACCCCGTGATGTTTTTCTCACTCCTACTAGTGAATCTAATGTAACAAACACCCATACAATGCGCACCACCCCGTAATGTTTTTCTCACTCCTACTAGTGAATGTAATGTAACACACACCCATACAAAGCGCACCACCCCGTGATGTTTTTCTCACTCCTACTAGTGAATGTAATGTAACACACACCCATACAATGCGCACAACCCCGTGATGTTTTTCTCACTCCTACTAGTGAATGTAATGTAACACACACCCATACAATGCGCACCACCCCGTGATGTTTTTCTCACTCCTACTAGTGAATGTAATGTAACACACACCCATACAATGCGCACCACCCCGTGATGTTTTTCTCACTCCTACTAGTGAATCTAATGTAACACACACCCATACAATGCGCACCACCCCATGATGTTTTTCTCACTCCTACTAGTGAATCTAATGTAACACACACCCATACAATGCGCACCACCCCGTGATGTTTTTCTCACTCCTACTAGTGAATGTAATGTAACACACACCCATACAATGCGCACCACCCCGTGATGATTTTCTCACTCCTACTAGTGAATCTAAGGTAACAAACACCCATACAATGCGCACCACCCCGTGATGTTTTTCTCACTCCTACTAGTGAATGTAATGTAACACACACCCATACAATGCGCACCACCCCGTGATGTTTTTCTCACTCCTACTAGTGAATCTAATGTAACAAACACCCATACAATGCGAACCACCCCGTGATGTTTTTCTCACTCCTACTAGTGAATGTAATGTAACACACACCCATACAAAGCGCACCACCCCGTCATGTTTTTTTCACTCCTACTAGTGAATGTAATGTAACACACACCCATACAATGCGCACCACCCCGTGATGTTTTTCTAACTCCTACTAGTGAATGTAATGTAACACACACCCATACAATGCGCACCACCCCGTGATGTTTTTCTCACTCCTACTAGTGAATCTAATGTAACACACACCCATACAATGCGCACCACCCCGTGATGTTTTTCTCACTCCTACTAGTGAATGTAATGTAACACACACCCATACAATGCGCACCACCCCGTGATGTTTTTCTCACTCCTACTACAGAATCTAATGTAACACACACCCATACAATGCGCACCACCCCGTGATGTTTTTCTCACTCCTACTAGTGAATGTAATGTAACACACACCCATACAATGCGCACCACCCCGTGATGTTTTTCTCACTCCTACTAGTGAATGTAATGTAACACACACCCATACAATGCGCACCACCCCGTGATGTTTTTCTCACTCCTACTAGTGAATGTAATGTAACACACACCCATACAATGCGCACCACCCCGTGTTGTTTTTCGCACTCCTACTAGTGAATGTAATGTAACACACACCCATACAATGCGCACCATCCCGTGATGTTTTTCTCACTCCTACTAGTGAATGTAATGTAACACACACCCATACAATGCGCACCACCCCGTGATGTTTTTCTCACTCCTACTAGTGAATGTAATGTAACACACACCCATACAATGCGAACCACCCCGTGATGTTTTTCACACTCCTACTAGTGAATATAATGTAACACACACCCATACAATGCGCACCACCCCGTGATGTTTTTCTCACTCCTACTAGTGAATGTAATGTAACACACACCCATACAATGCGCACCACCCCGTGATGTTTTTCTCACTCCTACTAGTGAATGTAATGTAACACACACCCATACAATGCGCACCACCCCGTGTTGATTTTCTCACTCCTACTAGTGAATCTAATGTAACAAACACCCATACAATGCGCACCACCCCGTGGTGTTTTTCTCACTCCTACTAGTGAATCTAATGTAACACACACCCATACAATGCGCACCAACCCGTGATGTTTTTCTCACTCCTACTAGTGAATCTAATGTAACAAACACCCATACAATGCGCACCACCCCGTGATGTTTTTCTCACTCCTACTAGTGAATGTAATGTAACACACACCCATACAATGCGCACCACCCCGTGATGTTTTTCTCACTCCTACGAGTGAATATAATGTAACACACAGCCATACAATGCGCACCACCCCGTGATGTTTTTCTCACTCCTACGAGTGAATGTAATGTAACACACACCCATACAATGCGCACCACCCCGTGATGTTTTTCGCACTCCTACTAGTGAATGTAATGTAACACACACCCATACAATGCGCATCACCCCGTGATGTTTTTCGCACTCCTACTAGTGAATGTAATGTAACACACACCCATACAATGCGCACCACCCCGTAATATTTTTCTCACTCCTACTAGTGAATGTAATGTAACACACACCCATACAATGCGCACCACCCCGTGATGTTTTTCTCACTCCTACTAGTGAATGTAATGTAACACACACCCATACAATGCGCACCACCCCGTGATGTTTTTCTCACTCCTACTAGTGAATGTAATGTAACACACACCCATAAAATGCGCACCACCCCGTGATGTTTTTCTCACTCCTACTAGTGAATGTAATGTAACACACACCCATACAATGCGCACCACCCCGTGATGTTTTTCTCACTCCTACTAGTGAATGTAATGTAACACACACCCATACAATGCGCACCACACCGTGATGTTTTTCTCACTCCTACTAGTGAATCTAACGTAAAACACACCCATACAATGCGCACCACCCCGTGATGTTTTTCTCACTCCTACTAGTGAATCTAATGTAACACACACCCATACAATGCGCACCACCCCGTGATGTTTTTCTCACTCCTACTAGTGAATCTAATGTAACACACACCCATACAATGCGCACCACCCCGTGATGTTTTTCTCACTCCTACTAGTGAATGTAATGTAACACACACCCATACAATGCGCACCACCCCGTGATGATTTTCTCACTCCTACTAGTGAATGTAATGTAACACACACCCATACAATGCGCACCACCCCGTGATGTTTTTCTCACTCCTACTAGTGAATGTAATGTAACACACACCCATACAATGCGCACCACCCGTGATGATTTTCTCACTCCTAGTAGTGAATCTAATGTAACACACACCCATACAATGCGCACCACCCCGTGATGTTTTTCTCACTCCTACTAGTGAATGTAATGTAACACACACCCATACAATGCGCACCACCCCGTGATGTTTTTCTCACTCCTACTAGAGAAACTAATGTAACACACACCCATACAATGCGCACCACCCCGTGATGTTTTTCTCACTCCTACTAGTGAATGTAATGTAACACACACCCATACAATGCGCACCACCCCGTGATGTTTTTCTCACTCCTACTAGTGAATGTAATGTAACACACACCCATACAATGCGCACCACCCCGTGATGTTTTTCTCACTCCTACTAGTGAATCTAATGTAACACACACCCATACAATGCGCACCACCCCGTGATGTTTTTCTCACTCCTACTAGTGAATGTAATGTAACACACACCCATACAATGCGCACCACCCCGTGATGTTTTTCTCACTCCTACTAGTGAATCTAATGTAACACACACCCATACAATGCGCACCACCCCGTGATGTTTTTCTCACTCCTACTAGTGAATGTAATGTAACACACACCCATACAATGCGCACCACCCCGTGATGTTTTTCTCACTCCTACTAGTGAATGTAATGTAACACACACCCATACAATGCGCACCACCCCGTGATGTTTTTCTCACTCCTACTAGTGAATGTAATGTAACACACACCCATACAATGCGCACCACCCCGTGATGTTTTTCGCACTCCTACTAGTGAATGTAATGTAAAACACACCCATACAATGCGCACCACCCCGTGATGTTTTTCGCACTCCTATTAGTGAATGTAATGTAACACACATCCATACAATGCGCACCACCCCGTGATGTTTTTCTCACTCCTACTAGTGAATGTAATGTAACACACACCCATACAATGCGCACCACCCCGTGATGTTTTTCTCACTCCTACTAGTGAATGTAATGTAACACACACCCATACAATGCGCACCACCCCGTGATGTTTTTCTCACTCCTACTAGTGAATGTAATGTAGCACACTCCCATACAATGCGCACCACCCCGTGATGTTTTTCTCACTCCTACTAGTGAATGTAATGTAACACACACCCATACAATGCGCACCACCCCGTGATGTTTTTCTCACTCCTACTAGTGAATGTAATGTAACACACACCCATACAATGCGCACCACCCCGTGATGTTTTTCTCACTCCTACTAGTGAATGTAATGTAACACACACCCATACAATGCGCACCACCCCGTGATGTTTTTCTCACTCCTACTAGTGAATGTAACGTAACACACACCCATACAATGCGCACCACCCCGTGATGTTTTTCTCACTCCTACTAGTGAATCTAATGTAACACACAACCATACAATGCGCACCACCCCGTGATGTTTTTCTCACTCCTACTAGTGAATCTAATGTAACACACACCCATACAATGCGCACCACCCCGTGATGTTTTTCTCACTCCTACTAGTGAATGTAATGTAACACACACCCATACAATGTGCACCGCCCCGTGATGTTTTTCTCACTCCTACTAGTGAATCTAATGTAACACACACCCATACAATGCGCACCACCCCGTGATGTTTTTCTCACTCCTACTAGTGAATCTAATGTAACACACAACCATACAATGCGCACCACCCCGTGATGTTTTTCTCACTCCTACTAGTGAATCTAATGTAACACACACCCATACAATGCGCACCACCCCGTGATGTTTTTCTCACTCCTACTAGTGAATGTAATGTAACACACACCCATACAATGTGCACCGCCCCGTGATGTTTTTCTCACTCCTACTAGTGAATCTAATGTAACACACACCCATACAATGCGCACCACCCCGTGATGTTTTTCTCACTCCTACTAGTCAATGTAATGTAACACACACCCATACAATGCGCACCACCCCGTGATGTTTTTCTCACTCCTACTAGTGAATGTAATGTAACACCCACCCATACAATGCGCACCACCCCGTGATGTTTTTCTCACTCCTACTAGTGAATGTAATGTAACACACACCCATACAATGCGCACCACCCCGTGATGTTTTTCTCACTCCTACTATTGAATGTAATGTAACACACACCCATACAATGCGCACCACCCCGTGATGTTTTTCGCACTCCTACTAGTGAATGTAATGTAACACACACCCATACAATGCGCACCACCCCGTGATGTTTTTCTCACTCCTACTAGTGAATGTAATGTAACACACACCCATACAATGCGCACCACACCGTGATGTTTTTCTCACTCCTACTAGTGAATGTAATGTAACACACACCCATACAATGCGCACCACCCCGTGATGTTTTTCACACTCCTACTAGTGAATTTAATGTAACACACACCCATACAATGCGCACCACCCCGTGATGTTTTTCACACTCCTACTAGTGAATGTAGTGTAACACACACCCATACAATGCGCACCACCCCGTGATGTTTTTCTCACTCCTACTAGTGAATGTAATGTAACACACACCCATACAATGCGCACCACCCCGTGTTGATTTTCCCACTCCTACTAGTGAATCTAATGTAACACACACCCATACAATGCGCACCACCCCGTGATGTTTTTCTCACTCCTACTAGAGAATCTAATGTAACACACACCCATACAATGCGCACCACCCCGTGATGTTTTTCTCACTCCTACTAGTGCATGTAATGTAACACACACCCATACAATGCGCACCACCCCGTGATGTTTTTCTCACTCCTACTAGTGAATGTAATGTAACACACACCCATACAATGCGCACCACCCCGTGATGATTTTCTCACTCCTACTAGTGAATGTAATGTAACACACACCCATACAATGCGCACCACCCCGTGATGTTTTTCTCACTCCTACTAGTGAATGTAATGTAACACACACCCATACAATGCGCACCACCCCGTGATATTTTTCTCACTCCTACTAGTGAATGTAATGTAACACACACCCATACAATGCGCACCACCCCGTGATGTTTTTCTCACTCCTACTAGTGAATGTAATGTAACACACACCCATACAATGGGCACCACCCCGTGATGTTTTTCTCACTCCTACTAGTGAATGTAATGTAACACACACCCATACAATGCGCACCACCCCGTGATGTTTTTCGCACTCCTATTAGTGAATGTAATGTAACACACACCCATACAATGCGCACCACCCCGTGATGTTTTTCTCACTCCTACTAGTGAATGTAATGTAACACACACCCATACAATGCGCACCACCCCGTGATGTTTTTCTCACTCCTACTAGTGAATGTAATGTAACACACACCCATACAATGCGCACCACCCCGTAATGTTTTTCTCACTCCTACTAGTGAATGTAATGTAACACACCCCCATACAATGCGCACCACCCCGTGATGTTTTTCTCACTCCTACTAGAGAATCTAATGTAACACACACCCATACAATGAGCACCACCCCGTGATGTTTTTCTCACTCCTACTAGTGAATGTAATGTAACACACACCCATACAATGCGCACCACCCCGTGATGTTTTTCTCACTCCTACTAGTGAATGTAATGTAACACACACCCATACAATGCGCACCACCCCGTGATGGTTTTCTCACTCCTACTAGTGAATCTAATGTAACACACACCCATACAATGCGCACCACCCCGTGATGTTTTTCTCACTCCTACTAGTGAATGTAATGTAACACACACCCATACAATGCGCACCACCCCGTGATGTTTTTCTCACTCCTACTAGAGAATCTAATGTAACACACACCCATACAATGCGCACCACCCCGTGATGTTTTTCTCACTCCTACTAGTGAATGTAATGTAACACACACCCATACAATGCGCACCACCCCGTGATGTTTTTCTCACTCCTACTAGTGAATGTAATGTAACACACACCCATACAATGCGCACCACCCCGTGATGTTTTTCGCACTCCTATTAGTGAATGTAATGTAACACACATCCATACAATGCGCACCACCCCGTGATGTTTTTCTCACTCCTACTAGTGAATGTAATGTAACACACACCCATACAATGCGCACCACCCCGTGATGTTTTTCTCACTCCTACTAGTGAATGTAATGTAACACACACCCATACAATGCGCACCACCCCGTGATGTTTTTCACACTCCTACTAGTGAATGTAATGTAACACACACCCATACAATGCGCACCACCCCGTGATGTTTTTCTCACTCCTACTAGTGAATGTAATGTAACACACACCCATACAATGCGCACCACCCCGTGATGTTTTTCTCACTCTTACTAGTGAATGTAATGTAAAACACACCCATACAATGCGCACCACCCCGTGTTGATTTTCTCACTCCTACTAGTGAATCTAATGTAACAAACACCCATACAATGCGCACCACCCCGTGATGTTTTTCTCACTCCTACTAGTGAATTTAATGTAACACACACCTATACAATGCGCACCAACCCGTGATGTTTTTCTCACTCCTACTAGTGAATCTAATGTAACAAACACCCATACAATGCGCACCACCCCGTGATGTTTTTCTCACTCCTACTAGTGAATGTAACGTAACACACACCCATACAATGCGCACCACCCCGTGATGTTTTTCTCACTCCTACTAGTGAATGTAATGTAACACACACCCATACAATGCGCACCACCCCGTGATGTTTTTCTCACTCCTACTAGTGAATGTAATGTAACACACACCCATACAATGCGCACCACCCCGTGATGTTTTTCTCACTCCTACTAGTGAATGTAATGTAACACACACCCATACAATGCGCACCACCCCGTGATGATTTTCTCACTCCTACTAGCGAATGTAATGTAACACACACCCATACAATGCGCACCACCCCGTGATGTTTTTCTCACTCCTACTAGTGAATGTAATGTAACACACACCCATACAATGCGCACCACCCCGTGATGATTTTCTCACTCCTACTAGTGAATCTAATGTAACACACACCCATACAATGCGCACCACCCCGTGATGTTTTTCTCACTCCTACTAGTGAATGTAATGTAACACACCCCCATACAATGCGCACCACCCCGTGATGTTTTTCTCACTCCTACTAGAGAATCTAATGTAACACACACCCATACAATGCGCACCACCCCGTGATGTTTTTCTCACTCCTACTAGTGAATGTAATGTAACACACACCCATACAATGCGCACCACCCCGTGATGTTTTTCTCACTCCTACTAGTGAATGTAATGTAACACACACCCATACAATGCGCACCACCCCGTGATGGTTTTCTCACTCCTACTAGAGAATCTAATGTAACACACACCCATACAATGCGCAACACCCCGTGATGTTTTTCTCACTCCTACTAGTGAATGTAATGTAACACACACCCATACAATGCGCACCACCCCGTGATGTTTTTCTCACTCCTACTAGTGAATGTAATGTAACACACACCCATACAATGCGCACCACCCCGTGATGATTTTCTCACTCCTACTAGTGAATGTAATGTAACACACACCCATACAATGCGCACCACCCCGTGATGTTTTTCTCACTCCTACTATTGAATGTAATGTAACACACACCCATACAATGCGCACCACCCCGTGATGTTTTTCTCACTCCTACTAGTGAATGTAATGTAACACACACCCATACAATGCGCACCACCCCTTGATGTTTTTCTCACTCCTACTTGTGAATGTAATGTAACACACACCCATACAATGCGCACCACCCCTTGATGTTTTTCTCACTCCTACTTGTGAATGTAATGTAACACACACCCATACAATGCGCACCACCCCGTGATGTTTTTCTCACTCCTACTAGTGAATGTAATGTAACACACACCCATACAATGCGCACCACCCCGTGATGTTTTTCTCACTCCTACTAGTGAATGTAATGTAACACACACCCATACAATGCGCACCACCCCGTGATGTTTTTCTCACTCCTACTAGTGAATGTAATGTAACACACAACCATACAATGCGCACCACCCCGTGATGTTTTTCTCACTCCTACTAGTGAATCTAATGTAACACACACCCATACAATGCGCACCACCCCGTGATGTTTTTCTCACTCCTACTAGTGAATGTAATGTAACACACACCCATACAATGCGCACCGCCCCGTGATGTTTTTCTCACTCCTACTAGTGAATCTAATGTAACACACACCCATACAATGCGCACCACCCCGTGATGTTTTTCTCACTCCTACTAGTGAATGTAATGTAACACACACCCATACAATGCGCACCACCCCGTGATGTTTTTCTCACTCCTACTAGTGAATGTAATGTAACACACACCCATACAATGCGCACCACCCCGTGATGTTTTTCGCACTCCTACTAGTGAATGTAATGTAACACACACCCATACAATGCGCACCACCCCGTGATGTATTTCTCACTCCTACTAGTGAATGTAATGTAACACACACCCATACAATGCTCACCAACCCGTGATGTTTTTCTCACTCCTACTAGTGAATGTAATGTAACACACACCCATACAATGCGCACCACCCCGTGATGTTTTTCACACTCCTACTAGTGAATGTAATGTAACACACACCCATACAATGCGCACCACCCCGTGATGTTTTTCTCACTCCTACTAGTGAATGTAATGTAACACACACCCATACAATGCGCACCACCCCGTGATGTTTTTCTCACTACTACTACTGAATGTAATGTAACACACACCCATACAATGCGCACCACCCCGTGTTGATTTTCTCACTCCTACTAGTGAATCTAATGTAACAAACACCCATGCAATGCGCACCACCCCGTGATGTTTTTCTCACTCCTACTAGTGAATCTAATGTAACACACACCCATACAATGCGCACCAACCCGTGATGTTTTTCTCACTCCTACTAGTGAATCTAATGTAACAAACACCCATACAATGCGCACCACCCCGTGATGTTTTTCTCACTCCTACTAGTGAATGTAATGTAACACACACCCATACAATGCGCACCACCCCGTGATGTTTTTCTCACTCCTACGAGTGAATGTAATGTAACACACACCCATACAATGCGCACCACCCCGTGATGTTTTTCTCACTCCTACTAGTGAATGTAATGTAACACACACCCATACAATGCGCACCACCCCGTGATGATTTTCTCACTCCTACTAGTGAATGTAATGTAACACACACCCATACAATGCGCACCACCCCGTGATGTTTTTCTCACTCCTACTATTGAATGTAATGTAACACACACCCATACAATGCGCACCACCCCGTGATGTTTTTCTCACTCCTACTAGTAAATGTAATGTAACACACACCCATGCAATGCGCACCACCCCGTGATGTTTTTCTCACTCCTACTAGTAAATGTAATGTAACACACACCCATGCAATGCGCACCACCACGTGATGTTTTTCTCACTCCTACTAGTGAATGTAATGTAACACACACCCATACAATGCGCACCACCCCGTGATGTTTTTCGCACTCCTACTAGTGAATGTAATGTAACACACACCCATACAATGCGCACCACCCCGTGATGTTTTCCGCATTCCTACTAGTGAATGTAATGTAACACACACCCATACAATGCGCACCACCCCGTGATGTTCTTCTCACTCCTACTAGTGAATGTAATGTAACACACACCCATACAATGCGCACCACCCCGTGATGTTTTTCTCACTCCTACTAGTGAATGTAATGTAACACACACCCATACAATGCGCACCACCCCGTGATGTTTTTCTCACTCCTACTAGTGAATGTAATGTAACACACACCCATACAATGCGCACCACCCCGTGATGTTTTTCTCACTCCTACTAGTGAATGTAACGTAACACACACCCATACAATGCGCACCACCCCGTGATGTTTTTCTCACTCCTACTAGTGAATGTAACGTAACACACACCCGTACAATGCGCACCACCCCGTGATGTTTTTCTCACTCCTACTAGTGAATGTAATGTAACACACACCCATACAATGCGCACCACCCCGTGATGTTTTTCTCACTCCTACTAGTGAATGTAATGTAACACACACCCATACAATGCGCACCACCCCGTGATGTTTTTCTCACTCCTACTAGCGAATGTAATGTAACACACACCCATACAATGCGCACCACCCCGTGATGTTTTTCTCACTCCTACTAGTGAATGTAATGTAACACACACCCATACAATGCGCACCACCCCGTGATGATTTTCTCACTCCTACTAGCGAATGTAATGTAACACACACCCATACAATGCGCACCACCCCGTGATGTTTTTCTCACTCCTACTAGTGAATGTAATGTAACACACACCCATACAATGCGCACCACCCCGTGATGTTTTTCTCACTCCTACTAGTGAATGTAATGTAACACACACCCATACAATGCGCACCACCCCGTGATGGTTTTCTCACTCCTACTAGTGAATCTAATGTAACACACACCCATACAATGCGCACCACACCGTGATGTTTTTCTCACTCCTACTAGTGAATGTAATGTAACACACACCCATACAATGCGCACCTCCCCGTGATGTTTTTCTCACTCCTACTAGAGAATCTAATGTAACACACACCCATACAATGCGCACCACCCCGTGATGTTTTTCTCACTCCTACTAGTGAATGTAATGTAACACACACCCATACAATGCGCACCACCCCGTGATGTTTTTCTCACTCCTACTAGTGAATGTAATGTAACACACACCCATACAATGCGCACCACCCCGTGATGATTTTCTCACTCCTACTAGTGAATGTAATGTAACACACACCCATACAATGCGCACCACCCCGTGATGTTTTTCTCACTCCTACTACTGAATGTAATGTAACACACACCCATACAATGCGCACCACCCCGTGTTGATTTTCTCACTCCTACTAGTGAATCTAATGTAACAAACACCCATACAATGCGCACCACCCCGTGATGTTTTTCTCACTCCTACTAGTGAATCTAATGTAACACACACCCATACAATGCGCACCAACCCGTGATGTTTTTCTCACTCCTACTAGTGAATCTAATGTAACAAACACCCATACAATGCGCACCACCCCGTGATGTTTTTCTCACTCCTACTAGTGAATGTAATGTAACACACACCCATACAATGCGCACCACCCCATGATGTTTTTCTCACTCCTACGAGTGTATGTAATGTAACACACACCCATACAATGCGCACCACCCCGTGATGTTTTTCTCACTCCTACTAGTGAATGTAATGTAACACACACCCATACAATGCGCACCACCCCGTGATGATTTTCTCACTACTACTAGTGAATGTAATGTAACACACACCCGTACAATGCGCACCACCCCGTGATGGTTTTCTCACTCCTACTAGTGAATCTAATGTAACACACACCCATACAATGCGCACCACCCCGTGATGTTTTTCTCACTCCTACTAGTGAATGTAATGTAACACACACCCATACAATGCGCACCACCCCGTGATGTTTTTCTCAATCCTACTAGTGAATGTAATGTAACACACACCCATACAATGCGCACCACCCCGTGATGTTTTTCGCACTCCTATTAGTGAATGTAATGTAACACACATCCATACAATGCGCACCACCCCGTGATGTTTTTCTCACTCCTACTAGTGAATGTAATGTAACACACACCCATACAATGCGCACGACCCCGTGATGTTTTTCTCACTCCTACTAGTGAATGTAATGTAACACACACCCATACAATGCGCACCACCCCGTGATGTTTTTCACACTCCTACTAGTGAATGTAATGTAACACACACCCATACAATGCGCACCACCCCGTGATGTTTTTCTCACTCCTACTAGTGAATGTAATGTAACACACACCCATACAATGCGCACCACCCCGTGATGTTTTTCTCACTCTTACTAGTGAATTTAATGTAAAACACACCCATACAATGCGCACCACCCCGTGTTGATTTTCTCACTCCTACTAGTGAATCTAATGTAACAAACACCCATACAATGCGCACCACCCCGTGATGTTTTTCTCACTCCTACTAGTGAATTTAATGTAACACACACCTATACAATGCGCACCAACCCGTGATGTTTTTCTCACTCCTACTAGTGAATCTAATGTAACAAACACCCATACAATGCGCACCACCCCGTGATGTTTTTCTCACTCCTACTAGTGAATGTAATGTAACACACACCCATACAATGCGCACCACCCCGTGATGTTTTTCTCACTCCTACTAGTAAATGTAATGTAACACACACCCATGCAATGCGCACCACCCCGTGATGTTTTTCTCACTCCTACTAGTAAATGTAATGTAACACACACCCATGCAATGCGCACCACCCCGTGATGTTTTTCTCACTCCTACTAGTGAATGTAATGTAACACACACCCATACAATGCGCACCACCCCGTGATGTTTTTCGCACTCCTACTAGTGAATGTAATGTAACACACACCCATACAATGCGCACCACCCCGTGATGTTTTTCGCATTCCTACTAGTGAATGTAATGTAACACACACCCATACAATGCGCACCACCCCGTGATGTTCTTCTCACTCCTACTAGTGAATGTAATGTAACACACACCCATACAATGCCCACCACCCCGTGATGTTTTTCTCACTCCTACTAGTGAATGTAATGTAACACACACCCATACAATGCGCACCACCCCGTGATGTTTTTCTCACTCCTACTAGTGAATGTAATGTAACACACACCCATACAATGCGCACCACCCCGTGATGTTTTTCTCACTCCTACTAGTGAATGTAATGTAACACACACCCATACAATGCGCACCACCCCGTGATGTTTTTCTCACTCCTACTAGTGAATGTAATGTAACACACACCCATACAATGCGCACCACCCCGTGATGTTTTTCTCACTCCTACTAGTGAATGTAATGTAACACACACCCATACAATGCGCACCACCCCGTGATGATTTTCTCACTCCTACTAGCGAATGTAATGTAACACACACCCATACAATGCGCACCACCCCGTGATGTTTTTCTCACTCCTACTAGCGAATGTAATGTAACACACACCCATACAATGCGCACCACCCCGTGATGATTTTCTCACTCCTACTAGTGAATCTAATGTAACACACACCCATACAATGCGCACCACCTCGTGATGTTTTTCTCACTCCTACTAGTGAATGTAATGTAACACACCCCCATACAATGCGCACCACCCCGTGATGTTTTTCTCACTCCTACTAGAGAATCTAATGTAACACACACCCATACAATGCGCACCACCCCGTGATGTTTTTCTCACTCCTACTAGTGAATGTAATGTAACACACACCCATACAATGCGCACCACCCCGTGATGTTTTTCTCACTCCTACTAGTGAATGTAATGTAACACACACCCATAAAATGCGCACCACCCCGTGATGGTTTTCTCACTCCTACTAGTGAATCTAATGTAACACACACCCATACAATGCGCACCACACCGTGATGTTTTTCTCACTCCTACTAGTGAATGTAATGTAACACACACCCATACAATGCGCACCACCCCGTGATGTTTTTCTCACTCCTACTAGAGAATCTAATGTAACACACACCCATACAATGCGCACCACCCCGTGATGTTTTTCTCACTCCTACTAGTGAATGTAATGTAACACACACCCATACAATGCGCACCACCCCGTGATGTTTTTCTCACTCCTACTAGTGAATGTAATGTAACAGACACCCATACAATGCGCACCACCCCGTGATGATTTTCTCACTCCTACTAGTGAATGTAATGTAACACACACCCATACAATGCGCACCACCCCGTGATGTTTTTCTCACTCCTACTATTGAATGTAATGTAACACACACCCATACAATGCGCACCACCCCGTGATGTTTTTCTCACTCCTACTAGTGAATGTAATGTAACACACACCCATACAATGCGCACCACCCCTTGATGTTTTTCTCACTCCTACTTGTGAATGTAATGTAACACACACCCATACAATGCGCACCACCCCGTGATGTTTTTCTCACTCCTACTAGTGAATGTAATGTAACACACACCCATACAATGCGCACCACCCCGTGATGTTTTTCTCACTCCTACTAGTGAATGTAATGTAACACACGCCCATACAATGCGCACCACCCCGTGATGTTTTTCTCACTCCTACTAGTGAATGTAATGTAACACACACCCATACAATGCGCACCACCCCGTGATGTTTTTCTCACTCCTACTAGTGAATCTAATGTAACACACACCCATACAATGCGCACCACCCCGTGATGTTTTTCTCACTCCTACTAGTGAATGTAATGTAACACACACCCATACAATGCGCACCACCCCGTGATGTTTTTCACACTCCTACTAGTGAATGTAATGTAACACACACCCATACAATGCGCACCACCCCGTGATGTTTTTCTCACTCCTACTAGTGAATGTAATGTAACACACACCCATACAATGCGCACCACCCCGTGATGTTTTTCTCACTCCTACTACTGAATGTAATGTAACACACACCCATACAATGCGCACCACCCCGTGTTGATTTTCTCACTCCTACTAGTGAATCTAATGTAACAAACACCCATACAATGCGCACCACCCCGTGATGTTTTTCTCACTCCTACTAGTGAATCTAATGTAACACACACCCATACAATGCGCACCAACCCGTGATGTTTTTCTCACTCCTACTAGTGAATCTAATGTAACAAACACCCATACAATGCGCACCACCCCGTGATGTTTTTCTCACTCCTACTAGTGAATGTAATGTAACACACACCCATACAATGCGCACCACCCCGTGATGTTTTTCTCACTCGTACGAGTGAATGTAATGTAACACACACCCATACAATGCGCACCACCCCGTGATGTTTTTCGCACTCCTACTAGTGAATGTAATGTAACACACACCCATACAATGCGCACCACCCCGTAATGTTTTTCTCACTCCTACTAGTGAATGTAATGTAGCACACACCCATACAATGCGCACCACCCCGTGATGTTTTTGTCACTCCTACTAGTGAATGTAATGTAACACACACCCATACAATGCGCACCACCCCGTGATGTTTTTCTCACTCGTACGAGTGAATGTAATGTAACACACACCCATACAATGCGCACCACCCCGTGATGTTTTTCGCACTCCTACTAGTGAATGTAATGTAACACACACCCATACAATGCGCACCACCCCGTAATGTTTTTCTCACTCCTACTAGTGAATGTAATGTAGCACACACCCATACAATGCGCACCACCCCGTGATGTTTTTGTCACTCCTACTAGTGAATGTAATGTAACACACACCCATGCAATGCGCACCACCCCGTGATGTTTTTCTCACTCCTACTAGTAAATGTAATGTAACACACACCCATGCAATGCGCACCACCCCGTGATGTTTTTCTCACTCCTACTAGTGAATGTAATGTAACACACACCCATACAATGCGCACCACCCCGTGATGTTTTTCGCACTCCTACTAGTGAATGTAATGTAACACACACCCATACAATGCGCACCACCCCGTGATGTTTTTCGCATTCCTACTAGTGAATGTAATGTAACACACACCCATACAATGCGCACCACCCCGTGATGTTTTTCTCACTCCTACTAGTAAATGTAATGTAACACACACCCATGCAATGCGCACCACCCCGTGATGTTTTTCTCACTCCTACTAGTGAATGTAATGTAACACACACCCATACAATGCGCACCACCCCGTGATGTTTTTCGCACTCCTACTAGTGAATGTAATGTAACACACACCCATACAATGCGCACCACCCCGTGATGTTTTTCGCATTCCTACTAGTGAATGTAATGTAACACACACCCATACAATGCGCACCACCCCGTGATGTTCTTCTCACTCCTACTAGTGAATGTAATGTAACACACACCCATACAATGCGCACCACCCCGTGATGTTTTTCTCACTCCTACTAGTGAATGTAATGTAACACACACCCATACAATGCGCACCACCCCGTGATGTTTTTCTCACTCCTACTAGTGAATGTAATGTAACACACACCCATACAATGCGCACCACCCCGTGATGTTTTTCTCACTCCTACTAGTGAATGTAATGTAACACACACCCATACAATGCGCACCACCCCGTGATGTTTTTCTCACTCCTACTAGAGAATGTAATCTAACACACACCCATACAATGCGCACCACCCCGTGATGTTTTTCTCACTCCTACTAGTGAATGTAATGTAACACACACCCATACAATGCGCACCACCCCGTGATGTTTTTCTCACTCCTACTAGTGAATGTAATGTAACACACACCCATACAATGCGCACCACCCCGTGATGATTTTCTCACTCCTACTAGCGAATGTAATGTAACACACACCCATACAATGCGCACCACCCCGTGATGTTTTTCTCACTCCTACTAGTGAATGTAATGTAACACACACCCATACAATGCGCACCACCCCGTGATGATTTTCTCACTCCTACTAGTGAATCTAATGTAACACACACCCATACAATGCGCACCACCCCGTGATGTTTTTCTCACTCCTACTAGTGAATGTAATGTAACACACCCCCATACAATGCGCACCACCCCGTGATGTTTTTCTCACTCCTACTAGAGAATCTAATGTAACACACACCCATACAATGCGCACCACCCCGTGATGTTTTTCTCACTCCTACTAGTGAATGTAATGTAACACACACCCATACAATGCGCACCACCCCGTGATGTTTTTCTCACTCCTACTAGTGAATGTAATGTAACACACACCCATAAAATGCGCACCACCCCGTGATGGTTTTCTCACTCCTACTAGTGAATCTAATGTAACACACACCCATACAATGCGCACCACACCGTGATGTTTTTCTCACTCCTACTAGTGAATGTAATGTAACACACACCCATACAATGCGCACCACCCCGTGATGTTTTTCTCACTCCTACTAGAGAATCTAATGTAACACACACCCATACAATGCGCACCACCCCGTGATGTTTTTCTCACTCCTACTAGTGAATGTAATGTAACACACACCCATACAATGCGCACCACCCCGTGATGTTTTTCTCACTCCTACTAGTGAATGTAATGTAACACACACCCATACAATGCGCACCACCCCGTGATGATTTTCTCACTCCTACTAGTGAATGTAATGTAACACACACCCATACAATGCGCACCACCCCGTGATGTTTTTCTCACTCCTACTATTGAATGTAATGTAACACACACCCATACAATGCGCACCACCCCGTGATGTTTTTCTCACTCCTACTAGTGAATGTAATGTAACACACACCCATACAATGCGCACCACCCCTTGATGTTTTTCTCACTCCTACTTGTGAATGTAATGTAACACACACCCATACAATGCGCACCACCCCGTGATGTTTTTCTCACTCCTACTAGTGAATGTAATGTAACACACACCCATACAATGCGCACCACCCCGTGATGTTTTTCTCACTCCTACTAGTGAATGTAATGTAACACACACCCATACAATGCGCACCACCCCGTGATGTTTTTCTCACTCCTACTAGTGAATGTAATGTAACACACAACCATACAATGCGCACCACCCCGTGATGTTTTTCTCACTCCTACTAGTGAATCTAATGTAACAAACACCCATACAATGCGCACCACCCCGTGATGTTTTTCTCACTCCTACTAGTGAATGTAATGTAACACACACCCATACAATGCGCACCACCCCGTGATGTTTTTCACACTCCTACTAGTGAATGTAATGTAACACACACCCATACAATGCGCACCACCCCGTGATGTTTTTCTCACTCCTACTAGTGAATGTAATGTAACACACACCCATACAATGCGCACCACCCCGTGATGTTTTTCTCACTCCTACTACTGAATGTAATGTAACACACACCCATACAATGCGCACCACCCCGTGTTGATTTTCTCACTCCTACTAGTGAATCTAATGTAACAAACACCCATACAATGCGCACCACCCCGTGATGTTTTTCTCACTCCTACTAGTGAATCTAATGTAACACACACCCATACAATGCGCACCAACCCGTGATGTTTTTCTCACTCCTACTAGTGAATCTAATGTAACAAACACCCATACAATGCGCACCACCCCGTGATGTTTTTATCACTCCTACTAGTGAATGTAATGTAACACACACCCATACAATGCGCACCACCCCGTGATGTTTTTCTCACTCGTACGAGTGAATGTAATGTAACACACACCCATACAATGCGCACCACCCCGTGATGTTTTTCGCACTCCTACTAGTGAATGTAATGTAACACACACCCATACAATGCGCACCACCCCGTAATGTTTTTCTCACTCCTACTAGTGAATGTAATGTAGCACACACCCATACAATGCGCACCACCCCGTGATGTTTTTGTCACTCCTACTAGTGAATGTAATGTAACACACACCCATACAATGCGCACCACCCCGTGATGTTTTTCTCACTCCTGCTAGTGAATGTAATGTAACACACACCCATACAATGCGCACCACCCCGTGATGTTTTTCTCACTCCTACTAGTGAATGTAACGTAACACACACCCATACAATGCGCACCGCCCCGTGATGTTTTTCTCACTCCTACTAGTGAATGTAACGTAACACACACCCATACAATGCGCACCACCCCGTGATGTTTTTCTCACTCCTACTAGTGAATCTAACGTAACACACACCAATACAATGCGCACCACCCCGTGATGTTTTTCTCACTCCTACTAGTGAATCTAATGTAACACAAACCCATACAATGCGCACCACCCCGTGATGTTTTTCTCACTCCTACTAGTGAATGTAATGTAACACACACCCATACAATGCGCACCACCCCGTGATGTTTTTCTCACTCCTACTAGTGAATGTAATGTAACACACACCCATACAATGCGCACCACCCCGTGATGATTTTCTCACTCCTACTAGTGAATGTAATGTAACACACACCCATACAATGCGCACCACCCCGTGATGTTTTTCTCACTCCTACTAGTGAATGTAATGTAACACACACCCATACAATGCGCACCACCCCGTGATGATTTTCTCACTCCTACTAGTGAATCTAATGTAACACACACCCATACAATGCGCACCACCCCGTGATGTTTTTCTCACTCCTACTAGTGAATGTAATGTAACACACACCCATACAATGCGCACCACCCCGTGATGTTTTTCTCACTCCTACTAGTGAATCTAATGTAACACACACCCATACAATGCGCACCACCCCGTGATGTTTTTCTCACTCCTACTAGAGAATGTAATGTAACACACACCCATACAATGCGCACCACCCCGTGATGATTTTCTCACTCCTACTAGTGCATGTAATGTAACACACACCCATACAATGCGCACCACCCCGTGATGTTTTTCTCACTCCTACTAGTGAATGTAATGTAACACACACCCATACAATGCGCACCACCCCGTGATGATTTTCTCACTCCTACTAGTGAATGTAATGTAACACACACCCATACAATGCGCACCACCCCGTGATGTTTTTCTCACTCCTACTAGTGAATGTAATGTAACACACACCCATACAATGCGCACCACCCCGTGATGTTTTTCTCACTCCTACTAGTGAATGTAATGTAACACACACCCATACAATGCGCACCACCCCGTGATGTTTTTCTCACTCCTACTAGTGAATGTAAAGTAACACACACCCATACAATGCGCACCACCCCGTGATGTTTTTCTCACTCCTACTAGTGAATGTAATGTAACACACACCCATACAATGCGCACCACCCCGTGATGTTTTTCGCACTCCTATTAGTGAATGTAATGTAACACACACCCATACAATGCGCACCACCCCGTGATGTTTTTCTCACTCCTACTAGTGAATGTAATGTAACACACACCGATACAATGCGCACCACCCCGTGATGTTTTTCTCACTCCTACTAGTGAATGTAATGTAACACACACCCATACAATGCGCACCACCCCGTGATGTTTTTCACACTCCTACTAGTGAATGTAATGTAACACACACCCATACAATGCGCACCACCCCGTGATGTTTTTCTCACTCCTACTAGTGAATGTAATGTAACACACACCCATACAATGCGCACCACCCCGTGATGTTTTTCACACTCCTACTAGTGAATGTAATGTAACACACACCCATACAATGCGCACCACCCCGTGATGTTTTTCTCACTCCTACTAGTGAATGTAATGTAACACACACCCATACAATGCGCACCACCCCGTGATGTTTTTCTCACTCCTACTAATGAATGTAATGTAACACACAACCATACAATGCGCACCACCCCGTGATGTTTTTCTCACTCCTACTAGTGAATCTAATGTAACACACACCCATACAATGCGCACCACCCCGTGATGTTTTTCTCACTCCTACTAGTGAATGTAATGTAACACACACCCATACAATGCGCACCACCCCGTGATGTTTTTCACACTCCTACTAGTGAATGTAATGTAACACACACCCATACAATGCGCACCACCCCGTGATGTTTTTCTCACTCCTACTAGTGAATGTAATGTAACACACACCCATACAATGCGCACCACCCCGTGATGTTTTTCTCACTCCTACTACTGAATGTAATGTAACACACACCCATACAATGCGCACCACCCCGTGTTGATTTTCTCACTCCTACTAGTGAATCTAATGTAACAAACACCCATACAATGCGCACCACCCCGTGATGTTTTTCTCACTCCTACTAGTGAATCTAATGTAACACACACCCATACAATGCGCACCAACCCGTGATGTTTTTCTCACTCCTACTAGTGAATCTAATGTAACAAACACCCATACAATGCGCACCACCCCGTGATGTTTTTCTCACTCCTACTAGTGAATGTAATGTAACACACACCCATACAATGCGCACCACCCCGTGATGTTTTTCTCACTCGTACGAGTGAATGTAATGTAACACACACCCATACAATGCGCACCACCCCGTGATGTTTTTCGCACTCCTACTAGTGAATGTAATGTAACACACACCCATACAATGCGCACCACCCCGTAATGTTTTTCTCACTCCTACTAGTGAATGTAATGTAGCACACACCCATACAATGCGCACCACCCCGTGATGTTTTTGTCACTCCTACTAGTGAATGTAATGTAACACACACCCATACAATGCGCACCACCCCGTGATGTTTTTCTCACTCCTGCTAGTGAATGTAATGTAACACACACCCATACAATGCGCACCACCCCGTGATGTTTTTCTCACTCCTACTAGTGAATGTAATGTAACACACACCCATACAATGCGCACCGCCCCGTGATGTTTTTCTCACTCCTACTAGTGAATGTAACGTAACACACACCCATACAATGCGCACCACCCCGTGATGTTTTTCTCACTCCTACTAGTGAATCTAACGTAACACACACCAATACAATGCGCACCACCCCGTGATGTTTTTCTCACTCCTACTAGTGAATCTAATGTAACACAAACCCATACAATGCGCACCACCCCGTGATGTTTTTCTCACTCCTACTAGTGAATGTAATGTAACACACACCCATACAATGCGCACCACCCCGTGATGTTTTTCTCACTCCTACTAGTGAATGTAATGTAACACACACCCATACAATGCGCACCACCCCGTGATGATTTTCTCACTCCTACTAGTGAATGTAATGTAACACACACCCATACAATGCGCACCACCCCGTGATGTTTTTCGCACTCCTACTAGTGAATGTAATGTAACACACACCCATACAATGCGCACCACCCCGTGATGATTTTCTCACTCCTACTAGTGAATCTAATGTAACACACACCCATACAATGCGCACCACCCCGTGATGTTTTTCTCACTCCTACTAGTGAATGTAATGTAAACACACACCCATACAATGCGCACCACCCCGTGATGTTTTTCTCACTCCTACTAGAGAATCTAATGTAACACACACCCATACAATGCGCACCACCCCGTGATGTTTTTCTCACTCCTACTAGAGAATGTAATGTAACACACACCCATACAATGCGCACCACCCCGTGATGATTTCTCACTCCTACTAGTGCATGTAATGTAACACACACCCATACAATGCGCACCACCCGTGATGTTTTTCTCACTCCTACTAGTGAATGTAATGTAACACACACCCATACAATGCGCACCACCCCGTGATGATTTTCTCACTCCTACTAGTGAATGTAATGTAACACACACCCATACAATGCGCACCACCCCGTGATGTTTTTCTCACTCCTACTAGTGAATGTAATGTAACACACACCCATACAATGCGCACCACCCCGTGATGTTTTTCTCACTCCTACTAGTGAATGTAATGTAACACACACCCATACAATGCGCACCACCCGTGATGTTTTTCTCACTCCTACTAGTGAATGTAAAGTAACACACACCCATACAATGCGCACCACCCGTGATGTTTTTCTCACTCCTACTAGTGAATGTAATGTAACACACACCCATACAATGCGCACCACCCCGTGATGTTTTTCGCACTCCTATTAGTGAATGTAATGTAACACACACCCATACAATGCGCACCACCCGTGATGTTTTTCTCACTCCTACTAGTGAATGTAATGTAACACACACCCATACAATGCGCACCACCCCGTGATGTTTTTCTCACTCCTACTAGTGAATCTAATGTAACACACACCCATACAATGCGCACCACCCCGTGATGTTTTTCTCACTCCTACTAGTGAATGTAACGTAACACACACCCATACAATGCGCACCACCCCGTGATGTTTTTCTCACTCCTACTAGTGAATCTAATGTAACACACACCCATACAATGCGCACCACCCCGTGATGTTTTTCTCACTCCTACTAGTGAATGTAATATAACACACACCCATACAATGCGCACCACCCCGTGATGTTTTTCTCACTCCTACTAGCGAATGTAATGTAACACACACCCATACAATGCGCACCACCCCGTGATGATTTTCTCACTCCTACTAGTGAATGTAATGTAACACACACCCATACAATGCGCACCACCCCGTGATGTTTTTCTCACTCCTACTAGTGAATCTAATGTAACACACACCCATACAATGCGCACCACCCCGTGATGTTTTTCTCACTCCTACTAGTGAATGTAATGTAACACACACCCATACAATGCGCACCACCCCGTGATGTTTTTCTCACTCCTACTAGTGAATGTAAAGTAACACACACCCATACAATGCGCACCACCCCGTGATGTTTTTCTCACTCCTACTAGCGAATGTAATGTAACACACACCCATACAATGCGCACCACCCCGTGATGATTTTCTCACTCCTACTAGTGAATCTAATGTAACACACACCCATACAATGCGCACCACCCCGTGATGTTTTTCTCACTCCTACTAGTGAATGTAACGTAACACACACCCATACAATGCGCACCACCCCGTGATGTTTTTCTCACTCCTACTAGTGAATGTAATGTAACACACACCCATACAATGCGCACCACCCCGTGATGTTTTTCACACTCCTACTAGTGAATGTAATGTAACACACACCCATACAATGCGCACCACCCCGTGATGTTTTTCTCACTCCTACTAGTGAATGTAATGTAACACACACCCATACAATGCGCACCACCCCGTGATGTTTTTCTCACTCCTACTAGTGAATGTAACGTAACACACACCCATACAATGCGCACCACCCCGTGATGTTTTTCTCACTCCTACTAGTGAATCTAATGTAACACACACCCATACAATGCGCACCACCCGTGATGTTTTTCTCACTCCTACTAGTGAATGTAATATAACACACACCCATACAATGCGCACACCCCGTGATGTTTTTCTCACTCCTACTAGCGCATGTAATGTAACACACACCCATACAATGCGCACCACCCCGTGATGATTTTCTCACTCCTACTAGCGCATGTAATGTAACACACACCCATACAATGCGCACCACCCCGTGATGTTTTTCTCACTCCTACTAGTGAATCTAATGTAACACACACCCATACAATGCGCACCACCCCGTGATGTTTTTCTCACTCCTACTAGTGAATGTAATGTAACACACACCCATACAATGCGCACCACCCCGTGATGTTTTTCTCACTCCTACTAGCGAATGTAATGTAACACACACCCATACAATGCGCACCACCCCGTGATGTTTTTCTCACTCATACTAGCGAATGTAATGTAACACACACCCATACAATGCGCACCACCCCGTGATGTTTTTCTCACTCCTACTAGCGAATGTAATGTAACACACACCCATACAATGCGCACCACCCCGTGATGTTTTTCTCACTCCTACTAGCGAATGTAATGTAACACACACCCATACAATGCGCACCACCCCGTGATGATTTTCTCACTCCTACTAGTGAATCTAATGTAACACACACCCATACAATGCGCACCACCCCGTGATGTTTTTCTCACTCCTACTAGTGAATGTAACGTAACACACACCCATACAATGCGCACCACCCCGTGATGTTTTTCTCACTCCTACTAGTGAATGTAATGTAACACACACCCATACAATGCGCACCTCCCCGTGATGATTTTCTCACGTCTACTAGCGAATGTAATGTAACACACACCCATACAATGCGCACCACCCCGTGATGTTTTTCTCACTCCTACTAGAGAATCTAATGTAACACACACCCATACAATGCGCACCACCCCGTGATGTTTTTCTCACTCCTACTAGTGAATGTAATGTAACACACACCCATACAATGCGCACCACCCCGTGATGTTTTTCGCACTCCTACTAGTGAATGTAATGTAACACACACCCATACAATGCGCACCACCCCGTGATGTATTTCTCACTCCTACTAGTGAATGTAATGTAACACACACCCATACAATGCGCACCAACCCGTGATGGTTTTCTCACTCCTACTAGTGAATGTAATGTAACACACACCCATACAATGCGCACCACCCCGTGATGTTTTTCACACTCCTACTAGTGTATGTAATGTAGCACACACCCATACAATGCGCACCACCCCGTGATGTTTTTCTCACTCCTACTAGTGAATGTAATGTAACACACACCCATACAATGCGCACCATCCCGTGATGTTTTTCTCACTCCTACTACTGAATGTAACGTAACACACACACATACAATGCGCACCACCCCGTGTTGATTTTCTCACTCCTACTAGTGAATCTAATGTAACAAACACCCATACAATGCGCACCACCCCGTGATGTTTTTCTCACTCCTACTAGTGAATCTAATGTAACACACACCCATACAATGCGCACCAACCCGTGATGTTTTTCTCACTCCTACTAGTGAATCTAATGTAACAAACACCCATACAATGCGCACCACCCCGTGATGTTTTTCTCACTCCTACTAGTGAATGTAATGTAACACACACCCATACAATGCGCACCACCCCGTGATGTTTTTCTCACTCCTACGAGTGAATGTAATGTAACACACACCCATACAATGCGCACCACCCCGTGATGTTTTTCTCACTCCTACTAGTGAATGTAATGTAACACACACCCATACAATGCGCACCACCCCGTGATGTTTTTCGCACTCCTACTAGTGAATGTAATGTAACACAACACCCATACAATGCGCACCACCCCGTGATGTTTTTCTCACTCCTACTAGTGAATGTAATGTAACACACACCCATACAATGCGCACCGCCCCGTGATGTTTTTCTCACTCCTACTAGTGAATGTAACGTAACACACACCCATACAATGCGCACCACCCCGTGATGTTTTTCTCACTCCTACTAGTGAATCTAACGTAACACACAACAATACAATGCGCACCACCCCGTGATGTTTTTCTCACTCCTACTAGTGAATCTAATGTAACACACACCCATACAATGCGCACCACCCCGTGATGTTTTTCTCACTCCTACTAGTGAATGTAATGTAACACACACCCATACAATGCGCACCGCCCCGTGATGTTTTTCTCACTCCTACTAGTGAATGTAATGTAACACACACCCATACAATGCGCACCACCCCGTGATGTTTTTCTCACTCCTACTAGTGAATGTAACGTAACACACACCCATACAATGCGCACCACCCCGTGATGTTTTTCTCACTCCTACTAGTGAATCTAATGTAACACACACCCATACAATGCGCACCACCCCGTGATGTTTTTCTCACTCCTACTAGTGAATGTAATGTAACACACACCCATACAATGCGCACCACCCCGTGATGATTTTCTCACTCCTACTAGTGAATGTAATGTAACACACACCCATACAATGCGCACCACCCCGTGATGTTTTTCTCACTCCTACTAGTGAATGTAATGTAACACACACCCATACAATGCGCACCACCCCGTGATGATTTTCTCACTCCTACTAGTGAATCTAATGTAACACACACCCATACAATGCGCACCACCCCGTGATGTTTTTCTCACTCCTACTAGTGAATGTAATGTAACACACACCCATACAATGCGCACCACCCCGTGATGTTTTTCTCACTCCTACTAGAGAATCTAATGTAACACACACCCATACAATGCGCACCACTTCGTGATGTTTTTCTCACTCCTACTAGAGAATCTAATGTAACACACACCCATACAATGCGCACCACCCCGTGATGTTTTTCTCACTCCTACTAGAGAATGTAATGTAACACACACCCATACAATGCGCACCACCCCGTGATATTTTTCTCACTCCTACTAGTGCATGTAATGTAACACACACCCATACAATGCGCACCACCCCGTGATGTTTTTCTCACTCCTACTAGTGAATGTAATGTAACACACACCCATACAATGCGCACCACCCCGTGATGTTTTTCTCACTCCTACTAGTGAATGTAATGTAACACACACCCATACAATGCGCACCACCCCGTGATGTTTTTCTCACTCCTACTAGTGAATGTAATGTAACACACACCCATACAATGCGCACCACCCCGTGATGTTTTTCTCACTCCTACTAGTGAATGTAAAGTAACACACACCCATACAATGCGCACCACCCCGTGATGTTTTTCTCACTCCTACTAGTGAATGTAATGTAACACACACCCATACAATGCGCACCACCCCGTGATGTTTTTCGCACTCCTATTAGTGAATGTAATGTAACACACACCCATACAATGCGCACCACCCCGTGATGTTTTTCACACTCCTACTAGTGAATGTAATGTAACACACACCCATACAATGCGCACCACCCCGTGATGTTTTTCTCACTCCTACTAGTGAATGTAATGTAACACACACCCATACAATGCGCACCACCCCGTGATGTTTTTCTCACTCCTACTAGTGAATGTAACGTAACACACACCCATACAATGCGCACCACCCCGTGATGTTTTTCTCACTCCTACTAGTGAATCTAATGTAACACACACCCATACAATGCGCACCACCCCGTGATGTTTTTCTCACTCCTACTAGTGAATGTAATATAACACACACCCATACAATGCGCACCACCCCGTGATGTTTTTCTCACTCCTACTAGCGAATGTAATGTAACACACACCCATACAATGCGCACCACCCCGTGATGATTTTCTCACTCCTACTAGCGAATGTAATGTAACACACACCCATACAATGCGCACCACCCCGTGATGTTTTTCTCACTCCTACTAGTGAATCTAATGTAACACACACCCATACAATGCGCACCACCCCGTGATGTTTTTCTCACTCCTACTAGTGAATCTAATGTAACACACACCCATACAATGCGCACCACCCCGTGATGTTTTTCTCACTCCTACTAGTGAATGTAATGTAACACACACCCATACAATGCGCACCACCCCGTGATGTTTTTCTCACTCCTACTAGCGAATGTAATGTAACACACACCCATACAATGCGCACCACCCCGTGATGTTTTTCTCACTCCTACTAGCGAATGTAATGTAACACACACCCATACAATGCGCACCACCCCGTGATGTTTTTCTCACTCCTACTAGCGAATGTAATGTAACACACACCCATACAATGCGCACCACCCCGTGATGATTTTCTCACTCCTACTAGTGAATCTAATGTAACACACACCCATACAATGCGCACCACCCCGTGATGTTTTTCTCACTCCTACTAGTGAATGTAACGTAACACACACCCATACAATGCGCACCACCCCGTGATGTTTTTCTCACTCCTACTAGTGAATGTAATGTAACACACACCCATACAATGCGCACCACCCCGTGATGTTTTTCACACTCCTACTAGTGAATGTAATGTAACACACACCCATACAATGCGCACCACCCCGTGATGTTTTTCTCACTCCTACTAGTGAATGTAATGTAACACACACCCATACAATGCGCACCACCCCGTGATGTTTTTCTCACTCCTACTAGTGAATGTAACGTAACACACACCCATACAATGCGCACCACCCCGTGATGTTTTTCTCACTCCTACTAGTGAATCTAATGTAACACACACCCATACAATGCGCACCACCCCGTGATGTTTTTCTCACTCCTACTAGTGAATGTAATATAACACACACCCATACAATGCGCACCACCCCGTGATGTTTTTCTCACTCCTACTAGCGAATGTAATGTAACACACACCCATACAATGCGCACCACCCCGTGATGATTTTCTCACTCCTACTAGCGAATGTAATGTAACACACACCCATACAATGCGCACCACCCCGTGATGTTTTTCTCACTCCTACTAGTGAATCTAATGTAACACACACCCATACAATGCGCACCACCCCGTGATGTTTTTCTCACTCCTACTAGTGAATCTAATGTAACACACACCCATACAATGCGCACCACCCCGTGATGTTTTTCTCACTCCTACTAGCGAATGTAATGTAACACACACCCATACAATGCGCACCACACCGTGATGTTTTTCTCACTCCTACTAGCGAATGTAATGTAACACACACCCATACAATGCGCACCACCCCGTGATGTTTTTCTCACTCCTACTAGCGAATGTAATGTAACACACACCCATACAATGCGCACCACCCCGTGATGTTTTTCTCACTCCTACTAGCGAATGTAATGTAACACACACCCATACAATGCGCACCACCCCGTGATGATTTTCTCACTCCTACTAGTGAATCTAATGTAACACACACCCATACAATGCGCACCACCCCGTGATGTTTTTCTCACTCCTACTAGTGAATGTAACGTAACACACACCCATACAATGCGCACCACCCCGTGATGTTTTTCTCACTCCTACTAGTGAATGTAATGTAACACACACCCATACAATGCGCACCTCCCCGTGATGATTTTCTCACGCCTACTAGCGAATGTAATGTAACACACACCCATACAATGCGCACCACCCCGTGATGTTTTTCTCACTCCTACTAGAGAATCTAATGTAACACACACCCATACAATGCGCACCACCCCGTGATGTTTTTCTCACTCCTACTAGTGAATGTAATGTAACACACACCCATACAATGCGCACCACCCCGTGATGTTTTTCGCACTCCTACTAGTGAATGTAATGTAACACACACCCATACAATGCGCACCACCCCGTGATGTTTTTCTCACTCCTACTAGCGAATGTAATGTAACACACACCCATACAATGCGCACCACCCCGTGATGATTTTCTCACTCCTAGTAGTGAATCTAATGTAACACACACCCATACAATGCGCACCACCCCGTGATGTTTTTCTCACTCCTACTAGTGAATGTAACGTAACACACACCCATACAATGCGCACCACCCCGTGATGTTTTTCTCACTCCTACTAGTGAATGTAATGTAACACACACCCATACAATGCGCACCACCCCGTGATGTTTTTCACACTCCTACTAGTGAATGTAATGTAACACACACCCATACAATGCGCACCACCCCGTGATGTTTTTCTCACTCCTACTAGTGAATGTAATGTAACACACACCCATACAATGCGCACCACCCCGTGATGTTTTTCTCACTCCTACTAGTGAATGTAACGTAACACACACCCATACAATGCGCACCACCCCGTGATGTTTTTCTCACTCCTACTAGTGAATCTAATGTAACACACACCCATACAATGCGCACCACCCCGTGATGTTTTTCTCACTCCTACTAGTGAATGTAATATAACACACACCCATACAATGCGCACCACCCCGTGATGTTTTTCTCACTCCTACTAGCGAATGTAATGTAACACACACCCATACAATGCGCACCACCCCGTGATGATTTTCTCACTCCTACTAGCGAATGTAATGTAACACACACCCATACAATGCGCACCACCCCGTGATGTTTTTCTCACTCCTACTAGTGAATCTAATGTAACACACACCCATACAATGCGCACCACCCCGTGATGTTTTTCTCACTCCTACTAGTGAATCTAATGTAACACACACCCATACAATGCGCACCACCCCGTGATGTTTTTCTCACTCCTACTAGCGAATGTAATGTAACACACACCCATACAATGCGCACCACACCGTGATGTTTTTCTCACTCCTACTAGCGAATGTAATGTAACACACACCCATACAATGCGCACCACCCCGTGATGTTTTTCTCACTCCTACTAGCGAATGTAATGTAACACACACCCATACAATGCGCACCACCCCGTGATGTTTTTCTCACTCCTACTAGCGAATGTAATGTAACACACACCCATACAATGCGCACCACCCCGTGATGATTTTCTCACTCCTACTAGTGAATCTAATGTAACACACACCCATACAATGCGCACCACCCCGTGATGTTTTTCTCACTCCTACTAGTGAATGTAACGTAACACACACCCATACAATGCGCACCACCCCGTGATGTTTTTCTCACTCCTACTAGTGAATCTAATGTAACACACACCCATACAATGCGCACCACCCCGTGATGTTTTTCTCACTCCTACTAGTGAATGTAATATAACACACACCCATACAATGCGCACCACCCCGTGATGTTTTTCTCACTCCTACTAGCGAATGTAATGTAACACACACCCATACAATGCGCACCACCCCGTGATGATTTTCTCACTCCTACTAGCGAATGTAATGTAACACACACCCATACAATGCGCACCACCCCGTGATGTTTTTCTCACTCCTACTAGTGAATCTAATGTAACACACACCCATACAATGCGCACCACCCCGTGATGTTTTTCTCACTCCTACTAGTGAATCTAATGTAACACACACCCATACAATGCGCACCACCCCGTGATGTTTTTCTCACTCCTACTAGTGAATGTAATGTAACACACACCCATACAATGCGCACCACCCCGTGATGTTTTTCTCACTCCTACTAGCGAATGTAATGTAACACACACCCATACAATGCGCACCACCCCGTGATGTTTTTCTCACTCCTACTAGCGAATGTAATGTAACACACACCCATACAATGCGCACCACCCCGTGATGTTTTTCTCACTCCTACTAGCGAATGTAATGTAACACACACCCATACAATGCGCACCACCCCGTGATGATTTTCTCACTCCTACTAGTGAATCTAATGTAACACACACCCATACAATGCGCACCACCCCGTGATGTTTTTCTCACTCCTACTAGTGAATGTAACGTAACACACACCCATACAATGCGCACCACCCCGTGATGTTTTTCTCACTCCTACTAGTGAATGTAATGTAACACACACCCATACAATGCGCACCACCCCGTGATGTTTTTCACACTCCTACTAGTGAATGTAATGTAACACACACCCATACAATGCGCACCACCCCGTGATGTTTTTCTCACTCCTACTAGTGAATGTAATGTAACACACACCCATACAATGCGCACCACCCCGTGATGTTTTTCTCACTCCTACTAGTGAATGTAACGTAACACACACCCATACAATGCGCACCACCCCGTGATGTTTTTCTCACTCCTACTAGTGAATCTAATGTAACACACACCCATACAATGCGCACCACCCCGTGATGTTTTTCTCACTCCTACTAGTGAATGTAATATAACACACACCCATACAATGCGCACCACCCCGTGATGTTTTTCTCACTCCTACTAGCGAATGTAATGTAACACACACCCATACAATGCGCACCACCCCGTGATGATTTTCTCACTCCTACTAGCGAATGTAATGTAACACACACCCATACAATGCGCACCACCCCGTGATGTTTTTCTCACTCCTACTAGTGAATCTAATGTAACACACACCCATACAATGCGCACCACCCCGTGATGTTTTTCTCACTCCTACTAGTGAATCTAATGTAACACACACCCATACAATGCGCACCACCCCGTGATGTTTTTCTCACTCCTACTAGCGAATGTAATGTAACACACACCCATACAATGCGCACCACACCGTGATGTTTTTCTCACTCCTACTAGCGAATGTAATGTAACACACACCCATACAATGCGCACCACCCCGTGATGTTTTTCTCACTCCTACTAGCGAATGTAATGTAACACACACCCATACAATGCGCACCACCCCGTGATGTTTTTCTCACTCCTACTAGCGAATGTAATGTAACACACACCCATACAATGCGCACCACCCCGTGATGATTTTCTCACTCCTACTAGTGAATCTAATGTAACACACACCCATACAATGCGCACCACCCCGTGATGTTTTTCTCACTCCTACTAGTGAATGTAACGTAACACACACCCATACAATGCGCACCACCCCGTGATGTTTTTCTCACTCCTACTAGTGAATGTAATGTAACACACACCCATACAATGCGCACCTCCCCGTGATGATTTTCTCACGCCTACTAGCGAATGTAATGTAACACACACCCATACAATGCGCACCACCCCGTGATGTTTTTCTCACTCCTACTAGAGAATCTAATGTAACACACACCCATACAATGCGCACCACCCCGTGATGTTTTTCTCACTCCTACTAGTGAATGTAATGTAACACACACCCATACAATGCGCACCACCCCGTGATGTTTTTCGCACTCCTACTAGTGAATGTAATGTAACACACACCCATACAATGCGCACCACCCCGTGATGTTTTTCTCACTCCTACTAGCGAATGTAATGTAACACACACCCATACAATGCGCACCACCCCGTGATGATTTTCTCACTCCTACTAGTGAATCTAATGTAACACACACCCATACAATGCGCACCACCCCGTGATGTTTTTCTCACTCCTACTAGTGAATGTAACGTAACACACACCCATACAATGCGCACCACCCCGTGATGTTTTTCTCACTCCTACTAGTGAATGTAATGTAACACACACCCATACAATGCGCACCACCCCGTGATGTTTTTCACACTCCTACTAGTGAATGTAATGTAACACACACCCATACAATGCGCACCACCCCGTGATGTTTTTCTCACTCCTACTAGTGAATGTAATGTAACACACACCCATACAATGCGCACCACCCCGTGATGTTTTTCTCACTCCTACTAGTGAATGTAACGTAACACACACCCATACAATGCGCACCACCCCGTGATGTTTTTCTCACTCCTACTAGTGAATCTAATGTAACACACACCCATACAATGCGCACCACCCCGTGATGTTTTTCTCACTCCTACTAGTGAATGTAATATAACACACACCCATACAATGCGCACCACCCCGTGATGTTTTTCTCACTCCTACTAGCGAATGTAATGTAACACACACCCATACAATGCGCACCACCCCGTGATGATTTTCTCACTCCTACTAGCGAATGTAATGTAACACACACCCATACAATGCGCACCACCCCGTGATGTTTTTCTCACTCCTACTAGTGAATCTAATGTAACACACACCCATACAATGCGCACCACCCCGTGATGTTTTTCTCACTCCTACTAGTGAATCTAATGTAACACACACCCATACAATGCGCACCACCCCGTGATGTTTTTCTCACTCCTACTAGCGAATGTAATGTAACACACACCCATACAATGCGCACCACACCGTGATGTTTTTCTCACTCCTACTAGCGAATGTAATGTAACACACACCCATACAATGCGCACCACCCCGTGATGTTTTTCTCACTCCTACTAGCGAATGTAATGTAACACACACCCATACAATGCGCACCACCCCGTGATGTTTTTCTCACTCCTACTAGCGAATGTAATGTAACACACACCCATACAATGCGCACCACCCCGTGATGATTTTCTCACTCCTACTAGTGAATCTAATGTAACACACACCCATACAATGCGCACCACCCCGTGATGTTTTTCTCACTCCTACTAGTGAATGTAACGTAACACACACCCATACAATGCGCACCACCCCGTGATGTTTTTCTCACTCCTACTAGTGAATGTAATGTAACACACACCCATACAATGCGCACCTCCCCGTGATGATTTTCTCACGCCTACTAGCGAATGTAATGTAACACACACCCATACAATGCGCACCACCCCGTGATGTTTTTCTCACTCCTACTAGAGAATCTAATGTAACACACACCCATACAATGCGCACCACCCCGTGATGTTTTTCTCACTCCTACTAGTGAATGTAATGTAACACACACCCATACAATGCGCACCACCCCGTGATGTTTTTCGCACTCCTACTAGTGAATGTAATGTAACACACACCCATACAATGCGCACCACCCCGTGATGTATTTCTCACTCCTACTAGTGAATGTAATGTAACACACACCCATACAATGCGCACCAACCCGTGATGTTTTTCTCACTCCTACTAGTGAATGTAATGTAACACACACCCATACAATGCGCACCACCCCGTGATGTTTTTCACACTCCTACTAGTGTATGTAATGTAGCACACACCCATACAATGCGCACCACCCCGTGATGTTTTTCTCACTCCTACTAGTGAATGTAATGTAACACACACCCATACAATGCGCACCATCCCGTGATGTTTTTCTCACTCCTACTACTGAATGTAACGTAACACACACACATACAATGCGCACCACCCCGTGTTGATTTTCTCACTCCTACTAGTGAATCTAATGTAACAAACACCCATACAATGCGCACCACCCCGTGATGTTTTTCTCACTCCTACTAGTGAATCTAATGTAACACACACCCATACAATGCGCACCAACCCGTGATGTTTTTCTCACTCCTACTAGTGAATCTAATGTAACAAACACCCATACAATGCGCACCACCCCGTGATGTTTTTCTCACTCCTACTAGTGAATGTAATGTAACACACACCCATACAATGCGCACCACCCCGTGATGTTTTTCTCACTCCTACGAGTGAATGTAATGTAACACACACCCATACAATGCGCACCACCCCGTGATGTTTTTCTCACTCCTACTAGTGAATGTAATGTAACACACACCCATACAATGCGCACCACCCCGTGATGTTTTTCGCACTCCTACTAGTGAATGTAATGTAACACACACCCATACAATGCGCACCACCCCGTGATGTGTTTCTCACTCCTACTAGTGAATGTAATGTAACACACACCCATTCAATGCGCACCGCCCCGTGATGTTTTTCTCACTCCTACTAGTGAATGTAACGTAACACACACCCATACAATGCGCACCACCCCGTGATGTTTTTCTCACTCCTACTAGTGAATCTAACGTAACACACAACAATACAATGCGCACCACCCCGTGATGTTTTTCTCACTCCTACTAGTGAATCTAATGTAACACACACCCATACAATGCGCACCACCCCGTGATGTTTTTCTCACTCCTACTAGTGAATGTAATGTAACACACACCCATACAATGCGCACCGCCCCGTGATGTTTTTCTCACTCCTACTAGTGAATGTAATGTAACACACACCCATACAATGCGCACCACCCCGTGATGTTTTTCTCACTCCTACTAGTGAATCTAATGTAACACACACCCATACAATGCGCACCACCCCGTGATGTTTTTCTCACTCCTACTAGTGAATGTAATGTAACACACACCCATACAATGCGCACCACCCGGTGATGTTTTTCTCACTCCTACTAGTGAATCTAATGTAACACACACCCATACAATGCGCACCACCCCGTGATGTTTTTCTCACTCCTACTAGTGAATGTAATGTAACACACACCCATACAATGCGCACCACCCCGTGATGTTTTTCTCACTCCTACTAGAGAATCTAATGTAACACACACCCATACAATGCGCACCACCCCGTGATGATTTTCTCACTCCTACTAGTGCATGTAATGTAACCACACCCATACAATGCGCACCACCCCGTGATGTTTTTCTCACTCCTACTAGTGAATGTAATGTAACACACACCCATACAATGCGCACCGCCCCGTGATGTTTTTCTCACTCCTACTAGTGAATGTAACGTAACACACACCCATACAATGCGCACCACCCCGTGATGTTTTTCTCACTCCTACTAGTGAATCTAACGTAACACACAACAATACAATGCGCACCACCCCGTGATGTTTTTCTCACTCCTACTAGTGAATCTAATGTAACACACACCCATACAATGCGCACCACCCCGTGATGTTTTTCTCACTCCTACTAGTGAATGTAATGTAACACACACCCATACAATGCGCACCGCCCCGTGATGTTTTTCTCACTCCTACTAGTGAATGTAATGTAACACACACCCATACAATGCGCACCACCCCGTGATGTTTTTCTCACTCCTACTAGTGAATGTAATGTAACACACACCCATACAATGCGCACCACCCCGTGATGTTTTTCTCACTCCTACTAGTGAATGTAATGTAACACACACCCATACAATGCGCACCACCCCGTGATGTTTTTCTCACTCCTACTAGTGAATCTAATGTAACACACACCCATACAATGCGCACCACCCCGTGATGTTTTTCTCACTCCTACTAGTGAATGTAATGTAACACACACCCATACAATGCGCACCACCCCGTGATGTTTTTCTCACTCCTACTAGGGAATCTAATGTAACACACACCCATACAATGCGCACCACCCCGTGATGATTTTCTCACTCCTACTAGTGCATGTAATGTAACACACACCCATACAATGCGCACCACCCCGTGATGTTTTTCTCACTCCTACTAGTGAATGTAATGTAACACACACCCATACAATGCGCACCACCCCGTGATGATTTTCTCACTCCTACTAGTGAATGTAATGTAACACACACCCATACAATGCGCACCACCCCGTGATGTTTTTCTCACTCCTACTAGTGAATGTAATGTAACACACACCCATACAATGCGCACCACCCCGTGATGTTTTTCGCACTCCTACTAGTGAATGTAATGTAACACACACCCATACAATGCGCACCACCCCGTGATGTTTTTCTCACTCCTACTAGTGAATGTAATGTAACACACACCCATACAATGCGCACCACCCCGTGATGTTTTTCTCACTCCTACTAGTGAATGTAATGTAACACACACCCATACAATGCGCACCACCCCGTGATGTTTTTCACACTCCTACTAGTGAATGTAATGTAACACACAACGATACAATGCGCACCACCCCGTGATGTTTTTCTCACTCCTACTAGTGAATGTAATGTAACACACACCCATACAATGCGCACCACCCCGTGATGTTTTTCTCACTCCTACTAGTGAATGTAATGTAACACACACCCATACAATGCGCACCACCCCGTGATGTTTTTCTCACTCCTACTAGAGAATCTAATGTAACACACACCCATACAATGCGCACCACCCCTTGATGTTTTTCTCACTCCTACTTGTGAATGTAATGTAACACACACCCATACAATGCGCACCACCCCGTGATGTTTTTCTCACTCCTACTAGTGAATGTAATGTAACACACACCCATACAATGCGCACCACCCCGTGATGATTTTCTCACTCCTACTAGTGAATGTAATGTAACACACACCCATACAATGCGCACCACCCCGTGATGTTTTTCTCACTCCTACTATTGAATGTAATGTAACACACACCCATACAATGCGCACCACCCCGTGATGTTTTTCTCACTCCTACTAGTGAATGTAATGTAACACACACCCATACAATGCGCACCACCCCTTGATGTTTTTCTCACTCCTACTTGTGAATGTAATGTAACACACACCCATACAATGCGCACAACCCCGTGATGTTTTTCTCACTCCTACTAGTGAATGTAATGTAACACACACCCATACAATGCGCACCACCCCGTGATGTTTTTCTCACTCCTACTAGTGAATGTAATGTAACACACACCCATACAATGCGCACCACCCCGTGATGATTTTCGCACTCCTATTAGTGAATGTAATGTAACACACATCCATACAATGCGCACCTCCCCGTGATGTTTTTCTCACTCCTACTAGTGAATGTAATGTAACACACACCCATACAATGCGCACCACCCCGTGATGTTTTTCTCACTCCTACTAGTGAATGTAATGTAACACACACCCATACAATGCGCACCACCCCGTGATGTTTTTCTCACTCCTACTAGTGAATGTAATGTAACACACACCCATACAATGCGCACCACCCCGTGATGTTTTTCTCACTCTTACTAGTGAATGTAATGTAAAACACACCCATACAATGCGCACCACCCCGTGTTGATTTTCTCACTCCTACTAGTGAATCTAATGTAACAAACACCCATACAATGCGCACCACCCCGTGATGTTTTTCTCACTCCTACTAGTGAATTTAATGTAACACACACCTATACAATGCGCACCAACCCGTGATGTTTTTCTCACTCCTACTAGTGAATCTAATGTAACAAACACCCATACAATGCGCACCACCCCGTGATGTTTTTCTCACTCCTACTATTGAATGTAATATAACACACACCCATACAATGCGCACCACCCCGTGATGTTTTTCTCACTCCTACTAGTGAATGTAATGTAACACACACCCATGCAATGCGCACCACCCCGTGATGTTTTTCTCGCTCCTACGAGTGAATGTGATGTAACACACACCCATACAATGCGCACCACCCCGTGATGTTTTTCGCACTCCTACTAGTGAATGTAATGTAACACACACCCATACAATGCGCACCACCCCGTGATGTTTTTCGCACTCCTACTAGTGAATGTAATGTAACACACACCCATACAATGCGCACCACCCCATGATGTTCTTCTCACTCCTACTAGTGAATGTAATGTAACACACACCCATACAATGCGCACCACCCCGTGATGTTTTTCTCACTCCTACTAGTGAATGTAATGTAACACACACCCATACAATGCGCACCACCCCGTGATGTTTTTCTCACTCCTACTAGTGAATGTAACGTAACACACACCCATACAATGCGCACCACCCCGTGATGTTTTTCTCACTCCTACTAGTGAATGTAACGTAACACACACCCATACAATGCGCACCACCCCGTGATGTTTTTCTCACTCCTACTAGTGAATGTAACGTAACACACACCCATACAATGCGCACCACCCCGTGATGTTTTTCTCACTCCTACTAGTGAATCTAATGTAACACACACCCATACAATGCGCACCACCCCGTGATGTTTTTCTCACTCCTACTAGTGAATCTAATGTAACACACACCCATACAATGCGCACCACCCCGTGATGTTTTTCTCACTCCTACTAGTGAATGTAATGTAACACACACCCATACAATGCGCACCACCCCGTGATGTTTTTCTCACTCCTACTAGTGAATGTAATGTAACACACACCCATACAATGCGCACCACCCCGTGATGATTTTCTCACTCCTACTAGCGAATGTAATGTAACACACACCCATACAATGCGCCCCACCCCGTGATGTTTTTCTCACTCCTACTAGTGAATGTAATGTAACACACACCCATACAATGCGCACCACCCCGTGATGATTTTCTCACTCCTACTAGTGAATCTAATGTAACACACACCCATACAATGCGCACCACCCCGTGATGTTTTTCTCACTCCTACTAGTGAATGTAATGTAACACACCCCCATACAATGCGCACCACCCCGTGATGTTTTTCTCACTTCTACTAGAGAATCTAATGTAACACACACCCATACAATGCGCACTACCCCGTGATGTTTTTCTCACTCCTACTAGTGAATGTAATGTAACACACACCCATACAATGCGCACCACCCCGTGATGTTTTTCTCACTCCTACTAGTGAATGTAATGTAACACATACCCATACAATGCGCAACACCCCGTGATGGTTTTCTCACTCCTACTAGTGAATCTAATGTAACACACACCCATACAATGCGCACCACCCCGTGATGTTTTTCTCACTCCTACTAGTGAATGTAATGTAACACACACCCATACAATGCGCACCACCCCGTGATGTTTTTCTCACTCCTACTAGAGAATCTAATGTAACACACACCCATACAATGCGCACCACCCCGTGATGTTTTTCTCACTCCTACGAGTGAATGTAATGTAACACACACCCATACAATGCGCACCACCCCGTGATGTTTTCTCACTCCTACTAGTGAATGTAATGTAACACACACCCATACAATGCGCACCACCCCGTGATGATTTTCTCACTCCTACTAGTGAATGTAATGTAACACACACCCATACAATGCGCACCACCCCGTGATGTTTTTCTCACTCCTACTATTGAATGTAATGTAACACACACCCATACAATGCGCACCACCCCGTGATGTTTTTCTCACTCCTACTAGTGAATGTAATATAACACACACCCATACAATGCGCACCACCCCTTGATGTTTTTCTCACTCCTACTTGTGAATGTAATGTAACACACACCCATACAATGCGCACCACCCCATGATGTTTTTCTCACTCCTACTAGTGAATGTAATGTAACACACACCCATACAATGCGCACCACCCCGTGATGTTTTTCTCACTCCTACTAGTGAATGTAATGTAACACACACCCATACAATGCGCACCACCCCGTGATGTTTTTCGCAATCCTATTAGTGAATGTAATGCAACACACATCCATACAATGCGCAGCACCCCGTGATGTTTTTCTCACTCCTACTAGTGTATGTAATGTAACACACACCCATACAATGCGCACCACCCCGTGATGTTTTTCTCACTCCTACTAGTGAATGTAATGTAACACACACCCAAACAATGCGCACCACCCCGTGATGTTTTTCACACTCCTACTAGTGAATGTAATGTAACACACACCCATACAATGCGCACCACCCCGTGATGTTTTTCTCACTCCTACTAGTGAATGTAATGTAACACACACCCATACAATGCGCACCACCCCGTGATGTTTTTCTCACTCCTACTAGTGAATGTAATGTAACACACACCCATACAATGCGCACCACCCCGTGTTGATTTTCTCACTCCTACTAGTGAATCTAATGTAACAAACACCCATACAATGCACACCACCCCGTGATGTTTTTCTCACTCCTACTAGTGAATGTAATGTAACACACACCCATACAATGCGCACCACCCCGTGATGTTTTTCTCACTTCTACTAGTGAATGTAATGTAACACACACCCATACAATGCGCACCACCCCGTGTTGATTTTCTCACTCCTACTAGTGAATATAATGTAACAAACACCCATACAATGCGCACCACCCCGTGATGTTTTTCTCACTCCTACTAGTGAATTTAATGTAACACACACCCATGCAATGCGCACCACCCCGTGATGTTTTTCTCACTCCTACTAGTGAATGTAATGTAACACACACCCATACAATGCGCACCACCCCGTGATGTTTTTCTCACTCCTACTAGTGAATATAATGTAACAAACACCCATACAATGCGCACCACCCCGTGATGTTTTTCTCACTCCTACTAGTGAATTTAATGTAACACACACCCATGCAATGCGCACCACCCCGTGATGTTTTTCTCACTCCTACTAGTGAATTTAATGTAACACACACCCATGCAATGCGCACCACCCCGTGATGTTTTTCTCACTCCTACGAGTGAATGTAATGTAACACACACCCATACAATGCGCACCACCCCGTGATGTTTTTCGCACTCCTACTAGTGAATGTAATGTAACACACACCCATACAATGCGCACCACCCCGTGATGTTTTTCTCACTCCTACTAGTGAATGTAATGTAACACACACCCATACAATGCGCACCACCCCGTGATGTTTTTCTCACTCCTACTAGTGAATGTAATGTAACACACACCCATACAATGCGCACCACCCCGTGATGTTTTTCTCACTCCTAGTAGTGAATGTAATGTAACACACACCCATACAATGCGCACCACCCCGTGATGTTTTTCTCACTCCTACTAGTGAATGTAATGTAACACACACCCATACAATGCGCACCACCCCGTGATGTTTTTCTCACTCCTACTAGTGAATGTAATGTAACACACACCCATACAATGCGCACCACCCCGTGATGTTTTTCTCACTCCTAATAGTGAATGTAACGTAACACACACCCATACAATGCGCACCACCCCGTGATGTTTTTCTCACTCGTACTAGTGAATCTAATGTAACACACACCCATACAATGCGCAAAACCCCGTGATGTTTTTCTCACGCCTACTAGTGAATCTAATGTAACACACACCCATACAATGCGCACCACCCCGTGATGTTTTTCTCACTCCTACTAGTGAATGTAATGTAACACACACCCATACAATGCGCACCACCCCGTGATGTTTTTCTCACTCCTACTAGTGAATGTAATGTAACACACACCCATACAATGCGCACCACCCCGTGATGATTTTCTCACTCCTACTAGTGAATGTAATGTAACACACACCCATACAATGCGCACCACCCCGTGATGTTTTTCTCACTCCTACTAGTGAATGTAATGTAACACACACCCATACAATGCGCACCACCCCGTGATGATTTTCTCACTCCTACTAGTGAATCTAATGTAACACACACCCATACAATGCGCACCACCCCGTGATGTTTTTCTCACTCCTACTAGTGAATGTAATGTAACACACACCCATACAATGCGCACCACCCCGTGATGTTTTTCTCACTCCTACTAGAGAATCTAATGTAACACACACCCCTACAATGCGCACCACCCCGTGATGTTTTTCTCACTCCTACTAGAGAATCTAATGTAACACACACCCATACAATGCGCACCACCCCGTGATGATTTTCTCACTCCTACTAGCGAATGTAATGTAACACACACCCATACAATGCGCACCACCCCGTGATGTTTTTCTCACTCCTACGAGTGAATGTAATGTAACACACACCCATGCAATGTGCACCACCCCGTGATGTTTTTCTCACTCCTACTAGTGAATCTAATGTAACACACACCCATACAATGCGCAACACCCTGTGATGTTTTTCTCACTCCTACTAGTGAATGTAATGTAACACACACCCATACAATGCGCACCACCCCGTGATGTTTTTCTCACTCCTACTAGTGAATGTAATGTAACACACACCCATACAATGCGCACCACCCCGTGATGATTTTCTCACTCCTAGTAGCGAATGTAATGTAACACACACCCATACAATGCGCACCACCCCGTGATGTTTTTCTCACTCCTACTAGTGAATGTAATGTAACACACACCCATACAATGCGCACCACCCCGTGATGATTTTCTCACTCCTACTAGTGAATCTAATGTAACACACACCCATACAATGCACACCACCCCGTGATGTTTTTCTCACTCCTACTAGTGAATGTAATGTAACACACACCCATACAATGCGCACCACCCCGTGATGTTTTTCTCACTCCTACTAGAGAATCTAAAGTAACACACACCCATACAATGCGCACCACCCCGTGATGTTTTTCTCACTCCTACTAGTGAATGTAATGTAACACACACCCATACAATGCGCACCACCCCGTGATGTTTTTCTCACTCCAACTAGTGAATGTAATGTAACACACACCCATACAATGCGCACCACCCCGTGATGGTTTTCTCACTCCTACTAGTGAATCTAATGTAACACACACCCATACAATGCGCACCACCCCGTGATGTTTTTCTCACTCCTACTAGTGAATGTAATGTAACACACACCCATACAATGCGCAACACCCCGTGATGTTTTTCTCACTCCTACTAGAGAATCTAATGTAACACACACCCATACAATGCGCACCACCCCGTGATGTTTTTCTCACTCCTACGAGTGAATGTAATGTAACACACACCCATACAATGCGCACCACCCCGTGATGTTTTTCTCACTCCTACTAGTGAATGTAATGTAACACACACCCATACAATGCACACCACCCCGTGATGATTTTCTCACTCCTACTAGTGAATGTAATGTAACACACACCCATACAATGCGCACCACCCCGTGATGTTTTTCTCACTCCTACTAGTGAATGTAATGTAACACACACCCATACAATGCGCACCACCCCGTGATGTTTTTCTCACTCCTACTAGTGAATGTAATGTAACACACACCCATACAATGCGCACCACCCCTTGATGTTTTTCTCACTCCTACTTGTGAATGTAATGTAACACACACCCATACAATGCGCACCACCCCATGATGTTTTTCTCACTCCTACTAGTGAATGTAATGTAACACACACCCATACAATGCGCACCACCCCGTGATATATTTCTCACTCCTACTAGTGAATGTAATGTAACACACACCCATGCAATGCGCACCACCCCGTGATGTTTTTCTCACTCCTACGAGTGAATGTAATGTAACACACACCCATACAATGCGCACCACCCCGTGATATTTTTCGCACTCCTACTAGTGAATGTAATGTAACACACACCCATACAATGCGCACCACCCCGTGATGTTTTTCTCACTCCTACTAGTGAATGTAATGTAACACACACCCATACAATGCGCACCACCCCGTGATGTTTTTCTCACTCCTACTAGTGAATGTAATGTAACACACACCCATACAATGCGCACCACCCCGTGATATTTTTCTCACTCCTAGTAGTGAATGTAATGTAACACACACCCATACAATGCGCACCACCCCGTGATGTTTTTCTCACTCCTACTAGTGAATGTAATGTAACACACACCCATACAATGTGCACCACCCCGTGATGTTTTTCTCACTCCTACTAGAGAATCTAATGTAACACACACCCATACAATGCGCACCACCCCGTGATGTTTTTCTCACTCCTACTAGTGAATGTAATGTAACACACACCCATACAATGCGCACCACCCCGTGATGTTTTTCTCACTCCAACTAGTGAATGTAATGTAACACACACCCATACAATGCGCACCACCCCGTGATGGTTTTCTCACTCCTACTAGTGAATCTAATGTAACACACACCCATACAATGCGCACCACCCCGTGATGTTTTTCTCACTCCTACTAGTGAATCTAATGTAACACACACCCATACAATGCGCACCACCCCGTGATGTTTTTCTCACTCCTACTAGAGAATCTAATGTAACACACACCCATACAATGCGCACCACCCCGTGATGTTTTTCTCACTCCTACGAGTGAATGTAATGTAACACACACCCATACAATGCGCACCACCCCGTGATGTTTTTCTCACTCCTACTAGTGAATGTAATGTAACACACACCCATACATTGCACACCACCCCGTGATGATTTTCTCACTCCTACTAGTGAATGTAATGTAACACACACCCATACAATGCGCACCACCCCGTGATGTTTTTCTCACTCCTACTATTGAATGTAATGTAACACACACCCATACAATGTGCACCACCCCGTGATGTTTTTCTCACTCCTACTAGTGAATGTAATGTAACACACACCCATACAATGCGCACCACCCCTTGATGTTTTTCTCACTCCTACTTGTGAATGTAATGTAACACACACCCATACAATGCGCACCACCCCATGATGATTTTCTCACTCCTACTAGTGAATGTAATGTAACACACACCCATACAATGCGCACCACCCCGTGATATATTTCTCACTCCTACTAGTGAATGTAATGTAACACACACCCATGCAATGCGCACCACCCCGTGATGTTTTTCTCACTCCTACGAGTGAATGTAATGTAACACACACCCATACAATGCGCACCACCCCGTGATGTTTTTCGCACTCCTACTAGTGAATGTAATGTAACACACACCCATACAATGCGCACCACCCCGTGATGTTTTTCTCACTCCTACTAGTGAATGTAATGTAACACACACCCATACAATGCGCACCACCCCGTGATGTTTTTCTCACTCCTACTAGTGAATGTAATGTAACACACACCCATACAATGCGCACCACCCCGTGATATTTTTCTCACTCCTAGTAGTGAATGTAATGTAACACACACCCATACAATGCGCACCACCCCGTGATGTTTTTCTCACTCCTACTAGTGAATGTAATGTAACACACACCCATACAATGTGCACCACCCCGTGATGTTTTTCTCACTCCTACTAGTGAATGTAATGTAACACACACCCATACAATGCGCACCACCCCGTGATGTTTTTCTCACTCCTACTAGTGAATGTAACGTAACACACACCCATACAATGCGCACCACCCCGTGATGTTTTTCTCACTCCTACTAGTGAATCTAATGTAACACACACCCATACAATGCGCACCACCCCGTGATGTTTTTCTCACGCCTACTAGTGAATCTAATGTAACACACACCCATACAATGCGCACCACCCCGTGATGTTTTTCTCACTCCTACTAGTGAATGTAATGTAACACACACCGATACAATGCGCACCACCCCGTGATGTTTTTCTCACTCCTACTAGTGAATGTAATGTAACACACACCCATACAATGCGCACCACCCCGTGATGATTTTCTCACTCCTACTAGTGAATGTAATGTAACACACACCCATACAATGCGCACCACCCCGTGATGTTTTTCTCACTCCTACTAGTGAATGTAATGTAACACACACCCATACAATGCGCACCACCCCGTGATGTTTTTCTCACTCCTACTAGAGAATCTAATGTAACAAACACCCATACAATGCGCACCACCCCGTGATGATTTTCTCACTCCTACTAGTGAATCTAATGTAACACACACCCATACAATGCGCACCACCCCGTGATGTTTTTCTCACTCCTACTAGTGAATGTAATGTAACACACACCCATACAATGCGCACCACCCCGTGATGTTTTTCTCACTCCTACTAGTGAATCTAATGTAACAAACACCCATACAATGCGCACCACCCCGTGATGTTTTTCTCACTCCTACTAGTGAATGTAATGTAACACACACCCATACAAAGCGCACCACCCCGTCATGTTTTTCTCACTCCTACTAGTGAATGTAATGTAATACACACCCATACAATGCGCACCACCCCGTGATGTTTTTCTCACTCCTACTAGTGAATGTAATGTAACACACACCCATAGAATGCGCTCCACCCCGTGATGTTTTTCTCACTCCTACTAGTGAATGTAATGTAACACACACCCATACAATGCGCACCACCCCGTGATGTTTTTCTCACTCCTACTAGTGAATGTAATGTAACACACACCCATACAATGCGCACCACCCCGTGATGTTTTTCTCACTCCTACTAGTGAATCTAATGTAACACACACCCATACAATGCGCACCACCCCGTGATGTTTTTCTCACTCCTACTAGTGAATGTAATGTAACACACACCCATACAATGCGCACCACCCCGTGATGTTTTTCTCACTCCTACTAGTGAATCTAATGTAACAAACACCCATACAATGCGAACCACCCCGTGATGTTTTTCTCACTCCTACTAGTGAATGTAATGTAACACACACCCATACAAAGCGCACCACCCCGTCATGTTTTTCTCACTCCTACGAGTGAATGTAATGTAACACACACCCATACAATGCGCACCACCCCGTGGTGTTTTTCTAACTCCTACTAGTGAATGTAATGTAACACACACCCATACAATGCGCACCACCCCGTGATGTTTTTCTCACTCCTACTAGTGAATCTAATGTAACACACACCCATACAAGCGCACCACCCCGTGATGTTTTTCTCACTCCTACTAGTGAATGTAATGTAACACACACCCATACAATGCGCACCACCCCGTGATGTTTTTCTCACTCCTACTAGTGAATGTAATGTAACACACACCCATACAATGCGCACCACCCCGTGATGTTTTTCACACTCCTACTAGTGAAAAAATGTAACACACACCCATACAATGCGCACCACCCCGTGATGTTTTTCTCACTCCTACTAGTGAATGTAATGTAACACACACCCACACAATGCGCACCACCCCGTGATGTTTTTCTCACTCCTACTAGTGAATGTAATGTAACACACACCCATACAATGCGCACCACCCCGTGTTGATTTTCTCACTCCTACTAGTGAATCTAATGTAACAAACACCCATACAATGCGCACCAACCCGTGATGTTTTTCTCACTCCTACTAGTGAATCTAATGTAACACACACCCATACAATGCGCACCAACCCGTGATGTTTTTCTCACTCCTACTAGTGAATCTAATGTAACAAACACCCATACAATGCGCACCACCCCGTGATGTTTTTCTCACTCCTACTACTGAATGTAATGTAACACACACCCATACAATGCGCACCACCCCGTGATGTTTTTCTCACTCCTACGAGTGAATGTAATGTAACTCACACCCATACAATGCGCACCACCCCGTGATGTTTTTCTCACTCCTACGAGTGAATGTAATGTAACACACACCCATACAATGCGCACCACCCCGTGATGTTTTTCGCACTCCTACTAGTGAATGTAATGTAACACACACCCATACAATGCGCACCACCCCGTGATGTTTTTCGCACTCCTACTAGTGAATGTAATGTAACACACACCCATACAATGCGCACCACCCCGTAATATTTTTCTCACTCCTACTAGTGAATGTAATGTAACACACACCCATACAATGCGCACCACCCCGTGATGTTTTTCTCACTCCTACTAGTGAATGTAATGTAACACACACCCATACAATGCGCACCACCCCGTGATGTTTTCCTCACTCCTACTAGTGAATGTAATGTAACACACACCCATACAATGCGCACCACCCCGTGATGTTTTTCTCACTCCTACTAGTGAATGTAATGTAACACACACCCATACAATGCGCACCACCCCGTGATGTTTTTCTCACTCCTACTAGTGAATGTAATGTAACACACACCCATACAATGCGCACCACCCCGTGATGTTTTTCTCACTCCTACTAGTGAATGTAATGTAACACACACCCATACAATGCGCACCACCCGGTGATGATTTTCTCACTCCTCCTAGTGAATCTAATGTAACAAACACCCATACAATGCGCACCACCCCGTGATGTTTTTCTCACTCCTACTAGTGAATGTAATGTAACACACACCCATACAAAGCGCACCACCCCGTCATGTTTTTCTCACTCCTACTAGTGAATGTAATGTAACACACACCCATACAATGCGCACCACCCCGTGATGTTTTTCTAACTCCTACTAGTGAATGTAATGTAACACACACCCATACAATGCGCACCAACCCGTGATGTTTTTCTCACTCCTACTAGTGAATCTAATGTAACACACACCCATACAATGCGCACCACCCCGTGATGTTTTTCTCACTCCTACTAGTGAATGTAATGTAACACACACCCATACCATGCGCACCACCCCGTGATGTTTTTCTCACTCCTACTAGTGAATCTAATGTAACACACACCCATACAATGCGCACCACCCCGTGATGTTTTTCTCACTCCTACTAGAGAATCTAATGTAACACACACCCATACAATGCGCACCACCCCGTGATGTTTTTCTCACTCCTACGAGTGAATGTAATGTAACACACACCCATACAATGCGCACCACCCCGTGATGTTTTTCGCAATCCTACTAGTGAATGTAATGTAACACACACCCATACAATGCACACCACCCCGTGATGATTTTCTCACTCCTACTTGTGAATGTAATGTAACACACACCCATACAATGCGCACCACCCCGTGATGTTTTTCTCACTCCTACTATTGAATGTAATGTAACACACACCCATACAATGTGCACCACCCCGTGATGTTTTTCTCACTCCTACTAGTGAATGTAATGTAACACACACCCATACAATGCGCACCACCCCTTGATGTTTTTCTCACTCCTACTTGTGAATGTAATGTAACACACACCCATACAATGCGCACCACCCCATGATGTTTTTCTCACTCCTACTAGTGAATGTAATGTAACACACACCCATACAATGCGCACCACCCCGTGATATATTTCTCACTCCTACTAGTGAATGTAATGTAACACACACCCATGCAATGCGCACCACCCCGTGATGTTTTTCTCACTCCTACGAGTGAATGTAATGTAACACACACCCATACAATGCGCACCACCCCGTGATGTTTTTCGCACTCCTACTAGTGAATGTAATGTAACACACACCCATACAATGCGCACCACCCCGTGATGTTTTTCTCACTCCTACTAGTGAATGTAATGTAACACACACCCATACAATGCGCACCACCCCGTGATGTTTTTCTCACTCCTACTAGTGAATGTAATGTAACACACACCCATACAATGCGCACCACCCCGTGATATTTTTCTCACTCCTAGTAGTGAATGTAATGTAACACACACCCATACAATGCGCACCACCCCGTGATGTTTTTCTCACTCCTACTAGTGAATGTAATGTAACACACACCCATACAATGTGCACCACCCCGTGATGTTTTTCTCACTCCTACTAGTGAATGTAATGTAACACACACCCATACAATGCGCACCACCCCGTGATGTTTTTCTCACTCCTACTAGTGAATGTAACGTAACACACACCCATACAATGCGCACCACCCCGTGATGTTTTTCTCACTCCTACTAGTGAATCTAATGTAACACACACCCATACAATGCGCACCACCCCGTGATGTTTTTCTCACGCCTACTAGTGAATCTAATGTAACACACACCCATACAATGCGCACCACCCCGTGATGTTTTTCTCACTCCTACTAGTGAATGTAATGTAACACACACCGATACAATGCGCACCACCCCGTGATGTTTTTCTCACTCCTACTAGTGAATGTAATGTAACACACACCCATACAATGCGCACCACCCCGTGATGATTTTCTCACTCCTACTAGTGAATGTAATGTAACACACACCCATACAATGCGCACCACCCCGTGATGTTTTTCTCACTCCTACTAGTGAATGTAATGTAACACACACCCATACAATGCGCACCACCCCGTGATGATTTTCTCACTCCTACTAGTGAATCTAATGTAACACACACCCATACAATGCGCACCACCCCGTGATGTTTTTCTCACTCCTACTAGTGAATGTAATGTAACACACACCCATACAATGCGCACCACCCCGTGATGTTTTTCTCACTCCTACTAGAGAATCTAATGTAACAAACACCCATACAATGCGCACCACCCCGTGATGATTTTCTCACTCCTACTTGTGAATCTAATGTAACACACACCCATACAATGCGCACCACCCCGTGATGTTTTTCTCACTCCTACTAGTGAATGTAATGTAACACACACCCATACAATGCGCACCACCCCGTGATGTTTTTCTCACTCCTACTAGTGAATCTAATGTAACAAACACCCATACAATGCGCACCACCCCGTGATGTTTTTCTCACTCCTACTAGTGAATGTAATGTAACACACACCCATACAAAGCGCACCACCCCGTCATGTTTTTCTCACTCCTACGAGTGAATGTAATGTAATACACACCCATACAATGCGCACCACCCCGTGATGTTCTTCTCACTCCTACTAGTGAATCTAATGTAACACACACCCATAGAATGCGCACCACCCCGTGATGTTTTTCTCACTCCTACTAGTGAATGTAATGTAACACACACCCATAGAATGCGCACCACCCCGTGATGTTTTTCTCACTCCTACTAGTGAATGTAATGTAACACACACCCATACAATGCGCACCACCCCGTGATGTTTTTCTCACTCCTACTAGTGAATGTAATGTAACACACACCCATACAATGCGCACCACCCCGTGATGTTTTTCTCACTCCTACTAGTGAATCTAATGTAACACACACCCATACAATGCGCACCACCCCGTGATGTTTTTCTCACTCCTACTAGTGAATGTAATGTAACACACACCCATACAATGCGCACCACCCCGTGATGATTTTCTCACTCCTACTAGTGAATCTAATGTAACAAACACCCATACAATGCGCACCACCCCGTGATGTTTTTCTCACTCCTACTAGTGAATGTAATGTAACACACACCCATACAATGCGCACCACCCCGTGATGTTTTTCTCACTCCTACTAGTGAATCTAATGTAACAAACACCCATACAATGCGAACTACCCCGTGATGTTTTTCTCACTCCTACTAGTGAATGTAATGTAACACACACCCATACAAAGCGCACCACCCCGTCATGTTTTTCTCACTCCTACTAGTGAATGTAATGTAACACACACCCATACAATGCGCACCACCCCGTGATGTTTTTCTAACTCCTACTAGTGAATGTAATGTAACACACACCCATACAATGCGCACCACCCCGTGATGTTTTTCTCACTCCTACTAGTGAATCTAATGTAACACACATCCATACAAGCGCACCACCCCGTGATGTTTTTCTCACTCCTACTAGTGAATGTAATGTAACACACACCCATACAATGCGCACCACCCCGTGATGTTTTTCTCACTCCTACTAGTGAATGTAATGTAACACACACCCATACAATGCGCACCACCCCGTGATGTTTTTCACACTCCTACTAGTGAATATAATGTAACACACACCCATACAATGCGCACCACCCCGTGATGTTTTTCTCACTCCTACTAGTGAATGTAATGTAACACACACCCATACAATGCGCACCACCCCGTGATGTTTTTCTCACTCCTACTAGTGAATGTAATGTAACACACACCCATACAATGCGCACCACCCCGTGTTGATTTTCTCACTCCTACTAGTGAATATAATGTAACAAACACCCATACATTGCGCACCAACCCGTGATGTTTTTCTCACTCCTACTAGTGAATCTAATGTAACACACACCCATACAATGCGCACCAACCCGTGATGTTTTTCTCACTCCTACTAGTGAATCTAATGTAACAAACACCCATACAATGCGCACCACCCCGTGATGTTTTTCTCACTCCTACTACTGAATGTAATGTAACACACACCCATACAATGCGCACCACCCCGTGATGTTTTTCTCACTCCTACGAGTGAATGTAATGTAACACACACCCATACAATGCGCACCACCCCGTGATGTTTTTCTCACTCCTACGAGTGAATGTAATGTAACACACACCCATACAATGCGCACCACCCCGTGATGTTTTTCGCACTCCTACTAGTGAATGTAATGTAACACACACCCATACAATGCGCACCACCCCGTGATGTTTTTCGCACTCCTACTAGTGAATGTAATGTAACACACACCCATACAATGCGCACCACCCCGTAATATTTTTCTCACTCCTACTAGTGAATGTAATGTAACACACACCCATACAATGCGCACCACCCCGTGATGTTTTTCTCACTCCTACTAGTGAATGTAATGTAACACACACCCATACAATGCGCACCACCCCGTGATGTTTTCCTCACTCCTACTAGTGAATGTAATGTAACACACACCCATACAATGCGCACCACCCCGTGATGTTTTTCTCACTCCTACTAGTGAATGTAATGTAACACACACCCATACAATGCGCACCACCCCGTGATGTTTTTCTCACTCCTACTAGTGAATGTAATGTAACACACACCCATACAATGCGCACCACCCGGTGATGATTTTCTCACTCCTACTAGTGAATCTAATGTAACAAACACCCATACAATGCGCACCACCCCGTGATGTTTTTCTCACTCCTACTAGTGAATGTAATGTAACACACACCCATACAAAGCGCACCACCCCGTCATGTTTTTCTCACTCCTACTAGTGAATGTAATGTAACACACACCCATACAATGCGCACCACCCCGTGATGTTTTTCTAACTCCTACTAGTGAATGTAATGTAACACACACCCATACAATGCGCACCACCCCGTGATGTTTTTCTCACTCCTACTAGTGAATCTAATGTAACACACACCCATACAATGCGCACCACCCCGTGATGTTTTTCTCACTCCTACTAGTGAATGTAATGTAACACACACCCATACCATGCGCACCACCCCGTGATGTTTTTCTCACTCCTACTAGTGAATCTAATGTAACACACACCCATACAATGCGCACCACCCCGTGATGTTTTTCTCACTCCTACTAGTGAATGTAATGTAACACACACCCATACAATGCGCACCACCCCGTGATGTTTTTCTCACTCCTACTAGTGAATGTAATGTAACACACACCCATACAATGCTCACCACCCCGTGATGTTTTTCTCACTCCTACTAGTGAATGTAATGTAACACACACCCATACAATGCGCACCACCCCGTGATGTTTTTCTCACTCCTACTAGTGAATGTAATGTAACACACACCCATACAATGCGCACCATCCCGTGATGTTTTTCGCACTCCTATTAGTGAATGTAATGTAACACACATCCATACAATGCGCACCACCCCGTGATGTTTTTCTCACTCCTACTAGTGAATCTAATGTAACAAACACCCATACAATGCGCACCACCCCGTGATGTTTTTCTCACTCCTACTAGTGAATGTAATGTAACACACACCCATACAATGCGCACCACCCCGTGATGTTTTTCTCACTCCTACGAGTGAATGTAATGTAACACACACCCATACAATGCGCACCACCCCGTGATGTTTTTCTCACTCCTACGAGTGAATGTAATGTAACACACACCCATACAATGCGCACCACCCCGTGATGTTTTTCGCACTCCTACTAGTGAATGTAATGTAACACACACCCATACAATGCGCACCACCCCGTGATGTTTTTCGCACTCCTACTAGTGAATGTAATGTAACACACACCCATACAATGCGCACCACCCCGTAATATTTTTCTCACTCCTACTAGTGAATGTAATGTAACACACACCCATACAATGCGCACCACCCCGTGATGTTTTTTTCACTCCTACTAGTGAATGTAATGTAACACACACCCATACAATGCGCACCACCCCGTGATGTTTTTCACACTCCTACTAGTGAATATAATGTAACACACACCCATACAATGCGCACCACCCCGTGATGTTTTTCTCACTCCTACTAGTGAATGTAATGTAACACACACCCATACAATGCGCACCACCCCGTGATGTTTTTCTCACTCCTACTAGTGAATGTAATGTAACACACACCCATACAATGCGCACCACCCCGTGTTGATTTTCTCACTCCTACTAGTGAATCTAATGTAACAAACACCCATACAATGCGCACCAACCCGTGATGTTTTTCTCACTCCTACTAGTGAATGTAATGTAACACACACCCATACAATGCGCACCACCCCGTGATGTTTTTCTCACTCCTACTAGAGAATCTAATGTAACAAACACCCATACAATGCGCACCACCCCGTGATGATTTTCTCACTCCTACTAGTGAATCTAATGTAACACACACCCATACAATGCGCACCACCCCGTGATGTTTTTCTCACTCCTACTAGTGAATGTAATGTAACACACACCCATACAATGCGCACCACCCCGTGATGTTTTTCTCACTCCTACTAGTGAATCTAATGTAACAAACACCCATACAATGCGCACCACCCCGTGATGTTTTTCTCACTCCTACTAGTGAATGTAATGTAACACACACCCATACAAAGCGCACCACCCCGTCATGTTTTTCTCACTCCTACTAGTGAATGTAATGTAATACACACCCATACAATGCGCACCACCCCGTGATGTTCTTCTCACTCCTACTAGTGAATCTAATGTAACACACACCCATAGAATGCGCACCACCCCGTGATGTTTTTCTCACTCCTACTAGTGAATGTAATGTAACACACACCCATAGAATGCGCACCACCCCGTGATGTTTTTCTCACTCCTACTAGTGAATGTAATGTAACACACACCCATACAATGCGCACCACCCCGTGATGTTTTTCTCACTCCTACTAGTGAATGTAATGTAACACACACCCATACAATGCGCACCACCCCGTGATGTTTTTCTCACTCCTACTAGTGAATCTAATGTAACACACACCCATACAATGCGCACCACCCCGTGATGTTTTTCTCACTCCTACTAGTGAATGTAATGTAACACACACCCATACAATGCGCACCACCCCGTGATGATTTTCTCACTCCTACTAGTGAATGTAATGTAACACACACCCATACAATGCGCACCACCCGGTGATGATTTTCTCACTCCTACTAGTGAATCTAATGTAACAAACACCCATACAATGCGCACCACCCCGTGATGTTTTTCTCACTCCTACTAGTGAATGTAATGTAACACACACCCATACAAAGCGCACCACCCCGTCATGTTTTTCTCACTCCTACTAGTGAATGTAATGTAACACACACCCATACAATGCGCACCACCCCGTGATGTTTTTCTAACTCCTACTAGTGAATGTAATGTAACACACACCCATACAATGCGCACCACCCCGTGATGTTTTTCTCACTCCTACTAGTGAATCTAATGTAACACACACCCATACAATGCGCACCACCCCGTGATGTTTTTCTCACTCCTACTAGTGAATGTAATGTAACACACACCCATACCTTGCGCACCACCCCGTGATGTTTTTCTCACTCCTACTAGTGAATCTAATGTAACACACACCCATACAATGCGCACCACCCCGTGATGTTTTTCTCACTCCTACTAGTGAATGTAATGTAACACACACCCATACAATGCGCACCACCCCGTGATGTTTTTCTCACTCCTACTAGTGAATGTAATGTAACACACACCCATACAATGCGCACCACCCCGTGATGATTTTCTCACTCCTACTAGTGAATCTAATGTAACACACACCCATACAATGCGCACCACCCCGTGATGTTTTTCTCACTCCTACTAGTGAATGTAATGTAACACACACCCATACAATGCGCACCACCCCGTGATGTTTTTCTCACTCCTACTAGAGAATCTAATGTAACAAACACCCATACAATGCGCACCACCCCGTGATGATTTTCTCACTCCTACTAGTGAATCTAATGTAACACACACCCATACAATGCGCACCACCCCGTGATGTTTTTCTCACTCCTACTAGTGAATGTAATGTAACACACACCCATACAATGCGCACCACCCCGTGATGTTTTTCTCACTCCTACTAGTGAATCTAATGTAACAAACACCCATACAATGCGCACCACCCCGTGATGTTTTTCTCACTCCTACTAGTGAATGTAATGTAACACACACCCATACAAAGCGCACCACCCCGTCATGTTTTTCTCACTCCTACTAGTGAATGTAATGTAATACACACCCATACAATGCGCACCACCCCGTGATGTTCTTCTCACTCCTACTAGTGAATCTAATGTAACACACACCCATAGAATGCGCACCACCCCGTGATGTTTTTCTCACTCCTACTAGTGAATGTAATGTAACACACACCCATAGAATGCGCACCACCCCGTGATGTTTTTCTCACTCCTACTAGTGAATGTAATGTAACACACACCCATACAATGCGCACCACCCCGTGATGTTTTTCTCACTCCTACTAGTGAATGTAATGTAACACACACCCATACAATGCGCACCACCCCGTGATGTTTTTCTCACTCCTACTAGTGAATCTAATGTAACACACACCCATACAATGCGCACCACCCCGTGATGTTTTTCTCACTCCTACTAGTGAATGTAATGTAACACACACCCATACAATGCGCACCACCCCGTGATGATTTTCTCACTCCTACTAGTGAATCTAATGTAACAAACACCCATACAATGCGCACCACCCCGTGATGTTTTTCTCACTCCTACTAGTGAATGTAATGTAACACACACCCATACAATGCGCACCACCCCGTGATGTTTTTCTCACTCCTACTAGTGAATCTAATGTAACAAACACCCATACAATGCGAACCACCCCGTGACGTTTTTCTCACTCCTACTAGTGAATGTAATGTAACACACACCCATACAAAGCGCACCACCCCGTCATGTTTTTCTCACTCCTACTAGTGAATGTAATGTAACACACACCCATACAATGCGCACCACCCCGTGATGTTTTTCTAACTCCTACTAGTGAATGTAATGTAACACACACCCATACAATGCGCACCACCCCGTGATGTTTTTATCACTCCTACTAGTGAATCTAATGTAACACACACCCATACAAGCGCACCACCCCGTGATGTTTTTCTCACTCCTACTAGTGAATGTAATGTAACACACACCCATACAATGCGCACCACCCCGTGATGTTTTTCTCACTCCTACTAGTGAATGTAATGTAACACACACCCATACAATGCGCACCAACCCGTGATGTTTTTCTCACTCCTACTAGTGAATCTAATGTAACAAACACCCATACAATGCGCACCACCCCGTGATGTTTTTCTCACTCCTACTAGTGAATGTAATGTAACACACACCCATACAATGCGCACCACCCCGTGTTGATTTTCTCACTCCTACTAGTGAATATAATGTAACAAACACCCATACATTGCGCACCAACCCGTGATGTTTTTCTCACTCCTACTAGTGAATCTAATGTAACACACACCCATACAATGCGCACCAACCCGTGATGTTTTTCTCACTCCTACTAGTGAATCTAATGTAACAAACACCCATACAATGCGCACCACCCCGTGATGTTTTTCTCACTCCTACTACTGAATGTAATGTAACACACACCCATACAATGCGCACCACCCCGTGATGTTTTTCTCACTCCTACGAGTGAATGTAATGTAACACACACCCATACAATGCGCACCACCCCGTGATGTTTTTCTCACTCCTACGAGTGAATGTAATGTAACACACACCCATACAATGCGCACCACCCCGTGATGTTTTTCGCACTCCTACTAGTGAATGTAATGTAACACACACCCATACAATGCGCACCACCCCGTGATGTTTTTCGCACTCCTACTAGTGAATGTAATGTAACACACACCCATACAATGCGCACCACCCCGTAATATTTTTCTCACTCCTACTAGTGAATGTAATGTAACACACACCCATACAATGCGCACCACCCCGTGATGTTTTTCTCACTCCTACTAGTGAATGTAATGTAACACACACCCATACAATGCGCACCACCCCGTGATGTTTTCCTCACTCCTACTAGTGAATGTAATGTAACACACACCCATACAATGCGCACCACCCCGTGATGTTTTTCTCACTCCTACTAGTGAATGTAATGTAACACACACCCATACAATGCGCACCACCCCGTGATGTTTTTCTCACTCCTACTAGTGAATGTAATGTAACACACACCCATACAATGCACACCACCCCGTGATGTTTTTCTCACTCCTACTAGTGAATGTAATGTAACACACACCCATACAATGCGCACCACCCGGTGATGATTTTCTCACTCCTACTAGTGAATCTAATGTAACAAACACCCATACAATGCGCACCACCCCGTGATGTTTTTCTCACTCCTACTAGTGAATGTAATGTAACACACACCCATACAAAGCGCACCACCCCGTCATGTTTTTCTCACTCCTACTAGTGAATGTAATGTAACACACACCCATACAATGCGCACCACCCCGTGATGTTTTTCTAACTCCTACTAGTGAATGTAATGTAACACACACCCATACAATGCGCACCACCCCGTGATGTTTTTCTCACTCCTACTAGTGAATCTAATGTAACACACACCCATACAATGCGCACCACCCCGTGATGTTTTTCTCACTCCTACTAGTGAATGTAATGTAACACACACCCATACCATGCGCACCACCCCGTGATGTTTTTCTCACTCCTACTAGTGAATCTAATGTAACACACACCCATACAATGCGCACCACCCCGTGATGTTTTTCTCACTCCTACTAGTGAATGTAATGTAACACACACCCATACAATGCGCACCACCCCGTGATGTTTTTCTCACTCCTACTAGTGAATGTAATGTAACACACACCCATACAATGCTCACCACCCCGTGATGTTTTTCTCACTCCTACTAGTGAATGTAATGTAACACACACCCATACAATGCGCACCACCCCGTGATGTTTTTCTCACTCCTACTAGTGAATGTAATGTAACACACACCCATACAATGCGCACCATCCCGTGATGTTTTTCGCACTCCTATTAGTGAATGTAATGTAACACACATCCATACAATGCGCACCACCCCGTGATGTTTTTCTCACTCCTACTAGTGAATGTAATGTAACACACACCCATACAATGCGCACCACCCCGTGATGTTTTTCTCACTCCTACTAGTGAATGTAATGTAACACACACCCATACAATGCGCACCACCCCGTGATGTTTTTCACACTCCTACTAGTGAATGTAACGTAACACACACCCATACAATGCGCACCACCCCGTGATGTTTTTCTCACTCCTACTAGTGAATGTAATGTAACACACACCCATACAATGCGCACCACCCCGTGATGTTTTTCTCACTCCTACTAGTGAATGTAATGTAACACACACCCATACAATGCGCACCACCCCGTGTTGATTTTCTCACTCCTACTAGTGAATCTAATGTAACAAACACCCATACAATGCGCACCACCCCGTGATGATTTTCTCACTCCTACTAGTGAATTTAATGTAACACACACCTATACAATGCGCACCAACCCGTGATGTTTTTCTCACTCCTACTAGTGAATCTAATGTAACAAACACCCATACAATGCGCACCACCCCGTAATGTTTTTCTCACTCCTACGAGTGAATGTAATGTAACACATACCCATGCAATGCGCACCACCCCGTGATGTTTTTCTCACTCCTACGAGTGAATGTAATGTAACACTCACCCATACAATGCGCACCACACCGTGATGTTTTTCGCACTCCTACTAGTGAATGTAATGTAACACACACCCATACAATGCGCACCACCCCGTGATGTTTTTCTCACTCCTACTAGTGTATGTAATGTAACACACACCCATACAATGCGCACCACCCCGTGATGTTTTTCTCACTCCTACTAGTGAATGTAATGTAACACACACCGATACAATGCGCACCACCCCGTGATGTTTTTCGCACTCCTATTAGTGAATGTAATGTAACACACATCCATACAATGCGCACCACCCCGTGATGTTTTTCTCACTCCTACTAGTGAATCTAATGTAACAAACACCCATACAATGCGCACCACCCCGTGATGTTTTTCTCACTCCTACTAGTGAATGTAATGTAACACACACCCATACAATGCGCACCACCCCGTGATGTTTTTCTCACTCCTACGAGTGATTGTAATGTAACACACACCCATACAATGCGCACCACCCCGTGATGTTTTTCTCACTCCTACGAGTGAATGTAATGTAACACACACCCATACAATGCGCACCACCCCGTGATGTTTTTCGCACTCCTACTAGTGAATGTAATGTAACACACACCCATACAATGCGCACCACCCCGTGATGTTTTTCGCACTCCTACTAGTGAATGTAATGTAACACACACCCATACAATGCGCACCACCCCGTAATATTTTTCTCACTCCTACTAGTGAATGTAATGTAACACACACCCATACAATGCGCACCACCCCGTGATGTTTTTCTCACTCCTACTAGTGAATGTAATGTAACACACACCCATACAATGCGCACCACCCCGTGATGTTTTCCTCACTCCTACTAGTGAATGTAATGTAACACACACCCATACAATGCGCACCACCCCGTGATGTTTTTCTCACTCCTACTAGTGAATGTAATGTAACACACACCCATACAATGCGCACCACCCCGTGATGTTTTTCTCACTCCTACTAGTGAATGTAATGTAACACACACCCATACAATGCGCACCACCCCGTGATGTTTTTCTCACTCCTACTAGTGAATGTAATGTAACACACACCCATAGAATGCGCACCACCCGGTGATGATTTTCTCACTCCTACTAGTGAATCTAATGTAACAAACACCCATACAATGCGCACCACCCCGTGATGTTTTTCTCACTCCTACTAGTGAATGTAATGTAACACACACCCATACAAAGCGCACCACCCCGTCATGTTTTTCTCACTCCTACTAGTGAATGTAATGTAACACACACCCATACAATGCGCACCACCCCGTGATGTTTTTCTCACTCCTACTAGTGAATGTAATGTAACACACACCCATACAATGCGCACCACCCCGTGATGTTTTTCTCACTCCTACTAGTGAATGTAATGTAACACACACCCATACAATGCTCACCACCCCGTGATGTTTTTCTCACTCCTACTAGTGAATGTAATGTAACACACACCCATACAATGCGCACCACCCCGTGATGTTTTTCTCACTCCTACTAGTGAATGTAATGTAACATACACCCATACAATGCGCACCATCCCGTGATGTTTTTCGCACTCCTATTAGTGAATGTAATGTAACACACATCCATACAATGCGCACCACCCCGTGATGTTTTTCTCACTCCTACTAGTGAATGTAATGTAACACACACCCATACAATGCGCACCACCCCGTGATGTTTTTCTCACTCCTACTAGTGAATGTAATGTAACACACACCCATACAATGCGCACCACCCCGTGATGTTTTTCACACTCCTACTAGTGAATGTAACGTAACACACACCCATACAATGCGCACCACCCCGTGATGTTTTTCTCACTCCTACTAGTGAATGTAATGTAACACACACCCATACAATGCGCACCACCCCGTGATGTTTTTCTCATTCCTACTAGTGAATGTAATGTAACACACACCCATACAATGCGCACCACCCCGTGTTGATTTTCTCACTCCTACTAGTGAATCTAATGTAACAAACACCCATACAATGCGCACCACCCCGTGATGATTTTCTCACTCCTACTAGTGAATTTAATGTAACACACACCCATACAATGCGCACCACCCCGTGATGTTTTTCTCACTCCTACTAGTGTATGTAATGTAACACACACCCATACAATGCGCACCACCCCGTGATGTTTTTCTCACTCCTACTAGTGAATGTAATGTAACACACACCGATACAATGCGCACCACCCCGTGATGTTTTTCGCACTCCTATTAGTGAATGTAATGTAACACACATCCATACAATGCGCACCACCCCGTGATGTTTTTCTCACTCCTACTAGTGAATCTAATGTAACAAACACCCATACAATGCGCACCACCCCGTGATGTTTTTCTCACTCCTACTAGTGAATGTAATGTAACACACACCCATACAATGCGCACCACCCCGTGATGTTTTTCTCACTCCTACGAGTGAATGTAATGTAAGACACACCCATACAATGCGCACCACCCCGTGATGTTTTTCTAACTCCTACTAGTGAATGTAATGTAACACACACCCATACAATGCGCACCACCCCGTGATGTTTTTCTCACTCCTACTAGTGAATCTAATGTAACACACACCCATACAATGCGCACCACCCCGTGATGTTTTTCTCACTCCTACTAGTGAATGTAATGTAACACACACCCATACCATGCGCACCACCCCGTGATGTTTTTCTCACTCCTACTAGTGAATCTAATGTAACACACACCCATACAATGCGCACCACCCCGTGATGTTTTTCTCACTCCTACTAGTGAATGTAATGTAACACACACCCATACAATGCGCACCACCCCGTGATGTTTTTCTCACTCCTACTAGTGAATGTAATGTAACACACACCCATACAATGCTCACCACCCCGTGATGTTTTTCTCACTCCTACTAGTGAATGTAATGTAACACACACCCATACAATGCGCACCACCCCGTGATGTTTTTCTCACTCCTACTAGTGAATGTAATGTAACACACACCCATACAATGCGCACCATCCCGTGATGTTTTTCGCACTCCTACTAGTGAATGTAATGTAACACACATCCATACAATGCGCACCACCCCGTGATGTTTTTCTCACTCCTACTAGTGAATGTAATGTAACACACACCCATACAATGCGCACCACCCCGTGATGTTTTTCTCACTCCTACTAGTGAATGTAATGTAACACACACCCATACAATGCGCACCACCCCGTGATGTTTTTCACACTCCTACTAGTGAATGTAACGTAACACACACCCATACAATGCGCACCACCCCGTGATGTTTTTCTCACTCCTACTAGTGAATGTAATGTAACACACACCCATACAATGCGCACCACCCCGTGATGTTTTTCTCACTCCTACTAGTGAATGTAATGTAACACACACCCATACAATGCGCACCACCCCGTGTTGATTTTCTCACTCCTACTAGTGAATCTAATGTAACAAACACCCATACAATGCGCACCACCCCGTGATGATTTTCTCACTCCTACTAGTGAATTTAATGTAACACACACCTATACAATGCGCACCAACCCGTGATGTTTTTCTCACTCCTACTAGTGAATCTAATGTAACAAACACCCATACAATGCGCACCACCCCGTAATGTTTTTCTCACTCCTACGAGTGAATGTAATGTAACACATACCCATGCAATGCGCACCACCCCGTGATGTTTTTCTCACTCCTACGAGTGAATGTAATGTAACACTCACCCATACAATGCGCACCACACCGTGATGTTTTTCGCACTCCTACTAGTGAATGTAATGTAACACACACCCATACAATGCGCACCACCCCGTGATGTTTTTCTCACTCCTACTAGTGTATGTAATGTAACACACACCCATACAATGCGCACCACCCCGTGATGTTTTTCTCACTCCTACTAGTGAATGTAATGTAACACACACCGATACAATGCGCACCACCCCGTGATGTTTTTCGCACTCCTATTAGTGAATGTAATGTAACACACATCCATACAATGCGCACCACCCCGTGATGTTTTTCTCACTCCTACTAGTGAATCTAATGTAACAAACACCCATACAATGCGCACCACCCCGTGATGTTTTTCTCACTCCTACTAGTGAATGTAATGTAACACACACCCATACAATGCGCACCACCCCGTGATGTTTTTCTCACTCCTACGAGTGAATGTAATGTAAGACACACCCATACAATGCGCACCACCCCGTGATGTTTTTCTCACTCCTACGAGTGAATGTAATGTAACACACACCCATACAATGCGCACCACCCCGTGATGTTTTTCGCACTCCTACTAGTGAATGTAATGTAACACACACCCATACAATGCGCACCACCCCGTGATGTTTTTCGCACTCCTACTAGTGAATGTAATGTAACACACACCCATACAATGCGCACCACCCCGTAATATTTTTCTCACTCCTACTAGTGAATGTAATGTAACACACACCCATACAATGCGCACCACCCCGTGATGTTTTTCTCACTCCTACTAGTGAATGTAATGTAACACACACCCATACAATGCGCACCACCCCGTGATGTTTTCCTCACTCCTACTAGTGAATGTAATGTAACACACACCCATACAATGCGCACCACCCCGTGATGTTTTTCTCACTCCTACTAGTGAATGTAATGTAACACACACCCATACAATGCGCACCACCCCGTGATGTTTTTCTCACTCCTACTAGTGAATGTAATGTAACACACACCCATACAATGCGCACCACCCCGTGATGTTTTTCTCACTCCTACTAGTGAATGTAATGTAACACACACCCATACAATGCGCACCACCCGGTGATGATTTTCTCACTCCTACTAGTGAATCTAATGTAACAAACACCCATACAATGCGCACCACCCCGTGATGTTTTTCTCACTCCTACTAGTGAATGTAATGTAACACACACCCATACAAAGCGCACCACCCCGTCATGTTTTTCTCACTCCTACTAGTGAATGTAATGTAACACACACCCATACAATGCGCACCACCCCGTGATGTTTTTCTAACTCCTACTAGTGAATGTAATGTAACACACACCCATACAATGCACACCACCCCGTGATGTTTTTCTCACTCCTACTAGTGAATCTAATGTAACACACACCCATACAATGCGCACCACCCCGTGATGTTTTTCTCACTCCTACTAGTGAATGTAATGTAACACACACCCATACCATGCGCACCAGCCCGTGATGTTTTTCTCACTCCTACTAGTGAATCTAATGTAACACACACCCATACAATGCGCACCACCCCGTGATGTTTTTCTCACTCCTACTAGTGAATGTAATGTAACACACACCCATACAATGCGCACCACCCCGTGATGTTTTTCTCACTCCTACTAGTGAATGTAATGTAACACACACCCATACAATGCTCACCACCCCGTGATGTTTTTCTCACTCCTACTAGTGAATGTAATGTAACACACACCCATACAATGCGCACCACCCCGTGATGTTTTTCTCACTCCTACTAGTGAATGTAATGTAACACACACCCATACAATGCGCACCATCCCGTGATGTTTTTCGCACTCCTATTAGTGAATGTAATGTAACACACATCCATACAATGCGCACCACCCCGTGATGTTTTTCTCACTCCTACTAGTGAATGTAATGTAACACACACCCATACAATGCGCACCACCCCGTGATGTTTTTCTCACTCCTACTAGTGAATGTAATGTAACACACACCCATACAATGCGCACCACCCCGTGATGTTTTTCACACTCCTACTAGTGAATGTAACGTAACACACACCCATACAATGCGCACCACCCCGTGATGTTTTTCTCACTCCTTCTAGTGAATGTAATGTAACACACACCCATACAATGCGCACCACCCCGTGATGTTTTTCTCACTCCTACTAGTGAATGTAATGTAACACACACCCATACAATGCGCACCACCCCGTGTTGATTTTCTCACTCCTACTAGTGAATCTAATGTAACAAACACCCATACAATGCGCACCACCCCGTGATGATTTTCTCACTCCTACTAGTGAATTTAATGTAACACACACCTATACAATGCGCACCAACCCCTGATGTTTTTCTCACTCCTACTAGTGAATCTAATGTAACAAACACCCATACAATGCGCACCACCCCGTAATGTTTTTCTCACTCCTACGAGTGAATGTAATGTAACACATACCCATGCAATGCGCACCACCCCGTGATGTTTTTCTCACTCCTACGAGTGAATGTAATGTAACACTCACCCATACAATGCGCACCACCCCGTGATGTTTTTCGCACTCCTACTAGTGAATGTAATGTAACACACACCCATAAAATGCGCACCACCCCGTGATGTTTTTCTCACTCCTACTAGTGAATGTAATGTAACACACACCCATACAATGCGCACCACCCCGTGATGTTTTTCTCACTCCTACTAGTGAATGTGATGTAACACACACCGATACAATGCGCACCACCCCGTGATGTTTTTCGCACTCCTATTAGTGAATGTAATGTAACACACATCCATACAATGCGCACCACCCCGTGATGTTTTTCTCACTCCTACTAGTGAATGTAATGTAACACACACCCATACAATGCGCACCACCCCGTGATGTTTTTCTCACGCCTACTAGTGAATGTAATGTAACACACACCCATACAATGCGCACCACCCCGTGATGTTTTTCTCACTCCTACTAGTGAATGTAATGTAACACACACCGATACAATGCGCACCACCCCGTGATGTTTTTCTCACTCCTACTAGTGAATGTAATGTAACACACACCCATACAATGCGCACCACCCCGTGTTGATTTTCTCACTCCTACTAGTGAATCTAATGTAACAAACACCCATACAATGCGCACCACCCCGTGATGTTTTTCTCACTCCTACTAGTGAATTTAATGTAACACACACCTATACAATGCGCACCAACCCGTGATGTTTTTCTCACTCCTACTAGTGAATCTAATGTAACAAACACCCATACAATGCGCACCACCCCGTGATGTTTTTCTCACTCCTACGAGTGAATGTAATGTAACACACACCCATGCAATGTGCACCACCCCGTGATGTTTTTCTCACTCCTACGAGTGAATGTAATGTAACACTCACCCATACAATGCGCACCACCCCGTGATGTTTTTCGCACTCCTACTAGTGAATGTAATGTAACACACACCCATACAATGCGCACCACCCCGTGATGTTTTTCTCACTCCTACTAGTGAATGTAATGTAACACACACCCATACAATGCGCACCACCCCGTGATGTTTTTCTCACTCCTACGAGTGAATGTAATGTAACACACACCCATACAATGCGCACCACCCCGTGATGTTTTTCTCACTCCTACTAGTGAATGTAACGTAACACACACCCATACAATGCGCACCACCCCGTGATGTTTTTCTCACTCCTACTAGTGAATCTAATGTAACACACACCCATATAATGCGCACCACCCCGTGATGTTTTTCTCACTCCTACTAGTGAATGTAATGTAACACACACCCATACAATGCGCACCACCCCGTGATGTTTTTCACACTCCTACTAGTGAATGTAACGTAACACACACCCATACAATGCGCACCACCCCGTGATGTTTTTCTCACTCCTACTAGTGAATGTAATGTAACACACACCCATACAATGCGCACCACCCCGTGATGTTTTTCTCACTCCTACTAGTGAATGTAATGTAACACACACCCATACAATGCGCACCACCCCGTGTTGATTTTCTCACTCCTACTAGTGAATCTAATGTAACAAACACCCATACAATGCGCACCACCCCATGATGTTTTTCTCACTCCTACTAGTGAATTTAATGTAACACACACCCATACAATGCGCACCAACCCGTGATGTTTTTCTCACTCCTACTTGTGAATCTAATGTAACAAACACCCATAGAATGCGCACCACCCCGTGATGTTTTTCTCACTCCTACTAGTGAATGTAATGTAACACAAACCCATACAATGCGCACCACCCCGTGATGTTTTTCTCACTCCTACGAGTGAATGTAATGTAACACACACCCATACAATGCGCACCACCCCGTGATGTTTTTCGCACTCCTACTAGTGAATGTAATGTAACACACACCCATACAATGCGCACCACCCCGTGATGTTTTTCTCACTCCTACTAGTGAATGTAATGTAACAAACACCCATAGAATGCGCACCACCCCGTGATGTTTTTCTCACTCCTACTAGTGAATCTAATGTAACAAACACCCATAGAATGCGCACCACCCCGTGATGTTTTTCTCACTCCTACTAGTGAATGTAATGTAACACACACCCATACAATGCGCACCACCCCGTGATGTTTTTCTCACTCCTACGAGTGAATGTAATGTAACACACACCCATACAATGCGCACCACCCCGTGATGTTTTTCGCACTCCTACTAGTGAATGTAATGTAACACACACCCATACAATGCGCACCACCCCGTGATGTTTTTCTCACTCCTACTAGTGAATGTAATGTAACACACACCCATACAATGCGCACCACCCCATGATGTTTTTCTCACTCCTACTAGTGAATGTAATGTAACACACACCCATACAATGCGCACCACCCCGTGATGTTTTTCTCACTCCTACTAGTGAATGTAACGTAACACACACCCATACAATGCGCACCACCCCGTGATGTTTTTCTCACTCCTACTAGTGAATCTAATGTAACACACACCCATACAATGCGCACCACCCCGTGATGTTTTTCTCACTCCTACTAGTGAATCTAATGTAACACACACCCATACAATGCGCACCACCCCGTGATGTTTTTCTCACTCCTACTAGTGTATGTAATGTAACACACACCCATACAATGCGCACCACCCCGTGATGTTCTTCTCACTCCTACTAGTGAATCTAATGTAACACACACCCATAGAATGCGCACCACCCCGTGATGTTTTTCTCACTCCTACTAGTGAATGTAATGTAACACACACCCATACAATGCGCACCACCCCGTGATGTTTTTCTCACTCCTACTAGTGAATGTAATGTAACACACACCCATACAATGCGCACCACCCCGTGATGTTTTTCTCACTCCTAGTAGTGAATGTAATGTAACACACACCCATACAATGCGCACCACCCCGTGATGTTTTTCTCACTCCTATTAGTGAATGTAATGTAACACACATCCATACAATGCGCACCACCCTGTGATGTTTTTCTCACTCCTACTAGTGAATGTAATGTAACACACACCCATACAATGCGCACCACCCCGTGATGTTTTTCTCACTCCTACTAGTGAATGTAATGTAACACACACCCATACAATGCGCACCACCCCGTGATGTTTTTCACACTCCTACTAGTGAATGTAATGTAACACACACCCATACAATGCGCACCACCCCGTGATGTTTTTCTCACTCCTACTAGTGAATGTAATGTAACACACACCCATACAATGCGCACAGCCCCGTGATGTTTTTCTCACTCCTACTAGTGAATGTAACGTAACACACACCCATACAATGCGCACCACCCCGTGATGTTTTTCTCACTCCTACTAGTGAATCTAATGTAACACACACCCATACAATGCGCACCACCCCGTGATGTTTTTCTCACTCCTACTAGTGAATGTAATGTAACACACACCCATACAATGCGCACCACCCCGTGATGATTTTCTCACTCCTACTAGTGAATGTAATGTAACACACACCCATACAATGCGCACCACCCCGTGATGGTTTTCTCACTCCTACGAGTGAATGTAATGTAACACACACCCATACAATGCGCACCACCCCGTGATGTTTTTCGCACTCCTACTAGTGAATGTAATGTAACACACACCCATACAATGCGCACCACCCCGTGATGTTTTTCTCACTCCTACTAGTGAATGTAATGTAACACACACCCATACAATGCGCACCACCCCGTGATGTTTTTCTCACTCCTACTAGTGAATGTAATGTAACACACACCCATACAATGCGCACCACCCCGTGATGTTTTTCTCACTCCTACTAGTGAATGTAATGTAACACACACCCATGCAATGCGCACCACCCCGTGATGTTTTTCTCACTCCTACTAGTGAATGTAATGTAACACACACCCATACAATGCGCACCACCCCGTGATGTTTTTCTCACTCCTACTAGTGAATTTAATGTAACACAAACCTATACAATGCGCACCACCCCGTGATGTTTTTCTCACTCCTACTAGTGAATCTAATGTAACAAACACCCATACAATGCGCACCACCCCGTGATGTTTTTCTCACTCCTACTAGTGAATGTAATGTAACACACACCCATACAATGCGCACCACCCCGTGATGTTTTTCTCACTCCTACTAGTGAATGTAATGTAACACACACCCATGCAATGCGCACCACCCCGTGATGTTTTTCTCACTCCTACGAGTGAATGTAATGTAACACACACCCATACAATGCGCACCACCCCGTGATGTTTTTCTCACTCCTACTAGTGAATGTAATGTAACACACAACCATACAATGCTCACCACCCCGTGATGTTTTTCTCACTCCTACTAGTGAATGTAATGTAACACACACCCATACAATGCGCACCACCCCGTGATGTTTTTCTCACTCCTACTAGTGAATGTAATGTAACACACAACCATACAATGCTCACCACCCCGTGATGTTTTTCTCACTCCTACTAGTGAATGTAATGTAACACACACCCATACAATGCGCACCACCCCGTGATGTTTTTCTCACTCCTACGAGTGAATGTAATGTAACACACACCCATACAATGCGCACCACCCCGTGATGTTTTTCTCACTCCTACTAGTGAATGTAACGTAACACACACCCATACAATGCGCACCACCCCGTGATGTTTTTCTCACTCCTACTAGTGAATCTAATGTAACACACACCCATATAATGCGCACCACCCCGTGATGTTTTTCTCACTCCTACTAGTGAATGTAATGTAACACACACCCATACAATGCGCACCACCCCGTGATGTTTTTCACACTCCTACTAGTGAATGTAACGTAACACACACCCATACAATGCGCACCACCCCGTGATGTTTTTCTCACTCCTACTAGTGAATGTAATGTAACACACACCCATACAATGCGCACCACCCCGTGATGTTTTTCTCACTCCTACTAGTGAATGTAATGTAACACACACCCATACAATGCGCACCACCCCGTGTTGATTTTCTCACTCCTACTAGTGAATCTAATGTAACAAACACCCATACAATGCGCACCACCCCATGATGTTTTTCTCACTCCTACTAGTGAATTTAATGTAACACACACCCATACAATGCGCACCAACCCGTGATGTTTTTCTCACTCCTACTTGTGAATCTAATGTAACAAACACCCATAGAATGCGCACCACCCCGTGATGTTTTTCTCACTCCTACTAGTGAATGTAATGTAACACAAACCCATACAATGCGCACCACCCCGTGATGTTTTTCTCACTCCTACGAGTGAATGTAATGTAACACACACCCATACAATGCGCACCACCCCGTGATGTTTTTCGCACTCCTACTAGTGAATGTAATGTAACACACACCCATACAATGCGCACCACCCCGTGATGTTTTTCTCACTCCTACTAGTGAATGTAATGTAACAAACACCCATAGAATGCGCACCACCCCGTGATGTTTTTCTCACTCCTACTAGTGAATCTAATGTAACAAACACCCATAGAATGCGCACCACCCCGTGATGTTTTTCTCACTCCTACTAGTGAATGTAATGTAACACACACCCATACAATGCGCACCACCCCGTGATGTTTTTCTCACTCCTACGAGTGAATGTAATGTAACACACACCCATACAATGCGCACCACCCCGTGATGTTTTTCGCACTCCTACTAGTGAATGTAATGTAACACACACCCATACAATGCGCACCACCCCGTGATGTTTTTCTCACTCCTACTAGTGAATGTAATGTAACACACACCCATACAATGCGCACCACCCCATGATGTTTTTCTCACTCCTACTAGTGAATGTAATGTAACACACACCCATACAATGCGCACCACCCCGTGATGTTTTTCTCACTCCTACTAGTGAATGTAACGTAACACACACCCATACAATGCGCACCACCCCGTGATGTTTTTCTCACTCCTACTAGTGAATCTAATGTAACACACACCCATACAATGCGCACCACCCCGTGATGTTTTTCTCACTCCTACTAGTGAATCTAATGTAACACACACCCATACAATGCGCACCACCCCGTGATGTTTTTCTCACTCCTACTAGTGTATGTAATGTAACACACACCCATACAATGCGCACCACCCCGTGATGTTCTTCTCACTCCTACTAGTGAATCTAATGTAACACACACCCATAGAATGCGCACCACCCCGTGATGTTTTTCTCACTCCTACTAGTGAATGTAATGTAACACACACCCATACAATGCGCACCACCCCGTGATGTTTTTCTCACTCCTACTAGTGAATGTAATGTAACACACACCCATACAATGCGCACCACCCCGTGATGTTTTTCTCACTCCTAGTAGTGAATGTAATGTAACACACACCCATACAATGCGCACCACCCCGTGATGTTTTTCTCACTCCTATTAGTGAATGTAATGTAACACACATCCATACAATGCGCACCACCCTGTGATGTTTTTCTCACTCCTACTAGTGAATGTAATGTAACACACACCCATACAATGCGCACCACCCCGTGATGTTTTTCTCACTCCTACTAGTGAATGTAATGTAACACACACCCATACAATGCGCACCACCCCGTGATGTTTTTCACACTCCTACTAGTGAATGTAATGTAACACACACCCATACAATGCGCACCACCCCGTGATGTTTTTCTCACTCCTACTAGTGAATGTAATGTAACACACACCCATACAATGCGCACCACCCCGTGATGTTTTTCTCACTCCTACTAGTGAATGTAACGTAACACACACCCATACAATGCGCACCACCCCGTGATGTTTTTCTCACTCCTACTAGTGAATCTAATGTAACACACACCCATACAATGCGCACCACCCCGTGATGTTTTTCTCACTCCTACTAGTGAATGTAATGTAACACACACCCATACAATGCGCACCACCCCGTGATGATTTTCTCACTCCTACTAGTGAATGTAATGTAACACACACCCATACAATGCGCACCACCCCGTGATGGTTTTCTCACTCCTACGAGTGAATGTAATGTAACACACACCCATACAATGCGCACCACCCCGTGATGTTTTTCGCACTCCTACTAGTGAATGTAATGTAACACACACCCATACAATGCGCACCACCCCGTGATGTTTTTCTCACTCCTACTAGTGAATGTAATGTAACACACACCCATACAATGCGCACCACCCCGTGATGTTTTTCTCACTCCTACTAGTGAATGTAATGTAACACACACCCATACAATGCGCACCACCCCGTGATGTTTTTCTCACTCCTACTAGTGAATGTAATGTAACACACACCCATGCAATGCGCACCACCCCGTGATGTTTTTCTCACTCCTACTAGTGAATGTAATGTAACACACACCCATACAATGCGCACCACCCCGTGATGTTTTTCTCACTCCTACTAGTGAATTTAATGTAACACAAACCTATACAATGCGCACCAACCCGTGATGTTTTTCTCACTCCTACTAGTGAATCTAATGTAACAAACACCCATACAATGCGCACCACCCCGTGATGTTTTTCTCACTCCTACTAGTGAATGTAATGTAACACACACCCATACAATGCGCACCACCCCGTGATGTTTTTCTCACTCCTACTAGTGAATGTAATGTAACACACACCCATGCAATGCGCACCACCCCGTGATGTTTTTCTCACTCCTACGAGTGAATGTAATGTAACACACACCCATACAATGCGCACCACCCCGTGATGTTTTTCTCACTCCTACTAGTGAATGTAATGTAACACACAACCATACAATGCTCACCACCCCGTGATGTTTTTCTCACTCCTACTAGTGAATGTAATGTAACACACACCCATACAATGCGCACCACCCCGTGATGTTTTTCTCACTCCTACTAGTGAATGTAATGTAACACACAACCATACAATGCTCACCACCCCGTGATGTTTTTCTCACTCCTACTAGTGAATCTAATGTAACACACACCCATACAATGTGCACCACCCCGTGATGTTTTTCTCACTCCTACTAGTGAATGTAATGTAACACACACCCATACAATGCGCACCACCCCGTGATGTTTTTCTCACTCCTACTAGTGAATGTAATGTAACACACACCCATACAATGCGCACCACCCCGTGATGGTTTTCTCACTCCTACTAGTGAATCTAATGTAACACACACCCATACAATGCGCACCACCCCGTGATGTTTTTCTCACTCCTACTAGTGAATGTAATGTAACACACACCCATACAATGCGCACCACCCCGTGATGTTTTTCTCACTCCTACTAGAGAATCTAATGTAACACACACCCATACAATGCGCACCACCCCGTGATGTTTTTCTCACTCCTACTAGTGAATGTAATGTAACACACACCCATACAATGCGCACCACCCCGTGATGTTTTTCTCAGTCCTACTAGTGAATGTAATGTAACACACACCCATACAATGCGCACCACCCCGTGATGATTTTCTCACTCCTACTAGTCAATGTAATGTAACACACACCCATACAATGCGCACCACCCCGTGATGTTTTTCTCACTCCTACTAGTGAATGTAATGTAACACACACCCATACAATGCGCACCACCCCGTGATGTTTTTCACACTCCTACTAGTGAATGTAATGTAACACACACCCATACAATGCGCACCACCCCGTGATGATTTTCTCACTCCTACTAGTGAATGTAATGTAACACACACCCATACAATGCGCACCACCCCGTGATGTTTTTCTCACTCCTACTAGTGAATGTAATGTAACACACACCCATACAATGCGCACCACCCCGTGTTGATTTTCTCACTCCTACTAGTGAATCTAATGTAACAAACACCCATACAATGCGCACCACCCCGTGATGTTTTTCTCACTCCTACTAGTGAATTTAATGTAACACACACCCATACAATGCGCACCAACCCGTGATGTTTTTCTCACTCCTTCTAGAGAATCTAATGTAACAAACACCCATACAATGCGCACCACCCCGTGATGTTTTTCTCACTCCTACTAGTGAATGTAATGTAACACACACCCATACAATGCGCACCACCCCGTGATGTTTTTCTCACTCCTACGAGTGAATGTAATGTAACACACACCCATGCAATGCGCACCACCCCGTGATGTTTTTCTCACTCCTACGAGTGAATGTAATGTAGCACCCACCCATACAATGCGCACCACCCCGTGATGTTTTTCTCACTCCTACTAGTGAATGTAATGTAACACACACCCATACAATGCGCACCACCCCGTGATGTTTTTCTCACTCCTACTAGTGAATGTAACGTAACACACACCCATACAATGCGCACCACCCCGTGATGTTTTTCTCACTCCTACTAGTGAATGTAACGTAACACACACCCATACAATGCGCACCACCCCGTGATGTTTTTCTCACTCCTACTAGTGAATCTAATGTAACACACAACCATACAATGCGCACCACCCCGTGATGTTTTTCTCACTCCTACTAGTGAATCTAATGTAACACACACCCATACAATGCGCACCACCCCGTGATGTTTTTCTCACTCCTACTAGTGAATGTAATGTAACACACACCCATACAATGCGCACCACCCCGTGATGTTTTTCTCACTCCTACTAGTGAATGTAATGTAACACACACCCATGCAATGCGCACCACCCCGTGATGTTTTTCTCACTCCTACTAGTGAATGTAATGTAACACACACCCATGCAATGCGCACCACCCCGTGATGTTTTTCTCACTCCTACGAGTGAATGTAATGTAACACACACCCATACAATGCGCACCACCGCGTGATGTTTTTCGCACTCCTACTAGTGAATGTAATGTAACACACACCCATACAATGCGCACCACCCCGTGATGTTTTTCTCACTCCTACTAGTGAATGTAATGTAACACACACCCATGCAATGCGCACCACCCCGTGATGTTTTTCTCACTCCTACTAGTGAATGTAATGTAACACACACCCATGCAATGCGCACCACCCCGTGATGTTTTTCTCACTCCTACGAGTGAATGTAATGTAACACACACCCATACAATGCGCACCACCCCGTGATGTTTTTCGCACTCCTACTAGTGAATGTAATGTAACACACACCCATACAATGCGCACCACCCCGTGATGTTTTTCTCACTCCTACTAGTGAATGTAATGTAACACACACCCATACAATGCGCACCACCCCGTGATGTTTTTCACACTCCTACTAGTGAATGTAATGTAACACACACCCATACAATGCGCACCACCCCGTGATGTTTTTCTCACTCCTACTAGTGAATGTAATGTAACACACACCCATACAATGCGCACCACCCCGTGATGTTTTTCTCACTCCTACTAGTGAATGTAATGTAACACACACCCATGCAATGCGGACCACCCCGTGTTGATTTTCTCACTCCTACTAGTGAATCTAATGTAACAAACACCCATACAATGCGCACCACCCCGTGATGTTTTTCTCACTCCTACTAGTGAATTTAATGTAACACAAACCTATACAATGCGCACCAACCCGTGATGTTTTTCTCACTCCTACTAGTGAATCTAATGTAACAAACACCCATACAATGCGCACCACCCCGTGATGTTTTTCTCACTCCTACTAGTGAATGTAATGTAACACACACCCATACAATGCGCACCACCCCGTGATGTTTTTCACACTCCTACTAGTGAATGTAATGTAACACACACCCATACAATGCGCACCACCCCGTGATGTTTTTCTCACTCCTACTAGTGAATGTAATGTAACACACACCCATACAATGCGCACCACCCCGTGATGTTTTTCTCACTCCTACTAGTGAATGTAATGTAACACACACCCATACAATGCGCACCACCCCGTGTTGATTTTCTCACTCCTACTAGTGAATCTAATATAACAAACACCCATACAATGCGCACCACCCCGTGATGTTTTTCTCACTCCTACTAGTGAATTTAATGTAACACACACCTATACAATGCGCACCAACCCGTGATGTTTTTCTCACTCCTACTAGTGAATCTAATGTAACAAACACCCATACAATGCGCACCACCCCATGATGTTTTTCTCACTCCTATTAGTGAATGTAATGTAACACACACCCATGCAATGCGCACCACCCCGTGATGTTTTTCTCACTCCTACGAGTGAATGTAATGTAACAAACACCCATACAATGCGCACCACCCCGTGATGTTTTTCGCACTCCTACTAGTGAATGTAATGTAACACACACCCATACAATGCGCACCACCCCGTGATGTTTTTCTCACTCCTACTAGTGAATGTAATGTAACACACACCCATGCAATGCGCACCACCCCGTGATGTTTTTCTCACTCCTACGAGTGAATGTAATGTAACACACACCCATACAATGCGCACCACCCCGTGATGTTTTTCGCACTCCTACTAGTGAATGTAATGTAACACACACCCATACAATGCGCACCACCCCGTGATGTTTTTCACACTCCTACTAGTGAATGTAATGTAACACACACCCATACAATGCGCACCACCCCGTGATGTTTTTCTCACTCCTACTAGTGAATCTAATGTAACAAACACCCATACAATGCGCACCACCCCGTGATGATTTTCTCACTCCTACTAGTGAATTTAATGTAACACACACCTATACAATGCGCACCAACCCGTGATGTTTTTCTCACTCCTACTAGTGAATCTAATGTAACAAACACCCATACAATGCGCACCACCCCGTAATGTTTTTCTCACTCCTACGAGTGAATGTAATGTAACACATACCCATGCAATGCGCACCACCCCGTGATGTTTTTCTCACTCCTACGAGTGAATGTAATGTAACACTCACCCATACAATGCGCACCACCCCGTGATGTTTTTCGCACTCCTACTAGTGAATGTAATGTAACACACACCCATAAAATGCGCACCACCCCGTGATGTTTTTCTCACTCCTACTAGTGAATGTAATGTAACACACACCCATACAATGCACACCACCCCGTGATGTTTTTCTCACTCCTACTAGTGAATGTAATGTAACACACACCGATACAATGCGCACCACCCCGTGATGTTTTTCGCACTCCTATTAGTGAATGTAATGTAACACACATCCATACAATGCGCACCACCCCGTGATGTTTTTCTCACTCCTACTAGTGAATGTAATGTAACACACACCCATACAATGCGCACCACCCCGTGATGTTTTTCTCACGCCTACTAGTGAATGTAATGTAACACACACCCATACAATGCGCACCACCCCGTGATGTTTTTCTCACTCCTACTAGTGAATGTAATGTAACACACACCGATACAATGCGCACCACCCCGTGATGTTTTTCTCACTCCTACTAGTGAATGTAATGTAACACACACCCATACAATGCGCACCACCCCGTGTTGATTTTCTCACTCCTACTAGTGAATCTAATGTAACAAACACCCATACAATGCGCACCACCCCGTGATGTTTTTCTCACTCCTACTAGTGAATTTAATGTAACACACACCTATACAATGCGCACCAACCCGTGATGTTTTTCTCACTCCTACTAGTGAATCTAATGTAACAAACACCCATACAATGCGCACCACCCCGTGATGTTTTTCTCACTCCTACGAGTGAATGTAATGTAACACACACCCATGCAATGTGCACCACCCCGTGATGTTTTTCTCACTCCTACGAGTGAATGTAATGTAACACTCACCCATACAATGCGCACCACCCCGTGATGTTTTTCGCACTCCTACTAGTGAATGTAATGTAACACACACCCATACAATGCGCACCACCCCGTGATGTTTTTCTCACTCCTACTAGTGAATGTAATGTAACACACACCCATACAATGCGCACCACCCCGTGATGTTTTTCTCACTCCTACTAGTGAATGTAATGTAACACACACCCATACAATGCGCACCACCCCGTGATGTTTTTCTCACTCCTACTAGTGAATGTAACGTAACACACACCCATACAATGCGCACCACCCCGTGATGTTTTTCTCACTCCTACTAGTGAATCTAATGTAACACACACCCATATAATGCGCACCACCCCGTGATGTTTTTCTCACTCCTACTAGTGAATGTAATGTAACACACACCCATACAATGCGCACCACCCCGTGATGTTTTTCACACTCCTACTAGTGAATGTAACGTAACACACACCCATACAATGCGCACCACCCCGTGATGTTTTTCTCACTCCTACTAGTGAATGTAATGTAACACACACCCATACAATGCGCACCACCCCGTGATGTTTTTCTCACTCCTACTAGTGAATGTAATGTAACACACACCCATACAATGCGCACCACCCCGTGTTGATTTTCTCACTCCTACTAGTGAATCTAATGTAACAAACACCCATACAATGCGCACCACCCCATGATGTTTTTCTCACTCCTACTAGTGAATTTAATGTAACACACACCCATACAATGCGCACCAACCCGTGATGTTTTTCTCACTCCTACTTGTGAATCTAATGTAACAAACACCCATAGAATGCGCACCACCCCGTGATGTTTTTCTCACTCCTACTAGTGAATGTAATGTAACACAAACCCATACAATGCGCACCACCCCGTGATGTTTTTCTCACTCCTACGAGTGAATGTAATGTAACACACACCCATACAATGCGCACCACCCCGTGATGTTTTTCGCACTCCTACTAGTGAATGTAATGTAACACACACCCATACAATGCGCACCACCCCGTGATGTTTTTCTCACTCCTACTAGTGAATGTAATGTAACAAACACCCATAGAATGCGCACCACCCCGTGATGTTTTTCTCACTCCTACTAGTGAATCTAATGTAACAAACACCCATAGAATGCGCACCACCCCGTGATGTTTTTCTCACTCCTACTAGTGAATGTAATGTAACACACACCCATACAATGCGCACCACCCCGTGATGTTTTTCTCACTCCTACGAGTGAATGTAATGTAACACACACCCATACAATGCGCACCACCCCGTGATGTTTTTCGCACTCCTACTAGTGAATGTAATGTAACACACACCCATACAATGCGCACCACCCCGTGATGTTTTTCTCACTCCTACTAGTGAATGTAATGTAACACACACCCATACAATGCGCACCACCCCGTGATGTTTTTCTCACTCCTACTAGTGAATGTAATGTAACACACACCCATACAATGCGCACCACCCCGTGATGTTTTTCTCACTCCTACTAGTGAATGTAACGTAACACACACCCATACAATGCGCACCACCCCGTGATGTTTTTCTCACTCCTACTAGTGAATCTAATGTAACACACACCCATACAATGCGCACCACCCCGTGATGTTTTTCTCACTCCTACTAGTGAATCTAATGTAACACACACCCATACAATGCGCACCACCCCGTGATGTTTTTCTCACTCCTACTAGTGTATGTAATGTAACACACACCCATACAATGCGCACCACCCCGTGATGTTCTTCTCACTCCTACTAGTGAATCTAATGTAACACACACCCATACAATGCGCACCACCCCGTGATGTTTTTCTCACTCCTACTAGTGAATGTAATGTAACACACACCCATACAATGCGCACCACCCCGTGATGTTTTTCTCACTCCTACTAGTGAATGTAATGTAACACACACCCATACAATGCGCACCACCCCGTGATGTTTTTCTCACTCCTAGTAGTGAATGTAATGTAACACACACCCATACAATGCGCACCACCCCGTGATGTTTTTCTCACTCCTATTAGTGAATGTAATGTAACACACATCCATACAATGCGCACCACCCTGTGATGTTTTTCTCACTCCTACTAGTGAATGTAATGTAACACACACCCATACAATGCGCACCACCCCGTGATGTTTTTCTCACTCCTACTAGTGAATGTAATGTAACACACACCCATACAATGCGCACCACCCCGTGATGTTTTTCACACTCCTACTAGTGAATGTAATGTAACACACACCCATACAATGCGCACCACCCCGTGATGTTTTTCTCACTCCTACTAGTGAATGTAATGTAACACACACCCATACAATGCGCACCACCCCGTGATGTTTTTCTCACTCCTACTAGTGAATGTAACGTAACACACACCCATACAATGCGCACCACCCCGTGATGTTTTTCTCACTCCTACTAGTGAATCTAATGTAACACACACCCATACAATGCGCACCACCCCGTGATGTTTTTCTCACTCCTACTAGTGAATGTAATGTAACACACACCCATACAATGCGCACCACCCCGTGATGATTTTCTCACTCCTACTAGTGAATGTAATGTAACACACACCCATACAATGCGCACCACCCCGTGATGGTTTTCTCACTCCTACGAGTGAATGTAATGTAACACACACCCATACAATGCGCACCACCCCGTGATGTTTTTCGCACTCCTACTAGTGAATGTAATGTAACACACACCCATACAATGCGCACCACCCCGTGATGTTTTTCTCACTCCTACTAGTGAATGTAATGTAACACACACCCATACAATGCGCACCACCCCGTGATGTTTTTCTCACTCCTACTAGTGAATGTAATGTAACACACACCCATACAATGCGCACCACCCCGTGATGTTTTTCTCACTCCTACTAGTGAATGTAATGTAACACACACCCATGCAATGCGCACCACCCCGTGATGTTTTTCTCACTCCTACTAGTGAATGTAATGTAACACACACCCATACAATGCGCACCACCCCGTGATGTTTTTCTCACTCCTACTAGTGAATTTAATGTAACACAAACCTATACAATGCGCACCAACCCGTGATGTTTTTCTCACTCCTACTAGTGAATCTAATGTAACAAACACCCATACAATGCGCACCACCCCGTGATGTTTTTCTCACTCCTACTAGTGAATGTAATGTAACACACACCCATACAATGCGCACCACCCCGTGATGTTTTTCTCACTCCTACTAGTGAATGTAATGTAACACACACCCATGCAATGCGCACCACCCCGTGATGTTTTTCTCACTCCTACGAGTGAATGTAATGTTACACACACCCATACAATGCGCACCACCCCGTGATGTTTTTCTCACTCCTACTAGTGAATGTAATGTAACACACAACCATACAATGCTCACCACCCCGTGATGTTTTTCTCACTCCTACTAGTGAATGTAATGTAACACACACCCATACAATGCGCACCACCCCGTGATGTTTTTCTCACTCCTACTAGTGAATGTAATGTAACACACAACCATACAATGCTCACCACCCCGTGATGTTTTTCTCACTCCTACTAGTGAATCTAATGTAACACACACCCATACAATGTGCACCACCCCGTGATGTTTTTCTCACTCCTACTAGTGAATGTAATGTAACACACACCCATACAATGCGCACCACCCCGTGATGTTTTTCTCACTCCTACTAGTGAATGTAATGTAACACACACCCATACAATGCGCACCACCCCGTGATGGTTTTCTCACTCCTACTAGTGAATCTAATGTAACACACACCCATACAATGCGCACCACCCCGTGATGTTTTTCTCACTCCTACTAGTGAATGTAATGTAACACACACCCATACAATGCGCACCACCCCGTGATGTTTTTCTCACTCCTACTAGAGAATCTAATGTAACACACACCCATACAATGCGCACCACCCCGTGATGTTTTTCTCACTCCTACTAGTGAATGTAATGTAACACACACCCATACAATGCGCACCACCCCGTGATGTTTTTCTCAGTCCTACTAGTGAATGTAATGTAACACACACCCATACAATGCGCACCACCCCGTGATGATTTTCTCACTCCTACTAGTCAATGTAATGTAACACACACCCATACAATGCGCACCACCCCGTGATGTTTTTCTCACTCCTACTAGTGAATGTAATGTAACACACACCCATACAATGCGCACCACCCCGTGATGTTTTTCACACTCCTACTAGTGAATGTAATGTAACACACACCCATACAATGCGCACCACCCCGTGATGATTTTCTCACTCCTACTAGTGAATGTAATGTAACACACACCCATACAATGCGCACCACCCCGTGATGTTTTTCTCACTCCTACTAGTGAATGTAATGTAACACACACCCATACAATGCGCACCACCCCGTGTTGATTTTCTCACTCCTACTAGTGAATCTAATGTAACAAACACCCATACAATGCGCACCACCCCGTGATGTTTTTCTCACTCCTACTAGTGAATTTAATGTAACACACACCCATACAATGCGCACCAACCCGTGATGTTTTTCTCACTCCTTCTAGAGAATCTAATGTAACAAACACCCATACAATGCGCACCACCCCGTGATGTTTTTCTCACTCCTACTAGTGAATGTAATGTAACACACACCCATACAATGCGCACCACCCCGTGATGTTTTTCTCACTCCTACGAGTGAATGTAATGTAACACACACCCATGCAATGCGCACCACCCCGTGATGTTTTTCTCACTCCTACGAGTGAATGTAATGTAGCACCCACCCATACAATGCGCACCACCCCGTGATGTTTTTCTCACTCCTACTAGTGAATGTAATGTAACACACACCCATACAATGCGCACCACCCCGTGATGTTTTTCTCACTCCTACTAGTGAATGTAACGTAACACACACCCATACAATGCGCACCACCCCGTGATGTTTTTCTCACTCCTACTAGTGAATGTAACGTAACACACACCCATACAATGCGCACCACCCCGTGATGTTTTTCTCACTCCTACTAGTGAATGTAATGTAACACACAACCATACAATGCGCACCACCCCGTGATGTTTTTCTCACTCCTACTAGTGAATCTAATGTAACACACACCCATACAATGCGCACCACCCCGTGATGTTTTTCTCACTCCTACTAGTGAATGTAATGTAACACACACCCATACAATGCGCACCACCCCGTGATGTTTTTCTCACTCCTACTAGTGAATGTAATGTAACACACACCCATGCAATGCGCACCACCCCGTGATGTTTTTCTCACTCCTACTAGTGAATGTAATGTAACACACACCCATGCAATGCGCACCACCCCGTGATGTTTTTCTCACTCCTACGAGTGAATGTAATGTAACACACACCCATACAATGCGCACCACCGCGTGATGTTTTTCGCACTCCTACTAGTGAATGTAATGTAACACACACCCATACAATGCGCACCACCCCGTGATGTTTTTCTCACTCCTACTAGTGAATGTAATGTAACACACACCCATGCAATGCGCACCACCCCGTGATGTTTTTCTCACTCCTACTAGTGAATGTAATGTAACACACACCCATGCAATGCGCACCACCCCGTGATGTTTTTCTCACTCCTACGAGTGAATGTAATGTAACACACACCCATACAATGCGCACCACCCCGTGATGTTTTTCGCACTCCTACTAGTGAATGTAATGTAACACACACCCATACAATGCGCACCACCCCGTGATGTTTTTCTCACTCCTACTAGTGAATGTAATGTAACACACACCCATACAATGCGCACCACCCCGTGATGTTTTTCACACTCCTACTAGTGAATGTAATGTAACACACACCCATACAATGCGCACCACCCCGTGATGTTTTTCTCACTCCTACTAGTGAATGTAATGTAACACACACCCATACAATGCGCACCACCCCGTGATGTTTTTCTCACTCCTACTAGTGAATGTAATGTAACACACACCCATGCAATGCGGACCACCCCGTGTTGATTTTCTCACTCCTACTAGTGAATCTAATGTAACAAACACCCATACAATGCGCACCACCCCGTGATGTTTTTCTCACTCCTACTAGTGAATTTAATGTAACACAAACCTATACAATGCGCACCAACCCGTGATGTTTTTCTCACTCCTACTAGTGAATCTAATGTAACAAACACCCATACAATGCGCACCACCCCGTGATGTTTTTCTCACTCCTACTAGTGAATGTAATGTAACACACACCCATACAATGCGCACCACCCCGTGATGTTTTTCACACTCCTACTAGTGAATGTAATGTAACACACACCCATACAATGCGCACCACCCCGTGATGTTTTTCTCACTCCTACTAGTGAATGTAATGTAACACACACCCATACAATGCGCACCACCCCGTGATGTTTTTCTCACTCCTACTAGTGAATGTAATGTAACACACACCCATACAATGCGCACCACCCCGTGTTGATTTTCTCACTCCTACTAGTGAATCTAATATAACAAACACCCATACAATGCGCACCACCCCGTGATGTTTTTCTCACTCCTACTAGTGAATTTAATGTAACACACACCTATACAATGCGCACCAACCCGTGATGTTTTTCTCACTCCTACTAGTGAATCTAATGTAACAAACACCCATACAATGCGCACCACCCCATGATGTTTTTCTCACTCCTATTAGTGAATGTAATGTAACACACACCCATGCAATGCGCACCACCCCGTGATGTTTTTCTCACTCCTACGAGTGAATGTAATGTAACAAACACCCATACAATGCGCACCACCCCGTGATGTTTTTCGCACTCCTACTAGTGAATGTAATGTAACACACACCCATACAATGCGCACCACCCCGTGATGTTTTTCTCACTCCTACTAGTGAATGTAATGTAACACACACCCATGCAATGCGCACCACCCCGTGATGTTTTTCTCACTCCTACGAGTGAATGTAATGTAACACACACCCATACAATGCGCACCACCCCGTGATGTTTTTCGCACTCCTACTAGTGAATGTAATGTAACACACACCCATACAATGCGCACCACCCCGTGATGTTTTTCACACTCCTACTAGTGAATGTAATGTAACACACACCCATACAATGCGCACCACCCCGTGATGTTTTTCTCACTCCTACTAGTGAATGTAATGTAACACACACCCATACAATGCGCACCACCCCGTGATGTTTTTCTCACTCCTACTAGTGAATGTAATGTAACACACACCCATACAATGCGCACCACCCCGTGTTGATTTTCTCACTCCTACTATTGAATCTAATGTAACAAACACCCATACAATGCGCACCACCCCGTGATGTTTTTCTCACTCCTACTAGTGAATTTAATGTAACACAAACCTATACAATGCGCACCAACCCGTGATGTTTTTCTCACTCCTACTAGTGAATCTAATGTAACAAACACCCATACAATGCGCACCACCCCGTGATGTTTTTCTCACTCCTACTAGTGAATGTAATGTAACACACACCCATACAATGCGCACCACCCCGTGATGTTTTTCTCACTCCTACTAGTGAATGTAATGTAACACACACCCATACAATGCGCACCACCCCGTGATGTTTTTCTCACTCCTACTAGTGAATGTAATGTAACACACACCCATACAATGCGCACCACCCCGTGATGTTTTTCGCACTCCTACTAGTGAATGTAATGTAACACACACCCATACAATGCGCACCACCCCGTGATGTTTTTCTCACTCCTACTAGTGAATGTAATGTAACACACACCCATACAATGCGCACCACCCCGTGATGTTTTTCTCACTCCTACTAGTGAATGTAATGTAACACACACCCATACAATGCGCACCACCCCGTGATGTTTTTCTCACTCCTACTAGTGAATGTAATGTAACACAAACCCATACAATGCGCACCACCCCGTGATGTTTTTCTCACTCCTACTAGTGAATGTAACGTAACACACACCCATACAATGCGCACCACCCCGTGATGTTTTTCTCAATCCTACTAGTGAATGTAACGTAACACACACCCATACAATGCGCACCACCCCGTGATGTTTTTCTCACTCCTACTAGTGAATGTAACGTAACACACACCAATACAATGCGCACCACCCCGTGATGTTTTTCTCACTCCTACTAGTGAATCTAATGTAACACACACCCATACAATGCGCACCACCCGTGATGTTTTTCTCACTCCTACTAGTGAATCTAATGTAACACACACCCATACAATGGGCACCACCCCGTGATGTTTTGCTCACTCCTACTAGTGAATGTAATGTAACACACACCCATACAATGCGCACCACCCCGTGATGTTTTTCTCACTCCTACTAGTGAATGTAATGTAACACACACCCATACAATGCGCACCACCCCGTGATGATTTTCTCACTCCTACTAGTGAATGTAATGTAACACACACCCATACAATGCGCACCACCCCGTGATGTTTTTCTCACTCCTACTAGTGAATGTAATGTAACACACACCCATACAATGCGCACCACCCCGTGATGATTTTCTCACTCCTACTAGTGAATCTAATGTAACACACACCCATACAATGCGCACCACCCCGTGATGTTTTTCTCACTCCTACTAGTGAATGTAATGTAACACACACCCATACAATGCGAACCACCCCGTGATGTTTTTCTCACTCCTACTAGAGAATCTAATGTAACACACACCCATACAATGCGCACCACCCCGTGATGTTTTTCTCACTCCTACTAGTGAATGTAATGTAACACACACCCATACAATGCGCACCACCCCGTGATGTTTTTCTCACTCCTACTAGTGAATGTAATGTAACACACACCCATACAATGCGCACCACCCCGTGATGATTTTCTCACTCCTACTAGTGAATCTAATATAACAAACACCCATACAATGCGCACCACCCCGTGATGTTTTTCTCACTCCTACTAGTGAATGTAATGTAACACACACCCATACAATGCGCACCACCCCGTGATGTTTTTCTCACTCCTACGAGTGAATGTAATGTAACACACACCCATACAATGCGCACCACCCCGTGATGTTTTTCTCACTCCTACTAGTGAATGTAATGTAACACACACCCATGCAATGCGCACCACCCCGTGATGTTTTTCTCACTCCTACGAGTGAATGTAATGTAACACACACCCATACAATGCGCACCACCGCGTGATGTTTTTCGCACTCCTACTAGTGAATGTAATGTAACACACACCCATACAATGCGCACCACCCCGTGATGTTTTTCTCACTCCTACTAGTGAATGTAATGTAACACACACCCACGCAATTCGCACCACCACGTGATGTTTTTCTCACTCCTACGAGTGAATGTAATGTAACACACACCCATACAATGCGCACCACCCCGTGATGTTTTTCGCACTCCTAATAGTGAATGTAATGTAACACACACCCATACAATGCGAACCACCCCGTGATGTTTTTCTCACTCCTACTAGTGAATGTAATGTAACACACACCCATACAATGCGCACCACCCCGTGATGTTTTTCTCACTCCTACTAGTGAATGTAATGTAACACACACCCATACAATGCGCACCACCCCGTGATGTTTTTCTCACTCCTACTAGTGAATGAAATGTAACACAAACCCATACAATGCGCACCACCCCGTGATGTTTTTCTCACTCCTACTAGTGAATGTAACGTAACACACACCCATACAATGCGCACCACCCCGTGATGTTTTTCTCAATCCTACTAGTGAATGTAACGTAACACACACCCATACAATGCGCACCACCCCGTGATGTTTTTCTCACTCCTACTAGTGAATGTAACGTAACACACACCAATACAATGCGCACCACCCCGTGATGTTTTTCTCACTCCTACTAGTGAATCTAATGTAACACACACCCATACAATGCGCACCACCCCGTGATGTTTTTCTCACTCCTACTAGTGAATCTAATGTAACACACACCCATACAATGCGCACCACCCCGTGATGTTTTTCTCACACCTACTAGTGAATGTAATGTAACACACACCCATACAATGCGCACCACCCCGTGATGTTTTTCTCACTCCTACTAGTGAATGTAATGTAACACACACCCATACAATGCGCACCACCCCGTGATGATTTTCTCACTCCTACTAGTGAATGTAATGTAACACACACCCATACAATGCGCACCACCCCGTGATGTTTTTCTCACTCCTACTAGTGAATGTAATGTAACACACACCCATACAATGCGCACCACCCCGTGATGATTTTCTCACTCCTACTAGTGAATCTAATGTAACACACACCCATACAATGCGCACCACCCCGTGATGTTTTTCTCACTCCTACTAGTGAATGTAATGTAACACACACCCATACAATGCGAACCACCCCGTAATGTTTTTCTCACTCCTACTAGAGAATCTAATGTAACACACACCCATACAATGCGCACCACCCCGTGATGTTTTCTCACTCCTACTAGTGAATGTAATGTAACACACACCCATACAATGCGCACCACCCCGTGATGTTTTTCTCACTCCTACTAGTGAATGTAATGTAACACACACCCATCCAATGCGCACCACCCCGTGATGATTTTCTCACTCCTACTAGTGAATCTAATATAACAAACACCCATACAATGCGCACCACCCCGTGATGTTTTTCTCACTCCTACTAGTGAATGTAATGTAACACACACCCATACAATGCTCACCACCCCGTGATGTTTTTCTCACTCCTACGAGTGAATGTAATGTAACACACACCCATACAATGCGCACAACCCCGTGATGTTTTTCTCACTCCTACTAGTGAATGTAATGTAACACACACCCATACAATGCGCACAACCCCGTGATGTTTTTCTCACTCCTACTAGTGAATGTAATGTAACACACACCCATACAATGCGCACCACCCCGTGATGTTTTTCTCACTCCTACTAGTGAATGTAATGTAACACACACCCATGCAATGCGCACCACCCCGTGATGTTTTTCTCACTCCTACGAGTGAATGTAATGTAACACACACCCATACAATACGCACCACCCCGTGATGTTTTTCGCACTCCTACTAGTGAATGTAATGTAACACACACCCATACAATGCGCACCACCCCGTGATGTTTTTCTCACTCCTACTAGTGAATGTAATGTAAGACACACCCATGCAATGCGCACCACCCCGTGATGTTTTTCTCACTGCTACGAGTGAATGTAATGTAACACACACCCATACAATGCGCATCACCCCGTGATGTTTTTCGCACTCCTACTAGTGAATGTAATGTAACACACACCCATACAATGCGCACCACCCCGTGATGTTTTTCTCACTCCTACTAGTGAATGTAATGTAACACACACCCATACAATGCGCACCACCCCGTGATGTTTTTCTCACTCCTACTAGTGAATGTAATGTAACACACACCCATACAATGCTCACCACCCCGTGATGTTTTTCGCACTCCTATTAGTGAATGTAATGTAACACACATCCATACAATGTGCACCACCCCGTGATGTTTTTCTCACTCCTACTAGTGAATGTAATGTAACACACACCCATACAATGCGCACCACCCCGTGATGTTTTTCTCACTCCTACTAGTGAATGTAATGTAACACACACCAATACAATGCGCACCACCCCGTGATGTTTTTCACACTCCTACTAGTGAATGTAATGTAACACACACCCATACAATGCGCACCACCCCGTGATGTTTTTCTCACTTCTACTAGTGAATGTAATGTAACACACACCCATACAATGCGCACCACCCCGTGATGTTTTTCTCACTCCTACTAGTGAATGTAATGTAACACACACCCATACAATGCGCACCACCCCGTGTTGATTTTCTCACTCCTACTAGTGAATCTAATGTAACAAACACCCATACAATGCGCACCACCCCGTGATGTTTTTCTCACTCCTACTAGTGAATTTAATGTAACACACACCTATACAATGCGCACCAACCCGTTATGTTTTTCTCACTCCTACTAGTGAATCTAATGTAACAAACACCCACACAATCCGCACCACCCCGTGATGTTTTTCTCACTCCTACTAGTGAATGTAATGTAACACACACCCATACAATGCGCACCACCCCGTGATGTTTTTCTCACTCCTACTAGTGAATGCAATGTAACACACACCCATACAATGCGCACCACCCCGTGATGTTTTTCTCACTCCTACTAGTGAATGTAATGTAACACACACCCATACAATGCGCACCACCCCGTGATGTTTTTCTCACTCCTACTAGTGAATGTAATGTAACACACACCCATACAATGCGCACCACCCCTTGATGATTTTCTCACTCCTACTAGTGAATGTAATGTAACACACACCCATACAATGCGCACCACCCCGTGATGTTTTTCTCACTCCTTCTAGTGAATGTAATGTAACACACACCCATACAATGCGCACCACCCCGTGATGATTTTCTCACTCCTACTAGTGAATCTAATGTAACACACACCCATACAATGCGCACCACCCCGTGATGTTTTTCTCACTCCTACTAGTGAATGTAATGTAACACACACCCATACAATGCGCACCACCCCGTGATGATTTTCTCACTCCTACTAGTGAATGTAATGTAAAACACACCCATACAATGCGCACCACCCCGTGATGTTTTTCTCACTCCTACTAGTGAATGTAATGTAACACACACCCATACAATGCGCACCACCCCGTGATGTTTTTCTCACTCCTACTAGTGAATGTAATGTAACACACACCCATACAATGCGCACCACCCCGTGATGTTTTTCTCACTCCTACTAGTGAATGTAATGTAACACACACCCATACAATGCGCACCACCCCGTGATGTTTTTCTCACTCCTACTAGTGAATGTAATGTAACACACACCCATACAATGCTCACCACCCCGTGATGTTTTTCGCACTCCTATTAGTGAATGTAATGTAACACACACCCATACAATGCGCACCACCCCGTGATGTTTTTCTCACTCCTACTAGTGAATGTAATGTAACACACACCCATACAATGCGCACCACCCCGTGATGTTTTTCTCACTCCTACTAGTGAATGTAATGTAACACACACCCATACAATGCGCACCACCCCGTGATGTTTTTCACACTCCTACTAGTGAATGTAATGTAACACACACCGATACAATGCGCACCACCCCGTGATGTTTTTCTCACTCCTACTAGTGAATGTAATGTAACACACACCCATACAATGCGCACCACCCCGTGATGTTTTTCTCACTCCTACTAGTGAATGTAATGTAACACACACCCATACAATGCGCACCACCCCCTGTTGATTTTCTCACTCCTACTAGTGAATCTAATGTAACAAACACCCATACAATGCGCACCACCCCGTGATGTTTTTCTCACTCCTACTAGTGAATCTAATGTAACACACACCCATACAATGCGCACCAACCCGTGATGTTTTTCTCACTCCTACTAGTGAATCTAATGTAACAAACACCCATACAATGCGCACCACCCCGTGATGTTTTTCTCACTCCTACTAGTGAATGTAATGTAACACACACCCATACAATGCGCACCACCCCGTGATGTTTTTCTCACTCCTACTAGTGAATGTAATGTAACACACACCCATGCAATGCGCACCACCCCGTGATGTTTTTCTCACTCCTACGAGTGAATGTAATGTAACAAACACCCATACAATGCGCACCACCCCGTGATGTTTTTCGCACTCCTACTAGTGAATGTAATGTAACACACACCCATACAATGCGCACCACCCCGTGATGTTTTTCTCACTCCTACTAGTGAATGTAATGTAACACACACCCATGCAATGCGCACCACCCCGTGATGTTTTTCTCACTCCTACGAGTGAATGTAATGTAACACACACCCATACAATGCGCACCACCCCTAGATGTTTTTCGCACTCCTACTAGTGAATGTAATGTAACACACACCCATACAATGCGCACCACCCCGTGATGTTTTTCACACTCCTACTAGTGAATGTAATGTAACACACACCCATACAATGCGCACCACCCCGTGATGTTTTTCTCACTCCTACTAGTGAATGTAATGTAACACACACCCATACAATGCGCACCACCCCGTGATGTTTTTCTCACTCCTACTAGTGAATGTAATGTAACACACACCCATACAATGCGCACCACCCCGTGTTGATTTTCTCACTCCTACTAGTGAATCTAATGTAACAAACACCCATACAATGCGCACCACCCCGTGATGTTTTTCTCACTCCTACTAGTGAATTTAATGTAACACAAACCTATACAAAGCGCACCAACCCGTGATGTTTTTCTCACTCCTACTAGTGAATCTAATGTAACAAACACCCATACAATGCGCACCACCCCGTGATGTTTTTCTCACTCCTACTAGTGAATGTAATGTAACACACACCCATACAATGCGCACCACCCCGTGATGTTTTTCTCACTCCTACTAGTGAATGTAATGTAACACACACCCATGCAATGCGCACCACCCCGTGATGTTTTTCTCACTCCTACGAGTGAATGTAATGTAACACACACCCATACAATGCGCACCACCCCGTGATGTTTTTCGCACTCCTACTAGTGAATGTAATGTAACACACACCCATACAATGCGCACCACCCCGTGATGTTTTTCTCACTCCTACTAGTGAATGTAATGTAACACACACCCATACAATGCGCACCACCCCGTGATGTTTTTCTCACTCCTACTAGTGAATGTAATGTAACACACACCCATACAATGCGCACCACCCCGTGATGTTTTTCTCACTCCTACTAGTGAATGTAATGTAACACACACCCATGCAATGCGCACCACCCCGTGATGTTTTTCTCACTCCTACGAGTGAATGTAATGTAACACACACCCATACAATGCGCACCACCCCGTGATGTTTTTCTCACTCCTACTAGTGAATGTAATGTAACACACACCCATACAATGCGCACCACCCCGTGATGATTTTCTCACTCCTACTAGTGAATCTAATGTAACACACACCCATACAATGCGCACCAACCCGTGATGTTTTTCTCACTCCTACTAGTGAATCTAATGTAAAAAACACCCATACAATGCGCACCACCCCGTGATGTTTTTCTCACTCCTACTAGTGAATGTAATGTAACACACACCCATACAATGCGCACCACCCCGTGATGTTTTTCTCACTCCTACTAGTGAATGTAATGTAACACACACCCATGCAATGCGCACCACCCCGTGATGTTTTTCTCACTCCTACGAGTGAATGTAATGTAACACACACCCATACAATGCGCACCACCCGGTGATGTTTTTCGCACTCCTACTAGTGAATGTAATGTAACACACACCCATACAATGCGCACCACCCCGTGATGTTTTTCTCACTCCTACTAGTGAATGTAATGTAACACACACCCATACAATGCGCACCACCCCGTGATGTTTTTCTCACTCCTACTAGTGAATGTAATGTAACACACACCCATACAATGCGCACCACCCCGTGATGTTTTTCTCACTCCTACTAGTGAATGTAATGTAACACAAACCCATACAATGCGCACCACCCCGTGATGTTTTTCTCACTCCTACTAGTGAATGTAACGTAACACACACCCATACAATGCGCACCACCCCGTGATGTTTTTCTCAATCCTACTAGTGAATGTAACGTAACACACACCCATACAATGCGCACCACCCCGTGATGTTTTTCTCACTCCTACTAGTGAATGTAACGTAACACACACCAATACAATGCGCACCACCCCGTGATGTTTTTCTCACTCCTACTAGTAAATCTAATGTAACACACACCCATACAATGCGCACCACCCCGTGATGTTTTTCTCACTCCTACTAGTGAATCTAATGTAACACACACCCATACAATGCGCACCACCCCGTGATGTTTTTCTCACTCCTACTAGTGAATGTAATGTAACACACACCCTTACAATGCGCACCACCCCGTGATGTTTTTCTCACTCCTACTAGTGAATGTAATGTAACACACACCCATACAATGCGCACCACCCCGTGATGATTTTCTCACTCCTACTAGTGAATGTAATGTAACACACACCCATACAATGCGCACCACCCCGTGATGTTTTTCTCACTCCTACTAGTGAATGTAATGTAACACACACCCATACAATGCGCACCACCCCGTGATGATTTTCTCTCTCCTACTAGTGAATCTAATGTAACACACACCCATACAATGCGCACCACCCCTTGATGTTTTTCTCACTCCTACTAGTGAATGTAATGTAACACACACCCATACAATGCGAACCACCCCGTGATGTTTTTCTCACTCCTACTAGAGAATCTAATGTAACACACACCCATACAATGCGCACCACCCCGTGATGTTTTTCTCACTCCTACTAGTGAATGTAATGTAACACACACCCATACAATGCGCACCACCCCGTGATGTTTTTCTCACTCCTACTAGTGAATGTAATGTAACACACACCCATACAATGCGCACCACCCCGTGATGATTTTCTCACTCCTACTAGTGAATCTAATATAACAAACACCCATACAATGCGCACCACCCCGTGATGTTTTTCTCACTCCTACTAGTGAATGTAATGTAACACACACCCATACAATGCGCACCACCCCGTGATGTTTTTCTCACTCCTACGAGTGAATGTAATGTAACACACACCCATACAATGCGCACAACCCCGTGATGTTTTTCTCACTCCTACTAGTGAATGTAATGTAACACACACCCATACAATGCGCACCACCCCGTGATGTTTTTCTCACTCCTACTAGTGAATGTAATGTAACACACACCCATGCAATGCGCACCACCCCGTGATGTTTTTCTCACTCCTACGAGTGAATGTAATGTAACACACACCCATACAATGCGCACCACCCCGTGATGTTTTTCGCACTCCTACTAGTGAATGTAATGTAACACACACCCATACAATGCGCACCACCCCGTGATGTTTTTCGCACTCCTACTAGTGAATGTAATGTAACACACACCCATACAATGCGCACCACCCCGTGATGTTTTTCTCACTCCTACTAATGAATGTAATGTAACACACACCCACGCAATGCGCACCACCCCGTGATGTTTTTCTCACTCCTACGAGTGAATGTAATGTAACACACACCCATACAATGCGCACCACCCCGTGATGTTTTTCGCACTCCTACTAGTGAATGTAATGTAACACACACCCATACAATGCGCACCACCCCGTGATGTTTTTCTCACTCCTACTAGTGAATGTAATGTAACACACACCCATACAATGCGCACCACCCCGTGATGTTTTTCTCACTCCTACTAGTGAATGTAATGTAACACACACCCATACAATGCGCACCACCCCGTGATGTTTTTCTCACTCCTACTAGTGAATGTAATGTAACACAAACCCATACAATGCGCACCACCCCGTGATGTTTTTCTCACTCCTACTAGTGAATGTAACGTAACACACACCCATACAATGCGCACCACCCCGTGATGTTTTTCTCAATCCTACTAGTGAATGTAACGTAACACACACCCATACAATGCGCACCACCCCGTGATGTTTTTCTCACTCCTACTAGTGAATGTAACGTAACACACACCAATACAATGCGCACCACCCCGTGATGTTTTTCTCACTCCTACTAGTGAATCTAATGTAACACACACCCATACAATGCGCACCACCCCGTGATGTTTTTCTCACTCCTACTAGTGAATCTAAGGTAACACACACCCATACAATGCGCACCACCCCGTGATGTTTTTCTCACTCCTACTAGTGAATGTAATGTAACACACACCCATACAATGCGCACCACCCCGTGATGTTTTTCTCACTCCTACTAGTGAATGTAAGGTAACACACACCCATACAATGCGCACCACCCCGTGATGATTTTCTCACTCCTACTAGTGAATGTAATGTAACACACACCCATACAATGCGCACCACCCCGTGATGTTTTTCTCACTCCTACTAGTGAATGTAATGTAACACACACCCATACAATGCGCACCACCCCGTGATGATTTTCTCACTCCTACTAGTGAATCTAATGTAACACACACCCATACAATGCGCACCACCCCGTGATGTTTTTCTCACTCCTACTAGTGAATGTAATGTAACACACACCCATACAATGCGAACCACCCCGTGATGTTTTTCTCACTCCTACTAGAGAATCTAATGTAACACACACCCATACAATGCGCACCACCCCGTGATGTTTTTCTCACTCCTACTAGTGAATGTAATGTAACACACACCCATACAATGCGCACCACCCCGTGATGTTTTTCTCACTCCTACTAGTGAATGTAATGTAACACACACCCATACAATGCGCACCACCCCGTGATGATTTTCTCACTCCTACTAGTGAATCTAATATAACAAACACCCATACAATGCGCACCACCCCGTGATGTTTTTCTCACTCCTACTAGTGAATGTAATGTAACACACACCCATACAATGCGCACCACCCCGTGATGTTTTTCTCACTCCTACGAGTGAATGTAATGTAACACACACCCATACAATGCGCACAGCCCCGTGATGTTTTTCTCACTCCTACTAGTGAATGTAATGTAACACACACCCATACAATGCGCACCACCCCGTGATGTTTTTCTCACTCCTACTAGTGAATGTAATGTAACACACACCCATACAATGCGCACCACCCCGTGATGTTTTTCTCACTCCTACGAGTGAATGTAATGTAACACACACCCATACAATGCGCACAACCCCGTGATGTTTTTCTCACTCCTACTAGTGAATGTAATGTAACACACACCCATACAATGCGCACCACCCCGTGATGTTTTTCTCACTCCTACTAGTGAATGTAATGTAACACACACCCATGCAATGCGCACCACCCCGTGATGTTTTTCTCACTCCTACGAGTGAATGTAATGTAACACACACCCATACAATGCGCACCACCCCGTGATGTTTTTCGCACTCCTACTAGTGAATGTAATGTAACACACACCCATACAATGCGCACCACCCCGTGATGTTTTTCTCACTCCTACTAGTGAATGTAATGTAACACACACCCATGCAATGCGCACCACCCCGTGATGTTTTTCTCACTCGTACGAGTGAATGTAATGTAACACACACCCATACAATGCGCACCACCCCGTGATGTTTTTCGCACTCCTACTAGTGAATGTAATGTAACACACACCCATACAATGCGCACCACCCCGTGATGTTTTTCTCACTCCTACTAGTGAATGTAATGTAACACACACCCATGCAATGCGCACCACCCCATGATGTTTTTCTCACTCCTACGAGTGAATGTAATGTAACACACACCCATACAATGCGCACCACCCCTAGATGTTTTTCGCACTCCTACTAGTGAATGTAATGTAACACACACCCATACAATGCGCACCACCCCGTGATGTTTTTCACACTCCTACTAGTGAATGTAATGTAACACACACCCATACAATGCGCACCACCCCGTGATGTTTTTCTCACTCCTACTAGTGAATGTAATGTAACACACACCCATACAATGCGCACCACCCCGTGATGTTTTTCTCACTCCTACTAGTGAATGTAATGTAACACACACCCATACAATGCGCACCACCCCGTGTTGATTTTCTCACTCCTACTAGTGAATCTAATGTAACAAACACCCATACAATGCGCACCACCCCGTGATGTTTTTCTCACTCCTACTAGTGAATTTAATGTAACACAAACCTATACAAAGCGCACCAACCCGTGATGTTTTTCTCACTCCTACTAGTGAATCTAATGTAACAAACACCCATACAATGCGCACCACCCCGTGATGTTTTTCTCACTCCTACTAGTGAATGTAATGTAACACACACCCATACAATGCGCACCACCCCGTGATGTTTTTCTCACTCCTACTAGTGAATGTAATGTAACACACACCCATGCAATGCGCACCACCCCGTGATGTTTTTCTCACTCCTACGAGTGAATGTAATGTAACACACACCCATACAATGCGCACCACCCCGTGATGTTTTTCGCACTCCTACTAGTGAATGTAATGTAACACACACCCATACAATGCGCACCACCCCGTGATGTTTTTCTCACTCCTACTAGTGAATGTAATGTAACACACACCCATACAATGCGCACCACCCCGTGATGTTTTTCTCACTCCTACTAGTGAATGTAATGTAACACACACCCATACAATGCGCACCACCCCGTGATGATTTTCTCACTCCTACTAGTGAATCTAATATAACAAACACCCATACAATGCGCACCACCCCGTGATGTTTTTCTCACTCCTACTAGTGAATGTAATGTAACACACACCCATACAATGCGCACCACCCCGTGATGTTTTTCTCACTCCTACGAGTGAATGTAATGTAACACACACCCATACAATGCGCACAACCCCGTGATGTTTTTCTCACTCCTACTAGTGAATGTAATGTAACACACACCCATACAATGCGCACCACCCCGTGATGTTTTTCTCACTCCTACTAGTGAATGTAATGTAACACACACCCATGCAATGCGCACCACCCCGTGATGTTTTTCTCACTCCTACGAGTGAATGTAATGTAACACACACCCATACAATGCGCACCACCCCGTGATGTTTTTCGCACTCCTACTAGTGAATGTAATGTAACACACACCCATACAATGCGCACCACCCCGTGATGTTTTTCGCACTCCTACTAGTGAATGTAATGTAACACACACCCATACAATGCGCACCACCCCGTGATGTTTTTCTCACTCCTACTAATGAATGTAATGTAACACACACCCACGCAATGCGCACCACCCCGTGATGTTTTTCTCACTCCTACGAGTGAATGTAATGTAACACACACCCATACAATGCGCACCACCCCGTGATGTTTTTCGCACTCCTACTAGTGAATGTAATGTAACACACACCCATACAATGCGCACCACCCCGTGATGTTTTTCTCACTCCTACTAGTGAATGTAATGTAACACACACCCATACAATGCGCACCACCCCGTGATGTTTTTCTCACTCCTACTAGTGAATGTAATGTAACACACACCCATACAATGCGCACCACCCCGTGATGTTTTTCTCACTCCTACTAGTGAATGTAATGTAACACAAACCCATACAATGCGCACCACCCCGTGATGTTTTTCTCACTCCTACTAGTGAATGTAACGTAACACACACCCATACAATGCGCACCACCCCGTGATGTTTTTCTCAATCCTACTAGTGAATGTAACGTAACACACACCCATACAATGCGCACCACCCCGTGATGTTTTTCTCACTCCTACTAGTGAATGTAACGTAACACACACCAATACAATGCGCACCACCCCGTGATGTTTTTCTCACTCCTACTAGTGAATCTAATGTAACACACACCCATACAATGCGCACCACCCCGTGATGTTTTTCTCACTCCTACTAGTGAATCTAAGGTAACACACACCCATACAATGCGCACCACCCCGTGATGTTTTTCTCACTCCTACTAGTGAATGTAATGTAACACACACCCATACAATGCGCACCACCCCGTGATGTTTTTCTCACTCCTACTAGTGAATGTAAGGTAACACACACCCATACAATGCGCACCACCCCGTGATGATTTTCTCACTCCTACTAGTGAATGTAATGTAACACACACCCATACAATGCGCACCACCCCGTGATGTTTTTCTCACTCCTACTAGTGAATGTAATGTAACACACACCCATACAATGCGCACCACCCCGTGATGATTTTCTCACTCCTACTAGTGAATCTAATGTAACACACACCCATACAATGCGCACCACCCCGTGATGTTTTTCTCACTCCTACTAGTGAATGTAATGTAACACACACCCATACAATGCGAACCACCCCGTGATGTTTTTCTCACTCCTACTAGAGAATCTAATGTAACACACACCCATACAATGCGCACCACCCCGTGATGTTTTTCTCACTCCTACTAGTGAATGTAATGTAACACACACCCATACAATGCGCACCACCCCGTGATGTTTTTCTCACTCCTACTAGTGAATGTAATGTAACACACACCCATACAATGCGCACCACCCCGTGATGATTTTCTCACTCCTACTAGTGAATCTAATATAACAAACACCCATACAATGCGCACCACCCCGTGATGTTTTTCTCACTCCTACTAGTGAATGTAATGTAACACACACCCATACAATGCGCACCACCCCGTGATGTTTTTCTCACTCCTACGAGTGAATGTAATGTAACACACACCCATACAATGCGCACAGCCCCGTGATGTTTTTCTCACTCCTACTAGTGAATGTAATGTAACACACACCCATACAATGCGCACCACCCCGTGATGTTTTTCTCACTCCTACTAGTGAATGTAATGTAACACACACCCATACAATGCGCACCACCCCGTGATGTTTTTCTCACTCCTACGAGTGAATGTAATGTAACACACACCCATACAATGCGCACAACCCCGTGATGTTTTTCTCACTCCTACTAGTGAATGTAATGTAACACACACCCATACAATGCGCACCACCCCGTGATGTTTTTCTCACTCCTACTAGTGAATGTAATGTAACACACACCCATGCAATGCGCACCACCCCGTGATGTTTTTCTCACTCCTACGAGTGAATGTAATGTAACACACACCCATACAATGCGCACCACCCCGTGATGTTTTTCGCACTCCTACTAGTGAATGTAATGTAACACACACCCATACAATGCGCACCACCCCGTGATGTTTTTCTCACTCCTACTAGTGAATGTAATGTAACACACACCCATGCAATGCGCACCACCCCGTGATGTTTTTCTCACTCGTACGAGTGAATGTAATGTAACACACACCCATACAATGCGCACCACCCCGTGATGTTTTTCGCACTCCTACTAGTGAATGTAATGTAACACACACCCATACAATGCGCACCACCCCGTGATGTTTTTCTCACTCCTACTAGTGAATGTAATGTAACACACACCCATGCAATGCGCACCACCCCATGATGTTTTTCTCACTCCTACGAGTGAATGTAATGTAACACACACCCATACAATGCGCACCACCCCTAGATGTTTTTCGCACTCCTACTAGTGAATGTAATGTAACACACACCCATACAATGCGCACCACCCCGTGATGTTTTTCACACTCCTACTAGTGAATGTAATGTAACACACACCCATACAATGCGCACCACCCCGTGATGTTTTTCTCACTCCTACTAGTGAATGTAATGTAACACACACCCATACAATGCGCACCACCCCGTGATGTTTTTCTCACTCCTACTAGTGAATGTAATGTAACACACACCCATACAATGCGCACCACCCCGTGTTGATTTTCTCACTCCTACTAGTGAATCTAATGTAACAAACACCCATACAATGCGCACCACCCCGTGATGTTTTTCTCACTCCTACTAGTGAATTTAATGTAACACAAACCTATACAAAGCGCACCAACCCGTGATGTTTTTCTCACTCCTACTAGTGAATCTAATGTAACAAACACCCATACAATGCGCACCACCCCGTGATGTTTTTCTCACTCCTACTAGTGAATGTAATGTAACACACACCCATACAATGCGCACCACCCCGTGATGTTTTTCTCACTCCTACTAGTGAATGTAATGTAACACACACCCATGCAATGCGCACCACCCCGTGATGTTTTTCTCACTCCTACGAGTGAATGTAATGTAACACACACCCATACAATGCGCACCACCCCGTGATGTTTTTCGCACTCCTACTAGTGAATGTAATGTAACACACACCCATACAATGCGCACCACCCCGTGATGTTTTTCTCACTCCTACTAGTGAATGTAATGTAACACACACCCATACAATGCGCACCACCCCGTGATGTTTTTCTCACTCCTACTAGTGAATGTAATGTAACACACACCCATACAATGCGCACCACCCCGTGATGTTTTTCTCACTCCTACTAGTGAATGTAATGTAACACAAACCCATACAATGCGCACCACCCCGTGATGTTTTTCTCACTCCTACTAGTGAATGTAACGTAACACACACCCATACAATGCGCACCACCCCGTGATGTTTTTCTCAATCCTACTAGTGAATGTAACGTAACACACACCCATACAATGCGCACCACCCCGTGATGTTTTTCTCACTCCTACTAGTGAATGTAACGTAACACACACCAATACAATGCGCACCACCCCGTGATGTTTTTCTCACTCCTACTAGTGAATCTAATGTAACACACACCCATACAATGCGCACCACCCCGTGATGTTTTTCTCACTCCTACTAGTGAATCTAATGTAACACACACCCATACAATGCGCACCACCCCGTGATGTTTTTCTCACTCCTACTAGTGAATGTAATGTAACACACACCCATACAATGCGCACCACCCCGTGATGTTTTTCTCACTCCTACTAGTGAATGCAATGTAACACACACCCATACAATGCGCACCACCCCGTGATGTTTTTCTCACTCCTACTAGTGAATGTAATGTAACACACACCCATACAATGCGCACCACCCCGTGATGTTTTTCTCACTCCTACTAGTGAATGTAATGTAACACACACCCATACAATGCGCACCACCCCGTGATGATTTTCTCACTCCTACTAGTGAATGTAATGTAACACACACCCATACAATGCACACCACCCCGTGATGTTTTTCTCACTCCTTCTAGTGAATGTAATGTAACACACACCCATACAATGCGCACCACCCCGTGATGATTTTCTCACTCCTACTAGTGAATCTAATGTAACACACACCCATACCATGCGCACCACCCCGTGATGTTTTTCTCACTCCTACTAGTGAATGTAATGTAACACACACCCATACAATGCGCACCACCCCGTGATGTTTTTCTCACTCCTACTAGAGAATCTAATGTAACACACACCCATACCATGCGCACCACCCCGTGATGTTTTTCTCACTCCTAGTAGTGAATGTAATGTAACACACACCCATACAATGCGCACCACCCCGTGATGTTTTTCTCACTCCTACTAGTGAATGTAATGTAACACACACCCATACAATGCGCACCACCCCGTGATGATTTTCTCACTCCTACTAGTGAATGTAATGTAAAACACACCCATACAATGCGCACCACCCCGTGATGTTGTTCTCACTCCTACTAGTGAATGTAATGTAACACACACCCATACAATGCGCACCACCCCGTGATGTTTTTCTCACTCCTACTAGTGAATGTAATGTAACACACACCCATACAATGCGCACCACCCCGTGATGTTTTTCTCACTCCTACTAGTGAATGTAATGTAACACACACCCATACAATGCGCACCACCCCGTGATGTTTTTCTCACTCCTACTAGTGAATGTAATGTAACACACACCCATACAATGCTCACCACCCCGTGATGTTTTTCGCACTCCTATTAGTGAATGTAATGTAACACACATCCATACAATGCGCACCACCCCGTGATGTTTTTCTCACTCCTACTAGTGAATGTAATGTAACACACACCCATACAATGCGCACCACCCCGTGATGTTTTTCTCACTCCTACTAGTGAATGTAATGTAACACACACCCATACAATGCGCACCACCCCGTGATGTTTTTCACACTCCTACTAGTGAATGTAATGTAACACACACCCATACAATGCGCACCACCCCGTGATGTTTTTCTCACTCCTACTAGTGAATGTAATGTAACACACACCCATACAATGCGCACCACCCCGTGATGTTTTTCTCACTCCTACTAGTGAATGTAATGTAACACACACCCATACAATGCGCACCACCCCGTGTTGATTTTCTCACTCCTACTAGTGAATCCAATGTAACAAACACCCATACAATGCGCACCACCCCGTGATGTTTTTCTCACTCCTACTAGTGAATTTAATGTAACACACACCTATACAATGCGCACCAACCCGTGATGTTTTTCTCACTCCTACTAGTGAATCTAATGTAACAAACACCCATACAATGCGCACCACCCCGTGATGTTTTTCTCACTCCTACTAGTGAATGTAATGTAACACACACCCATACAATGCGCACCACCCCGTGATGTTTTTCTCACTCCTACTAGTGAATGTAATGTAACACACACCCATGCAATGCGCACCACCCCGTGATGTTTTTCTCACTCCTACGAGTGAATGTAATGTAACAAACACCCATACAATGCGCACCACCCCGTGATGTTTTTCGCACTCCTACTAGTGAATGTAATGTAACACACACCCATACAATGCGCACCACCCCGTGATGTTTTTCTCACTCCTACTAGTGAATGTAATGTAACACACACCCATGCAATGCGCACCACCCCGTGATGTTTTTCTCACTCCTACGAGTGAATGTAATGTAACACACACCCATACAATGCGCACCACCCCTAGATGTTTTTCGCACTCCTACTAGTGAATGTAATGTAACACACACCCATACAATGCGCACCACCCCGTGATGTTTTTCACACTCCTACTAGTGAATGTAATGTAACACACACCCATACAATGCGCACCACCCCGTGATGTTTTTCTCACTCCTACTAGTGAATGTAATGTAACACACACCCATACAATGCGCACCACCCCGTGATGTTTTTCTCACTCCTACTAGTGAATGTAATGTAACACACACCCATACAATGCGCACCACCCCGTGTTGATTTTCTCACTCCTACTAGTGAATCTAATGTAACAAACACCCATACAATGCGCACCACCCCGTGATGTTTTTCTCACTCCTACTAGTGAATTTAATGTAACACAAACCTATACAAAGCGCACCAACCCGTGATGTTTTTCTCACTCCTACTAGTGAATCTAATGTAAAAAACACCCATACAATGCGCACCACCCCGTGATGTTTTTCTCACTCCTACTAGTGAATCTAATGTAACACACACCCATACAATGCGCACCACCCCGTGATGTTTTTCTCACTCCTACTAGTGAATGTAATGTAACACACACCCATGCAATGCGCACCACCCCGTGATGTTTTTCTCACTCCTACGAGTGAATGTAATGTAACACACACCCATACAATGCGCACCACCCGGTGATGTTTTTCGCACTCCTACTAGTGAATGTAATGTAACACACACCCATACAATGCGCACCACCCCGTGATGTTTTTCGCACTCCTACTAGTGAATGTAATGTAACACACACCCATACAATGCGCACCACCCCGTGATGTTTTTCTCACTCCTACTAGTGAATGTAATGTAACACACACCCATACAATGCGCACCACCCCGTGATGTTTTTCTCACTCCTACTAGTGAATGTAATGTAACACAAACCCATACAATGCGCACCACCCCGTGATGTTTTTCTCACTCCTACTAGTGAATGTAACGTAACACACACCCATACAATGCGCACCACCCCGTGATGTTTTTCTCAATCCTACTAGTGAATGTAACGTAACACACACCCATACAATGCGCACCACCCCGTGATGTTTTTCTCACTCCTACTAGTGAATGTAACGTAACACACACCAATACAATGCGCACCACCCCGTGATGTTTTTCTCACTCCTACTAGTGAATCTAATGTAACACACACACATACAATGCGCACCACCCCGTGATGTTTTTCTCACTCCTACTAGTGAATCTAATGTAACACACACCCATACAATGCGCACCACCCCGTGATGTTTTTCTCACTCCTACTAGTGAATGTAATGTAACACACACCCTTACAATGCGCACCACCCCGTGATGTTTTTCTCACTCCTACTAGTGAATGTAATGTAACACACACCCATACAATGCGCACCACCCCGTGATGATTTTCTCACTCCTACTAGTGAATGTAATGTAACACACACCCATACAATGCGCACCACCCCGTGATGTTTTTCTCACTCCTACTAGTGAATGTAATGTAACACACACCCATACAATGCGCACCACCCCGTGATGATTTTCTCACTCCTACTAGTGAATCTAATGTAACACACACCCATACAATGCGCACCACCCCTTGATGTTTTTCTCACTCCTACTAGTGAATGTAATGTAACACACACCCATACAATGCGAACCACCCCGTGATGTTTTTCTCACTCCTACTAGAGAATCTAATGTAACACACACCCATACAATGCGCACCACCCCGTGATGTTTTTCTCACTCCTACTAGTGAATGTAATGTAACACACACCCATACAATGCGCACCACCCCGTGATGTTTTTCTTACTCCTACGAGTGAATGTAATGTAACACACACCCATACAATGCGCACAACCCCGTGATGTTTTTCTCACTCCTACTAGTGAATGTAATGTAACACACACCCATACAATGCGCACCACCCCGTGATGTTTTTCTCACTCCTACTAGTGAATGTAATGTAACACACACCCATGCAATGCGCACCACCCCGTGATGTTTTTCTCACTCCTACGAGTGAATGTAATGTAACACACACCCATACAATGCGCACCACCCCGTGATGTTTTTCGCACTCCTACTAGTGAATGTAATGTAACACACACCCATACAATGCGCACCACCCCGTGATGTTTTTCGCACTCCTACTAGTGAATGTAATGTAACACACACCCATACAATGCGCACCACCCCGTGATGTTTTTCTCACTCCTACTAATGAATGTAATGTAACACACACCCACGCAATGCGCACCACCCCGTGATGTTTTTCTCACTCCTACGAGTGAATGTAATGTAACACACACCCATACAATGCGCACCACCCCGTGATGTTTTTCGCACTCCTACTAGTGAATGTAATGTAACACACACCCATACAATGCGCACCACCCCGTGATGTTTTTCTCACTCCTACTAGTGAATGTAATGTAACACACACCCATACAATGCGCACCACCCCGTGATGTTTTTCTCACTCCTACTAGTGAATGTAATGTAACACACACCCATACAATGCGCACCACCCCGTGATGTTTTTCTCACTCCTACTAGTGAATGTAATGTAACACAAACCCATACAATGCGCACCACCCCGTGATGTTTTTCTCACTCCTACTAGTGAATGTAACGTAACACACACCCATACAATGCGCACCACCCTGTGATGTTTTTCTCAATCCTACTAGTGAATGTAACGTAACACACACCCATACAATGCGCACCACCCCGTGATGTTTTTCTCACTCCTACTAGTGAATGTAACGTAACACACACCAATACAATGCGCACCACCCCGTGATGTTTTTCTCACTCCTACTAGTGAATCTAATGTAACACACACCCATACAATGCGCACCACCCCGTGATGTTTTTCTCACTCCTACTAGTGAATCTAATGTAACACACACCCATACAATGCGCACCACCCCGTGATGTTTTTCTCACTCCTACTAGTGAATGTAATGTAACACACACCCATACAATGCGCACCACCCCGTGATGTTTTTCTCACTCCTACTAGTGAATGTAAGGTAACACACACCCATACAATGCGCACCACCCCGTGATGATTTTCTCACTCCTACTAGTGAATGTAATGTAACACACACCCATACAATGCGCACCACCCCGTGATGTTTTTCTCACTCCTACTAGTGAATGTAATGTAACACACACCCATACAATGCGCACCACCCCGTGATGATTTTCTCACTCCTACTAGTGAATCTAATGTAACACACACCCATACAATGCGCACCACCCCGTGATGTTTTTCTCACTCCTACTAGTGAATGTAATGTAACACACACCCATACAAATCGAACCACCCCGTGATGTTTTTCTCACTCCTACTAGAGAATCTAATGTAACACACACCCATACAATGCGCACCACCCCGTGATGTTTTTCTCACTCCTACTAGTGAATGTAATGTAACACACACCCATACAATGCGCACCACCCCGTGATGTTTTTCTCACTCCTACTAGTGAATGTAATGTAACACACACCCATACAATGCGCACCACCCCGTGATGATTTTCTCACTCCTACTAGTGAATCTAATATAACAAACACCCATACAATGCGCACCACCCCGTGATGTTTTTCTCACTCCTACTAGTGAATGTAATGTAACACACACCCATACAATGCGCACCACCCCGTGATGTTTTTCTCACTCCTACGAGTGAATGTAATGTAACACACACCCATACAATGCGCACAGCCCCGTGATGTTTTTCTCACTCCTACTAGTGAATGTAATGTAACACACACCCATACAATGCGCACCACCCCGTGATGTTTTTCTCACTCCTACTAGTGAATGTAATGTAACACACACCCATACAATGCGCACCACCCCGTGATGTTTTTCTCACTCCTACGAGTGAATGTAATGTAACACACACCCATACAATGCGCACAACCCCGTGATGTTTTTCTCACTCCTACTAGTGAATGTAATGTAACACACACCCATACAATGCGCACCACCCCGTGATGTTTTTCTCACTCCTACTAGTGAATGTAATGTAACACACACCCATGCAATGCGCACCACCCCGTGATGTTTTTCTCACTCCTACGAGTGAATGTAATGTAACACACACCCATACAATGCGCACCACCCCGTGATGTTTTTCGCACTCCTACTAGTGAATGTAATGTAACACACACCCATACAATGCGCACCACCCCGTGATGTTTTTCTCACTGCTACTAGTGAATGTAATGTAACACACACCCATACAATGCGCACCACCCCGTGATGTTTTTCTCACTCCTACTAGTGAATGTAATGTAACACACACCCATACAATGCGCACCACCCCGTGATGATTTTCTCACTCCTACTAGTGAATGTAATGTAACACACACCCATACAATGCGCACCACCCCGTGATGATTTTCTCACTCCTACTAGTGAATGTAATGTAAAACACACCCATACAATGTGCACCACCCCGTGATGTTTTTCTCACTCCTACTAGTGAATGTAATGTAACACACACCCATACAATGCGCACCACCCCGTGATGTTTTTCTCACTCCTACTAGTGAATGTAATGTAACACACACCCATACAATGCGCACCACCCCGTGATGTTTTTCTCACTCCTACTAGTGAATGTAATGTAACACACACCCATACAATGCGCACCACCCCGTGATGTTTTTCTCACTCCTACTAGTGAATGTAATGTAACACACACCCATACAATGCTCACCACCCCGTGATGTTTTTCGCACTCCTATTAGTGAATGTAATGTAACACACATCCATACAATGCGCACCACCCCGTGATGTTTTTCTCACTCCTACTAGTGAATGTAATGTAACACACACCCATACAATGCGCACCACCCCGTGATGTTTTTCTCACTCCTACTAGTTAATGTAATGTAACACACACCCATACAATGCGCACCACCCCGTGATGTTTTTCACACTCCTACTAGTGAATGTAATGTAACACACACCCATACAATGCGCACCACCCCGTGATGTTTTTCTCACTCCTACTAGTGAATGTAATGTAACACACACCCATACAATGCGCACCACCCCGTGATGTTTTTCTCACTCCTACTAGTGAATGTAATGTAACACACACCCATACAATGCGCACCACCCCGTGTTGATTTTCTCACTCCTACTAGTGAATCTAATGTAACAAACACCCATACAATGCGCACCACCCCGTGATGTTTTTCTCACTCCTACTAGTGAATTTAATGTAACACACACCTATACAATGCGCACCAACCCGTGATGTTTTTCTCACTCCTACTAGTGAATCTAATGTAACAAACACCCATACAATGCGCACCAACCCGTGATGTTTTTCTCACTCCTACTAGTGAATGTAATGTAACACACACCCATACAATGCGCACCAATCCGTGATGTTTTTCTCACTCCTACTAGTGAATGTAATGTAACACACACCCATGCAATGCGCACCACCCCGTGATGTTTTTCTCACTCCTACGAGTGAATGTAATGTAACAAACACCCATACAATGCGCACCACCCCGTGATGTTTTTCGCACTCCTACTAGTGAATGTAATGTAACACACACCCATACAATGCGCACCACCCCGTGATGTTTTTCTCACTCCTACTAGTGAATGTAATGTAACACACACCCATGCAATGCGCACCACCCCGTGATGTTTTTCTCACTCCTACGAGTGAATGTAATGTAACACACACCCATACAATGCGCACCACCCCTAGATGTTTTTCGCACTCCTACTAGTGAATGTAATGTAACACACACCCATACAATGCGCACCACCCCGTGATGTTTTTCACACTCCTACTAGTGAATGTAATGTAACACACACTCATACAATGCGCACCACCCCGTGATGTTTTTCTCACTCCTACTAGTGAATGTAATGTAACACACACCCATACAATGCGCACCACCCCGTGATGTTTTTCTCACTCCTACTAGTGAATGTAATGTAACACACACCCATACAATGCGCACCACCCCGTGTTGATTTTCTCACTCCTACTAGTGAATCTAATGTAACAAACACCCATACAATGCGCACCACCCCGTGATGTTTTTCTCACTCCTACTAGTGAATTTAATGTAACACAAACCTATACAAAGCGCACCAACCCGTGATGTTTTTCTCACTCCTACTAGTGAATCTAATGTAACAAACACCCATACAATGCGCACCACCCCGTGATGTTTTTCTCACTCCTACTAGTGAATGTAATGTAACACACACCCATACAATGCGCACCACCCCGTGATGTTTTTCTCACTCCTACTAGTGAATGTAATGTAACACACACCCATGCAATGCGCACCACCCCGTGATGTTTTTCTCACTCCTACGAGTGAATGTAATGTAACACACACCCATACAATGCGCACCACCCCGTGATGTTTTTCGCACTCCTACTAGTGAATGTAATGTAACACACACCCATACAATGCGCACCACCCCGTGATGTTTTTCTCACTCCTACTAGTGAATATAATGTAACACACACCCATACAATGCGCACCACCCCGTGATGTTTTTCTCACTCCTACTAGTGAATGTAATGTAACACACACCCATACAATGCGCACCACCCCGTGATGTTTTTCTCACTCCTACTAGTGAATGTAACGTAACACAAACCCATACAATGCGCACCACCCCGTGATGTTTTTCTCACTCCTACTAGTGAATGTAACGTAACACACACCCATACAATGCGCACCACCCCGTGATGTTTTTCTCAATCCTACTAGTGAATGTAACGTAACACACACCCATACAATGCGCACCACCCCGTGATGTTTTTCTCACTCCTACTAGTGAATGTAACGTAACACACACCAATACAATGCGCACCACCCCGTGATGTTTTTCTCACTCCTACTAGTGAATCTAATGTAACACACACCCATACAATGCGCACCACCCCGTGATGTTTTTCTCACTCCTACTAGTGAATCTAATGTAACACACACCCATACAATGCGCACCACCCCGTGATGTTTTTCTCACTCCTACTAGTGAATGTAATGTAACACACACCCATACAATGCGCACCACCCCGTGATGTTTTTCTCACTCCTACTAGTGAATGTAATGTAACACACACCCATACAATGCGCACCACCCCGTGATGATTTTCTCACTCTTACTAGTGAATGTAATGTAACACACACCCATACAATGCGCACCACCCCGTGATGTTTTTCTCACTCCTACTAGTGAATGTAATGTAACACACACCCATACAATGCGCACCACCCCGTGATGATTTTCTCACTCCTACTAGTGAATGTAATGTAACACACACCCATACAATGCGCACCACCCCGTGATGTTTTTCTCACTCCTACTAGTGAATGTAATGTAACACACACCCATACAATGCGAACCACCCCGTGATGTTTTTCTCACTCCTACTAGAGAATCTAATGTAACACACACCCATACAATGCGCACCACCCCGTGATGTTTTTCTCACTCCTACTAGTGAATGTAATGTAACACACACCCATACAATGCGCACCACCCCGTGATGTTTTTCTCACTCCTACTAGTGAATGTAATGTAACACACACCCATACAATGCGCACCACCCCGTGATGATTTTCTCACTCCTACTAGTGAATCTAATATAACAAACACCCATACAATGCGCACCACCCCGTGATGTTTTTCTCACTCCTACTAGTGAATGTAATGTAACACACACCCATACAATGCGCACCACCCCGTGATGTTTTTCTCACTCCTACGAGTGAATGTAATGTAACACACACCCATACAATGCGCACAACCCCGTGATGTTTTTCTCACTCCTACTAGTGAATGTAATGTAACACACACCCATACAATGCGCACCACCCCGTGATGTTTTTCTCACTCCTACTAGTGAATGTAATGTAACACACACCCATACAATGCGCACCACCCCGTGATGTTTTTCTCACTCCTACGAGTGAATGTAATGTAACACACACCCATACAATGCGCACAACCCCGTGATGTTTTTCTCACTCCTACTAGTGAATGTAATGTAACACACACCCATACAATGCGCACCACCCCGTGATGTTTTTCTCACTCCTACTAGTGAATGTAATGTAACACACACCCATGCAATGCGCACCACCCCGTGATGTTTTTCTCACTCCTACGAGTGAATGTAATGTAACACACACCCATACAATGCGCACCACCCCGTGATGTTTTTCGCACTCCTACTAGTGAATGTAATGTAACACACACCCATACAATGCGCACCACCCCGTGATGTTTTTCTCACTCCTACTAGTGAATGTAATGTAACACACACCCATGCAATGCGCACCACCCCGTGATGTTTTTCTCACTCCTACGAGTGAATGTAATGTAACACACACCCATACAATGCGCACCACCCCGTGATGTTTTTCGCACTCCTACGAGTGAATGTAATGTAACACACACCCATACAATGCGCACCACCCCGTGATGTTTTTCACACTCCTACTAGTGAATGTAATGTAACACACACCCATACAATGCGCACCACCCCGTGATGTTTTTCTCACTCCTACTAGTGAATGTAATGTAACACACACCCATACAATGTGCACCACCCCGTGATGTTTTTCTCACTCCTACTAGTGAATGTAATGTAACACACACCCATACAATGCGCACCACCCCGTGTTGATTTTCTCACTCCTACTAGTGAATCTAATGTAACAAACACCCATACAATGCGCACCACCCCGTGATGTTTTTCTCACTCCTACTAGTGAATTTAATGTAACACAAACCTATACAATGCGCACCAACCCGTGATGTTTTTCTCACTCCTACTAGTGAATCTAATGTAACAAACACCCATACAATGCGCACCACCCCGTGATGTTTTTCTCACTCCTACTAGTGAATGTAATGTAACACACACCCATACAATGCGCACCACCCCGTGATGTTTTTCTCACTCATACTAGTGAATGTAATGTAACACACACCCATGCAATGCGCACCACCCCGTGATGTTTTTCTCACTCCTACGAGTGAATGTAATGTAACGCACACCCATACAATGCGCACCACCCCGTGATGTTTTTCTCACTCCTACTAGTGAATGTAATGTAACACACAACCATACAATGCTCACCACCCCGTGATGTTTTTCTCACTCCTACTAGTGAATGTAATGTAACACACACCCATACAATGCGCACCACCCCGTGATATTTTTCTCACTCCTACTAGTGAATGTAATGTAACACACACCCATACAATGCGCACCACCCCGTGATGTTTTTCGCACTCCTATTAGTGAATGTAATGTAACACACATCCATACAATGCGCACCACCGCGTGATGTTTTTCACACTCCTACTAGTGAATGTAATGTAACACACACCCATACAATGCGCACCACCCCGTGATGTTTTTCTCACTCCTACTAGTGAATGTAATGTAACACACACCCATACAATGCGCACCACCCCGTGATGTTTTTCTCACTCCTACTAGAGAATCTAATGTAACACACACCCATACAATGCGCACCACCCCGTGATGTTTTTCTCACTCCTACTAGTGAATCTAATGTAACACACACCCATACAATGCGCACCACCCCGTGTTTTTCTCACTCCTACTAGTGAATGTAATGTAACACACACCATACAATGCGCACCACCCCGTGATGTTTTTCTCACTCCTACTAGTGAATGTAATGTAACACACACCCATACAATGCGCACCACCCCGTGATGTTTTTCTCACTCCTACTAGTGAATGTAACGTAACACAAACCCATACAATGCGCACCACCCCGTGATGTTTTTCTCACTCCTACTAGTGAATGTAATGTAACACACACCCATACAATGCGCACCACCCCGTGATGTTTTTCTCACTCCTACTAGTGAATGTAACGTAACACACACCCATACAATGCGCACCACCCCGTGATGTTTTTCTCACTCCTACTAGTGAATGTAACGTAACACACACCAATACAATGCGCACCACCCCGTGATGTTTTTCTCACTCCTACTAGTGAATCTAATGTAACACACACCCATACAATGCGCACCACCCCGTGATGTTTTTCTCACTCCTACTAGTGAATGTAATGTAACACACACCCATACAATGCGCACCACCCCGTGATGTTTTTCTCACTCCTACTAGTGAATGTAATGTAACACACACCCATACAATGCGCACCACCCCGTGATGTTTTTCTCACTCCTACTAGTGAATGTAATGTAACACACACCCATACAATGCGCACCACCCCGTGATGATTTTCTCACTCCTACTAGTGAATGTAATGTAACACACACCCATACAATGCGCACCACCCCGGGATGTTTTTCTCACTCCTACTAGTGAATGTAATGTAACACACCCATGCAATGCGCACCACCCCGTGATGTTTTTCTCACTCCTACTAGTGAATGTAATGTAACACACACCCATACAATGAGCACCACCCCGTGATGTTTTTCTCACTCCTACTAGTGAATCTAATGTAACACACACCCATACAATGCGCACCACCCCGTGATGTTTTTCTCACTCCTACTAGTGAATCTAATGAAACACACACCCATACAATGCGCACCACCCCGTGATGTTTTTCTCACTCCGACTAGTGAATGTAATGTAACACACACCCATACAATGCGCACCACCCCGTGATGTTTTTCTCACTCCTACTAGTGAATGTAATGTAACACACACCCATACAATGCGCACCACCCCGTGATGATTTTCTCACTCCTACTAGTGAATGTAACGTAACACACACCCATACAATGCGCACCACCCCGTGATGTTTTTCTCACTCCTACTAGTGAATGTAACGTAACACACACCCATACAATGCGCACCACCCCGTGATGTTTTTCTCACTCCTACTAGTGAATGTAACGTAACACACACCAATACAATGCGCACCACCCCGTGATGTTTTTCTCACTCCTACTAGTGAATGTAATGTAACACACACCCATACAATGCGCACCACCCCGTGATGATTTTCTCACTCCTACTAGTGAATGTAATGTAACACACACCCATACAATGCGCACCACCCCGTGATGTTTTTCTCACTCCTACTAGTGAATGTAATGTAACACACACCCATACAATGCGCACCACCCCGTGATGATTTTCTCACTCCTACTAGTGAATCTAATGTAACACACACCCATACAATGCGCACCACCCCGTGATGTTTTTCTCACTCCTACTAGTGAATGTAATGTAACACACACCCATACAATGCGCACCACCCCGTGATGTTTTTCTCACTCCTACTAGAGAATCTAATGTAACACACACCCATACAATGCGCACCACCCCGTGATGTTTTTCTCACTCCTACTAGTGAATCTAATGTAACACACACCCATACAATGCGCACCACCCCGTGTTTTTCTCACTCCTACTAGTGAATGTAATGTAACACACACCATACAATGCGCACCACCCCGTGATGTTTTTCTCACTCCTACTAGTGAATGTAATGTAACACACACCCATACAATGCGCACCACCCCGTGATGTTTTTCTCACTCCTACTAGTGAATGTAACGTAACACAAACCCATACAATGCGCACCACCCCGTGATGTTTTTCTCACTCCTACTAGTGAATGTAATGTAACACACACCCATACAATGCGCACCACCCCGTGATGTTTTTCTCACTCCTACTAGTGAATGTAACGTAACACACACCCATACAATGCGCACCACCCCGTGATGTTTTTCTCACTCCTACTAGTGAATGTAACGTAACACACACCAATACAATGCGCACCACCCCGTGATGTTTTTCTCACTCCTACTAGTGAATCTAATGTAACACACACCCATACAATGCGCACCACCCCGTGATGTTTTTCTCACTCCTACTAGTGAATGTAATGTAACACACACCCATACAATGCGCACCACCCCGTGATGTTTTTCTCACTCCTACTAGTGAATGTAATGTAACACACACCCATACAATGCGCACCACCCCGTGATGTTTTTCTCACTCCTACTAGTGAATGTAATGTAACACACACCCATACAATGCGCACCACCCCGTGATGATTTTCTCACTCCTACTAGTGAATGTAATGTAACACACACCCATACAATGCGCACCACCCCGGGATGTTTTTCTCACTCCTACTAGTGAATGTAATGTAACACACCCATGCAATGCGCACCACCCCGTGATGTTTTTCTCACTCCTACTAGTGAATGTAATGTAACACACACCCATACAATGAGCACCACCCCGTGATGTTTTTCTCACTCCTACTAGTGAATGTAATGTAACACACACCCATACAATGCGCACCACCCCGTGATGTTTTTCTCACTCCTACTAGTGAATGTAATGTAACACACACCCATACAATGCGCACCACCCCGTGATGTTTTTCTCACTCCTACTAGTGAATCTAATGTAACACACACCAATACAATGCGCACCACCCCGTGATGTTTTTCTCACTCCTACTAGTGAATCTAATGTAACACACACCCATACAATGCGCACCACCCCGTGATGTTTTTCTCACTCCTACTAGTGAATCTAATGTAACACACACCCATACAATGCGCACCACCCCGTGATGTTTTTCTCACTCCTACTAGTGAATGTAATGTAACACACACCCATACAATGCGCACCACCCCGTGATGATTTTCTCACTCTTACTAGTGAATCTAATATAACAAACACCCATACAATGCGCACCACCCCGTGATGTTTTTCTCACTCCTACTAGTGAATGTAATGTAACACACACCCATACAATGCGCACCACCCCGTGATGTTTTTCTCACTCCTACGAGTGAATGTAATGTAACACACACCCATACAATGCGCACAACCCCGTGATGTTTTTCTCACTCCTACTAGTGAATGTAATGTAACACACACCCATACAATGCGCACCACCCCGTGATGTTTTTCTCACTCCTACTAGTGAATGTAATGTAACACACACCCATACAATGCGCACCACCCCGTGATGTTTTTCTCACTCCTACTAGTGAATGTAATGTAACACACACCCATACAATGCGCACCACCCTGTGATGTTTTTCTCACTCGTACTAGTGAATGTAATGTAACACACACCCATACAATGCGCACCACCCCGTGATGTTTTTCTCACTCCTACTAGTGAATGTAATGTAACACAGACCCATACAATGCGCACCACCCCGTGATGATTTTCTCACTCCTACTAGTGAATGTAATGTAACACACACCCATACAATGCGCACCACCCCGTGATGTTTTTCTCACTCCTTCTAGTGAATGTATTGTAACACACACCCATACAATGCGCACCACCCCGTGATGATTTTCTCACTCCTACTAGTGAATCTAATGTAACACACACCCATACAATGCGCACCACCCCGTGATGTTTTTCTCACTCCTACTAGTGAATGTAATGTAACACACACCCATACAATGCGCACCACCCCGTGATGTTTTTCTCACTCCTACTAGAGAATCTAATGTAACACACACCCATACAATGCGCACCACCCCGTGATGTTTTTCTCACTCCTACTAGTGAATGTAATGTAACACACACCCATACAATGCGCACCACCCCGTGATGTTTTTCTCACTCCTACTAGTGAATGTAATGTAACACACACCCATACAATGCGCACCACCCCGTGATGATTTTCTCACTCCTACTAGTGAATGTAATGTAACACACACCCATACAATGCGCACCACCCCGTGATGTTTTTCTCACTCCTAGTAGTGAATCTAATGTAACACACACCCATACAATGCGCACCACCCCGTGATGTTTTTCTCACTCCTACTAGTGAATGTAATGTAACACACACCCATACAATGCGCACCACCCCGTGATGTTTTTCTCACTCCTACTAGTGAATGTAATGTAACACACACCCATACAATGCGCACCACCCCGTGATGTTTTTCTCACTCCTACTAGTGAATGTAATGTAACACACACCCATACAATGCGCACCACCCCGTGATGTTTTTCGCACTCCTACTAGTGAATGTAATGTAACACACACCCATACAATGCGCACAACCCCGTGATGTTTTTCTCACTCCTACTAGTGAATGTAATGTAACACACACCCATACAATGCGCACCACCCCGTGATGTTTTTCTCACTCCTACTAGTGAATGTAATGTAACACACACCCATACAATGCGCACCACCCCGTGATGTTTTTCTCACTCCTACTAGTGAATGTAATGTAACACACACCCATACAATGCGCACCACCCTGTGATGTTTTTCTCACTCGTACTAGTGAATGTAATGTAACACACACCCATACAATGCGCACCACCCCGTGATGTTTTTCTCACTCCTACTAGTGAATGTAATGTAACACACACCCATACAATGCGCACCACCCCGTGATGATTTTCTCACTCCTACTAGTGAATGTAATGTAACACACACCCATACAATGCGCACCACCCCGTGATGTTTTTCTCACTCCTTCTAGTGAATGTATTGTAACACACACCCATACAATGCGCACCACCCCGTGATGATTTTCTCACTCCTACTAGTGAATCTAATGTAACACACACCCATACAATGCGCACCACCCCGTGATGTTTTTCTCACTCCTACTAGTGAATGTAATGTAACACACACCCATACAATGCGCACCACCCCGTGATGTTTTTCTCACTCCTACTAGAGAATCTAATGTAACACACACCCATACAATGCGCACCACCCCGTGATGTTTTTCTCACTCCTACTAGTGAATGTAATGTAACACACACCCATACAATGCGCACCACCCCGTGATGTTTTTCTCACTCCTACTAGTGAATGTAATGTAACACACACCCATACAATGCGCACCACCCCGTGATGATTTTCTCACTCCTACTAGTGAATGTAATGTAACACACACCCATACAATGCGCACCACCCCGTGATTTTTTTCTCACTCCTAGTAGTGAATCTAATGTAACACACACCCATACAATGCGCACCACCCCGTGATGTTTTTCTCACTCCTACTAGTGAATGTAATGTAACACACACCCATACAATGCGCACCACCCCGTGATGTTTTTCTCACTCCTACTAGTGAATGTAATGTAACACACACCCATACAATGCGCACCACCCCGTGATGTTTTTCGCACTCCTACTAGTGAATGTAATGTAACACACACCCATACAATGCGCACCACCCCGTGATGTTTTTCGCACTCCTACTAGTGAATGTAATGTAACACACACCCATACAATGCGCACCACCCCGTGATGTTTTTCTCACTCCTACTAGTGAATGTAATGTAACACACACCCATACAATGCGCACCACCCCGTGATGTTTTTCTCACTCCTACTAGTGAATGTAAAGTAACACACACCCATACAATGCGCACCACCCCGTGATGTTTTTCTCACTCCTACTAGTGAATGTAATGTAACACACACCCATACAATGCGCACCACCCCGTGTTGATTTTCTCACTCCTACTAGTGAATCTAATGTAACAAACACCCATACAATGCGCACCACCCCGTGATGTTTTTCTCACTCCTACCAGTGAATCTAATGTAACACACACCCATACAATGCGCACCAACCCGTGATGTTTTTCTCACTCCTACCAGTGAATCTAATGTAACAAACACCCATACAATGCGCACCACCCCGTGATGTTTTTCTCACTCCTACTAGTGAATGTAATGTAACACACACCCATACAATGCGCACCACCCCGTGATGTTTTTCTCACTCCTACTAGTGAATGTAATGTAACACACACCCATGCAATGCGCACCACCCCGTGATGTTTTTCTCACTCCTACTAGTGAATGTAATGTAACACACACCCATGCAATGCGCACCACCCCGTGATGTTTTTCTCACTCCTACTAGTGAATGTAATGTAACACACACCCATACAATGAGCACCACCCCGTGATGTTTTTCTCACTCCTACTAGTGAATGTAATGTAACACACACCCATACAATGCGCACCACCCCGTGATGTTTTTCTCACTCCTACTAGTGAATGTAATGTAACACACACCCATACAATGCGCACCACCCCGTGATGTTTTTCTCACTCCTACTAGTGAATGTAAAGTAACACACACCCATACAATGCGCACCACCCCGTGTTGATTTTCTCACTCCTACTAGTGAATGTAATGTAACACACATCCATACAATGCGCACCACCCCGTGATGTTTTTCTCACTCCTACTAGTGAATGTAATGTAACACACACCCATACAATGCGCACCACCCCGTGATGATTTTCTCACTCCTACTAGTGAATCTAATGTAACACACACCCATACAATGCGCACCACCCCGTGATGTTTTTCTCACTCCTACTAGTGAATGTAATGTAACACACACCTATACAATGCGCACCACCCCGTGCTGTTTTTCTCACTCCTACTAGAGAATCTAATGTAACACACACCCATACAATGCGCACCACCCCGTGATGTTTTTCTCACTCCTACTAGTGAATGTAATGTAACACACACCCATACAATGCGCACCACCCCGTGATGTTTTTCTCACTCCTACTAGTGAATGTAATGTAACACACACCCATACAATGCGCACCACCCCGTGATGATTTTCTCACTCCTACTAGTGAATGTAATGTAACAGACACCCATACAATGCGCACCACCCCGTGATGTTTTTCTCACTCCTACTAGTGAATGTAATGTAACACACACCCATACAATGCGCACCACCCCGTGACGTTTTTCTCACTCCTACTAGTGAATGTAATGTAACACACACCCATACAATGCGCACCACCCCGTGATGTTTTTCTCACTCCTACTAGTGAATGTAATGTAACACACACCCATACAATGCGCACCACCCCGTGATGTTTTTCGCACTCCTATTAGTGAATGTAATGTAACACACATCCATACAATGCGCACCACCCCGTGATGTTTTTCTCACTCCTACTAGTGAATGTAATGTAACACACACCCATACAATGCGCACCACCCCGTGATGTTTTTCTCACTCCTACTAGTGAATGTAATGTAACACACACCCATACAATGCGCACCACCCCGTGATGTTTTTCACACTCCTACTAGTGAATGTAATGTAACACACACCCATACAATGAGCACCACCCCGTGATGTTTTTCTCACTCCTAGTAGTGAATGTAATGTAACACACACCCATACAATGCGCACCACGCCATGATGTTTTTCTCACTCCTACTAGTGAATGTAATGTAACACACACCCATACAATGCGCACCACCCCGTGTTGATTTTCTCACTCCTACTAGTGAATCTAATGTAACAAACACCCATACAATGCGCACCACCCCGTGATGTTTTTCTCACTCCTACTAGTGAATTTAATGTAACACACACCTATACAATGCGCACCAACCCGTGATGTTTTTCTCACTCCTACTAGTGAATCTAATGTAACAAACACCCATACAATGCGCACCACCCCGTGATGTTTTTCTCACTCCTACTAGTGAATGTAATGTAACACACACCCATACAATGCGCACCACCCCGTGATGTTTTTCTCACTCCTACTAGTGAATGTAATGTAACACACACCCATACAATGCGCACCACCCCGTGATGTTTTTCGCACTCCTACTAGTGAATGTAATGTAACACACACCCATACAATGCGCACCACTCCGTGATGTTTTTCTCACTCCTACTAGTGAATGTAATGTAACACACACCCATACAATGCGCACCACCCCGTGATGTTTTTCTCACTCCTACTAGTGAATGTAATGTAACACACACCCATGCAATGCGCACCACCCCGTGATGTTTTTCTCACTCCTACTAGTGAATGTAATGTAACACACACCCATGCAATGCGCACCACCCCGTGATGTTTTTCTCACTCCTACGAGTGAATGTAATGTAACACACACCCATACAATGCGCACCACCCCGTGATGTTTTTCTCACTCCTACTAGTGAATGTAACGTAACACACACCCATACAATGCGCACCACCCCGTGATGTTTTTCTCACTCCTACTAGTGAATCTAACGTAACACACACCCATACAATGCGCACCACCCCGTGATGTTTTTCTCACTCCTACTAGTGAATCTAACGTAACACACACCCATACAATGCGCACCACCCCGTGATGTTTTTCTCACTCCTACTAGTGAATCTAATGTAACACACACCCATACAATGCGCACCACCCCGTGATGTTTTTCTCACTCCTACTAGTGAATGTAATGTAACACACACCCATACAATGGGCACCACCCCGTGATCTTTTTCTCACTCCTACTAGAGAATCTAATGTAACACACACCCATACAATGCGCACCACCCCGTGATGTTTTTCTCACTCCTACTAGTGAATGTAATGTAACACACACCCATACAATGCGCACCACCCCGTGATGTTTTTCTCACTCCTACTAGTGAATGTAATGTAACACACACCCATACAATGCGCACCATCCCTTGATGATTTTCTCACTCCTACTAGTGAATCTAATGTAACAAACACCCATACAATGCGCACCACCCCGGGATGTTTTTCTCACTCCTACTAGTGAATGTAATGTAACACACACCCATACAATGCGCACCACCCCGTGATGTTTTTCTCACTCCTACGAGTGAATGTAATGTAACACACACCCATACAATGCGCACCACCCCGTGATGTTTTTCTCACTCCTAGTAGTGAATCTAATGTAACACACACCCATACAATGCGCACCACCCCGTGATGTTTTTCTCACTCCTACTAGTGAATGTAATGTAACACACACCCATACAATGCGCACCACCCCGTGATGTTTTTCTCACTCCTACTAGTGAATGTAATGTAACACACACCCATACAATGCGCACCACCCCGTGATGTTTTTCTCACTCCTACTAGTGAATGTAATGTAACACACACCCATACAATGCGCACCACCCCGTGATGTTTTTCTCACTCCTACTAGTGAATGTAATGTAACATACACCCATACAATGCGCACCACCCCGTGATGATTTTCTCACTCCTACTAGTGAATGTAATGTAACACACACCCATACAATGCGCACCACCCCGTGATGTTTTTCTCACTCCTACTAGAGAATCTAATGTAACACACACCCATACAATGCGCACCACCCCGTGATGTTTTTCTCACTCCTTCTAGTGAATGTAATGTAACACACCCCCATACAATGCGCACCACCCCGTGATGTTTTTCTCACTCCTACTAGTGAATCTAATGTAACACACACCCATACAATGCGCACCACCCCGTGATGTTTTTCTCACTCCTACTAGTGAATGTAATGTAACACACACCCATACAATGCGCACCACCCCGTGATGTTTTTCTCACTCCTACTAGAGAATCTAATGTAACACACACCCACACAATGCGCACCACCCCGTGATGTTTTTCTCACTCCTACTAGTGAATGTAATGTAACACACACCCATACAATGCGCACCACCCCGTGATGTTTTTCTCACTCCTACTAGTGAATGTAATGTAACACACACCCATACAATGCGCACCACCCCGTGATGATTTTCTCAGTCCTACTAGTGAATGTAATGTAACACACACCCATACAATGCGCACCACCCCGTGATGTTTTTCTCACTCCTACTAGTGAATGTAATGTAACACACACCCATACAATGCGCACCACCCCGTGATGTTTTTCTCACTCCTACTAGTGAATGTAATGTAACACACACCCATACAATGCGCACCACCCCGTGATGTTTTTCTCACTCCTACTAGTGAATGTAATGTAACACACACCCATACAATGCGCACCACCCCGTGATGTTTTTCGCACTCCTACTAGTGAATGTAATGTAACACACACCCATACAATGCGCACCACCCCGTGATGTTTTTCGCACTCCTACTAGTGAATGTAATGTAACACACACCCATACAATGCGCACCACCCCGTGATGTTTTTCGCACTCCTATTAGTGAATGTAATGTAACACACACCCATACAATGCGCACCACCCCGTGATGTTTTTCTCACTCCTACTAGTGAATGTAATGTAACACACACCCATACAATGCGCACCACCCCGTGATGTTTTTCGCACTCCTACTAGTGAATGTAATGTAACACACACCCATACAATGCGCACCACCCCGTGATGTTTTTCGCACTCCTATTAGTGAATGTAATGTAACACACATCCATACAATGCGCACCACCCCGTGATGTTTTTCTCACTCCTACTAGTGAATGTAATGTAACACACACCCATACAATGCGCACCACCCCGTGATGTTTTTCTCACTCCTACTAGTGAATGTAAAGTAACACACACCCATACAATGCGCACCACCCTGTGATGTTTTTCTCACTCCTACTAGTGAATGTAATGTAACACACACCCATACAATGCGCACCACCCCGTGTTGATTTTCTCACTCCTACTAGTGAATCTAATGTAACAAACACCCATACAATGCGCACCACCCCGTGATGTTTTTCTCACTCCTACCAGTGAATCTAATGTAACACACACCCATACAATGCGCACCAACCCGTGATGTTTTTCTCACTCCTACCAGTGAATCTAATGTAACAAACACCCATACAATGCGCACCACCCCGTGATGTTTTTCTCACTCCTACTAGTGAATGTAATGTAACACACACCCATACAATGCGCACCACCCCGTGATGTTTTTCTCACTCCTACTAGTGAATGTAATGTAACACACACCCATGCAATGCGCACCACCCCGTGATGTTTTTCTCACTCCTACTAGTGAATGTAATGTAACACACACCCATGCAATGCGCACCACCCCGTGATGTTTTTCTCACTCCTACTAGTGAATGTAATGTAACACACACCCATACAATGAGCACCACCCCGTGATGTTTTTCTCACTCCTACTAGTGAATGTAATGTAACACACACCCATACAATGCGCACCACCCCGTGATGTTTTTCTCACTCCTACTAGTGAATGTAATGTAACACACACCCATACAATGCGCACCACCCCGTGATGTTTTTCTCACTCCTACTAGTGAATGTAAAGTAACACACACCCATACAATGCGCACCACCCCGTGTTGATTTTCTCACTCCTACTAGTGAATGTAATGTAACACACATCCATACAATGCGCACCACCCCGTGATGTTTTTCTCACTCCTACTAGTGAATGTAATGTAACACACACCCATACAATGCGCACCACCCCGTGATGATTTTCTCACTCCTACTAGTGAATCTAATGTAACACACACCCATACAATGCGCACCACCCCGTGATGTTTTTCTCACTCCTACTAGTGAATGTAATGTAACACACACCTATACAATGCGCACCACCCCGTGCTGTTTTTCTCACTCCTACTAGAGAATCTAATGTAACACACACCCATACAATGCGCACCACCCCGTGATGTTTTTCTCACTCCTACTAGTGAATGTAATGTAACACACACCCATACAATGCGCACCACCCCGTGATGTTTTTCTCACTCCTACTAGTGAATGTAATGTAACACACACCCATACAATGCGCACCACCCCGTGATGATTTTCTCACTCCTACTAGTGAATGTAATGTAACAGACACCCATACAATGCGCACCACCCCGTGATGTTTTTCTCACTCCTACTAGTGAATGTAATGTAACACACACCCATACAATGCGCACCACCCCGTGATGTTTTTCTCACTCCTACTAGTGAATGTAATGTAACACACACCCATACAATGCGCACCACCCCGTGATGTTTTTCTCACTCCTACTAGTGAATGTAATGTAACACACACCCATACAATGCGCACCACCCCGTGATGTTTTTCTCACTCCTACTAGTGAATGTAATGTAACACACACCCATACAATGCGCACCACCCCGTGATGTTTTTCGCACTCCTATTAGTGAATGTAATGTAACACACATCCATACAATGCGCACCACCCCGTGATGTTTTTCTCACTCCTACTAGTGAATGTAATGTAACACACACCCATACAATGCGCACCACCCCGTGATGTTTTTCTCACTCCTACTAGTGAATGTAATGTAACACACACCCATACAATGCGCACCACCCCGTGATGTTTTTCACACTCCTACTAGTGAATGTAATGTAACACACACCCATACAATGAGCACCACCCCGTGATGTTTTTCTCACTCCTACTAGTGAATGTAATGTAACACACACCCATACAATGCGCACCACCCCGTGATGTTTTTCTCACTCCTACTAGTGAATGTAATGTAACACACACCCATACAATGCGCACCACCCCGTGTTGATTTTCTCACTCCTACTAGTGAATCTAATGTAACAAACACCCATACAATGCGCACCACCCCGTGATGTTTTTCTCACTCCTACTAGTGAATTTAATGTAACACACACCTATACAATGCGCACCAACCCGTGATGTTTTTCTCACTCCTACTAGTGAATCTAATGTAACAAACACCCATACAATGCGCACCACCCCGTGATGTTTTTCTCACTCCTACTAGTGAATGTAATGTAACACACACCCATACAATGCGCACCACCCCGTGATGTTTTTCTCACTCCTACTAGTGAATGTAATGTAACACACACCCATACAATGCGCACCACCCCGTGATGTTTTTCGCACTCCTACTAGTGAATGTAATGTAACACACACCCATACAATGCGCACCACTCCGTGATGTTTTTCTCACTCCTACTAGTGAATGTAATGTAACACACACCCATACAATGCGCACCACCCCGTGATGTTTTTCTCACTCCTACTAGTGAATGTAATGTAACACACACCCATGCAATGCGCACCACCCCGTGATGTTTTTCTCACTCCTACTAGTGAATGTAATGTAACACACACCCATGCAATGCGCACCACCCCGTGATGTTTTTCTCACTCCTACGAGTGAATGTAATGTAACACACACCCATACAATGCGCACCACCCCGTGATGTTTTTCTCACTCCTACTAGTGAATGTAACGTAACACACACCCATACAATGCGCACCACCCCGTGATGTTTTTCTCACTCCTACTAGTGAATCTAACGTAACACACACCCATACAATGCGCACCACCCCGTGATGTTTTTCTCACTCCTACTAGTGAATCTAACGTAACACACACCCATACAATGCGCACCACCCCGTGATGTTTTTCTCACTCCTACTAGTGAATCTAATGTAACACACACCCATACAATGCGCACCACCCCGTGATGTTTTTCTCACTCCTACTAGTGAATGTAATGTAACACACACCCATACAATGCGCAACACCCCGTGATGATTTTCTCACTCCTACTAGTGAATGTAATGTAACACACACCCATACAATGCGCACCACCCCGTGATGTTTTTCTCACTCCTACTAGTGAATGTAATGTAACACACACCCATACAATGCGCACCACCCCGTGATGATTTTCTCACTCCTACTAGTGAATCTAATGTAACACACACCCATACAATGCGCACCACCCCGTGATGTTTTTCTCACTCCTACTAGTGAATCTAATGTAACACACACCCATACAATGGGCACCACCCCGTGATGTTTTTCTCACTCCTACTAGAGAATCTAATGTAACACACACCCATACAATGCGCACCACCCCGTGATGTTTTTCTCACTCCTACTAGTGAATGTAATGTAACACACACCCATACAATGCGCACCACCCCGTGATGTTTTTCTCACTCCTACTAGTGAATGTAATGTAACACACACCCATACAATGCGCACCATCCCTTGATGATTTTCTCACTCCTACTAGTGAATCTAATGTAACAAACACCCATACAATGCGCACCACCCCGGGATGTTTTTCTCACTCCTACTAGTGAATGTAATGTAACACACACCCATACAATGCGCACCACCCCGTGATGTTTTTCTCACTCCTACTAGTGAATGTAATGTAACACACACCCATACAATGCGCACCACCCCGTGATGTTTTTCTCACTCCTACTAGTGAATGTAATGTAACACACACCCATACAATGCGCACCACCCCGTGATGTTTTTCTCACTCCTACTAGTGAATGTAATGTAACACACACCCATACAATGCGCACCACCCCGTGATGTTTTTCTCACTCCTACTAGTGAATGTAATGTAACACACACCCATACAATGCGCACCACCCCGTGATGATTTTCTCACTCCTACTAGTGAATGTAATGTAACACACACCCATACAATGCGCACCACCCCGTGATGTTTTTCTCACTCCTACTAGAGAATCTAATGTAACACACACCCATACAATGCGCACCACCCCGTGATGTTTTTCTCACTCCTTCTAGTGAATGTAATGTAACACACCCCCATACAATGCGCACCACCCCGTGATGTTTTTCTCACTCCTACTAGTGAATCTAATGTAACACACACCCATACAATGCGCACCACCCCGTGATGTTTTTCTCACTCCTACTAGTGAATGTAATGTAACACACACCCATACAATGCGCACCACCCCGTGATGTTTTTCTCACTCCTACTAGAGAATCTAATGTAACACACACCCACACAATGCGCACCACCCCGTGATGTTTTTCTCACTCCTACTAGTGAATGTAATGTAACACACACCCATACAATGCGCACCACCCCGTGATGTTTTTCTCAACCCTACTAGTGAATGTAATGTAACACACACCCATACAATGCGCACCACCCCGTGATGATTTTCTCAGTCCTACTAGTGAATGTAATGTAACACACACCCATACAATGCGCACCACCCCGTGATGTTTTTCTCACTCCTACTAGTGAATGTAATGTAACACACACCCATACAATGCGCACCACCCCGTGATGTTTTTCTCACTCCTACTAGTGAATGTAATGTAACACACACCCATACAATGCGCACCACCCCGTGATGTTTTTCTCACTCCTACTAGTGAATGTAATGTAACACACACCCATACAATGCGCACCACCCCGTGATGTTTTTCGCACTCCTACTAGTGAATGTAATGTAACACACACCCATACAATGCGCACCACCCCGTGATGTTTTTCGCACTCCTACTAGTGAATGTAATGTAACACACACCCATACAATGCGCACCACCCCGTGATGTTTTTCGCACTCCTATTAGTGAATGTAATGTAACACACATCCATACAATGCGCACCACCCCGTGATGTTTTTCTCACTCCTACTAGTGAATGTAATGTAACACACACCCATACAATGCGCACCACCCCGTGATGTTTTTCGCACTCCTACTAGTGAATGTAATGTAACACACACCCATACAATGCGCACCACTCCGTGATGTTTTTCTCACTCCTACTAGTGAATGTAATGTAACACACACCCATACAATGCGCACCACCCCGTGATGTTTTTCTCACTCCTACTAGTGAATGTAATGTAACACACACCCATGCAATGCGCACCACCCCGTGATGTTTTTCTCACTCCTACTAGTGAATGTAATGTAACACACACCCATGCAATGCGCACCACCCCGTGATGTTTTTCTCACTCCTACGAGTGAATGTAATGTAACACACACCCATACAATGCGCACCACCCCGTGATGTTTTTCTCACTCCTACTAGTGAATGTAACGTAACACACACCCATACAATGCGCACCACCCCGTGATGTTTTTCTCACTCCTACTAGTGAATCTAACGTAACACACACCCATACAATGCGCACCACCCCGTGATGTTTTTCTCACTCCTACTAGTGAATCTAACGTAACACACACCCATACAATGCGCACCACCCCGTGATGTTTTTCTCACTCCTACTAGTGAATCTAATGTAACACACACCCATACAATGCGCACCACCCCGTGATGTTTTTCTCACTCCTACTAGTGAATGTAATGTAACACACACCCATACAATGCGCAACACCCCGTGATGATTTTCTCACTCCTACTAGTGAATGTAATGTAACACACACCCATACAATGCGCACCACCCCGTGATGTTTTTCTCACTCCTACTAGTGAATGTAATGTAACACACACCCATACAATGCGCACCACCCCGTGATGATTTTCTCACTCCTACTAGTGAATCTAATGTAACACACACCCATACAATGCGCACCACCCCGTGATGTTTTTCTCACTCCTACTAGTGAATCTAATGTAACACACACCCATACAATGGGCACCACCCCGTGATGTTTTTCTCACTCCTACTAGAGAATCTAATGTAACACACACCCATACAATGCGCAACACCCCGTGATGTTTTTCTCACTCCTACTAGTGAATGTAATGTAACACACACCCATACAATGCGCACCACCCCGTGATGTTTTTCTCACTCCTACTAGTGAATGTAATGTAACACACACCCATACAATGCGCACCATCCCTTGATGATTTTCTCACTCCTACTAGTGAATCTAATGTAACAAACACCCATACAATGCGCACCACCCCGGGATGTTTTTCTCACTCCTACTAGTGAATGTAATGTAACACACACCCATACAATGCGCACCACCCCGTGATGTTTTTCTCACTCCTACGAGTGAATGTAATGTAACACACACCCATACAATGCGCACCACCCCGTGATGTTTTTCTCACTCCTAGTAGTGAATCTAATGTAACACACACCCATACAATGCGCACCACCCCGTGATGTTTTTCTCACTCCTACTAGTGAATGTAATGTAACACACACCCATACAATGCGCACCACCCCGTGATGTTTTTCTCACTCCTACTAGTGAATGTAATGTAACACACACCCATACAATGCGCACCACCCCGTGATGTTTTTCTCACTCCTACTAGTGAATGTAATGTAACACACACCCATACAATGCGCACCACCCCGTGATGTTTTTCTCACTCCTACTAGTGAATGTAATGTAACACACACCCATACAATGCGCACCACCCCGTGATGATTTTCTCACTCCTACTAGTGAATGTAATGTAACACACACCCATACAATGCGCACCACCCCGTGATGTTTTTCTCACTCCTACTAGAGAATCTAATGTAACACACACCCATACAATGCGCACCACCCCGTGATGTTTTTCTCACTCCTTCTAGTGAATGTAATGTAACACACCCCCATACAATGCGCACCACCCCGTGATGTTTTTCTCACTCCTACTAGTGAATCTAATGTAACACACACCCATACAATGCGCACCACCCCGTGATGTTTTTCTCACTCCTACTAGTGAATGTAATGTAACACACACCCATACAATGCGCACCACCCCGTGATGTTTTTCTCACTCCTACTAGAGAATCTAATGTAACACACACCCACACAATGCGCACCACCCCGTGATGTTTTTCTCACTCCTACTAGTGAATGTAATGTAACACACACCCATACAATGCGCACCACCCCGTGATGTTTTTCTCACTCCTACTAGTGAATGTAATGTAACACACACCCATACAATGCGCACCACCCCGTGATGATTTTCTCAGTCCTACTAGTGAATGTAATGTAACACACACCCATACAATGCGCACCACCCCGTGATGTTTTTCTCACTCCTACTATTGAATGTAATGTAACACACACCCATACAATGCGCACCACCCCGTGATGTTTTTCTCACTCCTACTAGTGAATGTAATGTAACACACACCCATACAATGCGCACCACCCCGTGATGTTTTTCTCACTCCTACTAGTGAATGTAATGTAACACACACCCATACAATGGGCACCACCCCGTGATGTTTTTCGCACTCCTACTAGTGAATGTAATGTAACACACACCCATACAATGCGCACCACCCCGTGATGTTTTTCGCACTCCTACTAGTGAATGTAATGTAACACACACCCATACAATGCGCACCACCCCGTGATGTTTTTCGCACTCCTATTAGTGAATGTAATGTAACACACATCCATACAATGCGCACCACCCCGTGATGTTTTTCTCACTCCTACTAGTGAATGTAATGTAACACACACCCATACAATGCGCACCACCCCGTGATGTTTTTCTCACTCCTACTAGTGAATGTAATGTAACACACACCCATACAATGCGCACCACCCCGTGATGTTTTTCACACTCCTACTAGTGAATGTAATGTAACACACACCCATACAATGCGCACCACCCCGTGATGTTTTTCTCACTCCTACTAGTGAATGTAATGTAACACACACCCATACAATGCGCACCACCCCGTGATGTTTTTCTCACTCCTACTAGTGAATGTAATGTAACACACACCCATACAATGCGCACCACCCCGTGTTGATTTTCTCACTCCTACTAGTGAATCTAATGTAACACACACCCATACAATGCGCACCACCCCGTGATGTTTTTCTCACTCCTACTAGTGAATTTAATGTAACACACACCTATACAATGCGCACCAACCCGTGGTGTTTTTCTCACTCCTACTAGTGAATCTAATGTAACACACACCCATACAATGCGCACCACCCCGTGGTGTTTTTCTCACTCCTACTAGTGAATGTAATGTAACACACACCCATGCAATGCGCACCACCCCGTGATGTTTTTCTCACTCCTACGAGTGAATGTAATGTAACACACACCCATGCAATGCGCACCACCCCGTGATGTTTTTCTCACTCCTAAGAGTGAATGTAATGTAACACACACCCATGCAATGCGCACCACCCCGTGATGTTTTTCTCACTCCTACGAGTGAATGTAATGTAACACACACCCATACAATGCACACCACCCCGTGATGTTTTTCTCACTCCTACTAGTGAATGTAATGTAACACACACCCATACAATGCGCACCACCCCGTAATGTTTTTCTCACTCCTACTAGTGAATGTAATGTAACACACACCCATACAATGCGCACCACCCCGTGATGTTTTTCTCACTCCTACTAGTGAATGTAATGTAACACACACCCATACAATGCGCACCACCCCGTGATTTTTTTCTCACTCCTACTAGAGAATCTAATGTAACACACACCCATACAATGCGCACCACCCCGTGATGTTTTTCTCACTCCTTCTAGTGAATGTAATGTAACACAAACCCATACAATGCGCACCACCCCGTGATGATTTTCTCACTCCTACTAGTGAATCTAAAGTAACACACACCCATACAATGCGCACCACCCCGTGATGTTTTTCTCACTCCTACTAGTGAATGTAATGTAACACACACCCATACAATGCGCACCACCCCGTGATGTTTTTCTCACTCCTACTAGAGAATCTAATGTAACACACACCCATACAATGCGCACCACCCCGTGATGTTTTTCTCACTCCTACTAGTGAATGTAATGTAACACACACCCATACAATGCGCACCACCCCGTGATGTTTTTCTCACTCCTACTAGTGAATGTAATGTAACACACACCCATACAATGCGCACCACCCCGTGATGATTTTCTCACTCCTCCTAGTGAATGTAATGTAACACACACCCATACAATGCGCACCACCCCGTGATGTTTTTCTCACTCCTACTAGTGAATGTAATGTAACACACACCCATACAATGCACACCACCCCGTGATGTTTTTCTCACTCCTACTAGTGAATGTAATGTAACACACACCCATACAATGCGCACCACCCCGTGATGTTTTTCTCACTCCTACTAGTGAATGTAATGTAACACACACCCATACAATGCGCACCACCCCGTGATGTTTTTCTCACTCCTACTAGTGAATGTAATGTAACACACACCTATACAATGCGCACCAACCCGTGATGTTTTTCTCACTCCTACTAGTGAATCTAATGTAACAAACACCCATACAATGCGCACCACCCCGTGATGTTTTTCTCACTCCTACTAGTGAATGTAATGTAACACACACCCATACAATGCGCACCACCCCGTGATGTTTTTCTCACTCCTACTAGTGAATGTAATGTAACACACACCCATGCAATGCGCACCACCCCGTGATGTTTTTCTCACTCCTACGAGTGAATGTAATGTAACACACACCCATACAATGCACACCACCCCGTGATGTTTTTCGCACTCCTACTAGTGAATGTAATGTAACACACACCCATACAATGCGCACCACCCCGTGATGTTTTTCTCACTCCTACTAGTGAATGTAATGTAACACACACCCATACAATGCGCACCACCCCGTAATGTTTTTCTCACTCCTACTAGTGAATGTAATGTAACACACACCCATACAATGCGCACCACCCCGTGATGTTTTTCTCACTCCTACTAGTGAATGTAATGTAACACACACCCATACAATGCGCACCACCCCGTGATGTTTTTCTCACTCCTACTAGTGAATGTAACGTAACACACACCCATACAATGCGCACCACCCCGTGATGTTTTTCTCACTCCTACTAGTGAATCTAATGTAACACACACCCATACAATGCGGACCACCCCGTGATGTTTTTCTCACTCCTACTAGTGAATCTAATGTAACACACACCCATACAATGCGCACCACCCCGTGATGTTTTTCTCACTCCTACTAGTGAATGTAATGTAACACACACCCATACAATGCGCACCACCCCGTGATGTTTTTCTCACTCCTACTAGTGAATGTAATGTAACACACACCCATACAATGCGCACCACCCCGTGATGTTTTTCGCACTCCTATTAGTGAATGTAATGTAACACACATCCATACAATGCGCACCACCCCGTGATGTTTTTCTCACTCCTACTAGTGAATGTAATGTAACACACACCCATACAATGCGCACCACCCCGTGATGTTTTTCTCACTCCTACTAGTGAATGTAATGTAACACACACCCATACAATCCGCACCACCCCGTGATGTTTTTCACACTCCTACTAGTGAATGTAATGTAACACACACGCATACAATGCGCACCACCCCGTGATTTTTTTCTCACTCCTTCTAGTGAATGTAATGTAACACACACCTATACAATGCGCACCAACCCGTGATGTTTTTCTCACTCCTACTAGTGAATCTAATGTAACAAACACCCATACAATGCGCACCACCCCGTGATGTTTTTCTCACTCCTACTAGTGAATGTAATGTAACACACACCCATACAATGCGCACCACCCCGTGATGTTTTTCTCACTCCTACTAGTGAATGTAATGTAACACACACCCATGCAATGCGCACCACCCCGTGATGTTTTTCTCACTCCTACGAGTGAATGTAATGTAACACACACCCATACAATGCGCACCACCCCGTGATGTTTTTCTCACTCCTACTAGTGAATGTAATGTAACACACACCCATACAATGCGCACCACCCCGTGATGTTTTTCTCACTCCTACTAGTGAATGTAATGTAACACACACCCATACAATGCGCACCACCCCGTAATGTTTTTCTCACTCCTACTAGTGAATGTAATGTAACACACACCCATACAATGCGCACCACCCCGTGATGTTTTTCTCACTCCTACTAGTGAATCTAATGTAACACACACCCATACAATGCGCACCACCCCGTGATGTTTTTCTCACTCCTACTAGTGAATGTAACGTAACACACACCCATACAATGCGCACCACCCCGTGATGTTTTTCTCACTCCTACTAGTGAATCTAATGTAACACACACCCATACAATGCGCACCACCCCGTGATGTTTTTCTCACTCCTACTAGTGAATCTAATGTAACACACACCCATACAATGCGCACCACCCCGTGATGTTTTTCTCACTCCTACTAGTGAATGTAATGTAACACACACCCATACAATGCGCACCACCCCGTGATGTTTTTCTCACTCAGACTAGTGAATGTAATGTAACACACACCCATACAATGCGCACCACCCCGTGATGTTTTTCTCACTCCTACTAGAGAATCTAATGTAACACACACCCATACAATGCGCACCACCCCGTGATGTTTTTCTCACTCCTACTAGTGAATGTAATGTAACACACACCCATACAATGCGCACCACCCCGTGATGTTTTTCTCACTCCTACTAGTGAATGTAATGTAACACACACCCATACAATGCGCACCACCCCGTGATGATTTTCTCACTCCTACTAGTGAATGTAATGTAACACACACCCATACAATGCGCACCACCCCGTGATGTTTTTCTCACTCCTAGTAGTGAATCTAATGTAACACACACCCATACAATGCGCACCACCCCGTGATGTTTTTCTCACTCCTACTAGTGAATGTAATGTAACACACACCCATACAATGCGCACCACCCCGTGATGTTTTTCTCACTCCTACTAGTGAATGTAATGTAACACACACCCATACAATGCGCACCACCCCGTGATGTTTTTCGCACTCCTACTAGTGAATGTAATGTAACACACACCCATACAATGCGCACCACCCCGTGATGTTTTTCGCACTCCTATTAGTGAATGTAATGTAACACACATCCATACAATGCGCACCACCCCGTGATGTTTTTCTCACTCCTACTAGAGAATCTAATGTAACACACACCCATACAATGCGCACCACCCCGTGATGTTTTTCTCACTCCTACTAGTGAATGTAATGTAACACACACCCATACAATGCGCACCACCCCGTGATGTTTTTCTCACTCCTACTAGTGAATGTAAAGTAACACACACCCATACAATGCGCACCACCCCGTGATGATTTTCTCACTCCTACTAGTGAATGTAATGTAACACACACCCATACAATGCGCACCACCCCGTGATGTTTTTCTCACTCCTAGTAGTGAATCTAATGTAACACACACCCATACAATGCGCACCACCCCGTGATGTTTTTCTCACTCCTACTAGTGAATGTAATGTAACACACACCCATACAATGCGCACCACCCCGTGATGTTTTTCTCACTCCTACTAGTGAATGTAATGTAACACACACCCATACAATGCGCACCACCCCGTGATGTTTTTCACACTCCTACTAGTGAATGTAATGTAACACACACCCATACAATGCGCACCACCCCGTGATGTTTTTCTCACTCCTACTAGTGAATGTAAAGTAACACACACCCATACAATGCGCACCACCCCGTGATGTTTTTCTCACTCCTACTAGTGAATGTAATGTAACACACACCCATACAATGCGCACCACCCCGTGTTGATTTTCTCACTCCTACTAGTGAATCTAATGTAACAAACACCCATACAATGCGCACCACCCCGTGATGTTTTTCTCACTCCTACCAGTGAATTTAATGTAACACACACCCATACAATGCGCACCAACCCGTGATGTTTTTCTCACTCCTGCTAGTGAATCTAATGTAACAAACACCCATACAATGCGCACCACCCCGTGATGTTTTTCTCACTCCTACTAGTGAATGTAATGTAACACACACCCATACAATGCGCACCACGCCGTGATGATTTTCTCACTCCTACTAGTGAATGTAATGTAACACACATCCATACAATGCGCACCACCCCGTGATGTTTTTCTCACTCCTACTAGTGAATGTAATGTAACACACACCCATACAATGCGCACCACCCCGTGATGATTATCTCACTCCTACTAGTGAATCTAATGTAACACACACCCATACAATGCGCACCACCCCGTGATGTTTTTCTCACTCCTACTAGTGAATGTAATGTAACACACACCCATACAATGCGCACCACCCCGTGTTGATTTTCTCACTCCTACTAGTGAATCTAATGTAACAAACACCCATACAATGCGCACCACCCCGTGATGTTTTTCTCACTCCTACCAGTGAATTTAATGTAACACACACCCATACAATGCGCACCACCCCGTGATGTTTTTCTCACTCCTACTAGTGAATGTAAAGTAACACACACCCATACAATGCGCACCACCCCGTGATGATTTTCTCACTCCTACTAGTGAATGTAATGTAACACACATCCATACAATGCGCACCACCCCGTGATGTTTTTCTCACTCCTACTAGTGAATGTAATGTAACACACACCCATACAATGCGCACCACCCCGTGATGATTTTCTCACTCTTACTAGTGAATCTAATGTAACACACACCCATACAATGCGCACCACCCCGTGACGTTTTTCTCACTCCTACTAGTGAATGTAATGTAACACACACCTATACAATGCGCACCACCCCGTGCTGTTTTTCTCACTCCTACTAGAGAATCTAATGTAACACACACCCATACAATGCGCACCACCCCGTGATGTTTTTCTCACTCCTACTAGTGAATGTAATGTAACACACACCCATACAATGCGCACCACCCCGTGATGTTTTTCTCACTCCTACTAGTGAATGTAATGTAACACACACCCATACAATGCGCACCACCCCGTGATGATTTTCTCACTCCTACTAGTGAATGTAATGTAACAGACACCCATACAATGCGCACCACCCCGTGATGTTTTTCTCACTCCTACTAGTGAATGTAATGTAACACACACCCATACAATGCGCACCACCCCGTGATGTTTTTCTCACTCCTACTAGTGAATGTAATGTAACACACACCCATACAATGCGCACCACCCCGTGATGTTTTTCTCACTCCTACTAGTGAATGTAATGTAACACACACCCATACAATGCGCACCACCCCGTGATGTTTTTCTCACTCCTACTAGTGAATGTAATGTAACACACACCCATACAATGCGCACCACCCCGTGATGTTTTTCGCACTCCTATTAGTGAATGTAATGTAACACACATCCATACAATGCGCACCACCCCGTGATGTTTTTCTCACTCCTACTAGTGAATGTAATGTAACACACACCCATACAATGCGCACCACCCCGTGATGTTTTTCTCACTCCTACTAGTGAATGTAATGTAACACACACCCATACAATGCGCACCACCCCGTGATGTTTTTCACACTCCTACTAGTGAATGTAATGTAACACACACCCATACAATGAGCACCACCCCGTGATGTTTTTCTCACTCCTACTAGTGAATGTAATGTAACACACACCCATACAATGCGCCCCACCCCGTGATGTTTTTCTCACTCCTACTAGGGAATGTAATGTAACACACACCCATACAATGCGCACCACCCCGTGTTGATTTTCTCACTCCTACTAGTGAATCTAATGTAACAAACACCCATACAATGCGCACCACCCCGTGATGTTTTTCTCACTCCTACTAGTGAATTTAATGTAACACACACCTATACAATGCGCACCATACCGTGATGTTTTTCTCACTCCTACTAGTGAATCTAATGTAACAAACACCCATACAATGCGCACCACCCCGTGATGTTTTTCTCACTCCTACTAGTGAATGTAATGTAACACACACCCATACAATGCGCACCACCCCGTGATGTTTTTCTCACTCCTACTAGTGAATGTAATGTAACACACACCCATACAATGCGCACCACCCCGTGATGTTTTTCGCACTCCTACTAGTGAATGTAATGTAACACACACCAATACAATGCGCACCACTCCGTGATGTTTTTCACACTCCTACTAGTGAATGTAATGTAACACACACCCATACAATGCGCACCACCCCGTGATGTTTTTCTCACTCCTACTAGTGAATGTAATGTAACACACACCCATACAATGCGCACCACCCCGTGATGTTTTTCTCACTCCTACTAGTGAATGTAATGTAACACACACCCATACAATGCGCACCACCCCGTGATGTTTTTCTCACTCCTACTAGTGAATGTAATGTAACACACACCCATGCAATGCGCACCACCCCGTGATGTTTTTCTCACTCCTACGAGTGAATGTAATGTAACACACACCCATACAATGCGCACCACCCCGTGATGTTTTTCTCACTCCTACTAGTGAATGTAACGTAACACACACCCATACAATGCGCACCACCCCGTGATGTTTTTCTCACTCCTACTAGTGAATGTAACGTAACACACACCCATACAATGCGCACCACCCCGTGATGTTTTTCTCACTCCTACTAGTGAATCTAATGTAACACACACCCATACAATACGCACCACCCCGTGATGTTTTTCTCACTCCTACTAGTGAATCTAATGTAACACACACCCATACAATGCGCACCACCCCGTGATGTTTTTCTCACTCCTACTAGTGAATGTAATGTAACACACACCCATACAATGCGCACCACCCCGTGATGTTTTTCTCACTCCTACTAGTGAATGTAATGTAACACACACCCATACAATGCGCACCACCCCGTGATGTTTTTCTCACTCCTACTAGTGAATGTAATGTAACACACACCCATACAATGCGCACCACCCCGTGATGTTTTTCTCACTCCTACTCGTGAATGTAATGTAACACACACCCATACAATGCGCACCACCCCGTGATGATTTTCTCACTCCTACTAGTGAATCTAATGTAACACACACCCATACAATGCGCACCACCCCGTAATGTTTTTCTCACTCCTACTAGTGAATCTAATGTAACACACACCCATACAATGGGCACCACCCCGTGATGTTTTTCTCACTCCTACTAGAGAATCTAATGTAACACACACCCATACAATGCGCACCACCCCGTGATGTTTTTCTCACTCCTACTAGTGAATGTAATGTAACACACACCCATACAATGCGCACCACCCCGTGATGTTTTTCTCACTCCTACTAGTGAATGTAATGTAACACACACCCATACAATGCGCACCACCCCTTGATGATTTTCTCACTCCTACTAGTGAATCTAATGTAACAAACACCCATACAATGCGCACCACCCCGGGATGTTTTTCTCACTCCTACGAGTGAATGTAATGTAACACACACCCATACAATGCGCACCACCCCGTGATGTTTTTCGCACTCCTACGAGTGAATGTAATGTAACACACACCCATACAATGCGCACCACCCCGTGATGTTTTTCTCACTCCTAGTAGTGAATCTAATGTAACACACACCCATACAATGCGCACCACCCCGTGATGTTTTTCTCACTCCTACTAGTGAATGTAATGTAACACACACCCATACAATGCGCACCACCCCGTGATGTTTTTCTCACTCCTACTAGTGAATGTAATGTAACACACACCCATACAATGCGCACCACCCCGTGATGTTTTTCTCACTCCTACTAGTGAATGTAATGTAACACACACCCATACAATGCGCACCACCCCGTGATGTTTTTCTCACTCCTACTAGTGAATGTAATGTAACACACACCCAGACAATGCGCACCACCCCGTGATGATTTTCTCACTCCTACTAGTGAATGTAATGTAACACACACCCATACAATGCGCACCACCCCGTGATGTTTTTCTCACTCCTACTAGAGAATCTAATGTAACACACACCCATACAATGCGCACCACCCCGTGATGTTTTTCTCACTCCTTCTAGTGAATGTAATGTAACACACCCCCATACAATGCGCACCACCCCGTGATGATTTTCTCACTCCTACTAGTGAATCTAATGTAACACACACCCATACAATGCGCACCACCCCGTGATGTTTTTCTCACTCCTACTAGTGAATGTAATGTAACACACACCCATACAATGCGCACCACCCCGTGATGTTTTTCTCACTCCTACTAGAGAATCTAATGTAACACACACCCATACAATGCGCACCACCCCGTGATGTTTTTCTCACTCCTACTAGTGAATGTAATGTAACACAAACCCATACAATGCGCACCACCCCGTGATGTTTTTCTCACTCCTACTAGTGAATGTAATGTAACACACACCCATACAATGCGCACCACCCCGTGATGATTTTCTCACTCCTACTAGTGAATGTAATGTAACACACACCCATACAATGCGCACCACCCCGTGATGTTTTTCTCACTCCTACTAGTGAATGTAATGTAACACACACCCATACAATGCGCACCACCCCGTGATGTTTTTCTCACTCCTACTAGTGAATGTAATGTAACACACACCCATACAATGGGCACCACCCCGTGATGTTTTTCTCACTCCTACTAGTGAATGTAATGTAACACACACCCATACAATGCGCACCACCCCGTGATGTTTTTCGCACTCCTACTAGTGAATGTAATGTAACACACACCCATACAATGCGCACCACCCCGTGATGTTTTTCGCACTCCTATTAGTGAATGTAATGTAACACACATCCATACAATGCGCACCACCCCGTGATGTTTTTCTCACTCCTACTAGTGAATGTAATGTAACACACACCCATACAATGCGCACCACCCCGTGATGTTTTTCTCACTCCTACTAGTGAATGTAATGTAACACACACCCATACAATGCGCACCACCCCGTGATGTTTTTCACACTCCTACTAGTGAATGTAATGTAACACACACCCATACAATGCGCACCACCCCGTGATGTTTTTCTCACTCCTACTAGTGAATGTAATGTAACACACACCCATACAATGCGCACCACCCCGTGATGTTTTTCTCACTCCTACTAGTGAATGTAATGTAACACACACCCATACAATGCGCACCACCCCGTGTTGATTTTCTCACTCCTACTAGTGAATCTAATGTAACAAACACCCATACAATGCGCACCACCCCGTGATGTTTTTCTCACTCCTACTAGTGAATTTAATGTAACACACACCTATACAATGCGCACCAACCCGTGATGTTTTTCTCACTCCTACTAGTGAATCTAATGTAACACACACCCATACAATGCGCACCACCCCGTGATGTTTTTCTCACTCCTACTAGTGAATGTAATGTAACACACACCCATGCAATGCGCACCACCCCGTGATGTTTTTCTCACTCCTACGAGTGAATGTAATGTAACACACACCCATGCAATGCGCACCACCCCGTGATGTTTTTCTCACTCCTACGAGTGAATGTAATGTAACACACACCCATACAATGCACACCACCCCGTGATGTTTTTCTCACTCCTACTAGTGAATGTAATGTAACACACACCCATACAATGCGCACCACCCCGTGATGTTTTTCTCACTCCTACTAGTGAATGTAATGTAACACACACCCATACAATGCGCACCACCCCGTGATGTTTTTCTCACTCCTACTAGTGAATGTAATGTAACACACACCCATACAATGCGCACCACCCCGTGATGTTTTTCTCACTCCTACTAGTGAATGTAACGTAACACACACCCATACAATGCGCACCACCCCGTGATGTTTTTCTCACTCCTACTAGTGAATCTAATGTAACACACACCCATACAATGCGCACCACCCCGTGATGTTTTTCTCACTCCTACTAGTGAATCTAATGTAACACACACCCATACAATGCGCACCACCCCGTGATGTTTTTCTCACTCCTACTAGTGAATGTAATGTAACACACACCCATACAATGCGCACCACCCCGTGATGTTTTTCTCACTCCTACTAGTGAATGTAATGTAACACACACCCATACAATGCGCACCACCCCGTGATGATTTTCTCACTCCTACTAGTGAATGTAATGTAACACACACCCATACAATGCGCACCACCCCATGATGTTTTTCTCACTCCTACTAGTGAATGTAATGTAACACACACCCATACAATGCGCACCACCCCGTGATGTTTTTCTCACTCCTACTAGTGAATGTAATGTAACACACACCCATACAATGCGCACCACCCCGTGATGTTTTTCTCACTCCTACTAGTGAATGTAATGTAACACACACCCATACAATGCGCACCACCCCGTGATGTTTTTCGCACTCCTATTAGTGAATGTAATGTAACACACATCCATACAATGCGCACCACCCCGTGATGTTTTTCTCACTCCTACTAGTGAATGTAATGTAACACACACCCATACAATGCGCACCACCCCGTGATGTTTTTCTCACTCCTACTAGTGAATGTAATGTAACACACACCCATACAATCCGCACCACCCCGTGATGTTTTTCACACTCCTACTAGTGAATGTAATGTAACACACACCCATACAATGCGCACCACCCCGTGATGTTTTTCTCACTCCTACTAGTGAATGTAATGTAACACACACCTATACAATGCGCACCAACCCGTGATGTTTTTCTCACTCCTACTAGTGAATCTAATGTAACAAACACCCATACAATGCGCACCACCCCGTGATGTTTTTCTCACTCCTACTAGTGAATGTAATGTAACACACACCCATACAATGCGCACCACCCCGTGATGTTTTTCTCACTCCTACTAGTGAATGTAATGTAACACACACCCATGCAATGCGCACCACCCCGTGATGTTTTTCTCACTCCTACGAGTGAATGTAATGTAACACACACCCATACAATGCGCACCACCCCGTGATGTTTTTCGCACTCCTACTAGTGAATGTAATGTAACACACACCCATACAATGCGCACCACCCCGTGATGTTTTTCTCACTCCTACTAGTGAATGTAATGTAACACACACCCATACAATGCGCACCACCCCGTGATGTTTTTCTCACTCCTACTAGTGAATGTAATGTAACACACACCCATACAATGCGCACCACCCCGTGATGATTTTCTCACTCCTACTAGTGAATGTAATGTAACACACACCCATACAATGCGCACCACCCCGTGATGTTTTTCTCACTCCTACTAGTGAATGTAATGTAACACACACCCATACAATGCGCACCACCCCGTGATGATTTTCTCACTCCTACTAGTGAATCTAATGTAACACACACCCATACAATGCGCACCACCCCGTGATGTTTTTCTCACTCCTACTAGTGAATGTAATGTAACACACACTGATACAATGCGCACCACCCCGTGCTGTTTTTCTCACTCCTACTAGAGAATCTAATGTAACACACACCCATACAATGCGCACCACCCCGTGATGTTTTTCTCACTCCTACTAGTGAATGTAATGTAACACACACCCATACAATGCGCACCACCCCGTGATGTTTTTCTCACTCCTACTAGTGAATGTAATGTAACACACACCCATACAATGCGCACCACCCCGTGATGATTTTCTCACTCCTACTAGTGAATGTAATGTAACAGACACCCATACAATGCGCACCACCCCGTGATGTTTTTCTCACTCCTACTAGTGAATGTAATGTAACACACACCCATACAATGCGCACCACCCCGTGATGTTTTTCTCACTCCTACTAGTGAATGTAATGTAACACACACCCATACAATGCGCACCACCCCGTGATGTTTTTCTCACTCCTACTAGTGAATGTAATGTAACACACACCCATACAATGCGCACCACCCCGTGATGTTTTTCTCACTCCTACTAGTGAATGTAATGTAACACACACCCATACAATGCGCACCACCCCGTGATGTTTTTCGCACTCCTATTAGTGAATGTAATGTAACACACATCCATACAATGCACACCACCCCGTGATGTTTTTCTCACTCCTACTAGTGAATGTAATGTAACACACACCCATACAATGCGCACCAGCCCGTGATGTTTTTCTCACTCCTACTAGTGAATGTAATGTAACACACAGCCATACAATGCGCACCACCCCGTGATGTTTTTCACACTCCTACTAGTGAATGTAATGTAACACACACCCATACAATGCGCACCACCCCGTGATGTTTTTCTCACTCCTACTAGTGAATGTAATGTAACACACACCCATAAAATGCGCACCACCCCGTGTTGATTTTCTCACTCCTACTAGTGAATCTAATGTAACAAACACCCATACAATGCGCACCACCCCGTGATGTTTTTCTCACTCCTACTAGTGAATTTAATGTAACACACACCTATACAATGCGCACCAACCCGTGATGTTTTTCTCACTCCTACTAGTGAATCTAATGTAACAAACACCCATACAGTGCGCACCACCCCGTGATGTTTTTCTCACTCCTACTAGTGAATGTAATGTAACACACACCCATACAATGCGCACCACCCCGTGCTGTTTTTCTCACTCCTACTAGAGAATCTAATGTAACACACACCCATACAATGCGCACCACCCCGTGATGTTTTTCTCACTCCTACTAGTGAATGTAATGTAATACACACCCATACAGTGCGCACCACCCCGTGATGTTTTTCTCACTCCTACTAGTGAATGTAATGTAACACACACCCATACAATGCGCACCACCCCGTGATGATTTTCTCACTCCTACTAGTGAATGTAATGTAACAGACACCCATACAATGCGCACCACCCCGTGATGTTTTTCTCACTCCTACTAGTGAATCTAATGTAACACACACCCATACAATGCGCACCACCCCGTGATGTTTTTCTCACTCCTACTAGTGAATCTAATGTAACACACACCCATACAATGCGCACCACCCCGTGATGTTTTTCTCACTCCTACTAGTGAATGTAATGTAACACACACCCATACAATGCGCACCACCCCGTGATGTTTTTCTCACTTCTACTAGTGAATGTAATGTAACACACACCCATACAATGCGCACCACCCCGTGATGATTTTCTCACTCCTACTAGTGAATGTAATGTAACACACACCCATACAATGCGCACCACCCCGTGATGTTTTTCTCACTCCTACTAGTGAATGTAATGTAACACACACCCATACAATGCGCACCACCCCGTGATGATTTTCTCACTCCTACTAGTGAATCTAATGTAACACACACCCATACAATGCGCACCACCCCGTGATGTTTTTCTCACTCCTACTAGTGAATGTAATGTAACACACACCCATACAATGCGCACCACCCCGTGATGTTTTTCTCACTCCTACTAGAGAATCTAATGTAACACACACCCATACAATGCGCACCACCCCGTGATGTTTTTCTCACTCCTACTAGTGAATGTAATGTAACACACACCCATACAATGCGCACCACCCCGTGATGTTTTTCTCACTCCTACTAGTGAATGTAATGTAACACACACCCATACAATGCGCACCACCCCGTGATGTTTTTCGCACTCCTATTAGTGAATGTAATGTAACACACATCCATACAATGCGCACCACCCCGTGATGTTTTTCTCACTCCTACTAGTGAATGTAATGTAACACACACCCATACAATGCGCACCACCCCGTGATGTTTTTCTCACTCCTACTAGTGAATGTAATGTAACACACACCCATACAATGCGCACCACCCCGTGATGTTTTTCACACTCCTACTAGTGAATGTAATGTAACACACACCCATACAATGCGCACCACCCCGTGATGTTTTTCTCACTCCTACTAGTGAATGTAATGTAACACACACCCATACAATGCGCAACACCCCGTGTTGATTTTCTCACTCCTACTAGTGAATCTAATGTAAAAAACACCCATACAATGCGCACCACCCCGTGATGTTTTTCTCACTCGTACTAGTGAATTTAATGTAACACACACCTATACAATGCGCACCAACCCGTGATGTTTTTCTCACTCCTACTAGTGAATCTAATGTAACAAACACCCATACAGTGCGCACCACCCCGTGATGTTTTTCTCACTCCTACTAGTGAATGTAATGTAACACACACCCATACAATGCGCACCACCCCGTGCTGTTTTTCTCACTCCTACTAGAGAATCTAATGTAACACACACCCATACAATGCGCACCACCCCGTGATGTTTTTCTCACTCCTACTAGTGAATGTAATGTAACACACACCCATACAGTGCGCACCACCCCGTGATGTTTTTCTCACTCCTACTAGTGAATGTAATGTAACACACACCCATACAATGCGCACCACCCCGTGATGATTTTCTCACTCCTACTAGTGAATGTAATGTAACAGACACCCATACAATGCGCACCACCCCGTGATGTTTTTCTCACTCCTACTAGTGAATCTAATGTAACACACACCCATACAATGCGCACCACCCCGTGATGTTTTTCTCACTCCTACTAGTGAATGTAATGTAACACACACCGATACATTGCCCACCACCCCGTGCTGTTTTTCTCACTCCTACTAGAGAATCTAATGTAACACACACCCATACAATGCGCACCACCCCGTGATGTTTTTCTCACTCCAACTAGTGAATGTAATGTAACACACACCCATACAATGCGCACCACCCCGTGATGTTTTTCTCACTCCTACTAGTGAATGTAATGTAACACACACCCATACAATGCGCACCACCCCGTGATGATTTTCTCACTCCTACTAGTGAATGTAATGTAACAGACACCCATACAATGCGCACCACCCCGTGATGTTTTTCTCACTCCTACTAGTGAATGTAATGTAACACACACCCATACAATGCGCACCACCCCGTGATGTTTTTCTCACTCCTACTAGTGAATGTAATGTAACACACACCCATACAATGCGCACCACCCCGTGATGTTTTTCTCACTCCTACTAGTGAATGTAATGTAACACACACCCATACAATGCGCACCACCCCGTGATGTTTTTCTCACTCCTACTAGTGAATGTAATGTAACACACACCCATACAATGCGCACCACCCCGTGATGTTTTTCGCACTCCTATTAGTGAATGTAATGTAACACACATCCATGCAATGCGCACCACCCCGTGATGTTTTTCTCACTCCTACTAGTGAATGTAATGTAACACACACCCATACAATGCGCACCACCCCGTGATGTTTTTCTCACTCCTACTAGTGAATGTAATGTAACACACACCCATACAATGCGCACCACCCCGTGATGTTTTTAACACTCCTACTAGTGAATGTAATGTAACACACACCCATACAATGCGCACCACCCCGTGATGTTTTTCTCACTCCTACTAGTGAATGTAATGTAACACACACCCATACAATGCGCACCACCCCGTGTTGATTTTCTCACTCCTACTAGTGAATCTAATGTAACAAACACCCATACAATGCGCACCACCCCGTGATGTTTGTCTCACTCCTACTAGTGAATTTAATGTAACACACACCTATACAATGCGCACCAACCCGTGATGTTTTTCTCACTCCTACTAGTGAATCTAATGTAACAAACACCCATACAATGCGCACCACCCCGTGATGTTTTTCTCACTCCTACTAGTGAATCTAATGTAACAAACACCCATACAATGCGCACCACCCCGTGATGTTTTTCTCACTCCTATTAGTGAATGTAATGTAACACACACCCATACAATGCGCACCACCCCGTGCTGTTTTTCTCACTCCTACTAGAGAATCTAATGTAACACACACCCATACAATGCGAACCACCCCGTGATGTTTTTCTCACTCCTACTAGTGAATGTAATGTAACACACACCCATACAGTGCGCACCACCCCGTGATGTTTTTCTCACTCCTACTAGTGAATGTAATGTAACACACACCCATACAATGCGCACCACCCCGTGATGATTTTCTCACTCCTACTAGTGAATGTAATGTAACACACACCCATACAATGCGCACCACCCCGTGATGTTTATCTCACTCCTACTAGTGAATGTAACGTAACACACACCCATACAATGCGCACCACCCCGTGATGTTTTTCTCACTCCTACTAGTGAATGTAATGTAACACACACCCATACAATGCGCACCACCCCGTGATGTTTTTCTCACTCTTACTAGTGAATGTAATGTAACACACACCCGTACAATGCGCACCACCCCGTGATGTTTTTCTCACTCCTACTAGTGAATGTAATGTAACCCACACCCATACAATGCGCACCACCCCGTGATGTTTTTCTCACTCCTACTAGTGAATGTAATGTAACACACACCCATACAATGCGCACCACCCCGTGATGTTTTTCTCACTCCTACTAGTGAATGTAATGTAACACACACCCATACAATGCGCACCACCCCGTGATGTTTTTCTCACTCCTACTAGTGAATGTAATGTAACACACACCCATACAATGCACACCACCCCGTGATGTTTTTCGCACTCCTATTAGTGAATGTAATGTAACACACATCCATACAATGCGCACCACCCCGTGATGTTTTTCTCACTCCTACTAGTGAATGTAATGTAACACACACCCATACAATGCGCCCCACCCCGTGATGTTTTTCTCACTCCTACTAGTGAATGTAATGTAACACACACCCATACAATGCGCACCACCCCGTGATGTTTTTCACACTCCTACTAGTGAATGTAATGTAACACACACCCATACAATGCGCACCACCCCGTGATGTTTTTCTCACTCCTACTAGTGAATGTAATGTAACACACACCCATACAATGCGCACCACCCCGTGTTGATTTTCTCACTCCTACTAGTGAATCTAATGTAACAAACACCCATACAATGCGCACCACCCCGTGATGTTTTTCTCACTCCTACTAGTGAATTTAATGTAACACACACCTATACAATGCGCACCAACCCGTGATGTTTTTCTCACTCCTACTAGTGAATCTAATGTAACACACACCCATACAGTGCGCACCACCCCGTGATGTTTTTCTCACTCCTACTAGTGAATGTAATGTAACACACACCCATACAATGCGCATCACCCCGTGATGATTTTCTCACTCCTACTAGTGAATGTAATGTAACACACACCCATACAATGCGCACCACCCCGTGATGTTTTTATCACTCCTACTAGTGAATGTAACGTAACACACACCCATACAATGCGCACCACCCCGTGATGTTTTTCTCACTCCTACTAGTGAATGTAATGTAACACACACCCATACAATGCGCACCACCCCGTGATGTTTTTCTCACTCTTACTAGTGAATGTAATGTAACACACACCCGTACAATGCGCACCACCCCGTGATGTTTTTCTCACTCCTACTAGTGAATGTAATGTAACCCACACCCATACAATGCGCACCACCCCGTGATGTTTTTCGCACTCCTATTAGTGAATGTAATGTAACACACATCCATACAATGCACACCACCCCGTGATGTTTTTCTCACTCCTACTAGTGAATGTAATGTAACACACACCCATACAATGCGCACCAGCCCGTGATGTTTTTCTCACTCCTACTAGTGAATGTAATGTAACACACACCCATACAATGCGCACCACCCCGTGATGTTTTTCACACTCCTACTAGTGAATGTAATGTAACACACACCCATACAATGCGCACCACCCCGTGATGTTTTTCTCACTCCTACTAGTGAATGTAATGTAACACACACCCATAAAATGCGCACCACCCCGTGTTGATTTTCTCACTCCTACTAGTGAATCTAATGTAACAAACACCCATACAATGCGCACCACCCCGTGATGTTTTTCTCACTCCTACTAGTGAATTTAATGTAACACACACCTATACAATGCGCACCAACCCGTGATGTTTTTCTCACTCCTACTAGTGAATCTAATGTAACAAACACCCATACAGTGCGCACCACCCCGTGATGTTTTTCTCACTCCTACTAGTGAATGTAATGTAACACACACCCATACAATGCGCACCACCCCGTGCTGTTTTTCTCACTCCTACTAGAGAATCTAATGTAACACACACCCATACAATGCGCACCACCCCGTGATGTTTTTCTCACTCCTACTACTGAATGTAATGTAACACACACCCATACAGTGCGCACCACCCCGTGATGTTTTTCTCACTCCTACTAGTGAATGTAATGTAACACACACCCATACAATGCGCACCACCCCGTGATGATTTTCTCACTCCTACTAGTGAATGTAATGTAACAGACACCCATACAATGCGCACCACCCCGTGATGTTTTTCTCACTCCTACTAGTGAATCTAATGTAACACACACCCATACAATGTGCACCACCCCGTGATGTTTTTCTCACTCCTACTAGTGAATCTAATGTAACACACACCCATACAATGCGCACCACCCCGTGATGTTTTTCTCACTCCTACTAGTGAATGTAATGTAACACACACCCATACAATGCGCACCACCCCGTGATGTTTTTCTCACTCCTACTAGTGAATGTAATGTAACACACACCCATACAATGCGCATCACCCCGTGATGATTTTCTCACTCCTACTAGTGAATGTAATGTAACACACACCCATACAATGCGCACCACCCCGTGATGTTTTTCTCACTCCTACTAGTGAATGTAATGTAACACACACCCATACAATGCGCACCACCCCGTGATGATTTTCTCACTCCTACTAGTGAATCTAATGTAACACACACCCATACAATGCGCACCACCCCGTGATGTTTTTCTCACTCCTACTAGTGAATGTAATGTAACACACACCCATACAATGCGCACCACCCCGTGATGTTTTTCTCACTCCTACTAGAGAATCTAATGTAACACACACCCATACAATGCGCACCACCCCGTGATGTTTTTCTCACTCCTACTAGTGAATGTAATGTAACACACACCCATACAATGCGCACCACCCCGTGCTGTTTTTCTCACTCCTACTAGAGAATCTAATGTAACACACACCCATACAATGCGCACCACCCCGTGATGTTTTTCTCACTCCTACTAGTGAATGTAATGTAACACACACCCATACAGTGCGCACCACCCCGTGATGTTTTTCTCACTCCTACTAGTGAATGTAATGTAACACACACCCATACAATGCGCACCACCCCGTGATGATTTTCTCACTCCTACTAGTGAATGTAATGTAACAGACACCCATACAATGCGCACCACCCCGTGATGTTTTTCTCACTCCTACTAGTGAATCTAATGTAACACACACCCATACAATGCGCACCACCCCGTGATGTTTTTCTCACTCCTACTAGTGAATCTAATGTAACACACACCCATACAATGCGCACCACCCCGTGATGTTTTTCTCACTCCTACTAGTGAATGTAATGTAACACACACCCATACAATGCGCACCACCCCGTGATGTTTTTCTCACTCCTACTAGTGAATGTAATGTAACACACACCCATACAATGCGCACCACCCCGTGATGATTTTCTCACTCCTACTAGTGAATGTAATGTAACACACACCCATACAATGCGCACCACCCCGTGATGTTTTTCTCACTCCTACTAGTGAATGTAATGTAACACACACCCATACAATGCGCACCATCCCGTGATGATTTTCTCACTCCTACTAGTGAATCTAATGTAACACACACCCATACAATGCGCACCACCCCGTGATGTTTTTCTCACTCCTACTAGTGAATGTAATGTAACACACACTGATACAATGCGCACCACCCCGTGCTGTTTTTCTCACTCCTACTAGAGAATCTAATGTAACACACACCCATACAATGCGCACCACCCCGTGATGTTTTTCTCACTCCTACTAGTGAATGTAATGTAACACACACCCATACAATGCGCACCACCCCGTGATGTTTTTCTCACTCCTACTAGTGAATGTAATGTAACACACACCCATACAATGCGCACCACCCCGTGATGATTTTCTCACTCCTACTAGTGAATGTAATGTAACAGACACCCATACAATGCGCACCACCCCGTGATGTTTTTCTCACTCCTACTAGTGAACGTAATGTAACACACACCCATACAATGCGCACCACCCCGTGATGTTTTTCTCACTCCTACTAGTGAATGTAATGTAACACACACCCATACAATGCGCACCACCCCGTGATGATTTTCTCACTCCTACTAGTGAATCTAATGTAACAAACACCCATACAATGCGCACCACCCCGTGATGTTTTTCTCACTCCTACTAGTGAATGTAATGTAACACACACCCATACAATGCGCACCACCCCGTGATGTTTTTCTCACTCCTACTAGTGAATGTAATGTAACACACACCCATACAATGCGCACCACCCCGTGATGATTTTCTCACTCCTACTAGTGAATCTAATGTAACACACACCCATACAATGCGCACCACCCCGTGATGTTTTTCTCACTCCTACTAGTGAATGTAATGTAACACACACCCATACAATGCGCACCACCCCGTGATGTTTTTCTCACTCCTACTAGTGAATGTAATGTAACACACACCCATACAATGCGCATCACCCCGTGATGATTTTCTCACTCCTACTAGTGAATGTAATGTAACACACACCCATACAATGCGCACCACCCCGTGATGTTTTTCTCACTCCTACTAGTGAATCTAATGTAACACACACCCATACAATGCGCACCACCCCGTGATGTTTTTCTCACTCCTACTAGTGAATGTAATGTAACACACACCCATACAATGCGCACCACCCCGTGATGTTTTTCTCACTCCTACTAGTGAATGTAATGTAACACACACCCATACAATGCGCATCACCCCGTGATGATTTTCTCACTCCTACTAGTGAATGTAATGTAACACACACCCATACAATGCGCACCACCCCGTGATGATTTTCTCACTCCTACTAGTGAATGTAATGTAACAGACACCCATACAATGCGCACCACCCCGTGATGTTTTTCTCACTCCTACTAGTGAACGTAATGTAACACACACCCATACAATGCGCACCACCCCGTGATGTTTTTCTCACTCCTACTAGTGAATGTAATGTAACACACACCCATACAATGCGCACCACCCCGTGATGATTTTCTCACTCCTACTAGTGAATCTAATGTAACAAACACCCATACAATGCGCACCACCCCGTGATGTTTTTCTCACTCCTACTAGTGAATGTAATGTAACACACACCCATACAATGCGCACCACCCCGTGATGTTTTTCTCACTCCTACTAGTGAATGTAATGTAACACACACCCATACAATGCGCACCACCCCGTGATGTTTTTCTCACTCCTACTAGTGAATGTAATGTAACACACACCCATACAATGCGCACCACCCCGTGATGTTTTTCTCACTCCTACTAGTGAATGTAATGTAACACACACCCATACAATGCGCACCACCCCGTGATGTTTTTCTCACTCCTACTAGTGAATCTAATGTAACACACACCCATACAATGCGCACCACCCCGTGATGTTTTTCTCACTCCTACTAGTGAATGTAATGTAACACACACCCATACAATGCGCACCACCCCGTGATGTTTTTCTCACTCCTACTAGTGAATGTAATGTAACACACACCCATACAATGCGCATCACCCCGTGATGATTTTCTCACTCCTACTAGTGAATGTAATGTAACACACACCCATACAATGCGCACCACCCCGTGATGTTTTTCTCACTCCTACTAGTGAATGTAATGTAACACACACCCATACAATGCGCACCACCCCGTGATGATTTTCTCACTCCTACTAGTGAATCTAATGTAACACACACCCATACAATGCGCACCACCCCGTGATGTTTTTCTCACTCCTACTAGTGAATGTAATGTAACACACACCCATACAATGCGCACCACCCCGTGATGTTTTTCTCACTCCTACTAGAGAATCTAATGTAACACACACCCATACAATGCGCACCACCCCGTGATGTTTTTCTCACTCCTACTAGTGAATGTAATGTAACACACACCCATACAATGCGCACCACCCCGTGCTGTTTTTCTCACTCCTACTAGAGAATCTAATGTAACACACACCCATACAATGCGCACCACCCCGTGATGTTTTTCTCACTCCTACTAGTGAATGTAATGTAACACACACCCATACAGTGCGCACCACCCCGTGATGTTTTTCTCACTCCTACTAGTGAATGTAATGTAACACACACCCATACAATGCGCACCACCCCGTGATGATTTTCTCACTCCTACTAGTGAATGTAATGTAACAGACACCCATACAATGCGCACCACCCCGTGATGTTTTTCTCACTCCTACTAGTGAATCTAATGTAACACACACCCATACAATGCGCACCACCCCGTGATGTTTTTCTCACTCCTACTAGTGAATCTAATGTAACACACACCCATACAATGCGCACCACCCCGTGATGTTTTTCTCACTCCTACTAGTGAATGTAATGTAACACACACCCATACAATGCGCACCACCCCGTGATGTTTTTCTCACTCCTACTAGTGAATGTAATGTAACACACACCCATACAATGCGCACCACCCCGTGATGATTTTCTCACTCCTACTAGTGAATGTAATGTAACACACACCCATACAATGCGCACCACCCCGTGATGTTTTTCTCACTCCTACTAGTGAATGTAATGTAACACACACCCATACAATGCGCACCATCCCGTGATGATTTTCTCACTCCTACTAGTGAATCTAATGTAACACACACCCATACAATGCGCACCACCCCGTGATGTTTTTCTCACTCCTACTAGTGAATGTAATGTAACACACACTGATACAATGCGCACCACCCCGTGCTGTTTTTCTCACTCCTACTAGAGAATCTAATGTAACACACACCCATACAATGCGCACCACCCCGTGATGTTTTTCTCACTCCTACTAGTGAATGTAATGTAACACACACCCATACAATGCGCACCACCCCGTGATGTTTTTCTCACTCCTACTAGTGAATGTAATGTAACACACACCCATACAATGCGCACCACCCCGTGATGATTTTCTCACTCCTACTAGTGAATGTAATGTAACAGACACCCATACAATGCGCACCACCCCGTGATGTTTTTCTCACTCCTACTAGTGAACGTAATGTAACACACACCCATACAATGCGCACCACCCCGTGATGTTTTTCTCACTCCTACTAGTGAATGTAATGTAACACACACCCATACAATGCGCACCACCCCGTGATGATTTTCTCACTCCTACTAGTGAATCTAATGTAACAAACACCCATACAATGCGCACCACCCCGTGATGTTTTTCTCACTCCTACTAGTGAATGTAATGTAACACACACCCATACAATGCGCACCACCCCGTGATGTTTTTCTCACTCCTACTAGTGAATGTAATGTAACACACACCCATACAATGCGCACCACCCCGTGATGATTTTCTCACTCCTACTAGTGAATGTAATGTAACACACACCCATACAATGCGCACCACCCCGTGATGTTTTTCTCACTCCTACTAGTGAATGTAATGTAACACACACCCATACAATGCGCACCATCCCGTGATGATTTTCTCACTCCTACTAGTGAATCTAATGTAACACACACCCATACAATGCGCACCACCCCGTGATGTTTTTCTCACTCCTACTAGTGAATGTAATGTAACACACACCGATACAATGCGCACCACCCCGTGCTGTTTTTCTCACTCCTACTAGAGAATCTAATGTAACACACACCCATACAATGCGCACCACCCCGTGATGTTTTTCTCACTCCTACTAGTGAATGTAATGTAACACACACCCATACAATGCGCACCACCCCGTGATGTTTTTCTCACTCCTACTAGTGAATGTAATGTAACACACACCCATACAATGCGCACCACCCCGTGATGATTTTCTCACTCCTACTAGTGAATGTAATGTAACAGACACCCATACAATGCGCACCACCCCGTGATGTTTTTCTCACTCCTACTAGTGAATGTAATGTAACACACACCCATACAATGCGCACCACCCCGTGATGTTTTTCTCACTCCTACTAGTGAATGTAATGTAACACACACCCATACAATGCGCACCACCCCGTGATGTTTTTCTCACTCCTACTAGTGAATGTAATGTAACACACACCCATACAATGCGCACCACCCCGTGATGTTTTTCTCACTCCTACTAGTGAATGTAATGTAACACACACCCATACAATGCGCACCACCCCGTGATGTTTTTCGCACTCCTATTAGTGAATGTAATGTAACACACATCCATGCAATGCGCACCACCCCGTGATGTTTTTCTCACTCCTACTAGTGAATGTAATGTAACACACACCCATACAATGCGCACCACCCCGTGATGTTTTTCTCACTCCTACTAGTGAATGTAATGTAACACACACCCATACAATGCGCACCACCCCGTGATGTTTTTAACACTCCTACTAGTGAATCTAATGTAACACACACCCATACAATGCGCACCACCCCGTGATGTTTTTCTCACTCCTACTAGTGAATGTAATGTAACACACACCCATACAATGCGCACCACCCCGTGTTGATTTTCTCACTCCTACTAGTGAATCTAATGTAACAAACACCCATACAATGCGCACCACCCCGTGATGTTTTTCTCACTCCTACTAGTGAATTTAATGTAACACACACCTATACAATGCGCACCAACCCGTGATGTTTTTCTCACTCCTACTAGTGAATCTAATGTAACAAACACCCATACAATGCGCACCACCCCGTGATGTTTTTCTCACTCCTACTAGAGAATCTAATGTAACACACACCCATACAATGCGAACCACCCCGTGATGTTTTTCTCACTCCTACTAGTGAATGTAATGTAACACACACCCATACAGTGCGCACCACCCCGTGATGTTTTTCTCACTCCTACTAGTGAATGTAATGTAACACACACCCATACAATGCGCACCACCCCGTGATGATTTTCTCACTCCTACTAGTGAATGTAATGTAACACACACCCATACAATGCGCACCACCCCGTGATGTTTTTCTCACTCCTACTAGTGAATGTAACGTAACACACACCCATACAATGCGCACCACCCCGTGATGTTTTTCTCACTCCTACTAGTGAATGTAATGTAACACACACCCATACAATGCGCACCACCCCGTGATGTTTTTCTCACTCTTACTAGTGAATGTAATGTAACACACACCCGTACAATGCGCACCACCCCGTGATGTTTTTCTCACTCCTACTAGTGAATGTAATGTAACCCACACCCATACAATGCGCACCACCCCGTGATGTTTTTCTCACTCCTACTAGTGAATGTAATGTAACACACACCCATACAATGCGCACCACCCCGTGATGTTTTTCTCACTCCTACTAGTGAATGTAATGTAACACACACCCATACAATGCGCACCACCCCGTGATGTTTTTCTCACTCCTACTAGTGAATGTAATGTAACACACACCCATACAATGCACACCACCCCGTGATGTTTTTCGCACTCCTATTAGTGAATGTAATGTAACACACATCCATACAATGCGCACCACCCCGTGATGTTTTTCTCACTCCTACTAGTGAATGTAATGTAACACACACCCATACAATGCGCCCCACCCCGTGATGTTTTTCTCACTCCTACTAGTGAATGTAATGTAACACACACCCATACAATGCGCACCACCCCGTGATGTTTTTCACACTCCTACTAGTGAATGTAATGTAACACACACCCATACAATGCGCACCACCCCGTGATGTTTTTCTCACTCCTACTAGTGAATGTAATGTAACACACACCCATACAATGCGCACCACCCCGTGTTGATTTTCTCACTCCTACTAGTGAATCTAATGTAACAAACACCCATACAATGCGCACCACCCCGTGATGTTTTTCTCACTCCTACTAGTGAATTTAATGTAACACACACCTATACAATGCGCACCAACCCGTGATGTTTTTCTCACTCCTACTAGTGAATCTAATGTAACAAACACCCATACAATGCGCACCACCCCGTGATGTTTTTCTCACTCCTATTAGTGAATGTAATGTAACACACACCCATACAATGCGCACCACCCCGTGCTGTTTTTCTCACTCCTACTAGAGAATCTAATGTAACACACACCCATACAATGCGAACCACCCCGTGATGTTTTTCTCACTCCTACTAGTGAATGTAATGTAACACACACCCATACAGTGCGCACCACCCCGTGATGTTTTTCTCACTCCTACTAGTGAATGTAATGTAACACACACCCATACAATGCGCACCACCCCGTGATGATTTTCTCACTCCTACTAGTGAATGTAATGTAACACACACCCATACAATGCGCACCACCCCGTGATGTTTTTCTCACTCCTACTAGTGAATGTAACGTAACACACACCCATACAATGCGCACCACCCCGTGATGTTTTTCTCACTCCTACTAGTGAATGTAATGTAACACACACCCATACAATGCGCACCACCCCGTGATGTTTTTCTCACTCTTACTAGTGAATGTAATGTAACACACACCCGTACAATGCGCACCACCCCGTGATGTTTTTCTCACTCCTACTAGTGAATGTAATGTAACCCACACCCATACAATGCGCACCACCCCGTGATGTTTTTCGCACTCCTATTAGTGAATGTAATGTAACACACATCCATACAATGCACACCACCCCGTGATGTTTTTCTCACTCCTACTAGTGAATGTAATGTAACACACACCCATACAATGCGCACCAGCCCGTGATGTTTTTCTCACTCCTACTAGTGAATGTAATGTAACACACACCCATACAATGCGCACCACCCCGTGATGTTTTTCACACTCCTACTAGTGAATGTAATGTAACACACACCCATACAATGCGCACCACCCCGTGATGTTTTTCTCACTCCTACTAGTGAATGTAATGTAACACACACCCATAAAATGCGCACCACCCCGTGTTGATTTTCTCACTCCTACTAGTGAATCTAATGTAACAAACACCCATACAATGCGCACCACCCCGTGATGTTTTTCTCACTCCTACTAGTGAATCTAATGTAACACACACCTATACAATGCGCACCAACCCGTGATGTTTTTCTCACTCCTACTAGTGAATCTAATGTAACAAACACCCATACAGTGCGCACCACCCCGTGATGTTTTTCTCACTCCTACTAGTGAATGTAATGTAACACACACCCATACAATGCGCACCACCCCGTGCTGTTTTTCTCACTCCTACTAGAGAATCTAATGTAACACACACCCATACAATGCGCACCACCCCGTGATGTTTTTCTCACTCCTACTAGTGAATGTAATGTAACACACACCCATACAGTGCGCACCACCCCGTGATGTTTTTCTCACTCCTACTAGTGAATGTAATGTAACACACTCCCATACAATGCGCACCACCCCGTGATGATTTTCTCACTCCTACTAGTGAATGTAATGTAACAGACACCCATACAATGCGCACCACCCCGTGATGTTTTTCTCACTCCTACTAGTGAATCTAATGTAACACACACCCATACAATGCGCACCACCCCGTGATGTTTTTCTCACTCCTACTAGTGAATCTAATGTAACACACACCCATACAATGCGCACCACCCCGTGATGTTTTTCTCACTCCTACTAGTGAATGTAATGTAACACACACCCATACAATGCGCACCACCCCGTGATGTTTTTCTCACTCCTACTAGTGAATGTAATGTAACACACACCCATACAATGCGCACCACCCCGTGATGATTTTCTCACTCCTACTAGTGAATGTAATGTAACACACACCCATACAATGCGCACCACCCCGTGATGTTTTTCTCACTCCTACTAGTGAATGTAATGTAACACACACCCATACAATGCGCACCACCCCGTGATGATTTTCTCACTCCTACTAGTGAATCTAATGTAACACACACCCATACAATGCGCACCACCCCGTGATGTTTTTCTCACTCCTACTAGTGAATGTAATGTAACACACACCCATACAATGCGCACCACCCCGTGATGTTTTTCTCACTCCTACTACAGAATCTAATGTAACACACACCCATACAATGCGCACCACCCCGTGATGTTTTTCTCACTCCTACTAGTGAATGTAATGTAACACACACCCATACAATGCGCACCACCCCGTGATGTTTTTCTCACTCCTACTAGTGAATGTAATGTAACACACACCCATACAATGCGCACCACCCCGTGATGTTTTTCGCACTCCTATTAGTGAATGTAATGTAACACACATCCATACAATGCGCACCACCCCGTGATGTTTTTCTCACTCCTACTAGTGAATGTAATGTAACACACACCCATACAATGCGCACCACCCCGTGATGTTTTTCTCACTCCTACTAGTGAATGTAATGTAACACACACCCATACAATGCGCACCACCCCGTGATGTTTTTCACACTCCTACTAGTGAATGTAATGTAACACACACCCATACAATGCGCACCACCCCGTGATGTTTTTCTCACTCCTACTAGTGAATGTAATGTAACACACACCCATACAATGCGCACCACCCCGTGATGTTTTTCTCACTCCTACTAGTGAATGTAATGTAACACACACCCATACAATGCACACCACCCCGTGATGTTTTTCGCACTCCTATTAGTGAATGTAATGTAACACACATCCATACAATGCGCACCACCCCGTGATGTTTTTCTCACTCCTACTAGTGAATGTAATGTAACACACACCCATACAATGCGCCCCACCCCGTGATGTTTTTCTCACTCCTACTAGTGAATGTAATGTAACACACACCCATACAATGCGCACCACCCCGTGATGTTTTTCACACTCCTACTAGTGAATGTAATGTAACACACACCCATACAATGCGCACCACCCCGTGATGTTTTTCTCACTCCTACTAGTGAATGTAATGTAACACACACCCATACAATGCGCACCACCCCGTGTTGATTTTCTCACTCCTACTAGTGAATCTAATGTAACAAACACCCATACAATGCGCACCACCCCGTGATGTTTTTCTCACTCCTACTAATGAATTTAATGTAACACACACCTATACAATGCGCACCAACCCGTGATGTTTTTCTCACTCCTACTAGTGAATCTAATGTAACAAACACCCATACAATGCGCACCACCCCGTGATGTTTTTCTCACTCCTATTAGTGAATGTAATGTAACACACACCCATACAATGCGCACCACCCCGTGCTGTTTTTCTCACTCCTACTAGAGAATCTAATGTAACACACACCCATACAATGCGAACCACCCCGTGATGTTTTTCTCACTCCTACTAGTGAATGTAATGTAACACACACCCATACAGTGCGCACCACCCCGTGATGTTTTTCTCACTCCTACTAGTGAATGTAATGTAACACACACCCATACAATGCGCACCACCCCGTGATGATTTTCTCACTCCTACTAGTGAATGTAATGTAACACACACCCATACAATGCGCACCACCCCGTGATGTTTTTCTCACTCCTACTAGTGAATGTAACGTAACACACACCCATACAATGCGCACCACCCCGTGATGTTTTTCTCACTCCTACTAGTGAATGTAATGTAACACACACCCATACAATGCGCACCACCCCGTGATGTTTTTCTCACTCTTACTAGTGAATGTAATGTAACACACACCCGTACAATGCGCACCACCCCGTGATGTTTTTCTCACTCCTACTAGTGAATGTAATGTAACCCACACCCATACAATGCGCACCACCCCGTGATGTTTTTCGCACTCCTATTAGTGAATGTAATGTAACACACATCCATACAATGCACACCACCCCGTGATGTTTTTCTCACTCCTACTAGTGAATGTAATGTAACACACACCCATACAATGCGCACCAGCCCGTGATGTTTTTCTCACTCCTACTAGTGAATGTAATGTAACACACACCCATACAATGCGCACCACCCCGTGATGTTTTTCACACTCCTACTAGTGAATGTAATGTAACACACACCCATACAATGCGCACCACCCCGTGATGTTTTTCTCACTCCTACTAGTGAATGTAATGTAACACACACCCATAAAATGCGCACCACCCCGTGTTGATTTTCTCACTCCTACTAGTGAATCTAATGTAACAAACACCCATACAATGCGCACCACCCCGTGATGTTTTTCTCACTCCTACTAGTGAATCTAATGTAACACACACCTATACAATGCGCACCAACCCGTGATGTTTTTCTCACTCCTACTAGTGAATCTAATGTAACAAACACCCATACAGTGCGCACCACCCCGTGATGTTTTTCTCACTCCTACTAGTGAATGTAATGTAACACACACCCATACAATGCGCACCACCCCGTGCTGTTTTTCTCACTCCTACTAGAGAATCTAATGTAACACACACCCATACAATGCGCACCACCCCGTGATGTTTTTCTCACTCCTACTAGTGAATGTAATGTAACACACACCCATACAGTGCGCACCACCCCGTGATGTTTTTCTCACTCCTACTAGTGAATGTAATGTAACACACTCCCATACAATGCGCACCACCCCGTGATGATTTTCTCACTCCTACTAGTGAATGTAATGTAACAGACACCCATACAATGCGCACCACCCCGTGATGTTTTTCTCACTCCTACTAGTGAATCTAATGTAACACACACCCATACAATGCGCACCACCCCGTGATGTTTTTCTCACTCCTACTAGTGAATCTAATGTAACACACACCCATACAATGCGCACCACCCCGTGATGTTTTTCTCACTCCTACTAGTGAATGTAATGTAACACACACCCATACAGTGCGCACCACCCCGTGATGTTTTTCTCACTCCTACTAGTGAATGTAATGTAACACACACCCATACAATGCGCACCACCCCGTGATGATTTTCTCACTCCTACTAGTGAATGTAATGTAACACACACCCATACAATGCGCACCACCCCGTGATGTTTTTCTCACTCCTACTAGTGAATGTAATGTAACACACACCCATACAATGCGCACCACCCCGTGATGATTTTCTCACTCCTACTAGTGAATCTAATGTAACACACACCCATACAATGCGCACCACCCCGTGATGTTTTTCTCACTCCTACTAGTGAATGTAATGTAACACACACCCATACAATGCGCACCACCCCGTGATGTTTTTCTCACTCCTACTACAGAATCTAATGTAACACACACCCATACAATGCGCACCACCCCGTGATGTTTTTCTCACTCCTACTAGTGAATGTAATGTAACACACACCCATACAATGCGCACCACCCCGTGATGTTTTTCTCACTCCTACTAGTGAATGTAATGTAACACACACCCATACAATGCGCACCACCCCGTGATGTTTTTCGCACTCCTATTAGTGAATGTAATGTAACACACATCCATACAATGCGCACCACCCCGTGATGTTTTTCTCACTCCTACTAGTGAATGTAATGTAACACACACCCATACAATGCGCACCACCCCGTGATGTTTTTCTCACTCCTACTAGTGAATGTAATGTAACACACACCCATACAATGCGCACCACCCCGTGATGTTTTTCACACTCCTACTAGTGAATGTAATGTAACACACACCCATACAATGCGCACCACCCCGTGATGTTTTTCTCACTCCTACTAGTGAATGTAATGTAACACACACCCATACAATGCGCAACACCCCGTGTTGATTTTCTCACTCCTACTAGTGAATCTAATGTAAAAAACACCCATACAATGCGCACCACCCCGTGATGTTTTTCTCACTCCTACTAGTGAATTTAATGTAACACACACCTATACAATGCGCACCAACCCATGATGTTTTTCTCACTCCTACTAGTGAATCTAATGTAACAAACACCCATACAGTGCGCACCACCCCGTGATGTTTTTCTCACTCCTACTAGTGAATGTAATGTAACACACACCCATACAATGCGCACCACCCCGTGCTGTTTTTCTCACTCCTACTAGAGAATCTAATGTAACACACACCCATACAATGCGCACCACCCCGTGATGTTTTTCTCACTCCTACTAGTGAATGTAATGTAACACACACCCATACAGTGCGCACCACCCCGTGATGTTTTTCTCACTCCTACTAGTGAATGTAATGTAACACACACCCATACAATGCGCACCACCCCGTGATGATTTTCTCACTCCTACTAGTGAATGTAATGTAACAGACACCCATACAATGCGCACCACCCCGTGATGTTTTTCTCACTCCTACTAGTGAATCTAATGTAACACACACCCATACAATGCGCACCACCCCGTGATGTTTTTCTCACTCCTACTAGTGAATCTAATGTAACACACACCCATACAATGCGCACCACCCCGTGATGTTTTTCTCACTCCTACTAGTGAATGTAATGTAACACACACCCATACAATGCGCACCACCCCGTGATGTTTTTCTCACTCCTACTAGTAAATGTAATGTAACACACACCCATACAATGCGCACCACCCCGTGATGATTTTCTCACTCCTACTAGTGAATGTAATGTAACACACACCCATACAATGCGCACCACCCCGTGATGTTTTTCTCACTCCTACTAGTGAATGTAATGTAACACACACCCATACAATGCGCACCATCCCGTGATGATTTTCTCACTCCTACTAGTGATTCTAATGTAACACACACCCATACAATGCGCACCACCCCGTGATGTTTTTCTCACTCCTACTAGTGAATGTAATGTAACACACACTGATACAATGCGCACCACCCCGTGCTGTTTTTCTCACTCCTACTAGAGAATCTAATGTAACACACACCCATACAATGCGCACCACCCCGTGATGTTTTTCTCACTCCTACTAGTGAATGTAATGTAACACACACCCATACAATGCGCACCACCCCGTGATGTTTTTCTCACTCCTTCTAGTGCATGTAATGTAACACACACCCATACAATGCGCACCACCCCGTGATGATTTTCTCACTCCTACTAGTGAATGTAATGTAACAGACACCCATACAATGCGCACCACACCGTGATGTTTTTCTCACTCCTACTAGTGAACGTAATGTAACACACACCCATACAATGCGCACCACCCCGTGATGTTTTTCTCACTCCTACTAGTGAATGTAATGTAACACACACCCATACAATGCGCACCACCCCGTGATGTTTTTCTCACTCCTACTAGTGAATCTAATGTACCACACACCCATACAATGCGCACCACCCCGTGATGTTTTTCTCACTCCTACTAGTGAATCTAATGTAACACACACCCATACAATGCGCACCACCCCGTGATGTTTTTCTCACTCCTACTAGTGAATGTAATGTAACACACACCCATACAATGCGCACCACCCCGTGATGATTTTCTCACTCCTACTAGTGAATGTAATGTAACACACACCCATACAATGCGCACCACCCCGTGATGTTTTTCTCACTCCTACTAGTGAATGTAATGTAACACACACCCATACAATGCGCACCATCCCGTGATGATTTTCTCACTCCTACTAGTGAATCTAATGTAACACACACCCATACAATGCGCACCACCCCGTGATGTTTTTCTCACTCCTACTAGTGAATGTAATGTAACACACACCGATACAATGCGCACCACCCCGTGCTGTTTTTCTCACTCCTACTAGAGAATCTAATGTAACACACACCCATACAATGCGCACCACCCCGTGATGTTTTTCTCACTCCTACTAGTGAATGTAATGTAACACACACCCATACAATGCGCACCACCCCGTGATGTTTTTCTCACTCCTACTAGTGAATGTAATGTAACACACACCCATACAATGCGCACCACCCCGTGATGATTTTCTCACTCCTACTAGTGAATGTAATGTAACAGACACCCATACAATGCGCACCACCCCGTGATGTTTTTCTCACTCCTACTAGTGAATTTAATGTAACACACACCCATACAATGCGCACCACCCCGTGATGTTTTTCTCACTCCTACTAGTGAATGTAATGTAACACACACCCATACAATGCGCACCACCCCGTGATGTTTTTCTCACTCCTACTAGTGAATGTAATGTAACACACACCCATACAATGCGCACCACCCCGTGATGTTTTTCTCACTCCTACTAGTGAATGTAATGTAACACACACCCATACAATGCGCACCACCCCGTGATGTTTTTCGCACTCCTATTAGTGAATGTAATGTAACACACATCCATGCAATGCGCACCACCCCGTGATGTTTTTCTCACTCCTACTAGTGAATGTAATGTAACACACACCCATACAATGCGCACCACCCCGTGATGTTTTTCTCACTCCTACTAGTGAATGTAATGTAACACACACCCATACAATGCGCACCACCCCGTGATGTTTTTAACACTCCTACTAGTGAATGTAATGTAACACACACCCATACAATGCGCACCACCCCGTGATGTTTTTCTCACTCCTACTAGTGAATGTAATGTAACACACACCCATACAATGCGCACCACCCCGTGTTGATTTTCTCACTCCTACTAGTGAATCTAATGTAACAAACACCCATACAATGCGCACCACCCCGTGATGTTTTTCTCACTCCTACTAGTGAATTTAATGTAACACACACCTATACAATGCGCACCAACCCGTGATGTTTTTCTCACTCCTACTAGTGAATCTAATGTAACAAACACCCATACAATGCGCACCACCCCGTGATGTTTTTCTCACTCCTACTAGTGAATCTAATGTAACAAACACCCATACAATGCGCACCACCCCGTGATGTTTTTCTCACTCCTATTAGTGAATGTAATGTAACACACACCCATACAATGCGCACCACCCCGTGCTGTTTTTCTCACTCCTACTAGAGAATCTAATGTAACACACCCCCATACAATGCGAACCACCCCGTGATGTTTTTCTCACTCCTACTAGTGAATGTAATGTAACACACACCCATACAGTGCGCACCACCCCGTGATGTTTTTCTCACTCCTACTAGTGAATGTAATGTAACACACACCCATACAATGCGCACCACCCCGTGATGATTTTCTCACTCCTACTAGTGAATGTAATGTAACACACACCCATACAATGCGCACCACCCCGTGATGTTTTTCTCACTCCTACTAGTGAATGTAACGTAACACACACCCATACAATGCGCACCACCCCGTGATGTTTTTCTCACTCCTACTAGTGAATGTAATGTAACACACACCCATACAATGCGCACCACTCCGTGATGTTTTTCTCACTCTTACTAGTGAATGTAATGTAACACACACCCGTACAATGCGCACCACCCCGTGATGTTTTTCTCACTCCTACTAGTGAATGTAATGTAACCCACACCCATACAATGCGCACCACCCCGTGATGTTTTTCTGACTCCTACTAGTGAATGTAATGTAACACACACCCATACAATGCGCACCACCCCGTGATGTTTTTCTCACTCCTACTAGTGAATGTAATGTAACACACACCCATACAATGCGCACCACCCCGTGATGTTTTTCTCACTCCTACTAGTGAATGTAATGTAACACACACCCATACAATGCACACCACCCCGTGATGTTTTTCGCACTCCTATTAGTGAATGTAATGTAACACACATCCATACAATGCGCACCACCCCGTGATGTTTTTCTCACTCCTACTAGTGAATGTAATGTAACACACACCCATACAATGCGCCCCACCCCGTGATGTTTTTCTCACTCCTACTAGTGAATGTAATGTAACACACACCGATACAATGCGCACCACCCCGTGATGTTTTTCACACTCCTACTAGTGAATGTAATGTAACACACACCCATACAATGCGCACCACCCCGTGATGTTTTTCTCACTCCTACTAGTGAATGTAATGTAACACACACCCATACAATGCGCACCACCCCGTGTTGATTTTCTCACTCCTACTAGTGAATCTAATGTAACAAACACCCATACAATGCGCACCACCCCGTGATGTTTTTCTCACTCCTACTAGTGAATTTAATGTAACACACACCTATACAATGCGCACCAACCCGTGATGTTTTTCTCACTCCTACTAGTGAATCTAATGTAACAAACACCCATACAATGCGCACCACCCCGTGATGTTTTTCTCACTCCTATTAGTGAATGTAATGTAACACACACCCATACAATGCGCACCACCCCGTGCTGTTTTTCTCACTCCTACTAGAGAATCTAATGTAACACACACCCATACAATGCGAACCACCCCGTGATGTTTTTCTCACTCCTACTAGTGAATGTAATGTAACACACACTGATACAATGCGCACCACCCCGTGCTGTTTTTCTCACTCCTACTAGAGAATCTAATGTAACACACACCCATACAATGCGCACCACCCCGTGATGTTTTTCTCACTCCTACTAGTGAATGTAATGTAACACACACCCATACAATGCGCACCACCCCGTGATGTTTTTCTCACTCCTTCTAGTGAATGTAATGTAACACACACCCATACAATGCACACCACCCCGTGATGTTTTTCGCACTCCTATTAGTGAATGTAATGTAACACACATCCATACAATGCGCACCACCCCGTGATGTTTTTCTCACTCCTACTAGTGAATGTAATGTAACACACACCCATACAATGCGCCCCACCCCGTGATGTTTTTCTCACTCCTACTAGTGAATGTAATGTAACACACACCCATACAATGCGCACCACCCCGTGATGTTTTTCACACTCCTACTAGTGAATGTAATGTAACACACACCCATACAATGCGCAGCACCCCGTGATGTTTTTCTCACTCCTACTAGTGAATGTAATGTAACACACACCCATACAATGCGCACCACCCCGTGTTGATTTTCTCACTCCTACTAGTGAATCTAATGTAACAAACACCCATACAATGCGCACCACCCCGTGATGTTTTTCTCACTCCTACTAGTGAATTTAATGTAACACACACCTATACAATGCGCACCAACCCGTGATGTTTTTCTCACTCCTACTAGTGAATCTAATGTAACAAACACCCATACAATGCGCACCACCCCGTGATGTTTTTCTCACTCCTATTAGTGAATGTAATGTAACACACACCCATACAATGCGCACCACCCCGTGCTGTTTTTCTCACTCCTACTAGAGAATCTAATGTAACACACACCCATACAATGCGCACCACCCCGTGATGTTTTTCTCACTCCTACTAGTGAATGTAATGTAACACACACTGATACAATGCGCACCACCCCGTGCTGTTTTTCTCACTCCTACTAGAGAATCTAATGTAACACACACCCATACAATGCGCACCACCCCGTGATGTTTTTCTCACTCCTACTAGTGAATGTAATGTAACACACACCCATACAATGCGCACCACCCCGTGATGTTTTTCTCACTCCTTCTAGTGAATGTAATGTAACACACACCCATACAATGCGCACCACCCCGTGATGATTTTCTCACTCCTACTAGTGAATGTAATGTAACAGACACCCATACAATGCGCACCACCCCGTGATGTTTTTCTCACTCCTACTAGTGAACGTAATGTAACACACACCCATACAATGCGCACCACCCCGTGATGTTTTTCTCACTCCTACTAGTGAATGTAATGTAACACACACCCATACAATGCGCACCACCCCGTGATGTTTTTCTCACTCCTACTAGTGAATCTAATGTACCACACACCCATACAATGCGCACCACCCCGTGATGTTTTTCTCACTCCTACTAGTGAATCTAATGTAACACACACCCATACAATGCGCACCACCCCGTGATGTTTTTCTCACTCCTACTAGTGAATCTAATGTAACACACACCCATACAATGCGCACCACCCCGTGCTGTTTTTCTCACTCCTACTAGAGAATCTAATGTAACACACACCCATACAATGCGAACCACCCCGTGATGTTTTTCTCACTCCTACTAGTGAATGTAATGTAACACACACCCATACAGTGCGCACCACCCCGTGATGTTTTTCTCACTCCTACTAGTGAATGTAATGTAACACACACCCATACAATGCGCACCACCCCGTGATGATTTTCTCACTCCTACTAGTGAATGTAATGTAACACACACCCATACAATGCGCACCACCCCGTGATGTTTTTCTCACTCCTACTAGTGAATGTAACGTAACACACACCCATACAATGCGCACCACCCCGTGATGTTTTTCTCACTCCTACTAGTGAATGTAATGTAACACACACCCATACAATGCGCACCACCCCGTGATGTTTTTCTCACTCTTACTAGTGAATGTAATGTAACACACACCCGTACAATGCGCACCACCCCGTGATGTTTTTCTCACTCCTACTAGTGAATGTAATGTAACCCACACCCATACAATGCGCACCACCCCGTGATGTTTTTCTCACTCCTACTAGTGAATGTAATGTAACACACACCCATACAATGCGCACCACCCCGTGATGTTTTTCTCACTCCTACTAGTGAATGTAATGTAACACACACCCATACAATGCGCACCACCCCGTGATGTTTTTCTCACTCCTACTAGTGAATGTAATATAACACACACCCATACAATGCACACCACCCCGTGATGTTTTTCGCACTCCTATTAGTGAATGTAATGTAACACACATCCATACAATGCGCACCACCCCGTGATGTTTTTCTCACTCCTACTAGTGAATGTAATGTAACACACACCCATACAATGCGCCCCACCCCGTGATGTTTTTCTCACTCCTACTAGTGAATGTAATGTAACACACACCCATACAATGCGCACCACCCCGTGATGTTTTTCACACTCCTACTAGTGAATGTAATGTAACACACACCCATACAATGCGCACCACCCCGTGATGTTTTTCTCACTCCTACTAGTGAATGTAATGTAACACACACCCATACAATGCGCACCACCCCGTGTTGATTTTCTCACTCCTACTAGTGAATCTAATGTAACAAACACCCATACAATGCGCACCACCCCGTGATGTTTTTCTCACTCCTACTAGTGAATTTAATGTAACACACACCTATACAATGCGCACCAACCCGTGATGTTTTTCTCACTCCTACTAGTGAATCTAATGTAACAAACACCCATACAATGCGCACCACCCCGTGATGTTTTTCTCACTCCTATTAGTGAATGTAATGTAACACACACCCATACAATGCGCACCACCCCGTGCTGTTTTTCTCACTCCTACTAGTGAATGTAATGTAACACACACCCGTACAATGCGAACCACCCCGTGATGTTTTTCTCACTCCTACTAGTGAATGTAATGTAACACACACCCATACAGTGCGCACCACCCCGTGATGTTTTTCTCACTCCTACTAGTGAATGTAATGTAACACACACCCATACAATGCGCACCACCCCGTGATGATTTTCTCACTCCTACTAGTGAATGTAATGTAACACACACCCATACAATGCGCACCACCCCGTGATGTTTTTCTCACTCCTACTAGTGAATGTAACGTAACACACACCCATACAATGCGCACCACCCCGTGATGTTTTTCTCACTCCTACTAGTGAATGTAATGTAACACACACCCATACAATGCGCACCACCCCGTGATGTTTTTCTCACTCTTACTAGTGAATGTAATGTAACACACACCCGTACAATGCGCACCACCCCGTGATATTTTTCTCACTCCTACTAGTGAATGTAATGTAACACACACCCATACAATGCGCACCACCCCGTGATGTTTTTCGCACTCCTATTAGTGAATGTAATGTAACACACATCCATACAATGCGCACCACCCCGTGATGTTTTTCTCACTCCTACTAGTGAATGTAATGTAACACACACCCATACAATGCGCACCACCCCATGATGTTTTTCTCACTCCTACTAGTGAATGTAATGTAACACACACCCATACAATGCGCACTACCCCGTGATGTTTTTCACACTCCTACTAGTGAATGTAATGTAACACACACCCATACAATGCGCACCACCCCGTGATGTTTTTCTCACTCCTACTAGTGAATGTAATGTAACACACACCCATACAATGCGCACCACCCCGTGATGATTTTCTCACTCCTACTAGTGAATGTAATGTAACAGACACCCATACAATGCGCACCACCCCGTGATGTTTTTCTCACTCCTACTAGTGAATGTAATGTAACACACACCCATACAATGCGCACCACCCCGTGATGTTTTTCTCACTCCTACTAGTGAATGTAATGTAACACACACCCATACAATGCGCACCACCCCGTGATGTTTTTCGCACTCCTACTAGTGAATGTAATGTAACACACACCCATACAATGCGCACCACCCCGTGATGTTTTTCTCACTCCTACTAGTGAATGTAATGTAACACACACCCATACAATGCGCACCACCCCGTAATGTTTTTCTCACTCCTACTAGAGAATGTAATGTAACACACACCCATACAATGCGCACCACCCCGTGATGTTTTTCTCACTCCTACTAGTGAATGTAATGTAACACACACCCATACAATGCGCACCACCCCGTGATGTTTTTCTCACTCCTACTAATGAGTGTAATGTAACACACACCCATACAATGCGCACCACCCCGTGATGTTTTTCTCAATCCTACTAGTGAATGTAATGTAACACACACCCATACAATGCGCACCACCCCGTGATGTTTTTCTCACTCCTACTAGTGATTGTAACGTAACACACACCCATACAATGCGCACCACCCCGTGATGTTTTTCTCACTCCTACTAGTGAATCTAATGTAACACACACCCACACAATGCGCACCACCCCGTGATGTTTTTCTCACTCCTACTAGTGAATGTAACGTAACACACACCCATACAATGCGCACCACCCCGTGATGTTTTTCTCACTCCTACTAGTGAATCTAATGTAACACACACCCATACAATGCGCACCACCCCGTGATGATTTTCTCACTCCTACTAGTGAATCTAATGTAACACACACCCATACAATGCGCACCACCCCGTGATGTTTTTCTCACTCCTACAATGAATCTAATGTAACACACACCCATACAATGCGCACCACCCCGTGATGTTTTTCTCACTCCTACTAGAGAATCTAATGTAACACACACCCATACAATGCGCACCACCCCGTGATGTTTTTCTCACTCCTACTAGTGAATGTAATGTAACACACACCCATACAATGCGCACCACCCCGTGATGATTTTCTCACTCCTACTAGTGAATCTAATGTAACAAACACCCATACAATGCGCACCACCCCGTGATGTTTTTCTCACTCCTACTAGTGAATGTAATGTAACACACACCCCTACAATGCGCACCACCCCGTGATGTTTTTCTCACTCCTACGAGTGAATGTAATGTAACACACACCCATACAATGCGCACAACCTCGTGATGTTTTTCTCACTCCTACTAGTGAATCTAATGTAACACACACCCATACAATGCACACCACCCCGTGATGTTTTTCTCACTCCTACTAGTGAATGTAATGTAACAGACACCCATACAATGCGCACCACCCCGTGATGTTTTTCTCACTCCTACTAGTGAATGTAATGTAACACACACCCATACAATGCGCACCACCCCGTGATGTTTTTTTCACTCCTACTAGTGAATGTAATGTAACACACACCCATACAATGCGCACCACCCCGTGATGTTTTTCTCACTCCTACTAGTGAATCTAATGTAACACACACCCATACAATGCGCACCACCCCGTGATGTTTTTCTCACTGCTACTAGTGAATGTAATGTAACACACCCATACAATGCGCACGACCCCGTGATGTTTTTCTCACTCCTACTAGTGAATGTAATGTAACACACACCCATACAATGCGCACCACCCCGTGATATTTTTCTCACTCCTACTAGTGAATGTAATGTAACAAACACCCATACAATGCGCACCACCCCGTGATGTTTTTCTCACTCCTACTAGTGAATGTAATGTAACACACACCAATACAATGCGCACCACCCCGTGATGTTTTTCTCACTCCTACTAGTGAATGTAATGTAACACACACCCATACAATGTGCACCACCCCGTTATGATTTTCTCACTCCTACTAGTGAATCTAATGTAACACACACCCATACAATGCGCACCACCCCGTGATGTTTTTCTCACTCCTACTAGTGAATCTCATGTAACACACACCCATACAGTGCGCACCACCCCGTGATGTTTTTCTCACTCCTAATAGTGAATGTAATGTAACACACACCAATACAATGCGCACCACCCCGTGATGTTTTTCTCACTCCTACTAGTGAATGTAATGTAACACACACCCATACAATGTGCACCACCCCGTTATGATTTTCTCACTCCTACTAGTGAATCTAATGTAACACACACCCATACAATGCGCACCACCCCGTGATGTTTTTCTCACTCCTACTAGTGTATCTCATGTAACACACACCCATACAATGCGCACCACCCCGTGATGTTTTTCTCACTGCTACTAGTGAATGTAATGTAACACACACCCATACAATGCTCACCACCCCATGATGATTTTCTCACTCCTACTAGTGAATCTAATGTAACACACACCCATACAATGCGCACCACCCCGTGATGTTTTTCTCACTCCTACTAGTGAATGTAATGTAACACACACCCATAAAATGCCCACCACCCCGTGATGTTTTTCTCACTCCTACTAGTGAATGTAATGTAACACACACCCATACAATGCGCACCACCCGGTGATGATTTTCTCACTCCTACTAGTGAATCTAATGTAACACACACCCATACAATGCGCACCACCCCGTGATGTTTTTCTCACTGCTACTAGTGAATGTAAAGTAACACACCCATAAAATGCGCACCACCCTGTGATATTTTTCTCACTCCTACTAGTGAATATAATGTAACACACACCCATACAATGCGCACCACCCCGTGATGTTTTTCTTACTCCTACTAGTGAATGTAATGTAACATATACCCATACAATGCGCACCACCCCGTGATGTTTTTCTCACTCCTACTAGTGAATGTAATGTAACACACACCCATACAATGCGCACCACCCCGTGATGTTTTTCTCACTCCTACTAGTGAATGTAATGTAACACACACCCATACAATGCGCACCACCCCGTGATGATTTTCTCACTCCTACTAGTGAATCTAATGTAACAAACACCCATACAATGCGCACCACCCCGTGATGTTTTTTTCACTCCTACTAGTGAATCTAATGTAACAAACCCCCTTACAATGCGCACCACCCCGTGATGTTTTTCTCACTCCTACTAGTGAATGTAATGTTACACACCCATACAATGCGCACCACCCCCTGATGTTTTTCTCACTCCTACTAGTGAATGTAATGTAACACACACCCATACAATGCGCACGACCCCGTGATGTTTTTCTCACTCCTACTAGTGAATGAAATGTAACACACCCATACAATGCGCACCACCCCGTGATGTTTTTCTCACTCTTACTAGTGAATGTAATGTAACACACACCCGTACAATGCGCACCACCCCGTGATATTTTTCTCACTCCTACTAGTGAATGTAATGTAACACACACCCATACAATGCGCACCACCCCGTGATGTTTTTCGCACTCCTATTAGTGAATGTAATGTAACACACACCCGTACAATGCGCACCACCCCGTGATATTTTTCTCACTCCTACTAGTGAATGTAATGTAACACACACCCATACAATGCGCACCACCCCGTGATATTTTTCTCACTCCTACTAGTGAATGTAATGTAACACACACCCGTACAATGCGCACCACCCCGTGATATTTTTCTCACTCCTACTAGTGAATGTAATGTAACACACATCCATACAATGCGCACCACCCCGTGATGTTTTTCTCACTCCTACTAGTGAATGTAATGTAACACACACCCATACAATGCGCACCACCCCATGATGTTTTTCTCACTCCTACTAGTGAATGTAATGTAACACACACCCATACAATGCGCACTACCCCGTGATGTTTTTCACACTCCTACTAGTGAATGTAATGTAACACACACCCATACAATGCGCACCACCCCGTGATGTTTTTCTCACTCCTACTAGTGAATGTAATGTAACACACACCCATACAATGCGCACTACCCCGTGATGTTTTTCTCACTCCTACTAGTGAATGTAATGTAACACACACCCATACAATGCGCACCACCCCGTGATGATTTTCTCACTCCTACTAGTGAATCTAATGTAACAAACACCCATACAATGCGCACCACCCCGTGATGTTTTTTTCACTCCTACTAGTGAATGTAATGTAACACACACCCATACAATGCGCACCACCCCGTGATGTTTTTCTCACTCCTACTAGTGAATGTAATGTTACACACCCATACAATGCGCACCACCCCCTGATTTTTTTCTCACTCCTACTAGTGAATGTAATGTAACACACACCCATACAATGCGCACGACCCCGTGATGTTTTTCTCACTCCTACTAGTGAATGAAATGTAACACACCCATACAATGCGCACCACCCCGTGATGTTTTTCTCACTCTTACTAGTGAATGTAATGTAACACACACCCGTACAATGCGCACCACCCCGTGATATTTTTCTCACTCCTACTAGTGAATGTAATGTAACACACACCCATACAATGCGCACCACCCCGTGATGTTTTTCGCACTCCTATTAGTGAATGTAATGTAACACACACCCGTACAATGCGCACCACCCCGTGATATTTTTCTCACTCCTACTAGTGAATGTAATGTAACACACACCCATACAATGCGCACCACCCCGTGATATTTTTCTCACTCCTACTAGTGAATGTAATGTAACACACACCCGTACAATGCGCACCACCCCGTGATATTTTTCTCACTCCTACTAGTGAATGTAATGTAACACACATCCATACAATGCGCACCACCCCGTGATGTTTTTCTCACTCCTACTAGTGAATGTAATGTAACACACACCCATACAATGCGCACCACCCCATGATGTTTTTCTCACTCCTACTAGTGAATGTAATGTAACACACACCCATACAATGCGCACTACCCCGTGATGTTTTTCACACTCCTACTAGTGAATGTAATGTAACACACACCCATACAATGCGCACCACCCCGTGATGTTTTTCTCACTCCTACTAGTGAATGTAATGTAACACACACCCATACAATGCGCACCACCCCGTGATGATTTTCTCACTCCTACTAGTGAATGTAATGTAACAGACACCCATACAATGCGCACCACCCCGTGATGTTTTTCTCACTCCTACTAGTGAATGTAATGTAACACACACCCATACAATGCGCACCACCCCGTGATGTTTTTCTCACTCCTACTAGTGAATGTAATGTAACACACACCCATACAATGCGCACCACCCCGTGATGTTTTTCGCACTCCTACTAGTGAATGTAATGTAACACACACCCATACAATGCGCACCACCCCGTGATGTTTTTCTCACTCCTACTAGTGAATGTAATGTAACACACACCCATACAATGCGCACCACCCCGTGATGTTTTTCTCACTCCTACTAGAGAATGTAATGTAACACACACCCATACAATGCGCACCACCCCGTGATGTTTTTCTCACTCCTACTAGTGAATGTAATGTAACACACACCCATACAATGCGCACCACCCCGTGATGTTTTTCTCACTCCTACTAATGAGTGTAATGTAACACACACCCATACAATGCGCACCACCCCGTGATGTTTTTCTCAATCCTACTAGTGAATGTAATGTAACACACACCCATACAATGCGCACCACCCCGTGATGTTTTTCTCACTCCTACTAGTGATTGTAACGTAACACACACCCATACAATGCGCACCACCCCGTGATGTTTTTCTCACTCCTACTAGTGAATCTAATGTAACACACACCCACACAATGCGCACCACCCCGTGATGTTTTTCTCACTCCTACTAGTGAATGTAACGTAACACACACCCATACAATGCGCACCACCCCGTGATGTTTTTCTCACTCCTACTAGTGAATCTAATGTAACACACACCCATACAATGCGCACCACCCCGTGATGATTTTCTCACTCCTACTAGTGAATCTAATGTAACACACACCCATACAATGCGCACCACCCCGTGATGTTTTTCTCACTCCTACAATGAATCTAATGTAACACACACCCATACAATGCGCACCACCCCGTGATGTTTTTCTCACTCCTACTAGAGAATCTAATGTAACACACACCCATACAATGCGCACCACCCCGTGATGTTTTTCTCACTCCTACTAGTGAATGTAATGTAACACACACCCATACAATGCGCACCACCCCGTGATGATTTTCTCACTCCTACTAGTGAATCTAATGTAACAAACACCCATACAATGCGCACCACCCCGTGATGTTTTTCTCACTCCTACTAGTGAATGTAATGTAACACACACCCCTACAATGCGCACCACCCCGTGATGTTTTTCTCACTCCTACGAGTGAATGTAATGTAACACACACCCATACAATGCGCACAACCTCGTGATGTTTTTCTCACTCCTACTAGTGAATCTAATGTAACACACACCCATACAATGCACACCACCCCGTGATGTTTTTCTCACTCCTACTAGTGAATGTAATGTAACAGACACCCATACAATGCGCACCACCCCGTGATGTTTTTCTCACTCCTACTAGTGAATGTAATGTAACACACACCCATACAATGCGCACCACCCCGTGATGTTTTTCTCACTCCTACTAGTGAATGTAATGTAACACACACCCATACAATGCGCACCACCCCGTGATGTTTTTCTCACTCCTACTAGTGAATCTAATGTAACACACACCCATACAATGCGCACCACCCCGTGATGTTTTTCTCACTGCTACTAGTGAATGTAATGTAACACACCCATACAATGCGCACGACCCCGTGATGTTTTTCTCACTCCTACTAGTGAATGTAATGTAACACACACCCATACAATGCGCACCACCCCGTGATATTTTTCTCACTCCTACTAGTGAATGTAATGTAACAAACACCCATACAATGCGCACCACCCCGTGATGTTTTTCTCACTCCTACTAGTGAATGTAATGTAACACACACCAATACAATGCGCACCACCCCGTGATGTTTTTCTCACTCCTACTAGTGAATGTAATGTAACACACACCCATACAATGTGCACCACCCCGTTATGATTTTCTCACTCCTACTAGTGAATCTAATGTAACACACACCCATACAATGCGCACCACCCCGTGATGTTTTTCTCACTCCTACTAGTGAATCTCATGTAACACACACCCATACAGTGCGCACCACCCCGTGATGTTTTTCTCACTCCTAATAGTGAATGTAATGTAACACACACCAATACAATGCGCACCACCCCATGATGTTTTTCTCACTCCTACTAGTGAATGTAATGTAACACACACCCATACAATGTGCACCACCCCGTTATGATTTTCTCACTCCTACTAGTGAATCTAATGTAACACACACCCATACAATGCGCACCACCCCGTGATGTTTTTCTCACTCCTACTAGTGTATCTCATGTAACACACACCCATACAATGCGCACCACCCCGTGATGTTTTTCTCACTGCTACTAGTGAATGTAATGTAACACACACCCATACAATGCTCACCACCCCATGATGATTTTCTCACTCCTACTAGTGAATCTAATGTAACACACACCCATACAATGCGCACCACCCCGTGATGTTTTTCTCACTCCTACTAGTGAATGTAATGTAACACACACCCATAAAATGCCCACCACCCCGTGATGTTTTTCTCACTCCTACTAGTGAATGTAATGTAACACACACCCATACAATGCGCACCACCCGGTGATGATTTTCTCACTCCTACTAGTGAATCTAATGTAACACACACCCATACAATGCGCACCACCCCGTGATGTTTTTCTCACTGCTACTAGTGAATGTAAAGTAACACACCCATAAAACGCGCACCACCCTGTGATATTTTTCTCACTCCTACTAGTGAATATAATGTAACACACACCCATACAATGCGCACCACCCCGTGATGTTTTTCTTACTCCTACTAGTGAATGTAATGTAACATATACCCATACAATGCGCACCACCCCGTGATGTTTTTCTCACTCCTACTAGTGAATGTAATGTAACACACACCCATACAATGCGCACCACCCCGTGATGTTTTTCTCACTCCTACTAGTGAATGTAATGTAACACACACCCATACAATGCGCACCACCCCGTGATGATTTTCTCACTCCTACTAGTGAATCTAATGTAACAAACACCCATACAATGCGCACCACCCCGTGATGTTTTTTTCACTCCTACTAGTGAATGTAATGTAACACACACCCATACAATGCGCACCACCCCGTGATGTTTTTCTCACTCCTACTAGTGAATGTAATGTTACACACCCATACAATGCGCACCACCCCCTGATGTTTTTCTCACTCCTACTAGTGAATGTAATGTAACACACACCCATACAATGCGCACGACCCCGTGATGTTTTTCTCACTCCTACTAGTGAATGAAATGTAACACACCCATACAATGCGCACCACCCCGTGATGTTTTTATCACTCCTACTAGTGAATGTAATGTAACACACACCCATACAATGCGCACCACCCCGTGATGTTTTTCTCACTCCTACTAGTGAATGTAATGTAACACACCCATACAATGCGCACCACCCCCTGATGTTTTTCTCACTCCTACTAGTGAATGTAATGTAACACACACCCATACAATGCGCACCACCCCGTGATGTTTTTCTCACTCCTACTAGTGAATCTAATGTAACACACACCCATACAATGCGCACCACCCCGTGATGTTTTTCTCACTGCTACTAGTGAATGTAAAGTAACACACCCATAAAATGCGCACCACCCCGTGATATTTTTCTCACTCCTACTAGTGAATATAATATAACACACACCCATACAATGCGCACCACCCCGTGATGTTTTTCTTACTCCTACTAGTGAATGTAATGTAACATATACCCATACAATGCGCACCACCCCGTGATGTTTTTCTCACTCCTACTAGTGAATGTAATGTAACACACACCCATACAATGCGCACCACCCCGTGATGTTTTTCTCACTCCTACTAGTGAATGTAATGTAACACACACCCATACAATGCGCACCACCCCGTGATGATTTTCTCACTCCTACTAGTGAATCTAATGTAACAAACACCCATACAATGCGCACCACCCCGTGATGTTTTTTTCACTCCTACTAGTGAATGTAATGTAACACACACCCATACAATGCGCACCACCCCGTGATGTTTTTCTCACTCCTACTAGTGAATGTAATGTTACACACCCATACAATGCGCACCACCCCCTGATGTTTTTCTCACTCCTACTAGTGAATGTAATGTAACACACACCCATACAATGCGCACGACCCCGTGATGTTTTTCTCACTCCTACTAGTGAATGAAATGTAACACACCCATACAATGTGCACCACCCCGTGATGTTTTTCTCACTCCTACTAGTGAATCTAATGTAACACACACCCATACAATGCGCACCACCCCGTGATGTTTTTCTCACTCCTACTAGTGAATGTAATGTAACACACACCCATACAATGCGCACCACCCCGTGATGTTTTTCTCACTCCTACTAGTGAATGTAATGTAACACACACCCATACAATGCGCACCACCCCGTGATGTTTTTCTCACTCCTACTAGTGAATGTAATGTAACACACACCCATACAATGCGCACCACCCCGTGATGATTTTCTCACTCCTACTAGTGAATGTAATGTAACACACACCCATACAATGCGCACCAACCCGTGATGTTTTTCTCACTCCTACTAGTGAATCTAATGTAACACACACCCATAAAATGCCCACCACCCCGTGATGTTTTTCTCACTCCTACTAGTGAATGTAATGTAACACACACCCATACAATGCGCACCACCCGGTGATGATTTTCTCACTCCTACTAGTGAATCTAATGTAACACACACCCATACAATGCGCACCACCCCGTGATGTTTTTCTCACTCCTACTAGTGAATCTAATGTAACACACACCCACACAATGCGCACCACCCCGTGATGTTTTTCTCACTCCTACTAGTGAATGTAACGTAACACACACCCATACAATGCGCACCACCCCGTGATGTTTTTCTCACTCCTACTAGTGAATCTAATGTAACACACACCCATACAATGCGCACCACCCCGTGATGATTTTCTCACTCCTACTAGTGAATCTAATGTAACACACACCCATACAATGCGCACCACCCCGTGATGTTTTTCTCACTCCTACAATGAATCTAATGTAACACACACCCATACAATGCGCACCACCCCGTGATGTTTTTCTCACTCCTACTAGAGAATCTAATGTAACACACACCCATACAATGCGCACCACCCCGTGATGTTTTTCTCACTCCTACTAGTGAATGTAATGTAACACACACCCATACAATGCGCACCACCCCGTGATGATTTTCTCACTCCTACTAGTGAATCTAATGTAACAAACACCCATACAATGCGCACCACCCCGTGATGTTTTTCTCACTCCTACTAGTGAATGTAATGTAACACACACCCCTACAATGCGCACCACCCCGTGATGTTTTTCTCACTCCTACGAGTGAATGTAATGTAACACACACCCATACAATGCGCACAACCTCGTGATGTTTTTCTCACTCCTACTAGTGAATCTAATGTAACACACACCCATACAATGCACACCACCCCGTGATGTTTTTCTCACTCCTACTAGTGAATGTAATGTAACAGACACCCATACAATGCGCACCACCCCGTGATGTTTTTCTCACTCCTACTAGTGAATGTAATGTAACACACACCCATACAATGCGCACCACCCCGTGATGTTTTTCTCACTCCTACTAGTGAATGTAATGTAACACACACCCATACAATGCGCACCACCCCGTGATGTTTTTCTCACTCCTACTAGTGAATCTAATGTAACACACACCCATACAATGCGCACCACCCCGTGATGTTTTTCTCACTGCTACTAGTGAATGTAATGTAACACACCCATACAATGCGCACGACCCCGTGATGTTTTTCTCACTCCTACTAGTGAATGTAATGTAACACACACCCATACAATGCGCACCACCCCGTGATATTTTTCTCACTCCTACTAGTGAATGTAATGTAACAAACACCCATACAATGCGCACCACCCCGTGATGTTTTTCTCACTCCTACTAGTGAATGTAATGTAACACACACCAATACAATGCGCACCACCCCGTGATGTTTTTCTCACTCCTACTAGTGAATGTAATGTAACACACACCCATACAATGTGCACCACCCCGTTATGATTTTCTCACTCCTACTAGTGAATGTAATGTAACACACACCCATACAATGCGCACCACCCCGTGATGTTTTTCTCACTCCTACTAGTGAATCTCATGTAACACACACCCATACAGTGCGCACCACCCCGTGATGTTTTTCTCACTCCTAATAGTGAATGTAATGTAACACACACCAATACAATGCGCACCACCCCGTGATGTTTTTCTCACTCCTACTAGTGAATGTAATGTAACACACACCCATACAATGTGCACCACCCCGTTATGATTTTCTCACTCCTACTAGTGAATCTAATGTAACACACACCCATACAATGCGCACCACCCCGTGATGTTTTTCTCACTCCTACTAGTGTATCTCATGTAACACACACCCATACAATGCGCACCACCCCGTGATGTTTTTCTCACTGCTACTAGTGAATGTAATGTAACACACACCCATACAATGCTCACCACCCCGTGATGATTTTCTCACTCCTACTAGTGAATCTAATGTAACACACACCCATACAATGCGCACCACCCCGTGATGTTTTTCTCACTCCTACTAGTGAATGTAATGTAACACACACCCATAAAATGCCCACCACCCCGTGATGTTTTTCTCACTCCTACTAGTGAATGTAATGTAACACACACCCATACAATGCGCACCACCCGGTGATGATTTTCTCACTCCTACTAGTGAATCTAATGTAACACACACCCATACAATGCGCACCACCCCGTGATGTTTTTCTCACTGCTACTAGTGAATGTAAAGTAACACACCCATAAAATGCGCACCACCCTGTGATATTTTTCTCACTCCTACTAGTGAATATAATGTAACACACACCCATACAATGCGCACCACCCCGTGATGTTTTTCTTACTCCTACTAGTGAATGTAATGTAACATATACCCATACAATGCGCACCACCCCGTGATGTTTTTCTCACTCCTACTAGTGAATGTAATGTAACACACACCCATACAATGCGCACCACCCCGTGATGTTTTTCTCACTCCTACTAGTGAATGTAATGTAACACACACCCATACAATGCGCACCACCCCGTGATGATTTTCTCACTCCTACTAGTGAATCTAATGTAACAAACACCCATACAATGCGCACCACCCCGTGATGTTTTTTTCACTCCTACTAGTGAATGTAATGTAACACACACCCATACAATGCGCACCACCCCGTGATGTTTTTCTCACTCCTACTAGTGAATGTAATGTTACACACCCATACAATGCGCACCACCCCCTGATGTTTTTCTCACTCCTACTAGTGAATGTAATGTAACACACACCCATACAATGCGCACGACCCCGTGATGTTTTTCTCACTCCTACTAGTGAATGAAATGTAACACACCCATACAATGCGCACCACCCCGTGATGTTTTTATCACTCCTACTAGTGAATGTAATGTAACACACACCCATACAATGCGCACCACCCCGTGATGTTTTTCTCACTCCTACTAGTGAATGTAATGTAACACACCCATACAATGCGCACCACCCCCTGATGTTTTTCTCACTCCTACTAGTGAATGTAATGTAACACACACCCATACAATGCGCACCACCCCGTGATGTTTTTCTCACTCCTACTAGTGAATCTAATGTAACACACACCCATACAATGCGCACCACCCCGTGATGTTTTTCTCACTGCTACTAGTGAATGTAAAGTAACACACCCATAAAATGCGCACCACCCCGTGATATTTTTCTCACTCCTACTAGTGAATATAATGTAACACACACCCATACAATGCGCACCACCCCGTGATGTTTTTCTTACTCCTACTAGTGAATGTAATGTAACATATACCCATACAATGCGCACCACCCCGTGATGTTTTTCTCACTCCTACTAGTGAATGTAATGTAACACACACCCATACAATGCGCACCACCCCGTGATGTTTTTCTCACTCCTACTAGTGAATGTAATGTAACACACACCCATACAATGCGCACCACCCCGTGATGATTTTCTCACTCCTACTAGTGAATCTAATGTAACAAACACCCATACAATGCGCACCACCCCGTGATGTTTTTTTCACTCCTACTAGTGAATGTAATGTAACACACACCCATACAATGCGCACCACCCCGTGATGTTTTTCTCACTCCTACTAGTGAATGTAATGATACACACCCATACAATGCGCACCACCCCCTGATGTTTTTCTCACTCCTACTAGTGAATGTAATGTAACACACACCCATACAATGCGCACGACCCCGTGATGTTTTTCTCACTCCTACTAGTGAATGAAATGTAACACACCCATACAATGTGCACCACCCCGTGATGTTTTTCTCACTCCTACTAGTGAATGTAATGTAACACACACCCATACAATGCGCACCACCCCGTGATGTTTTTCTCACTCCTACTAGTGAATGTAATGTAACACACCCATACAATGCGCACCACCCCCTGATGTTTTTCTCACTCCTACTAGTGAATGTAATGTAACACACACCCATACAGTGCGCACCACCCCGTGATGTTTTTCTCACTCCTACTAGTGAACGTAATGTAACAAACACCCATACAATGCGCACCACCCCGTGATGTTTTTCTCACTCCTACTAGTGAATGTAATGTAACACACACCCATACAATGAGCACCACCCCGTGATGTTTTTCTCACTCCTACTAGTGAATCTAATGTAACACACACCCATACAATGCGCACCACCCTGTGATGTTTTTCTCACTCCTACTAGTGAATGTAATGTAACACACACCCATACAATGCGCACCACCCCGTGATGTTTTTCTCACTCCTACTAGTGAATGTAATGTAACACACACCCATACAATGCGCACCACCCCGTGATGATTTTCTCACTCCTACTAGTGAATGTAATGTAACACACACCCATACAATGCGCACCAACCCGTGATGTTTTTCTCACTCCTACTAGTGAATCTAATGTAACACACACCCATAAAATGCCCACCACCCCGTGATGTTTTTCTCACTCCTACTAGTGAATGTAATGTAACACACACCCATACAATGCGCACCACCCGGTGATGATTTTCTCACTCCTACTAGTGAATCTAATGTAACACACACCCATACAATGCGCACCACCCCGTGATGTTTTTCTCACTGCTACTAGTGAATGTAAAGTAACACACCCATAAAATGCGCACCACCCTGTGATATTTTTCTCACTCCTACTAGTGAATATAATGTAACACACACCCATACAATGCGCACCACCCCGTGATGTTTTTCTTACTCCTACTAGTGAATGTAATGTAACATATACCCATACAATGCGCACCACCCCGTGATGTTTTTCTCACTCCTACTAGTGAATGTAATGTAACACACACCCATACAATGCGCACCACCCCGTGATGTTTTTCTCACTCCTACTAGTGAATGTAATGTAACACACACCCATACAATGCGCACCACCCCGTGATGATTTTCTCACTCCTACTAGTGAATCTAATGTAACAAACACCCATACAATGCGCACCACCCCGTGATGTTTTTTTCACTCCTACTAGTGAATGTAATGTAACACACACCCATACAATGCGCACCACCCCGTGATGTTTTTCTCACTCCTACTAGTGAATGTAATGTTACACACCCATACAATGCGCACCACCCCCTGATGTTTTTCTCACTCCTACTAGTGAATGTAATGTAACACACACCCATACAATGCGCACGACCCCGTGATGTTTTTCTCACTCCTACTAGTGAATGAAATGTAACACACCCATACAATGCGCACCACCCCGTGATGTTTTTATCACTCCTACTAGTGAATGTAATGTAACACACACCCATACAATGCGCACCACCCCGTGATGTTTTTCTCACTCCTACTAGTGATTGTAATGTAACACACCCATACAATGCGCACCACCCCCTGATGTTTTTCTCACTCCTACTAGTGAATGTAATGTAACACACACCCATACAATGCGCACCACCCCGTGATGTTTTTCTCACTCCTACTAGTGAATCTAATGTAACACACACCCATACAATGCGCACCACCCCGTGATGTTTTTCTCACTGCTACTAGTGAATGTAAAGTAACACACCCATAAAATGCGCACCACCCCGTGATATTTTTCTCACTCCTACTAGTGAATATAATGTAACACACACCCATACAATGCGCACCACCCCGTGATGTTTTTCTTACTCCTACTAGTGAATGTAATGTAACATATACCCATACAATGCGCACCACCCCGTGATGTTTTTCTCACTCCTACTAGTGAATGTAATGTAACACACACCCATACAATGCGCACCACCCCGTGATGTTTTTCTCACTCCTACTAGTGAATGTAATGTAACACACACCCATACAATGCGCACCACCCCGTGATGATTTTCTCACTCCTACTAGTGAATCTAATGTAACAAACACCCATACAATGCGCACCACCCCGTGATGTTTTTTTCACTCCTACTAGTGAATGTAATGTAACACACACCCATACAATGCGCACCACCCCGTGATGTTTTTCTCACTCCTACTAGTGAATGTAATGTTACACACCCATACAATGCGCACCACCCCCTGATGTTTTTCTCACTCCTACTAGTGAATGTAATGTAACACACACCCATACAATGCGCACGACCCCGTGATGTTTTTCTCACTCCTACTAGTGAATGAAATGTAACACACCCATACAATGCGCACCACCCCGTGATGTTTTTCTCACTCCTACTAGTGAATGTAATGTAACACACACCCATACAATGCGCACCACCCCGTGATGTTTTTCTCACTCCTACTAGTGAATGTAATGTAACACACCCATACAATGCGCACCACCCCCTGATGTTTTTCTCACTCCTACTAGTGAATGTAATGTAACACACACCCATACAGTGCGCACCACCCCGTGATGTTTTTCTCACTCCTACTAGTGAACGTAATGTAACAAACACCCATACAATGCGCACCACCCCGTGATGTTTTTCTCACTCCTACTAGTGAATGTAATGTAACACACACCCATACAATGAGCACCACCCCGTGATGTTTTTCTCACTCCTACTAGTGAATCTAATGTAACACACACCCATACAATGCGCACCACCCCGTGATGTTTTTCTCACTCCTACTAGTGAATGTAATGTAACACACACCCATACAATGCGCACCACCCCGTGATGTTTTTCTCACTCCTACTAGTGAATGTAATGTAACACACACCCATACAATGCGCACCACCCCGTGATGATTTTCTCACTCCTACTAGTGAATGTAATGTAACACACACCCATACAATGCGCACCACCCCGTGATGTTTTTCTCACTCCTACTAGTGAATCTAATGTAACACACACCCATACAATGCGCACCACCCCGTGATGATTTTCTCACTCCTACTAGTGAACGTAATGTAACACACACCCATACAATGCGCACCACCCGGTGATGTTTTTCTCACTCCTACTAGTGAATGTAATGTAACACACACCCATGCAATGCAAACCACCCCGTGATGATTTTCTCACTCCTAATAGTGAATCTAATGTAACAAACACCCATACAATGCGCACCACCCCGTGATGTTTTTCTCATTCCTACTAGTGAATCTAATGTAACACACACCCATACAATGAGCACCACCCCGTGATGTTTTTCTCACTCCTACTAGTGAATCTAATGTAACACACACCCATACAATGCGCACCACCCCGTGATGTTTTTCTCACTCCTACTAGTGAATCTAATGTAACACACACCCATACAATGCGCAACACCCCGTGATGTTTTTCTCACTCCTACTAGTGAATCTAATGTAACACACACCCATACAATGCGCACCACCCCGTGATGTTTTTCTCACTCCTACTAGTGAAAGTAATGTAACACACACCCATACAATGCGCACCACCTCGTGATGTTTTTCTCACTCCTACTAGTGAATGTAATGTAACACACACCCATACAATGCGCACCACCCCGTGATGTTTTTCTCACTCCTACTAGTGAATGTAATGTAACACACACCCATACAATGCGCACCACCCCGTGATGTTTTTCTCACTCCTACTATTGAATGTAATGTAACACACACCCATACAATGCGCACCACCCCGTGATGTTTTTCTCACTCCTACTAGTGAATGTAATGTAACACACACCCATACAATGCGCACCACCCCGTGATGTTTTTCTCACTCCTACTAGTGAATGTAATGTAACACACACCCATACCATGCGCACCACCCCGTGATGTTTTTCGCACTCCTATTAGTGAATGTAATGTAACACACACCGATACAATGCGCACCACCCCGTGATGTTTTTCTCACTCCTACTAGTGAATGTAATGTAACACACACCCATACAATGCGCACCACCCCGTGATGTTTTACTCACTCCTACTAGTGAATGTAATGTAACACACACCCATACAATGCGCACCATCCCGTGATGTTTTTCTCACTCCTACTAGTGAATGTAATGTAACACACACCCATACAATGCGCACCAACCCGTGATGTTTTTCTCACTCCTACTAGTGAATCTAATGTAACACACACCAATACAATGCGCACCACCCCATGATGTTTTTCTCACTCCTACTAGTGAATCTAATGTAACACACACCCATACAATGCGCACCAACACGTGATGTTTTTCTCACTCCTACTAGTGAATCTAATGTAACAAACCCCCTTACAATGCGCACCACCCCGTGATGTTTTTCTCACTCCTACTAGTGAATCTAATGTAACAAACACCCATACATTGCGCACCACCCCGTGATGTTTTTCTCAATCCTACTTGCGAATGTAATGTAACACACACCCATACAATGCGCACCACCCCGTGATGTTTTTCTCACTCCTACTAGTGAATCTAATGTAACACACACCCATACAATGCGCACCACCCCGTGATGTTTTTCTCACTCCTACTAGTGAATCTAATGTAACACACACCCATACAGTGCGCACCAACCCGTGATGTTTTTCTCACTCCTACTAGTGAATGTAATGTAACAAACACCCATACAATGCGCACCACCCCGTGATGTTTTTCTCACTCCTACTAGTGAATGTAATGTAACACACACCCATACAATGAGCACCACCCCGTGATGTTTTTCTCACTCCTACTAGTGAATCTAATGTAACACACACCCATACAATGCGCACCACCCCGTGATGTTTTTCTCACTCCTACTAGTGAATGTAATGTAACACACACCCATACAATGCGCACCACCCCGTGATGTTTTTCTCACTCCTACTAGTGAATGTAATGTAACACACACCCATACAATGCGCACCACCCCGTGATGATTTTCTCACTCCTACTAGTGAATGTAATGTAACACACACCCATACAATGCGCACCACCCCGTGATGTTTTTCTCACTCCTACTAGTGAATCTAATGTAACACACACCCATACAATGCGCACCACCCCGTGATGATTTTCTCACTCCTACTAGTGAACGTAATGTAACACACACCCATACAATGCGCACCACCCCGTGATGTTTTTCTCACTCCTACTAGTGAATGTAATGTAACACACACCCATACAATGCAAACCACCCCGTGATGATTTTCTCACTCCTAATAGTGAATCTAATGTAACAAACACCCATACAATGCGCACCACCCCGTGATGTTTTTCTCACTCCTACTAGTGAATCTAATGTAACACACACCCATACAATGAGCACCACCCCGTGATGTTTTTCTCACTCCTACTAGTGAATCTAATGTAACACACACCCATACAATGCGCACCACCCCGTGATGTTTTTCTCACTCCTACTAGTGAATCTAATGTAACACACACCCATACAATGCGCAACACCCCGTGATGTTTTTCTCACTCCTACTAGTGAATCTAATGTAACACACACCCATACAATGCGCACCACCCCGTGATGTTTTTCTCACTCCTACTAGTGAAAGTAATGTAACACACACCCATACAATGCGCACCACCTCGTGATGTTTTTCTCACTCCTACTAGTGAATGTAATGTAACACACACCCATACAATGCGCACCACCCCGTGATGTTTTTCTCACTCCTACTAGTGAATGTAATGTAACACACACCCATACAATGCGCACCACCCCGTGATGTTTTTCTCACTCCTACTATTGAATGTAATGTAACACACACCCATACAATGCGCACCACCCCGTGATGTTTTTCTCACTCCTACTAGTGAATGTAATGTAACACACACCCATACAATGCGCACCACCCCGTGATGTTTTTCTCACTCCTAATAGTGAATGTAATGTAACACACACCCATGCCATGCGCACCACCCCGTGATGTTTTTCGCACTCCTATTAGTGAATGTAATGTAACACACACCGATACAATGCGCACCACCCCGTGATGTTTTTCTCACTCCTACGAGTGAATGTAATGTAACACACACCCATACAATGCGCACCACCCCGTGATGTTTTACTCACTCCTACTAGTGAATGTAATGTAACACACACCCATACAATGCGCACCACCCTGCGATGTTTTTCTCACTCCTACTAGTGAATGTAATGTAACACACACCCATACAATGCACACCACCCCGTGATGATTTTCTCTCTCCTACTAGTGAATCTAATGTAACAAACACCCATACAATGCGCACCACCCCATGATGTTTTTCTCACTCCTACTAGTGAATCTAATGTAACACACACCCATACAATGCGCACCAACACGTGATGTTTTTCTCACTCCTACTAGTGAATCTAATGTAACAAACCCCCTTACAATGCGCACCACCCCGTGATGTTTTTCTCACTCCTACTAGTGAATGTAATGTAACACACACCCATACAATGCGCACCACCCCGTGATGTTTTTCTCACTCCTACTAGTGAATGTAATGTAACACACACCCATACAATGCGCACCACCCCGTGATGTTTTTCTCAATCCTACTAGTGAATGTAATGTAACACACACCCATACAATGCGCACCACCCCGTGATGTTTTTCTCACTCCTACTAGTGAATCTAATGTAACACACACCCATACAATGCACACCACCCCGTGATGTTTTTCGCACTCCTATTAGTGAATGTAATGTAACACACATCCATACAATGCGCACCACCCCGTGATGTTTTTCTCACTCCTACTAGTGAATGTAATGTAACACACACCCATACAATGCGCACCACCCCGTGATGTTTTTCACACTCCTACTAGTGAATGTAATGTAACACACACCCATACAATGCGCACCACCCCGTGATGTTTTTCACACTCCTACTAGTGAATGTAATGTAACACACACCCATACAATGCGCACCACCCCGTGATGTTTTTCTCACTCCTACTAGTGAATCTAATGTAACACACACCGATACAATGCGCACCACCCCGTGATGTTTTTCTCACTCCTACGAGTGAATGTAATGTAACACACACCCATACAATGCGCACCACCCCGTGATGTTTTACTCACTCCTACTAGTGAATGTAATGTAACACACACCCATACAATGCGCACCACCCTGCGATGTTTTTCTCACTCCTACTAGTGAATGTAATGTAACACACACCCATACAATGCACACCACCCCGTGATGATTTTCTCTCTCCTACTAGTGAATCTAATGTAACAAACACCCATACAATGCGCACCACCCCATGATGTTTTTCTCACTCCTACTAGTGAATCTAATGTAACACACACCCATACAATGCGCACCAACACGTGATGTTTTTCTCACTCCTACTAGTGAATCTAATGTAACAAACCCCCTTACAATGCGCACCACCCCGTGATGTTTTTCTCACTCCTACTAGTGAATGTAATGTAACACACACCCATACAATGCGCACCACCCCGTGATGTTTTTCTCACTCCTACTAGTGAATGTAATGTAACACACACCCATACAATGCGCACCACCCCGTGATGTTTTTCTCAATCCTACTAGTGAATGTAATGTAACACACACCCATACAATGCGCACCACCCCGTGATGTTTTTCTCACTCCTACTAGTGAATCTAATGTAACACACACCCATACAATGCACACCACCCCGTGATGTTTTTCGCACTCCTATTAGTGAATGTAATGTAACACACATCCATACAATGCGCACCACCCCGTGATGTTTTTCTCACTCCTACTAGTGAATGTAATGTAACACACACCCATACAATGCGCACCACCCCGTGATGTTTTTCACACTCCTACTAGTGAATGTAATGTAACACACACCCATACAATGCGCACCACCCCGTGATGTTTTTCTCACTCCTACTAGTGAATGTAATGTAACACACACCCATACAATGCGCACCACCCCGTGTTGATTTTCTCACTCCTACTAGTGAATCTAATGTAACAAACACCCATACAATGCGCACCACCCCGTGATGTTTTTCTCACTCCTACTAGTGAATTTAATGTAACACACACCTATACAATGCGCACCAACCCGTGATGTTTTTCTCACTCCTACTAGTGAATCTAATGTAACAAACACCCATACAATGCGCACCACCCCGTGATGTTTTTCTCACTCCTATTTGTGAATGTAATGTAACACACACCCATACAATGCGCAACACCCCGTGCTGTTTTTCACACTCCTACTAGAGAATCTAATGTAACACACACCCATACAATGCGAACCACCCCGTGATGTTTTTCTCACTCCTACTAGTGAATGTAATGTAACACACACCCATACAGTGCGCACCACCCCGTGATGTTTTTCTCACTCCTACTAGTGAATGTAATGTAACACACACCCATACAATGCGCACCACCCCGTGATGATTTTCTCACTCCTACTAGTGAATGTAATGTAACACACACCCATACAATGCGCACCACCCCGTGATGTTTTTCTCACTCCTACTAGTGAATGTAACGTAACACACACCCATACAATGCGCACCACCCCGTGATGTTTTTCTCACTCCTACTAGTGAATGTAATGTAACACACACCCATACAATGCGGACCACCCCGTGATGTTTTTCTCACTCTTACTAGTGAATGTAATGTAACACACACCCGTACAATGCGCACCACCCCGTGATGTTTTTCTCACTCCTACTAGTGAATGTAATGTAACCCACACCCATACAATGCGCACCACCCCGTGATGTTTTTCGCACTCCTATTAGTGAATGTAATGTAACACACATCCATACAATGCGCACCACCCCGTGATGTTTTTCTCACTCCTACTAGTGAATGTAATGTAACACACACCCATACAATGCGCACCACCCCATGATGTTTTTCTCACTCCTACTAGTGAATGTAATGTAACACACACCCATACAATGCGCACCACCCCGTGATGTTTTTCACACTCCTACTAGTGAATGTAATGTAACACACACCCATACAATGCGCACCACCCCGTGATGTTTTTCTTACTCCTACTAGTGAATGTAATGTAACACACACCCATACAATGCGCACCACCCCGTTATGATTTTCTCACTCCTACTAGTGAATGTAATGTAACAGACACCCATACAATGCGCACCACCCCGTGATGTTTTTCTCACTCCTACTAGTGAATGTAATGTAACACACACCCATACAATGCGCACCACCCCGTGATGTTTTTCTCACTCCTACTAGTGAATGTAATGTAACACACACCCATACAATGCGCACCACCCCGTGATGTTTTTCGCACTCCTACTAGTGAATGTAATGTAACACACACCCATACAATGCGCACCACCCCGTGATGTTTTTCTCACTCCTACTAGAGAATCTAATGTAACACACACCCATACAATGCGCACCACCCCGTGATGTTTTTCTCACTCCTACTAGTGAATGTAATGTAACACACACCCATACAATGCGCACCACCCCGTGATGATTTTCTCACTCCTACTAGTGAATCTAATGTAACAAACACCCATACAATGCGCACCACCCCGTGATGTTTTTCTCACTCCTACTAGTGAATGTAATGTAACACACACCCCTACAATGCGCACCACCCCGTGATGTTTTTCTCACTCCTACGAGTGAATGTAATGTAACACACACCCATACAATGCGCACAACCTCGTGATGTTTTTCTCACTCCTACTAGTGAATCTAATGTAACACACACCCATACAATGCACACCACCCCGTGATGTTTTTCTCACTCCTACTAGTGAATGTAATGTAACAGACACCCATACAATGCGCACCACCCCGTGATGTTTTTCTCACTCCTACTAGTGAATGTAATGTAACACACACCCATACAATGCGCACCACCCCGTGATGTTTTTCTCACTCCTACTAGTGTATCTCATGTAACACACACCCATACAATGCGCACCACCCCGTGATGTTTTTCTCACTGCTACTAGTGAATGTAATGTAACACACACCCATACAATGCTCACCACCCCGTGATGATTTTCTCACTCCTACTAGTGAATCTAATGTAACACACACCCATACAATGCGCACCACCCCGTGATGTTTTTCTCACTCCTACTAGTGAATGTAATGTAACACACACCCATAAAATGCCCACCACCCCGTGATGTTTTTCTCACTCCTACTAGTGAATGTAATGTAACACACACCCATACAATGCGCACCACCCGGTGATGATTTTCTCACTCCTACTAGTGAATCTAATGTAACACACACCCATACAATGCGCACCACCCCGTGATGTTTTTCTCACTGCTACTAGTGAATGTAAAGTAACACACCCATAAAATGCGCACCACCCCGTGATATTTTTCTCACTCCTACTAGTGAAAATAATGTAACACACACCCATACAATGCGCACCACCCCGTGATGTTTTTCTTACTCCTACTAGTGAATGTAATGTAACATATACCCATACAATGCGCACCACCCCGTGATGTTTTTCTCACTCCTACTAGTGAATGTAATGTAACACACACCCATACAATGCGCACCACCCCGTGATGTTTTTCTCACTCCTACTAGTGAATGTAATGTAACACACACCCATACAATGCGCACCACCCCGTGATGATTTTCTCACTCCTACTAGTGAATCTAATGTAACAAACACCCATACAATGCGCACCACCCCGTGATGTTTTTTTCACTCCTACTAGTGAATGTAATGTAACACACACCCATACAATGCGCACCACCCCGTGATGTTTTTCTCACTCCTACTAGTGAATGTAATGTTACACACCCATACAATGCGCACCACCCCCTGATGTTTTTCTCACTCCTACTAGTAATGTAATGTAACACACACCCATACAATGCGCACGACCCCGTGATGTTTTTCTCACTCCTACTAGTGAATGAAATGTAACACACCCATACAATGCGCACCACCCCGTGATGTTTTTCTCACTCCTACTAGTGAATGTAATGTAACACACACCCATACAATGCGCACCACCCCGTGATGTTTTTCTCACTCCTACTATTGAATGTAATGTAACACACCCATACAATGCGCACCACCCCCTGATGTTTTTCTCACTCCTACTAGTGAATGTAATGTAACACACACCCATACAGTGCGCACCACCCCGTGATGTTTTTCTCACTCCTACTAGTGAACGTAATGTAACAAACACCCATACAATGCGCACCACCCCCTGATGTTTTTCTCACTCCTACTAGTGAATGTAATGTAACACACACCCATACAATGAGCACCACCCCGTGATGTTTTTCTCACTCCTACTAGTGAATCTAATGTAACACACACCCATACAATGCGCACCACCCCGTGATGTTTTTTTCACTCCTACTAGTGAATGTAATGTAACACACACCCATACAATGCGCACCACCCCGTGATGTTTTTCTCACTCCTACTAGTGAATGTAATGTTACACACACCCATACAATGCGCACCACCCCGTGATGTTTTTCTCACTCCTACTAGTGAATGTAATGTAACACACACCCATACAATGCGCACGACCCCGTGATGTTTTTCTCACTCCTACTAGTGAATGAAATGTAACACACACCCATACAATGCGCACCACCCCGTGATGTTTTTCTCACTCCTACTAGTGAATGTAATGTAACACACCCATACAATGCGCACCACCCCCTGATGTTTTTCTCACTCCTACTAGTGAATGTAATGTAACACACACCCATACAATGCGCACCACCCCGTGATGTTTTTCTCACTCCTACTAGTGAACGTAATGTAACACACACCCATACAATGCAAACCACCCCGTGATGATTTTCTCACTCCTAATAGTGAATCTAATGTAACAAACACCCATACAATGCGCACCACCCCGTGATGTTTTTCTCACTCCTACTAGTGAATCTAATGTAACAAACACCCATACAATGCGCACCACCCCGTGATGTTTTTCTCACTCCTACTAGTGAATCTAATGTAACACACACCCATACAATGAGCACCACCCCGTGATGTTTTTCTCACTCCTACTAGTGAATCTAATGTAACACACACCCATACAATGCGCACCACCCCGTGATGTTTTTCTCACTCCTACTAGTGAATCTAATGTAACACACACCCATACAATGCGCAACACCCCGTGATGTTTTTCTCACTCCTACTAGTGAATCTAATGTAACACACACCCATACAATGCGCACCACCCCGTGATGTTTTTCTCACTCCTACTAGTGAAAGTAATGTAACACACACCCATACAATGCGCACCACCTCGTGATGTTTTTCTCACTCCTACTAGTGAATGTAATGTAACACACACCCATACAATGCGCACCACCCCGTGATGTTTTTCTCACTCCTACTAGTGAATGTAATGTAACACACACCCATACAATGCGCACCACCCCGTGATGTTTTTCTCACTCCTACTAGTGAATGTAATGTAACACACACCCATACAATGCGCACCACCCCGTGATGTTTTTCTCACTCCTACTAGTGAATGTAATGTAACACACACCCATACAATGCGCACCACCCCGTGATGTTTTTCTCACTCCTACTAGTGAATGTAATGTAACACACACCCATACCATGCGCACCACCCCGTGATGTTTTTCGCACTTCTATTAGTGAATGTAATGTAACACACACCGATACAATGCGCACCACCCCGTGATGTTTTTCTCACTCCTACTAGTGAATGTAATGTAACACACACCCATACAATGCGCACCACCCCGTGATGTTTTACTCACTCCTACTAGTGAATGTAATGTAACACACACCCATACAATGCGCACCATCCCGTGATGTTTTTCTCACTCCTACTAGTGAATGTAATGTAACACACACCCATACAATGCGCACCAACCCGTGATGTTTTTCTCACTCCTACTAGTGAATCTAATGTAACACACACCAATACAATGCGCACCACCCCGTGATGTTTTTCTCACTCCTACTAGTGAATCTAATGTAACACACACCCATACAATGCGCACCAACACGTGATGTTTTTCTCACTCCTACTAGTGAATCTAATGTAACAAACACCCATACATTGCGCACCACCCCGTGATGTTTTTCTCACTCCTACTAGTGAATCTAATGTAACAAACACCCATACATTGCGCACCACCCCGTGATGTTTTTCTCAATCCTACTAGTGAATGTAATGTAACACACACCCATACAATGCGCACCACCCCGTGATGTTTTTCTCACTCCTACTAGTGAATCTAATGTAACACACACCCATACAGTGCGCACCACCCCGTGATGTTTTTCTCACTCCTACTAGTGAATCTAATGTAACACACACCCATACAGTGCGCACCAACCCGTGATGTTTTTCTCACTCCTACTAGTGAATGTAATGTAACACACACCCATACAATGCGCACCACCCCGTGATGTTTTTCTCACTCCTACTAGTGAATATAATGTAACACACACCCATACAATGAGCACCACCCCGTGATGTTTTTCTCACTCCTACTAGTGAATGTAATGTAACACACACCCATACAATGCGCACCACCCCGTGATGTTTTTCTCACTCCTACTAGTGAATGTAATGTAACACACACCCATACAATGCGCACCACCCCGTGATGTTTTTCTCACTCCTACTAGTGAATGTAATGTAACACACACCCATACAATGCGCACCACCCCGTGATGTTTTTCTCACTCCTACTAGTGAATGTAATGTAACACACACCCATACAATGCGCACGACCCCGTGATGTTTTTCTCACTCCTACTAGTGAACGTAATGTAACACACACCCATACAATGCGCACCACCCCGTGATGATTTTCTCACTCCTACTAGTGAATCTAATGTAACACACACCCATACAATGAGCACCACCCCGTGATGTTTTTCTCACTCCTACTAGTGAATCTAATGTAACACACACCCATACAATGAGCACCACCCCGTGATGTTTTTCTCACTCCTACTAGTGAATCTAATGTAACACACACCCATACAATGCGCAACACCCCGTGATGTTTTTCTCACTCCTACTAGTGAATCTAATGTAACACACACCCATACAATGCGCACCACCCCGTGATGTTTTTCTCACTCCTACTAGTGAAAGTAATGTAACACACACCCATACAATGCGCACCACCCCGTGATGTTTTTCTCACTCCTACTAGTGAATGTAATGTAACACACACCCATACAATGCGCACCACCCCGTGATGTTTTTCTCACTCCTACTAGTGAATGTAATGTAACACACACCCATACAATGCACACCACCCCGTGATGTTTTTCTCACTCCTACTATTGAATGTAATGTAACACACACCCATACAATGCGCACCACCCCGTGATGTTTTTCTCACTCCTACTAGTGAATGTAATGTAACACACACCCATACAATGCGCACCACCCCGTGATGTTTTTCTCACTCCTACTAGTGAATGTAATGTAACACACACCCATACCATGCGCACCACCCCGTAATGTTTTTCGCACTCCTATTAGTGAATGTAATGTAACACACACCGATACAATGCGCACCACCCCGTGATGTTTTTCTCACTCCTACGAGTGAATGTAATGTAACACACACCCATACAATGCGCACCACCCCGTGATGTTTTTCTCACTCCTACTAGTGAATCTAATGTAACAAACCCCCTTACAATGCGCACCACCCCGTGATGTTTTTCTCACTCCTACTAGTGAATCTAATGTAACACACACCAATACAATGCGCACCACCCCGTGATGTTTTTCTCACTCCTACTAGTGAATGTAATGTAACACACACCCATACAATGCGCACCACGCCGTGATGTTTTTCTCACTCCTACTAGTGAATGTAATGTAACACACAGCCATACAATGCGCACCACCCCGTGATGATTTTCTCACTCCTACTAGTGAATCTAATGTAACAAACACCCATACATTGCGCACCACCCCGTGATGTTTTTCTCACTGCTACTAGTGAATGTAATGTAACACACCCATACAATGCGCACCACCCCGTGATATTTTTCTCACTCCTACTAGTGAATGTAATGTAACACACACCCATACAATGCGCACCACCCCGTGATGTTTTTCTCACTCCTACTAGTGAATGTAATGTAACACACACCCATACAGTGCGCACCACCCCGTGATGTTTTTCTCACTCCTACTAGTGAATGTAATGTAACAAACACCCATACAATGCGCACCACCCCGTGATGTTTTTCTCACTCCTACTAGTGAATGTAATGTAACACACACCCATACAATGAGCACCACCCCGTGATGTTTTTCTCACTCCTACTAGTGAATCTAATGTAACACACACCCATACAATGCGCACTACCCCGTGATGTTTTTCTCACTCCTACTAGTGAATGTAATGTAACACACACCCATACAATGCGCACCACCCCGTGATGTTTTTCTCACTCCTACTAGTGAATGTAATGTAACACACACCCATACAATGCGCACCACCCCGTGATGATTTTCTAACTCCTACTAGTGAATGTAATGTAACACACACCCATACAATGCGCACCACCCCGTGATGTTTTTCTCACTCCTACTAGTGAATCTAATGTAACACACACCCATACAATGCGCACCACCCCGTGATGATTTTCTCACTCCTACTAGTGAATGTAATGTAACACACACCCATACAATGCGCACCACCCCGTGATGTTTTTCTCACTCCTACTAGTGAATCTAATGTAACACACACCCATACAATGCGCACCACCCCGTGATGTTTTTCTCACTCCTACTAGAGAATCTAATGTAACACACACCCATACAATGCGCACCACCCCGTGATGTTTTTCTCACTCCTACTAGTGAATGTAATGTAACACACACCCATACAATGCGCACCACCCCGTGATGTTTTTCTCACTCCTACTAGTGAATGTAATGTAACACACACCCATACAATGCGCACCACCCCGTGATGATTTTCTCACTCCTACTAGTGAATCTAATGTAACAAACACCCATACAATGCGCACCACCCCGTGATGTTTTTCTCACTCCTACTAGTGAATGTAATGTAACACACACCCCTACAATGCGCACCACCCCGTGATGTTTTTCTCACTCCTACGAGTGAATGTAATGTAAGACACACCCATACAATGCGCACAACCCCGTGATGTTTTTCTCACTCCTACTAGTGAATCTAATGTAACACACACCCATACAATGCGCACCACCCCGTGATGTTTTTCTCACTCCTACTAGTGAATGTTATGTAACAGACACCCATACAATGCGCACCACCCCGTGATGTTTTTCTCACTCCTACTAGTGAATGTAATGTAACACACACCCATACAATGCGCACCACCCCGTGATGTTTTTCTCACTCCTACTAGTGAATGTAATGTAACACACACCCATACAATGCGCACCACCCCGTGATGTTTTTCTCACTCCTACTAGTGAATCTAATGTAACACACACCCATACAATGCGCACCACCCCGTGATGTTTTTCTCACTGCTACTAGTGAATGTAATGTAACACACCCATACAATGCGCACGACCCCGTGATGTTTTTCTCACTCCTACTAGTGAATGTAATGTAACACACACCCATACAATGCGCACCACCCCGTGATATTTTTCTCACTCCTACTAGTGAATGTAATGTAACACACACCCATACAATGTGCACCACCCCGTTATGATTTTCTCACTCCTACTAGTGAATCTAATGTAACACACACCCATACAATGCGCACCACCCCGTGATGTTTTTCTCACTCCTACTAGTGAATCTCATGTAACACACACCCATACAATGCGCACCACCCCGTGATGTTTTTCTCACTCCTACTAGTGAATGTAATGTAACACACACCAATACAATGCGCACCACCCCGTGATGTTTTTCTCACTCCTACTAGTGAATGTAATGTAACACACACCCATACAATGTGCACCACCCCGTTATGATTTTCTCACTCCTACTAGTGAATCTAATGTAACACACACCCATACAATGCGCACCACCCCGTGATGTTTTTCTCACTCCTACTAGTGTATCTCATGTAACACACACCCATACAATGCGCACCACCCCGTGATGTTTTTCTCACTGCTACTAGTGAATGTAATGTAACACACACCCATACAATGCTCACCACCCCGTGAAGATTTTCTCACTCCTACTAGTGAATGCAATGTAACACACACCCATACAATGCGCACCACCCCGTGATGTTTTTCTCACTCCTACTAGTGAATGTAATGTAACACACACCCATAAAATGCCCACCACCCCGTGATGTTTTTCTCACTCCTACTAGTGAATGTAATGTAACACACACCCATACAATGCGCACCACCCGGTGATGATTTTCTCACTCCTACTAGTGAATCTAATGTAACACACACCCATACAATGCGCACCACCCCGTGATGTTTTTCTCACTGCTACTAGTGAATGTAAAGTAACACACCCATAAAATGCGCACCACCCCGTGATATTTTTCTCACTCCTACTAGTGAATATAATGTAACACACACCCATACAATGCGCACCACCCCGTGATGTTTTTCTTACTCCTACTAGTGTATGTAATGTAACATATACCCATACAATGCGCACCACCCCGTGATGTTTTTCTCACTCCTACTAGTGAATGTAATGTAACACACACCCATACAATGCGCACCACCCCGTGATGTTTTTCTCACTCCTACTAGTGAATGTAATGTAACACACACCCATACAATGCGCACCACCCCGTGATGATTTTCTCACTCCTACTAGTGAATCTAATGTAACAAACACCCATACAATGCGCACCACCCCGTGATGTTTTTTTCACTCCTACTAGTGAATGTAATGTAACACACACCCATACAATGCGCACCACCCCGTGATGTTTTTCTCACTCCTACTAGTGAATGTAATGTTACACACCCATACAATGCGCACAACCCCTGATGTTTTTCTCACTCCTACTAGTGAATGTAATGTAACACACATCCATACAATGCGCACGACCCCGTGATGTTTTTCTCACTCCTACTAGTGAATGAAATGTAACACACCCATACAATGCGCACCACCCCGTGATGTTTTTCTCACTCCTACTAGTGAATGTAATGTAACACACACCCATACAATGCGCACCACCCCGTGATGTTTTTCTCACTCCTACTAGTGAATGTAATGTAACACACCCATACAATGCGCACCACCCCCTGATGTTTTTCTCACTCCTACTAGTGAATGTAATGTAACACACACCCATACAATGCGCACCAACCCGTGATGTTTTTCTCACTCCTACTAGTGAACGTAATGTAACACACACCCATACAATGCGCACCACCCCGTGATGTTTTTCTCACTCCTACTAGTGAATGTAATGTAACACACACCCATACAATGCAAACCACCCCGTGATGATTTTCTCACTCCTAATAGTGAATCTAATGTAACAAACACCCATACAATGCGCACCACTCCGTGATGTTTTTCTCACTCCTACTAGTGAATGTAATGTAACACACACCCATACAATGAGCACCACCCCGTGATGTTTTTCTCACTCCTACTAGTGAATGTAATGTAACACACACCCATGCAATGCGCACCAACCCGTGATGTTTTTCTCACTCCTACTAGTGAATCTAATGTAACACACACCCATACAATGCGCACCACGCCGTGATGTTTTTCTCACTCCTACTAGTGAATCTAATGTAACACACACCCATACAATGCGCAACACCCCGTGATGTTTTTCTCACTCCTACTAGTGAAAGTAATGTAACACACACCCATACAATGCGCACCACCTCGTGATGTTTTTCTCACTCCTACTAGTGAATGTAATGTAACACACACCCATACAATGCGCACCACCCCATGATGTTTTTCTCACTCCTACTAGTGAATGTAATGTAACACACACCCATACAATGCGCACCACCCCGTGATGTTTTTCTCACTCCTACTATTGAATGTAATGTAACACACACCCATACAATGCGCACCACCCCGTGATGTTTTTCTCACTCCTACTAGTGAATGTAATGTAACACACACCCATACAATGCGCACCACCCCGTGATGTTTTTCTCACTCCTACTAGTGAATGTAATGTAACACACACCCATACCATGCGCACCACCCCGTGATGTTTTTCGCACTCCTATTAGTGAATGTAATGTAACACACACCGATACAATGCGCACCACCCCGTGATGTTTTTCTCACTCCTACTAGTGAATGTAATGTAACACACACCCATACAATGCGCACCACCCCGTGATGTTTTACTCACTCCTACTAGTGAATGTAATGTAACACACACCCATACAATGCGCACCACCCTGTGATGTTTTTCTCACTCCTACTAGTGAATGTAATGTAACACACACCCATACAATGCGCACCACCCCATGATGTTTTTCTCACTCCTACTAGTGAATCTAATGTAACACACACCCATACAATGCGCACCACACGTGATGTTTTTCTCACTCCTACTAGTGAATCTAATGTAACAAACCCCCTTACAATGCGCACCACCCCGTGATGTTTTTCTCACTCCTACTAGTGAATGTAATGTAACACACACCCATACAATGCGCACCACCCCGTGATGTTTTTCTCAATCCTACTAGTGAATGTAATGTAACACACACCCATACAATGCGCACCACCCCGTGATGTTTTTCTCACTCCTACTAGTGAATCTAATGTAACACACACCCATACAATGCGCACCATCCCGTGATGTTTTTCTCACTCCTACTAGTGAATCTAATGTAACACACACCCATACAATGCGCACCAACCCGTGATGTTTTTCTCACTCCTACTAGTGAATCTAATGTAACACACACCCATACAATGCGCACCATCCCGTGATGTTTTTCTCACTCCTACTAGTGAATCTAATGTAACACACACCCATACAATGCGCACCACCCCGTGATGTTTTTCTCACTCCTACTAGTGAATGTAATGTAACACACACCCATACAATGCGCACCACGCCGTGATGTTTTTCTCACTCCTACTAGTGAATGTAATGTAACACACAGCCATACAATGCGCACCACCCCGTGATGATTTTCTCACTCCTACTAGTGAATCTAATGTAACAAACACCCATACATTGCGCACCACCCCGTGATGTTTTTCTCACTGCTACTAGTGAATGTAATGTAACACACCCATACAATTCGCACCACCCCGTGATATTTTTCTCACTCCTACTAGTGAATGTAATGTAACACACACCCATACAATGCGCACCACCCCGTGATGTTTTTCTCACTCCTACTAGTGAATGTAATGTAACACACACCCATACAGTGCGCACCACCCCGTGATGTTTTTCTCACTCCTACTAGTGAATCTAATGTAACACACACCCATACAATGCGCACCACCCCGTGATGATTTTCTCACTCCTACTAGTGAATCTAATGTAACACACACCCATACAATGCGCACCACCCCGTGATGTTTTTCTCACTCCTACTAGTGAATCTAATGTAACACACACCCATACAATGCGCACCACCCCGTGATGTTTTTCTCACTCCTACTAGAGAATCTAATGTAACACACACCCATACAATGCGCACAACCCCGTGATGTTTTTCTCACTCCTACTAGTGAATGTAATGTAACACACACCCATACAATGCGCACCACCCCGTGATGTTTTTCTCACTCCTACTAGTGAATGTAATGTAACACACACCCATACAATGCGCACCACCCCGTGATGTTTTTCTCACTCCTACTAGTGAATGTAATGTAACACACACCCATACAATGCGCACCACCCCGTGTTGATTTTCTCACTCCTACTAGTGAATCTAATGTAACACACACCCATACAATGCGCACCACCCCGTGATGTTTTTCTCACTCCTACTAGTGAATCTAATGTAACACACACCCATACAATGCGCAACACCCCGTGATGTTTTTCTCACTCCTACTAGTGAAAGTAAAGTAACACACACCCATACAATGCGCACCACCTCGTGATGTTTTTCTCACTCCTACTAGTGAATGTAATGTAACACACACCCATACAATGCGCACCACACGTGATGTTTTTCTCACTCCTACTAGTGAATCTAATGTAACAAACCCCCTTACAATGCGCACCACCCCGTGATGTTTTTCTCACTCCTACTAGTGAATGTAATGTAACACACACCCATACAATGCGCACCACCCCGTGATGTTTTTCTCAATCCTACTAGTGAATGTAATGTAACACACACCCATACAATGCGCCCCACCCCGTGATGTTTTTCACACTCCTACTAGTGAATGTAATGTAACACACACCCATACAATGCGCACCATCCCGTGATGTTTTTCTCACTCCTACTAGTGAATCTAATGTAACACACACCCATAAAATGCGCACCAACCCGTGATGTTTTTCTCACTCCTACTAGTGAATCTAATGTAACACACACCAATACAATGCGCACCACCCCGTGATGTTTTTCTCACTCCTACTAGTGAATGTAATGTAACACACACCCATACAATGCGCACCACGCCGTGATGTTTTTCTCACTCCTACTAGTGAATGTAATGTAACACACAGCCATACAATGCGCACCACCCCGTGATGATTTTCTCACTCCTACAAGTGAATCTAATGTAACAAACACCCATACATTGCGCACCACCCCGTGATGTTTTTCTCACTGCTACTAGTGAATGTAATGTAACACACCCATACAATGCGCACCACCCCGTGATATTTTTCTCACTCCTACTAGTGAATGTAATGTAACACACACCCATACAATGCGCACCACCCCGTGATGTTTTTCTCACTCCTACTAGTGAATGTAATGTAACACACACCCATACAGTGCGCACCACCCCGTGATGTTTTTCTCACTCCTACTAGTGAATCTAATGTAACACACACCCATACAATGCGCACCACCCCGTGATGATTTTCTCACTCCTACTAGTGAATCTAATGTAACACACACCCATACAATGCGCACCACCCCGTGATGTTTTTCTCACTCCTACTAGTGAATCTAATGTAACACACACCCATACAATGCGCACCACCCCGTGATGTTTTTCTCACTCCTACTAGAGAATCTAATGTAACACACACCCCTACAATGCGCACCACCCCGTGATGTTTTTCTCACTCCTACGAGTGAATGTAATGTAACACACACCCATACAATGCGCACAACCTCGTGATGTTTTTCTCACTCCTACTAGTGAATCTAATGTAACACACACCCATACAATGCACACCACCCCGTGATGTTTTTCTCACTCCTACTAGTGAATGTAATGTAACAGACACCCATACAATGCGCACCACCCCGTGATGTTTTTCTCACTCCTACTAGTGAATGTAATGTAACACACACCCATACAATGCGCACCACCCCGTGATGTTTTTCTCACTCCTACTAGTGAATGTAATGTAACACACACCCATACAATGCGCACCACCCCGTGATGTTTTTCTCACTCCTACTAGTGAATCTAATGTAACACACACCCATACAATGCGCACCACCCCGTGATGTTTTTCTCACTGCTACTAGTGAATGTAATGTAACACACCCATACAATGCGCACGACCCCGTGATGTTTTTCTCACTCCTACTAGTGAATGTAATGTAACACACACCCATACAATGCGCACCACCCCGTGATATTTTTCTCACTCCTACTAGTGAATGTAATGTAACAAACACCCATACAATGCGCACCACCCCGTGATGTTTTTCTCACTCCTACTAGTGAATGTAATGTAACACACACCAATACAATGCGCACCACCCCGTGATGTTTTTCTCACTCCTACTAGTGAATGTAATGTAACACACACCCATACAATGCGCACCACCCCGTGATGTTTTTCTCACTCCTACTAGTGAATGTAATGTAACACACACCCATACAATGCGCACCACCCCGTGATGTTTTTCTCACTCCTACTAGTGAATCTAATGTAACACACACCCATACAATGCGCACCACCCCGTGATGTTTTTCTCACTGCTACTAGTGAATGTAATGTAACACACCCATACAATGCGCACGACCCCGTGATGTTTTTCTCACTCCTACTAGTGAATGTAATGTAACACACACCCATACAATGCGCACCACCCCGTGATATTTTTCTCACTCCTACTAGTGAATGTAATGTAACAAACACCCATACAATGCGCACCACCCCGTGATGTTTTTCTCACTCCTACTAGTGAATGTAATGTAACACACACCAATACAATGCGCACCACCCCGTGATGTTTTTCTCACTCCTACTAGTGAATCTAATGTAACACACACCCATAAAATGCGCACCAACCCGTGATGTTTTTCTCACTCCTACTAGTGAATCTAATGTAACACACACCAATACAATGCGCACCACCCCGTGATGTTTTTCTCACTCCTACTAGTGAATGTAATGTAACACACACCCATACAATGCGCACCACGCCGTGATGTTTTTCTCACTCCTACTAGTGAATGTAATGTAACACACAGCCATACAATGCGCACCACCCCGTGATGATTTTCTCACTCCTACAAGTGAATCTAATGTAACAAACACCCATACATTGCGCACCACCCCGTGATGTTTTTCTCACTGCTACTAGTGAATGTAATGTAACACACCCATACAATGCGCACCACCCCGTGATATTTTTCTCACTCCTACTAGTGAATGTAATGTAACACACACCCATACAATGCGCACCACCCCGTGATGTTTTTCTCACTCCTACTAGTGAATGTAATGTAACACACACCCATACAGTGCGCACCACCCCGTGATGTTTTTCTCACTCCTACTAGTGAATCTAATGTAACACACACCCATACAATGCGCACCACCCCGTGATGATTTTCTCACTCCTACTAGTGAATCTAATGTAACACACACCCATACAATGCGCACCACCCCGTGATGTTTTTCTCACTCCTACTAGTGAATCTAATGTAACACACACCCATACAATGCGCACCACCCCGTGATGTTTTTCTCACTCCTACTAGAGAATCTAATGTAACACACACCCCTACAATGCGCACCACCCCGTGATGTTTTTCTCACTCCTACGAGTGAATGTAATGTAACACACACCCATACAATGCGCACAACCTCGTGATGTTTTTCTCACTCCTACTAGTGAATCTAATGTAACACACACCCATACAATGCACACCACCCCGTGATGTTTTTCTCACTCCTACTAGTGAATGTAATGTAACAGACACCCATACAATGCGCACCACCCCGTGATGTTTTTCTCACTCCTACTAGTGAATGTAATGTAACACACACCCATACAATGCGCACCACCCCGTGATGTTTTTCTCACTCCTACTAGTGAATGTAATGTAACACACACCCATACAATGCGCACCACCCCGTGATGTTTTTCTCACTCCTACTAGTGAATCTAATGTAACACACACCCATACAATGCGCACCACCCCGTGATGTTTTTCTCACTGCTACTAGTGAATGTAATGTAACACACCCATACAATGCGCACGACCCCGTGATGTTTTTCTCACTCCTACTAGTGAATGTAATGTAACACACACCCATACAATGCGCACCACCCCGTGATATTTTTCTCACTCCTACTAGTGAATGTAATGTAACAAACACCCATACAATGCGCACCACCCCGTGATGTTTTTCTCACTCCTACTAGTGAATGTAATGTAACACACACCAATACAATGCGCACCACCCCGTGATGTTTTTCTCACTCCTACTAGTGAATGTAATGTAACACACACCCATACAATGTGCACCACCCCGTTATGATTTTCTCACTCCTACTAGTGAATCTAATGTAACACACACCCATACAATGCGCACCACCCCGTGATGTTTTTCTCACTCCTACTAGTGAATCTCATGTAACACACACCCATACAGTGCGCACCACCCCGTGATGTTTTTCTCACTCCTAATAGTGAATGTAATGTAACACACACCAATACAATGCGCACCACCCCGTGATGTTTTTCTCACTCCTACTAGTGAATGTAATGTAACACACACCCATACAATGTGCACCACCCCGTTATGATTTTCTCACTCCTACTAGTGAATCTAATGTAACACACACCCATACAATGCGCACCACCCCGTGATGTTTTTCTCACTCCTACTAGTGTATCTCATGTAACACACACCCATACAATGCGCACCACCCCGTGATGTTTTTCTCACTGCTACTAGTGAATGTAATGTAACACACACCCATACAATGCTCACCACCCCGTGATGATTTTCTCACTCCTACTAGTGAATCTAATGTAACACACACCCATACAATGCGCACCACCCCGTGATGTTTTTCTCACTCCTACTAGTGAATGTAATGTAACACACACCCATAAAATGCCCACCACCCTGTGATGTTTTTCTCACTCCTACTAGTGAATGTAATGTAACACACACCCATACAATGCGCACCACCCGGTGATGATTTTCTCACTCCTACTAGTGAATCTAATGTAACACACACCCATACAATGCGCACCACCCCGTGATGTTTTTCTCACTGCTACTAGTGAATGTAAAGTAACACACCCATAAAATGCGCACCACCCCGTGATATTTTTCTCACTCCTACTAGTGAATATAATGTAACACACACCCATACAATGCGCACCACCCCGTGATGTTTTTCTTACTCCTACTAGTGAATGTAATGTAACATATACCCATACAATGCGCACCACCCCGTGATGTTTTTCTCACTCCTACTAGTGAATGTAATGTAACACACACCCATACAATGCGCACCACCCCGTGATGTTTTTCTCCCTCCTACTAGTGAATGTAATGTAACACACACCCATACAATGCGCACCACCCCGTGATGATTTTCTCACTCCTACTAGTGAATCTAATGTAACAAACACCCATACAATGCGCACCACCCCGTGATGTTTTTTTCACTCCTACTAGTGAATGTAATGTAACACACACCCATACAATGCGCACCACCCCGTGATGTTTTTCTCACTCCTACTAGTGAATGTAATGTTACACACCCATACAATGCGCACCACCCCCTGATGTTTTTCTCACTCCTACTAGTGAATGTAATGTAACACACACCCATACAATGCGCACGACCCCGTGATGTTTTTCTCACTCCTACTAGTGAATGAAATGTAACACACCCATACAATGCGCACCACCCCGTGATGTTTTTCTCACTCCTACTAGTGAATGTAATGTAACACACACCCATACAATGCGCACCACCCCGTGATGTTTTTCTCACTCCTACTAGTGAATGTAATGTAACACACCCATACAATGCGCACCACCCCCTGATGTTTTTCTCACTCCTACTAGTGAATGTAATGTAACACACACCCATACAGTGCGCACCACCCCGTGATGTTTTTCTCACTCCTACTAGTGAACGTAATGTAACAAACACCCATACAATGCGCACCACCCCGTGATGTTTTTCTCACTCCTACTAGTGAATGTAATGTAACACACACCCATACAATGAGCACCACCCCGTGATGTTTTTCTCACTCCTACTAGTGAATCTAATGTAACACACACCCATACAATGCGCACCACCCCGTGATGTTTTTTTCACTCCTACTAGTGAATGTAATGTAACACACACCCATACAATGCGCACCACCCCGTGATGTTTTTCTCACTCCTACTAGTGAATGTAATGTTACACACCCATACAATGCGCACCACCCCCTGATGTTTTTCTCACTCCTACTAGTGAATGTAATGTAACACACACCCATACAATGCGCACGACCCCGTGATGTTTTTCTCACTCCTACTAGTGAATGAAATGTAACACACCCATACAATGCGCACCACCCCGTGATGTTTTTCTCACTCCTACTAGTGAATGTAATGTAACACACACCCATACAATGCGCACCACCCCGTGATGTTTTTCTCACTCCTACTAGTGAATGTAATGTAACACACCCATACAATGCGCACCACCCCCTGATGTTTTTCTCACTCCTACTAGTGAATGTAATGTAACACACACCCATACAGTGCGCACCACCCCGTGATGTTTTTCTCACTCCTACTAGTGAACGTAATGTAACAAACACCCATACAATGCGCACCACCCCGTGATGTTTTTCTCACTCCTACTAGTGAATGTAATGTAACACACACCCATACAATGAGCACCACCCCGTGATGTTTTTCTCACTCCTACTAGTGAATCTAATGTAACACACACCCATACAATGCGCACCACCCCGTGATGTTTTTCTCACTCCTACTAGTGAATGTAATGTAACACACACCCATACAATGCGCACCACCCCGTGATGATTTTCTCACTCCTACTAGTGAATGTAATGTAACACACACCCATACAGTGCGCACCACCCCGTGATGTTTTTCTCACTCCTACTAGTGAATCTAATGTAACACACACCCATACAATGCGCACCACCCCGTGATGATTTTCTCACTCCTACTAGTGAACGTAATGTAACACACACCAATACAATGCGCACCACCCCGTGATGTTTTTCTCACTCCTACTAGTGAATGTAATGTAACACACACCCATACAATGCAAACCACCCCGTGATGATTTTCTCACTCCTAATAGTGAATCTAATGTAACAAACACCCATACAATGCGCACCACCCCGTGATGTTTTTCTCACTCCTACTAGTGAATCTAATGTAACACACACCCATACAATGAGCACCACCCCGTGATGTTTTTCTCACTCCTACTAGTGAATCTAATGTAACACACACCCATACAATGCACACCACCCCGTGATGTTTTTCTCACTCCTACTAGTGAATCTAATGTAACACACACCCATACAATGCGCAACACCCCGTGATGTTTTTCTCACTCCTACTAGTGAATCTAATGTAACACACACCCATACAATGCGCACCACCCCGTGATGTTTTTCTCACTCCTACTAGTGAAAGTAATGTAACACACACCCATACAATGCGCACCACCTCGTGATGTTTTTCTCACTCCTACTAGTGAATGTAATGTAACACACACCCATACAATGCGCACCACCCCGTGATGTTTTTCTCACTCCTACTAGTGAATGTAATGTAACACACACCCATACAATGCGCACCACCCCGTGATGTTTTTCTCACTCCTACTATTGAATGTAATGTAACACACACCCATACAATGCGCACCACCCCGTGATGTTTTTCTCACTCCTACTAGTGAATGTAATGTAACACACACCCATACAATGCGCACCACCCCGTGATGTTTTTCTCACTCCTACTAGTGAATGTAATGTAACACACACCCATACCATGCGCACCACCCCGTGATGTTTTTCGCACTTCTATTAGTGAATGTAATGTAACACACACCGATACAATGCGCTCCACCCCGTGATGTTTTTCTCACTCCTACTAGTGAATGTAATGTAACACACACCCATACAATGCGCACCACCCCGTGATGTTTTACTCACTCCTACTAGTGAATGTAATGTAACACACACCCATACAATGCGCACCATCCCGTGATGTTTTTCTCACTCCTACTAGTGAATGTAATGTAACACACACCCATACAATGCGCACCAACCCGTGATGTTTTTCTCACTCCTACTAGTGAATCTAATGTAACACACACCAATACAATGCGCACCACCCCGTGATGTTTTTCTCACTCCTACTAGTGAATCTAATGTAACACACACCCATACAATGCGCACCAACACGTGATGTTTTTCTCACTCCTACTAGTGAATCTAATGTAACAAACCCCCTTACAATGCGCACCACCCCGTGATGTTTTTCTCACTCCTACTAGTGAATCTAATGTAACAAACACCCATACATTGCGCACCACCCCGTGATGTTTTTCTCAATCCTACTAGTGAATGTAATGTAACACACACCCATACAATGCGCACCACCCCGTGATGTTTTTCTCACTCCTACTAGTGAATCTAATGTAACACACACCCATACAATGCGCACCACCCCGTGATGTTTTTCTCACTCCTACTAGTGAATCTAATGTAACACACACCCATACAGTGCGCACCAACCCGTGATGTTTTTCTCACTCCTACTAGTGAATGTAATGTAACAAACACCCATACAATGCGCACCACCCCGTGATGTTTTTCTCACTCCTACTAGTGAATGTAATGTAACACACACCCATACAATGAGCACCACCCCGTGATGTTTTTCTCACTCCTTCTAGTGAATCTAATGTAACACACACCCATACAATGCGCACCACCCCGTGATGTTTTTCTCACTCCTACTAGTGAATGTAATGTAACACACACCCATACAATGCGCACCACCCCGTGATGTTTTTCTCACTCCTACTAGTGAATGTAATGTAACACACACCCATACAATGCGCACCACCCCGTGATGATTTTCTCACTCCTACTAGTGAATGTAATGTAACACACACCCATACAATGCGCACCACCCCGTGATGTTTTTCTCACTCCTACTAGTGAATCTAATGTAACACACACCCATACAATGCGCACCACCCCGTGATGATTTTCTCACTCCTACTAGTGAACGTAATGTAACACACACCCATACAATGCGCACCACCCCGTGATGTTTTTCTCACTCCTACTAGTGAATGTAATGTAACACACACCCATACAATGCAAACCACCCCGTGATGATTTTCTCACTCCTAATAGTGAATCTAATGTAACAAACACCCATACAATGCGCACCACCCCGTGATGTTTTTCTCACTCCTACTAGTGAATCTAATGTAACACACACACATACAATGAGCACCACCCCGTGATGTTTTTCTCACTCCTACTAGTGAATCTAATGTAACACACACCCATACAATGCGCACCACCCCGTGATGTTTTTCTCACTTCTACTAGTGAATCTAATGTAACACACACCCATACAATGCGCAACACCCCGTGATGTTTTTCTCACTCCTACTAGTGAATCTAATGTAACACACACCCATACAATGCGCACCACCCCGTGATGTTTTTCTCACTCCTACTAGTGAAAGTAATGTAACACACACCCATACAATGCGCACCACCTCGTGATGTTTTTCTCACTCCTACTAGTGAATGTAATGTAACACACACCCATACAATGCGCACCACCCCGTGATGTTTTTCTCACTCCTACTAGTGAATGTAATGTAACACACACCCATACAATGCGCACCACCCCGTGATGTTTTTCTCACTCCTACTATTGAATGTAATGTAACACACACCCATACAATGCGCACCACCCCGTGATGTTTTTCTCACTCCTACTAGTGAATGTAATGTAACACACACCCATACAATGCGCACCACCCCGTGATGTTTTTCTCACTCCTACTAGTGAATGTAATGTAACACACACCCATACCATGCGCACCACCCCGTGATGTTTTTCGCACTCCTATTAGTGAATGTAATGTAACACACACCGATACAATGCGCACCACCCCGTGATGTTTTTCTCACTCCTACGAGTGAATGTAATGTAACACACACCCATACAATGCGCACCACCCCGTGATGTTTTACTCACTCCTACTAGTGAATGTAATGTAACACACACCCATACAATGCGCACCACCCTGTGATGTTTTTCTCACTCCTACTAGTGAATGTAATGTAACACACACCCATACAATGCGCACCACCCCGTGATGATTTTCTCTCTCCTACTAGTGAATCTAATGTAACAAACACCCATACAATGCGCACCACCCCATGATGTTTTTCTCACTCCTACTAGTGAATCTAATGTAACACACACCCATACAATGCGCACCAACACGTGATGTTTTTCTCACTCCTACTAGTGAATCTAATGTAACAAACCCCCTTACAATGCGCACCACCCCGTGATGTTTTTCTCACTCCTACTAGTGAATGTAATGTAACACACACCCATACAATGCGCACCACCCCGTGATGTTTTTCTCAATCCTACTAGTGAATGTAATGTAACACACACCCATACAATGCGCACCACCCCGTGATGTTTTTCTCACTCCTACTAGTGAATCTAATATAACACACACCCATACAATGCGCACCATCCCGTGATGTTTTTCTCACTCCTACTAGTGAATCTAATGTAACACACACCCATACAATGCGCACCAACCCGTGATGTTTTTCTCACTCCTACTAGTGAATCTAATGTAACACACACCAATACAATGCGCACCACCCCGTGATGTTTTTCTCACTCCTACTAGTGAATGTAATGTAACACACACCCATACAATGCGCACCACGCCGTGATGTTTTTCTCACTCCTACTAGTGAATGTAATGTAACACACAGCCATACAATGCGCACCACCCCGTGATGATTTTCTCACTCCTACTAGTGAATCTAATGTAACAAACACCCATACATTGCGCACCACCCCGTGATGTTTTTCTCACTCCTACTAGTGAATGTAATGTAACACACACCCATACAATGCGCACCACCCCGTGATGTTTTTCTCACTCCTACTAGTGAATGTAATGTAACACACACCCATACAGTGCGCACCACCCCGTGATGTTTTTCTCACTCCTACTAGTGAATGTAATGTAACAAACACCCATACAATGCGCACCACCCCGTGATGTTTTTCTCACTCCTACTAGTGAATGTAATGTAACACACACCCATACAATGAGCACCACCCCGTGATGTTTTTCTCACTCCTACTAGTGAATCTAATGTAACACACACCCATACAATGCACACCACCCCGTGATGTTTTTCTCACTCCTACTAGTGAATGTAATGTAACACACACCCATACAATGCGCACCACCCCGTGATGTTTTTCTCACTCCTACTAGTGAATGTAATGTAACACACACCCATACAATGCGCACCACCCCGTGATGATTTTCTCACTCCTACTAGTGAATGTAATGTAACACACACCCATACAATGCGCACCACCCCGTGATGTTTTTCTCACTCCTACTAGTGAATCTAATGTAACACACACCCATACAATGCGCACCACCCCGTGATGATTTTCTCACTCCTACTAGTGAATGTAATGTAACACACACCCATACAATGCGCACCACCCCGTGATGTTTTTCTCACTCCTACTAGTGAATCTAATGTAACACACACCCATACAATGCGCACCACCCCGTGATGTTTTTCTCACTCCTACTAGAGAATCTAATGTAACACACACCCATACAATGCGCACCACCCCGTGATGTTTTTCTCACTCCTACTAGTGAATGTAATGTAACACACACCCATACAATGCGCACCACCCCGTGATGTTTTTCTCACTCCTACTAGTGAATGTAATGTAACACACACCCATACAATGCGCACCACCCCGTGATGATTTTCTCACTCCTACTAGTGAATCTAATGTAACAAACACCCATACAATGCGCACCACCCCGTGATGTTTTTCTCACTCCTACTAGTGAATGTAATGTAACACACACCCCTACAATGCGCACCACCCCGTGATGTTTTTCTCACTCCTACGAGTGAATGTAATGTAACACACACCCATACAATGCGCACAACCCCGTGATGTTTTTCTCACTCCTACTAGTGAATCTAATGTAACACACACCCATACAATGCGCACCACCCCGTGATGTTTTTCTCACTCCTACTAGTGAATGTTATGTAACAGACACCCATACAATGCGCACCACCCCGTGATGTTTTTCTCACTCCTACTAGTGAATGTAATTTAACACACACCCATACAATGCGCACCACCCCGTGATGTTTTTCTCACTCCTACTAGTGAATGTAATGTAACACACACCCATACAATGCGCACCACCCCGTGATGTTTTTCTCACTCCTACTAGTGAATCTAATGTAACACACACCCATACAATGCGCACCACCCCGTGATGTTTTTCTCACTGCTACTAGTGAATGTAATGTAACACACCCATACAATGCGCACGACCCCGTGATGTTTTTCTCACTCCTACTAGTGAATGTAATGTAACACACACCCATACAATGCGCACCACCCCGTGATATTTTTCTCACTCCTACTAGTGAATGTAATGTAACAAACACCCATACAATGCGCACCACCCCGTGATGTTTTTCTCACTCCTACTAGTGAATGTAATGTAACACACACCAATACAATGCGCACCACCCCGTGATGTTTTTCTCACTCCTACTAGTGAATGTAATGTAACACACACCCATACAATGTGCACCACCCCGTTATGATTTTCTCACTCCTACTAGTGAATCTAATGTAACACACACCCATACAATGCGCACCACCCCGTGATGTTTTTCTCACTCCTACTAGTGAATCTCATGTAACACACACCCATACAATGCGCACCACCCCGTGATGTTTTTCTCACTCCTACTAGTGAATGTAATGTAACACACACCAATACAATGCGCACCACCCCGTGATGTTTTTCTCACTCCTACTAGTGAATGTAATGTAACACACACCCATACAATGTGCACCACCCCGTTATGATTTTCTCACTCCTACTAGTGAATCTAATGTAACACACACCCATACAATGCGCACCACCCCGTGATGTTTTTCTCACTCCTACTAGTGTATCTCATGTAACACACACCCATACAATGCGCACCACCCCGTGATGTTTTTCTCACTGCTACTAGTGAATGTAATGTAACACACACCCATACAATGCTCACCACCCCGTGATGATTTTCTCACTCCTACTAGTGAATGTAATGTAACACACACCCATACAATGCGCACCACCCCGTGATGTTTTTCTCACTCCTACTAGTGAATGTAATGTAACACACACCCATAAAATGCCCACCACCCCGTGATGTTTTTCTCACTCCTACTAGTGAATGTAATGTAACACACACCCATACAATGCGCACCACCCGGTGATGATTTTCTCACTCCTGCTAGTGAATCTAATGTAACACACACCCATACAATGCGCACCACCCCGTGATGTTTTTCTCACTGCTACTAGTGAATGTAAAGTAACACACCCATAAAATGCGCACCACCCCGTGATATTTTTCTCACTCCTACTAGTGAATATAATGTAACACACACCCATACAATGCGCACCACCCCGTGATGTTTTTCTTACTCCTACTAGTGTATGTAATGTAACATATACCCATACAATGCGCACCACCCCGTGATGTTTTTCTCACTCCTACTAGTGAATGTAATGTAACACACACCCATACAATGCGCACCACCCCGTGATGATTTTCTCACTCCTACTAGTGAATCTAATGTAACAAACACCCATACAATGCGCACCACCCCGTGATGTTTTTCTCACTCCTACTAGTGAATGTAATGTAACACACACCCCTACAATGCGCACCACCCCGTGATGTTTTTCTCACTCCTACGAGTGAATGTAATGTAACACACACCCATACAATGCGCACAACCCCGTGATGTTTTTCTCACTCCTACTAGTGAATCTAATGTAACACACACCCATACAATGCGCACCACCCCGTGATGTTTTTCTCACTCCTACTAGTGAATGTTATGTAACAGACACCCATACAATGCGCACCACCCCGTGATGTTTTTCTCACTCCTACTAGTGAATGTAATTTAACACACACCCATACAATGCGCACCACCCCGTGATGTTTTTCTCACTCCTACTAGTGAATGTAATGTAACACACACCCATACAATGCGCACCACCCCGTGATGTTTTTCTCACTCCTACTAGTGAATCTAATGTAACACACACCCATACAATGCGCACCACCCCGTGATGTTTTTCTCACTGCTACTAGTGAATGTAATGTAACACACCCATACAATGCGCACGACCCCGTGATGTTTTTCTCACTCCTACTAGTGAATGTAATGTAACACACACCCATACAATGCGCACCACCCCGTGATATTTTTCTCACTCCTACTAGTGAATGTAATGTAACAAACACCCATACAATGCGCACCACCCCGTGATGTTTTTCTCACTCCTACTAGTGAATGTAATGTAACACACACCAATACAATGCGCACCACCCCGTGATGTTTTTCTCACTCCTACTAGTGAATGTAATGTAACACACACCCATACAATGTGCACCACCCCGTTATGATTTTCTCACTCCTACTAGTGAATCTAATGTAACACACACCCATACAATGCGCACCACCCCGTGATGTTTTTCTCACTCCTACTAGTGAATCTCATGTAACACACACCCATACAATGCGCACCACCCCGTGATGTTTTTCTCACTCCTACTAGTGAATGTAATGTAACACACACCAATACAATGCGCACCACCCCGTGATGTTTTTCTCACTCCTACTAGTGAATGTAATGTAACACACACCCATACAATGTGCACCACCCCGTTATGATTTTCTCACTCCTACTAGTGAATCTAATGTAACACACACCCATACAATGCGCACCACCCCGTGATGTTTTTCTCACTCCTACTAGTGTATCTCATGTAACACACACCCATACAATGCGCACCACCCCGTGATGTTTTTCTCACTGCTACTAGTGAATGTAATGTAACACACACCCATACAATGCTCACCACCCCGTGATGATTTTCTCACTCCTACTAGTGAATGTAATGTAACACACACCCATACAATGCGCACCACCCCGTGATGTTTTTCTCACTCCTACTAGTGAATGTAATGTAACACACACCCATAAAATGCCCACCACCCCGTGATGTTTTTCTCACTCCTACTAGTGAATGTAATGTAACACACACCCATACAATGCGCACCACCCGGTGATGATTTTCTCACTCCTGCTAGTGAATCTAATGTAACACACACCCATACAATGCGCACCACCCCGTGATGTTTTTCTCACTGCTACTAGTGAATGTAAAGTAACACACCCATAAAATGCGCACCACCCCGTGATATTTTTCTCACTCCTACTAGTGAATATAATGTAACACACACCCATACAATGCGCACCACCCCGTGATGTTTTTCTTACTCCTACTAGTGTATGTAATGTAACATATACCCATACAATGCGCACCACCCCGTGATGTTTTTCTCACTCCTACTAGTGAATGTAATGTAACACACACCCATACAATGCGCACCACCCCGTGATGTTTTTCTCACTCCTACTAGTGAATGAAATGTAACACACACCCATACAATGCGCACCACCCCGTGATGATTTTCTCACTCCTACTAGTGAATCTAATGTAACAAACACCCATACAATGCGCACCACCCCGTGATGTTTTTTTCACTCCTACTAGTGAATGTAATGTAACACACACCCATACAATGCGCACCACCCCGTGATGTTTTTCTCACTCCTACTAGTGAATGTAATGTTACACACCCATACAATGCGCACAACCCCTGATGTTTTTCTCACTCCTACTAGTGAATGTAATGTAACACACATCCATACAATGCGCACGACCCCGTGATGTTTTTCTCACTCCTACTAGTGAATGAAATGTAACACACCCATACAATGCGCACCACCCCGTGATGTTTTTCTCACTCCTACTAGTGAATGTAATGTAACACACACCCATACAATGCGCACCACCCCGTGATGTTTTTCTCACTCCTACTAGTGAATGTAATGTAACACACCCATACAATGCGCACCACCCCCTGATGTTTTTCTCACTCCTACTAGTGAATGTAATGTAACACACACCCATACAATGCGCACCAACCCGTGATGTTTTTCTCACTCCTACTAGTGTATCTCATGTAACACACACCCATACAATGCGCACCACCCCGTGATGTTTTTCTCACTGCTACTAGTGAATGTAATGTAACACACACCCATACAATGCTCACCACCCCGTGATGATTTTCTCACTCCTACTAGTGAATGTAATGTAACACACACCCATACAATGCGCACCACCCCGTGATGTTTTTCTCACTCCTACTAGTGAATGTAATGTAACACACACCCATAAAATGCCCACCACCCCGTGATGTTTTTCTCACTCCTACTAGTGAATGTAATGTAACACACACCCATACAATGCGCACCACCCGGTGATGATTTTCTCACTCCTGCTAGTGAATCTAATGTAACACACACCCATACAATGCGCACCACCCCGTGATGTTTTTCTCACTGCTACTAGTGAATGTAAAGTAACACACCCATAAAATGCGCACCACCCCGTGATATTTTTCTCACTCCTACTAGTGAATATAATGTAACACACACCCATACAATGCGCACCACCCCGTGATGTTTTTCTTACTCCTACTAGTGTATGTAATGTAACATATACCCATACAATGCGCACCACCCCGTGATGTTTTTCTCACTCCTACTAGTGAATGTAATGTAACACACACCCATACAATGCGCACCACCCCGTGATGTTTTTCTCACTCCTACTAGTGAATGAAATGTAACACACACCCATACAATGCGCACCACCCCGTGATGATTTTCTCACTCCTACTAGTGAATCTAATGTAACAAACACCCATACAATGCGCACCACCCCGTGATGTTTTTTTCACTCCTACTAGTGAATGTAATGTAACACACACCCATACAATGCGCACCACCCCGTGATGTTTTTCTCACTCCTACTAGTGAATGTAATGTTACACACCCATACAATGCGCACAACCCCTGATGTTTTTCTCACTCCTACTAGTGAATGTAATGTAACACACATCCATACAATGCGCACGACCCCGTGATGTTTTTCTCACTCCTACTAGTGAATGAAATGTAACACACCCATACAATGCGCACCACCCCGTGATGTTTTTCTCACTCCTACTAGTGAATGTAATGTAACACACACCCATACAATGCGCACCACCCCGTGATGTTTTTCTCACTCCTACTAGTGAATGTAATGTAACACACCCATACAATGCGCACCACCCCCTGATGTTTTTCTCACTCCTACTAGTGAATGTAATGTAACACACACCCATACAATGCGCACCAACCCGTGATGTTTTTCTCACTCCTACTAGTGAACGTAATGTAACACACACCCATACAATGCGCACCACCCCGTGATGTTTTTCTCACTCCTACTAGTGAATGTAATGTAACACACACCCATACAATGCAAACCACCCCGTGATGATTTTCTCACTCCTAATAGTGAATCTAATGTAACAAACACCCATACAATGCGCACCACTTCGTGATGTTTTTCTCACTCCTACTAGTGAATGTAATGTAACACACACCCATACAATGAGCACCACCCCGTGATGTTTTTCTCACTCCTACTAGTGAATGTAATGTAACACACACCCATGCAATGCGCACCAACCCGTGATGTTTTTCTCACTCCTACTAGTGAATCTAATGTAACACACACCCATACAATGCGCACCACCCCGTGATGTTTTTCTCACTCCTACTAGTGAATCTAATGTAACACACACCCATACAATGCGCAACACCCCGTGATGTTTTTCTCACTCCTACTAGTGAAAGTAATGTAACACACACCCATACAATGCGCACCACCTCGTGATGTTTTTCTCACTCCTACTAGTGAATGTAATGTAACACACACCCATACAATGCGCACCACCCCATGATGTTTTTCTCACTCCTACTAGTGAATGTAATGTAACACACACCCATACAATGCGCACCACCCCGTGATGTTTTTCTCACTCCTACTATTGAATGTAATGTAACACACACCCATACAATGCGCACCACCCCGTGATGTTTTTCTCACTCCTACTAGTGAATGTAATGTAACACACACCCATACAATGCGCACCACCCCGTGATGTTTTTCTCACTCCTACTAGTGAATGTAATGTAACACACACCCATACCATGCGCACCACCCCGTGATGTTTTTCGCACTCCTATTAGTGAATGTAATGTAACACACACCGATACAATGCGCACCACCCCGTGATGTTTTTCTCACTCCTACTAGTGAATGTAATGTAACACACACCCATACAATGCGCACCACCCCGTGATGTTTTACTCACTCCTACTAGTGAATGTAATGTAACACACACCCATACAATGCGCACCACCCTGTGATGTTTTTCTCACTCCTACTAGTGAATGTAATGTAACACACACCCATACAATGCGCACCACCCCATGATGTTTTTCTCACTCCTACTAGTGAATCTAATGTAACACACACCCATACAATGCGCACCACACGTGATGTTTTTCTCACTCCTACTAGTGAATCTAATGTAACAAACCCCCTTACAATGCGCACCACCCCGTGATGTTTTTCTCACTCCTACTAGTGAATGTAATGTAACACACACCCATACAATGCGCACCACCCCGTGATGTTTTTCTCAATCCTACTAGTGAATGTAATGTAACACACACCCATACAATGCGCACCACCCCGTGATGTTTTTCTCACTCCTACTAGTGAATCTAATGTAACACACACCCATACAATGCGCACCATCCCGTGATGTTTTTCTCACTCCTACTAGTGAATCTAATGTAACACACACCCATACAATGCGCACCAACCCGTGATGTTTTTCTCACTCCTACTAGTGAATCTAATGTAACACACACCAATACAATGTGCACCACCCCGTGATGTTTTTCTCACTCCTACTAGTGAATGTAATGTAACACACACCCATACAATGCGCACCACGCCGTGATGTTTTTCTCACTCCTAGTAGTGAATGTAATGTAACACACAGCCATACAATGCGCACCACCCCGTGATGATTTTCTCACTCCTACTAGTGAATCTAATGTAACAAACACCCATACATTGCGCACCACCCCGTGATGTTTTTCTCACTGCTACTAGTGAATGTAATGTAACACACCCATACAATGCGCACCACCCCGTGATGTTTTTCTCACTCCTACTAGTGAATGTAATGTAACACACACCCATACAATGCGCACCACCCCGTGATGTTTTTCTCACTCCTACTAGTGAATGTAATGTAACACACACCCATACAGTGCGCACCACCCCGTGATGTTTTTCTCACTCCTACTAGTGAATCTAATGTAACACACACCCATACAATGCGCACCACCCCGTGATGTTTTTCTCACTCCTACTAGTGAATGTAATGTAACACACACCCATACAATGCGCACCACCCCGTGATGTTTTTCTCACTCCTACTAGTGAATGTAATGTAACACACACCCATACAATGCAAACCACCCCCTGATGATTTTCTCACTCCTACTAGTGAATCTAATGTAACAAACACCCATACAATGCGCACCACCCCGTGATGTTTTTCTCACTCCTACTAGTGAATGTAATGTAACACACACCCATACAATGAGCACCACCCCGTGATGTTTTTCTCACTCCTACTAGTGAATGTAATGTAACACACACCCATACAATGCGCACCACCCCGTGATGTTTTTCTCACTCCTACTAGTGAATCTATTGTAACACACACCCATACAATGCGCACCACCCCGTGATGTTTTTCTCACTCCTACTAGTGAATCTAATGTAACACACACCCATAAAATGCGCACCACCCCGTGATGTTTTTCTCACTCCTACTAGTGAATGTAATGTAACACACACCCATACAATGCTCACCACCCCGTGATGTTTTTCTCACTCCTAGTAGTGAATGTAATGTAACACACACCCATACAATGCGCACCACCCCGTGATGTTTTTCTCACTCCTACTAGTGAATGTTATGTAACACACACCCATCCAATGCGCACCACCCCGTGATGTTTTTCTCACTCCTACTAGTGAATGTAATGTAACACACACCCATACAATGCGCACCACCCCGTGATGTTTTTCTCACTCCTACTAGTGAATGTAATGTAACACACACCCATACCATGCGCACCACCCCGTGATGTTTTTCTCACTCCTACTAGTGAATCTAACGTAACACACACCGATACAATGCGCACCACCCCGTGATGTTTTTCTCACTCCTACTAGTGAATGTAATGTAACACACACCCATACAATGCGCACCACCCCGTGATGTTTTACTCACTCCTACTAGTGAATGTAATGTAACACACACCCATACAATGCGCAACACCCCGTGATGTTTTTCTCACTCCTACTAGTGAATGTAATGTAACACACACCCATACAATGCGCACCACCCCGTGATGATTTTCTCTCTCCTACTAGTGAATCTAATGTAACAAACACCCATACTATGCGCACCACCCCGTGATGTTTTTCTCACTCCTACTAGTGAATCTAATGTAACACAAACCCATACAATGCGCACTAACCCGTGATGTTTTTCTCACTCCTACTAGTGAATCTAATGTAACAAACCCCCTTACAATGCGCACCACACCGTGATGTTTTTCTCACTCCTACTAGTGAATGTAATGTAACACACACCCATACAATGCGCACCACCCCGTGTTTTACTCACTCCTACTAGTGAATGTAATGTAACACACACCCATACAATGCGCACCACCCCGTGATGTTTTTCTCACTCCTACTAGTGAATCTAATGTAACACACACCCATACAATGCGCACCACCCCGTGATGTTTTTCTCACTCCTACTAGTGAATCTAATGTAACACACACCCATACAATGCGCACAACCCCGTGATGTTTTTCTCACTCCTACTAGTGAATGTAATGTATCACACACCCATACAATGCGCACCGCCCCGTGATGTTTTTCTCACTCCTACTAGTGAATGTAATGTAACACACACCCATACAATGCGCACCACCCCGAGATGCTTTTTCACTCCTACTAGTGAATCTAATGTAACACACACCCATACAATGCGCACCACCCCGTGATGTTTTTCTCACTCCTACTAGTGAATGTAATGTAACACACACCCATAAAATGCGCACCACCCCGTGATGTTTTTCTCACTCCTACTAGTGAATGTAATGTAACACACACCCATACAATGCGCACCAACCCGCGATGTTTTTCTCACTCCTACTAGTGAATCTAATGTAACACACACCCATACAATGCGCACCACCCCGTGATGTTTTTCTCACTCCTACTAGTGAATGTAATGTAACACACACCCATACAATGCGCACCACGACGTGATGTTTTTCTCACTCCTACTAGTGAATGTATTGTAACACACACCCATACAATGCGCATCACCCGGTGATGATTTTCTCACTCCTACTAGTGAATCTAATGTAACAAACACCCATACATTGCGCACCACCCCGTGATGTTTTTCTCACTGCTACTAGTTTATGTAATGTAACACACCCATACAATGCGCACCACCCCGTGATATTTTTCTCACTCCTACTAGTGAATGTAATGTAACACACACCCATACAATGCGCACCACCCCGTGATGTTTTTCTCACTCCTACTAGTGAATGTAATGTAACACACACCCATACAATGCGCACCACCCCGTGATGTTTTTCTCACTCCTACTAGTGAATCTAATGTAACACACACCCATACAATGCGCACCACCCCGTGATGTTTTTCTCACTCCTACTAGTGAATGTAATGTAACACACACCCATACAATGCGCACCACCCCGTGATGTTTTTCTCACTCCTACTAGTGAATGTAATGTAACACACACCCATACAATGCAAACCACCCCGTGATGAATTTCTCACTCCTACTAGTGAATCTAATGTAACAAACACCCATACAATGCGCTCCACCCCGTGATGTTTTTCTCACTCCTACTAGTGAATGTAATGTAACACACACCCATACAATGAGCACCACCCCGTGATGTTTTTCTCACTCCTACTAGTGAATGTAATGTAACACACACCCATACAATGCGCACCACCCCGTGATGTTTTTCTCACTCCTACTAGTGAATCTAATGTAACACACACCCATACAATGCGCACCACCCCGTGATGTTTTTCTCACTCCTACTAGTGAATCTAATGTAACACACACCCATACAATGCGCACCACCCCGTGATGTTTTTCTCACTCCTACTAGTGAATGTAATGTAACACACACCCATACAATGCGCACCACCCCGTGATGTTTTTCTCACTCCTACTAGTGAATGTAATGTAACACACACCCATACAATGCGCACCACCCCGTGATGTTTTTCTCACTCCTACTAGTGAATGTAATGTAACACACACCCATACAATGCGCACCACACCGTGATGTTTTTCTCACTCCTACTAGTGAATGTAATGTAACACACACCCATACAATGCGCACCACCCCGTGATGTTTTTCTCACTCCTATTAGTGAATGTAATGTAACACACACCCATACAATGCGCACCACCCCGTGATGTTTTTCTCACTCCTACTAGTGAATGTTATGTAACACACACCCATACAATGCGCACCACCCCGTGATGTTTTTCTCACTCCTACTAGTGAATGTAATGTAACACACACCCATACAATGCCTACCACCCCGTGATGTTTTTCTCACTCCTACTAGTGAATGTAATGTAACACACACCCATACCATGCGCACCACCCCGTGATGTTTTTCGCACTCCTATTAGTGAATGTAATGTAACACACACCGATACAATGCGCACCACCCCGTGATGTTTTTCTCACTCCTACTAGTGAATGTAATGTAACACACACCCATACAATGCGCACCACCCCATGATGTTTTACTCACTCCTACTAGTGAATGTAATGTAACAAACACCCATACAATGTGCACCACCCCGTGATGTTTTTCTCACTCCTACTAGTGAATGTAATGTAACACACACCCATACAATGCGCACCACCCCGTGATGATTTTCTCTCTCCTACTAGTGAATCTAATGTAACAAACACCCATACAATGCGCACCACCCCGTGATGTATTTCTCACTCCTACTAGTGAATCTAATGTAACAAACACCCATACAATGCGCACCACCCCGTGATGTTTTTCTCACTCCTACTAGTGAATGTAATGTAACACACACCCATACAATGCGCACCACGCCGTGATGTTTTTCTCACTCCTACTAGTGAATGTATTGTAACACACACCCATACAATGCGCATCACCCCGTGATGATTTTCTCACTCCTACTAGTGAATCTAATGTAACAAACACCCATACATTGCGCCCCACCCCGTGATGTTTTTCTCACTGCTACTATTTTATGTAATGTAACACACCCATACAATGCGCACCACCCCGTGATATTTTTCTCACTCCTACTAGTGAATGTAATGTAACACACACCCATACAATGCGCACCACCCCGTGATGTTTTTCTCACTCCTACTAGTGAATGTAATGTAAAACACACCCATACAATGCGCACCACCCCGTGATGTTTTTCTCACTCCTACTAGTGAATCTAATGTAACACACACCCATACAATGCGCACCACCCCGTGATGTTTTTCTCACTCCTACTAGTGAATGTAATGTAACACACACCCATACAATGCGCACCACCCCGTGATGTTTTTCTCACTCCTACTAGTGAATGTAATGTAACACACACCCATACAATGCAAACCACCCCGTGATGATTTTCTCACTCCTACTAGTGAATCTAATGTAACAAACACCCATAAAATGCGCACCACCCCGTGATGTTTTTCTCACTCCTACTAGTGAATGTAATGTAACACAAACCCATACAATGAGCACCACCCCGTGATGTTTTTCTCACTCCTACTAGTGAATGTAATGTAACACACACCCATACAATGCGCACCACCCCGTGATGTTTTTCTCACTCCTACTAGTGAATCTAATGTAACACACACCCATACAATGCGCACCACCCCGTGATGTTTTTCTCACTCCTACTAGTGAATCTAATGTAACACACACCCATACAATGCGCACCACCCCGTGATGTTTTTCTCACTCCTACTAGTGAATCTAATGTAACACACACCCATACAATGCGCACCACCCAGTGATGTTTTTCTCACTCCTACTAGTGAATGTAATGTAACACACACCCATACAATGCGCACCACCCCGTGATGTTTTTCTCACTCCTACTAGTGAATGTAATGTAACACACACCCATACAATGCGCACCACACCGTGATGTTTTTCTCACTCCTACTAGTGAATGTAATGTAACACACACCCATACAATGCGCACCACCCCGTGATGTTTTTCTCACTCCTATTAGTGAATGTAATGTAACACACACCCATACAATGCGCACCACCCCGTGATGTTTTTCTCACTCCTACTAGTGAATGTTATGTAACACACACCCATACAATGCGCACCACCCCGTGATGTTTTTCTCACTCCTACTAGTGAATGTAATGTAACACACACCCATACAATGCGCACCACCCCGTGATGTTTTTCTCACTCCTACTAGTGAATGTAATGTAACACACACCCATACCATGCGCACCACCCCGTGATGTTTTTCGCACTCCTATTAGTGAATGTAATGTAACACACACCGATACAATGCGCACCACCCCGTGATGTTTTTCTCACTCCTACTAGTAAATGTAATGTAACACACACCCATACAATGCGCACCACCCCGTGATGTTTTACTCACTCCTACTAGTGAATGTAATGTAACACACACCCATACAATGTGCACCACCCCGTGATGTTTTTCTCACTCCTACTAGTGAATGTAATGTAACACACACCCATACAATGCGCACCACCCCGTGATGATTTTCTCTCTCCTACTAGTGAATCTAATGTAACAAACACCCATACAATGCGCACCACCCCGTGATGTTTCTCTCACTTCTACTAGTGAATCTAATGTAACACACACCCATACAATGCGCACCAACCCGTGATGTTTTTCTCACTCCTACTAGTGAATCTAATGTAACAAACCCCCTTACAATGCGCACCACCCCGTGATGTTTTTCTCACTCCTACTAGTGAATGTAATGTAACACACACCCATACAATGCGCACCACCCCGTGATGTTTTACTCACTCCTACTAGTGAATGTAATGTAACACACACCCATACAATGCGCACCACCCCGTGATGTTTTTCTCACTCCTACTAGTGAATCTAATGTAACACACACCCATACAATGCGCACCACCCCGTGATGTTTTTCTCACTCCTACTAGTGAATTTAATGTAACACACACCCATGCAATGCAAACCACCCCGTGATGTTTTTCTCACTCCTACTAGTGAATGTAATGTATCACACACCCATACAATGCGCACCACCCCGTGATGTTTTTCTCACTCCTACTAGTGAATGTAATGTAACACACACCCATACAATGCGCACCACCCCGAGATGTTTTTTCACTCCTACTAGTGAATCTAATGTAACACACACCCATACAATGCGCACCACCCCGTGATGTTTTTCTCACTCCTACTAGTGAATGTAATGTAACACACACCCATAAAATGCGCACCACCCCGTGATGTTTTTCTCACTCCTACTAGTGAATCTAATGTAACACACACCCATACAATGCGCACCAACCCGTGATGTTTTTCTCACTCCTACTAGTGAATCTAATGTAACACACACCCATACAATGCGCACCACCCCGTGATGTTTTTCTCACTCCTACTAGTGAATGTAATGTAACACACACCGATACAATGCGCACCACGCCGTGATGTTTTTCTCACTCCTAGTAGTGAATGTAATGTAACACACACCCATACAATGCGCACCACCCCGTGATGATTTTCTCACTCCTACTAGTGAATCTAATGTAACAAACACCCATACATTGCGCACCACCCCGTGATGTTTTTCTCACTGCTACTAGTGAATGTAATGTAACACACCCATACAATGCGCACCACCGCTTGATATTTTTCTCACTCCTACTAGTGAATATAATGTAACACACACCCATACAATGCGCACCACCCCGTGATGTTTTTCTCACTCCTACTAGTGAATGTAATGTAACACACACCCATACAATGCGCACCACCCCGTGATGTTTTTCTCACTCCTACTAGTGAATGTAATGTAACACACACCCATACAATGCGCACCACCCCGTGATGTTTTTCTCACTCCTACTAGTGAATCTAATGTAACACACACCAATACGATGCGCACCACCCCGTGATGTTTTTCTCACTCCTACTAGTGTATGTAATGTAACACACACCCATACAATGCGCACCACCCCGTGATGATTTTCTCACTCCTACTAGTGAATCTAAGGTAACACACACCCATAAAATGCGCACCACCCCGTGATGTTTTTCTCACTCCTACTAGTGAATGTAATGTAACACACACCCATACAATGCGCACCAAGCCGTGATGTTTTTCTCACTCCTACTAGTGAATGTAATGTAACACACACCCATACAATGCGCACCACCCCGTGATGATTTTCTCACTCCTTCTAGTGAATCTAATGTAACAAACACCCATACAATGCGCACCACCCCGTGATGTTTTTCTCACTCCTACTAGTGAATGTAATGTAACACACACCCATACAATGCGCACCACCCCGTGATGTTTTTCTCACTCCTACTAGTGAATGTAATGTAACACACACCCATACAATGCGCACCACCCCGTGATGTTTTTCTCACTCCTACTAGTGAATGTAATGTAACACACACCCATAAAATGCGCACCACCCCGTGATGTTTTTCTCACTCCTACTAGTGAATGTAATGTAACACACACCCATACAATGCGCACCAACCCGTGATGTTTTTCTCACTCTTACTAGTGAATCTAATGTAACACACACCCATACAATGCGGACCACCCCGTGATGTTTTTCTCACTCCTACTAGTGAATGTAATGTAACACACACCCATACAATGCGCACCACGCCGTGATGTTTTTCTCACTGCTACTAGTGAATATAATGTAACACACCCATACAATGCGCACCACCCCGTGATATTTTTCTCACTCCTACTAGTGAATGTAATGTAACACACACCCATACAATGCGCACCACCCCGTGATGTTTTTCTCACTCCTACTAGTGAATGTAATGTAACACACACCCATACAATGCGCACCACCCCGTGATGTTTTTCTCACTCCTACTAGTGAATCTAATGTAACACACACCCATACAATGCGCACCACCCCGTGATGTTTTTCTCACTCCTACTAGTGAATCTAATGTAACACACACCCATACAATGCGCACCACCCCGTGATGTTTTTCTCACTCCTACTAGTGAATGTAATGTAACACACACCCATACAATGCGCACCACCCCGTGATGTTTTTCTCACTCCTACTAGTGAATGTAATGTAACACACACCCATACAATGCGCACCACACCGTGATGTTTTTCTCACTCCTACTAGTGAATGTAATGTAACACACACCCATACAATGCGCACCACCCCGTGATGTTTTTCTCACTCCTATTAGTGAATGTAATGTAACACACACCCATACAATGCGCACCACCCCGTGATGTTTTTCTCACTCCTACTAGTGAATGTTATGTAACACACACCCATACAATGCGCACCACCCCGTGATGTTTTTCTCACTCCTACTAGTGAATGTAATGTAACACACACCCATACAATGCGCACCACCCCGTGATGTTTTTCTCACTCCTACTAGTGAATGTAATGTAACACACACCCATACCATGCGCACCACCCCGTGATGTTTTTCGCACTCCTATTAGTGAATGTAATGTAACACACACCGATACAATGCGCACCACCCCGTGATGTTTTTCTCACTCCTACTAGTGAATGTAATGTAACACACACCCATACAATGCGCACCACCCCGTGATGTTTTTCTCACTCCTACTAGTGAATGTATTGTAACACACACCCATACAATGCGCATCACCCCGTGATGATTTTCTCACTCCTACTAGTGAATGTTATGTAACACACACCCATACAATGCGCACCACCCCGTGATGTTTTTCTCACTCCTACTAGTGAATGTAATGTAACACACACCCATACAATGCGCACCACACCGTGATGTTTTTCTCACTCCTACTAGTGAATGTAATGTAACACACACCCATACAATGCGCACCACCCCGTGATGTTTTTCTCACTCCTATTAGTGAATGTAATGTAACACACACCCATACAATGCGCACCACCCCGTGATGTTTTTCTCACTCCTACTAGTGAATGTTATGTAACACACACCCATACAATGCGCACCACCCCGTGATGTTTTTCTCACTCCTACTAGTGAATGTAATGTAACACACACCCATACAATGCGCACCACCCCGTGATGTTTTTCTCACTCCTACTAGTGAATCTAATGTAACACACACCCATACAATGCGCACCACCCCGTGATGTTTTTCTCACTCCTACTAGTGAATGTATTGTAACACACACCCATACAATGCGCATCACCCCGTGATGATTTTCTCACTCCTACTAGTGAATCTAATGTAACAAACACCCATACATTGCGCCCCACCCCGTGATGTTTTTCTCACTGCTACTAGTTTATGTAATGTAACACACCCATACAATGCGCACCACCCCGTGATATTTTTCTCACTCCTACTAGTGAATGTAATGTAACACACACCCATACAATGCGCACCACCCCGTGATGTTTTTCTCACTCCTACTAGTGAATGTAATGTAACACACACCCATACAATGCGCACCACCCCGTGATGTTTTTCTCACTCCTACTAGTGAATCTAATGTAACACACACCCATACAATGCGCACCACCCCGTGATGTTTTTCTCACTCCTACTAGTGAATGTAATGTAACACACACCCATACAATGCGCACCACCCCGTGATGTTTTTCTCACTCCTACTAGTGAATGTAATGTAACACACACCCATACAATGCAAACCACCCCGTGATGATTTTCTCACTCCTACTAGTGAATCTAATGTAACAAACACCCATACAATGCGCACCACCCCGTGATGTTTTTCTCACTCCTACTAGTGAATGTAATGTAACACACACCCATACAATGAGCACCACCCCGTGATGTTTTTCTCACTCCTACTAGTGAATGTAATGTAACACACACCCATACAATGCGCACCACCCCGTGATGTTTTTCTCACTCCTACTAGTGAATCTAATGTAACACACACCCATACAATGCGCACCACCCCGTGATGTTTTTCTCACTCCTACTAGTGAATCTAATGTAACACACACCCATACAATGCGCACCACCCCGTGATGTTTTTCTCACTCCTACTAGTGAATCTAATGTAACACACACCCATACAATGCGCACCACCCCGTGATGTTTTTCTCACTCCTACTAGTGAATGTAATGTAACACACACCCATACAATGCGCACCACCCCGTGATGTTTTTCTCACTCCTACTAGTGAATGTAATGTAACACACACCCATACAATGCGCACCACACCGTGATGTTTTTCTCACTCCTACTAGTGAATGTAATGTAACACACACCCATACAATGCGCACCACCCCGTGATGTTTTTCTCACTCCTACTAGTGAATGTAATGTAACACACACCCATACAATGCGCACCACCCCGTGATGTTTTTCTCACTCCTACTAGTGAATGTTATGTAACACACACCCATACAATGCGCACCACCCCGTGATGTTTTTCTCACTCCTACTAGTGTATGTAATGTAACACACACCCATACAATGCGCACCACCCCGTGATGTTTTTCTCACTCCTACTAGTGAATGTAATGTAACATACACCCATACCATGCGCACCACCCCGTGATGTTTTTCGCACTCGTATTAGTGAATGTAATGTAACACACACCGATACAATGCGCACCAGCCCGTGATGTTTTTCTCACTCCTACTAGTGAATGTAATGTAACACACACCCATACAATGCGCACCACCCCGTGATGTTTTACTCACTCCTACTAGTGAATGTAATGTAACACACACCCATACAATGTGCACCACCCCGTGATGTTTTTCTCACTCCTACTAGTGAATGTAATGTAACACACACCCATACAATGCGCACCACCCCGTGATGATTTTCTCTCTCCCACTAGTGAATCTAATGTAACAAACACCCATACAATACGCACCACCCCGTGATGTTTCTCTCACTTCTACTAGTGAATCTAATGTAACACACACCCATACAATGCGCACCAACCCGTGATGTTTTTCTCACTCCTACTAGTGAATCTAATGTAACAAACCCCCTTACAATGCGCACCACCCCGTGATGTTTTTCTCACTCCTACTAGTGAATGTAATGTAACACACACCCATACAATGCGCACCACCCCATGATGCTTTACTCACTCCTACTAGTGAATGTAATGTAACACACACCCATACAATGCGCACCACCCCGTGATGTTTTTCTCACTCCTACTAGTGAATCTAATGTAACACACACCCATACAATGCGCACCACCCCGTGATGTTTTTCTCACTCCTACTAGTGAATTTAATGTAACACACACCCATACAATGCGCACCACCCCGTGATGTTTTTCTCACTCCTACTAGTGAATGTAATGTATCACACACCCATACAATGCGCACCACCCCGTAATGTTTTTTTCAGTCCTACTAGTGAATGTAATGTAACACACACCCATACAATGCGCACCACCCCGAGATGTTTTTTCACTCCTACTAGTGAATCTAATGTAACACACACCCATACAATGCGCACCACCGCGTGATGTTTTTCTCACTCCTACTAGTGAATGTAATGTAACACACACCCATAAAATGCGCACCACCCCGTGATGTTTTTCTCACTCCTACTAGTGAATGTAATGTAACACACACCCATACAATGCGCACCAACCCGTGATGTTTTTCTCACTCCTACTAGTGAATCTAATGTAACACACACCCATACTATGCGCACCACCCCGTGATGTTTTTCTCACTCCTACTAGTGAATGTAATGTAACACACACCGATACAATGCGCACCACGCCGTGATGTTTTTCTCACTCCTAGTAGTGAATGTAATGTAACACACACCCATACAATGCGCACCACCCCGTGATGATTTTCTCACTCCTACTAGTGAATCTAATGTAACAAACACCCATACATTGCGCACCACCCCGTGATGTTTTTCTCACTGCTACTAGTGAATGTAATGTAACACACCCATACAATGCGCACCACCCCTTGATATTTTTCTCACTCCTACTAGTGAATATAATGTAACACACACCCATACAATGCGCACCACCCCGTGATGTTTTTCTCACTCCTACTAGTGAATGTAATGTAACACACACCCATACAATGCGCACCACCCCGTGATATTTTTCTCACTCCTACTAGTGAATGTAATGTAACACACACCCATACAATGCGCACCACCCCGTGATGTTTTTCTCACTCCTACTAGTGAATCTAATGTAACACACACCAATACAATGCGCACCACCCCGTGATGTTTTTCTCACTCCTACTAGTGTATGTAATGTAACACACACACATACAATGGGCACCACCCCGTGATGATTTTCTCACTCCTACTAGTGAATCTAAGGTAACACACACCCATAAAATGCGCACCACCCCGTGATGTTTTTCTCACTCCTACTAGTGAATGTAATGTAACACACACCCATACAATGCGCACCAACCCGTGATGTTTTTCTCACTCCTACTAGTGAATGTAATGTAACACACACCCACACAATGCACACCACCCCGTGATGATTTTCTCACTCCTTCTAGTGAATCTAATGTAACACACACCCATACAATGCGCACCACCCCGTGATGTTTTTCTCACTCCTACTAGTGAATGTAATGTAACACACACCCATACAATGCGCACCACCCCATGATGTTTTTCTCACTCCTACTAGTGAATGTAATGTAACACACACCCATAAAATGCGCACCACCCCGTGATGTTTTTCTCACTCCTACTAGTGAATGTAATGTAACACACACCCATACAATGCGCACCAACCCGTGATGTTTTTCTCACTCCTACTAGTGAATCTAATGTAACACACACCCATACAATGCGCACCACCCCGTGATGTTTTTCTCACTCCTACTAGTGAATGTAATGTAACACACACCCATACAATGCGCACCACGCCGTGATGTTTTTCTCACTGCTACTAGTGAATGTAATGTAACACACCCATACAATGCGCACCACCCCGTGATATTTTTCTCACTCCTACTAGTGAATGTAATGTAACACACACCCATACAATGCGCACCACCCCGTGATGTTTTTCTCACTCCTACTAGTGAATGTAATGTAACACACACCCATACAATGCGCACCACCACGTGATGTTTTTCTCACTCCTACTAGTGAATGTAATGTAACACACACCCATACAATGCAAACCACCCCGTGATGATTTTCTCACTCCTACTAGTGAATCTAATGTAACAAACACCCATACAAAGCGCACCACCCCGTGATGTTTTTCTCACTCCTACTAGTGAATGTAATGTAACACACACCCATACAATGAGCACCACCCCGTGATGTTTTTCTCACTCCTACTAGTGAATGTAATGTAACACACACCCATACAATGCGCACCACCCCGTGATGTTTTTCTCACTCCTACTAGTGAATGTAATGTAACACACACCCATACAATGCGCACCACCCCGTGATGTTTTTCTCACTCCTACTATTGAATCTAATGTAACACACACCCATACAATGCGCACCACCCCGTGATGTTTTTCTCACTCCTACTAGTGAATCTAATGTAACACACACCCATACAATGCGCACCACCCCGTGATGTGTTTCTCACTCCTACTAGTGAATCTAATGTAACACACACCCATACAATGCGCACCACCCCGTGATGTATTTCTCACTGCTAGTAGTGAATGTAGTGTAACACACACCCATACAATGCGCACCACCCCGTGATGTTTTTCTCACTCCTACTAGTGAATGTAATGTAACACACACCCATACAATGCGCACCACCCCGTGATGTTTTTCTCAATCCTACTAGTGAATGTAATGTAACACACACCCATACAATGCGCACCACCCCGTGATGTTTTTCTCACTCCTACTAGTGAATGTAATGTAACACACACCCATACAATGCGCACCACCCCGTGATGTTTTTCTCACTCCTACTAGTGAATGTTATGTAACACACACCCATACAATGCGCACCACCCCGTGATGTTTTTCTCACTCCTACTAGTGAATGTAATGTAACACACACCCATACAATGCGCACCACCCCGTGATGTTTTTCTCACTCCTACTAGTGAATGTAATGTAACACACACCCATACCATGCGCACCACCCCGTGATGTTTTTCGCACTCCTACTAGTGAATGTAATGTAACACACACCCATACCATGCACACCACCCCGTGATGTTTTTCGCACTCCTATTAGTGAATGTAATGTAACACACACCCATACAATGCGCACCACCCCGTGATGTTTTTCTCACTCCTACTAGTGAATGTAATGTAACACACACCCATACAATGCGCACCACCCCGTGATGTTTTACTCACTCCTACTAGTGAATGTAATGTAACACACACCCATACAATGTGCACCACCCCGTGATGTTTTTCTCACTCCTACTAGTGAATGTAATGTAACACACACCCATACAATGCGCACCACCCCGTGATGATTTTCTCTCTCCTACTAGTGAATCTAATGTAACAAACACCCATACAATGCACACCACCCCGTGATGTTTCTCTCACTTCTACTAGTGAATCTAATGTAACACACACCCATACAATGCGCACCACCCCGTGATGTTTTTCTCACTCCTACTAGTGAATCTAATGTAACAAACCCCCTTACAATGCGCCCCACCCCGTGATGTTTTTCTCACTCCTACTAGTGAATGTAATGTAACACACACCCATACAATGCGCACCACCCCGTGATGTTTTACTCACTCCTACTAGTGAATGTAATGTAACACACACCCATACAATGCGCACCACCCCGTGATGTTTTTCTCACTCCTACTAGTGAATCTAATGTAACACACACCCATACAATGCGCACCACCCCGTGATGTTTTTCTCACTCCTACTAGTGAATTTAATGTAACACACACCCATACAATGCGCACCACCCCGTGATGTTTTTCTCACTCCTACTAGTGAATGTAATGTATCACACACCCATACAATGCGCACCACCCCGTGATGTTTTTCTCACTCCTACTAGTGAATGTAATGTAACACACACCCATACAATGCGCACCACCCCGAGATGTTTTTTCACTCCTACTAGTGAATCTAATGTAACACACACCCATACAATGCGCACCACCCCGTGATGTTTTTCTCACTCCTACTAGTGAATGTAATGTAACACACACCCATACAATGCGCACCACCCCGTGATGTTTTTCTCACTCCTACTAGTGAATGTAATGTAACACACACCCATACAATGCGCACCACCCCGTGATGTTTTTCTCACTCCTACTAGTGTATGTAATGTAACACACACCCATACAATGCGCACCACCCCGTGATGATTTTCTCACTCCTACTAGTGAATCTAAGGTAACACACACACATAAAATGCGCACCACCCCGTGATGTTTTTCTCACTCCTACTAGTGAATGTAATGTAACACACACCCATACAATGCGCACCAACCAGTGATGTTTTTCTCACTCCTACTAGTGAATGTAATGTAACACACACCCATACAATGCGCACCACCCCGTGATGATTTTCTCACTCCTTCTAGTGAATCTAATGTAACAAACACCCATACAATGCGCACCACCCCGTGATGTTTTTCTCACTCCTACTAGTGAATGTAATGTAACACACACCCATACAATGCGCACCACCCCGTGATGTTTTTCTCACTCCTACTAGTGAATGTAATGTAACACACACCCATACAATGCGCACCACCCCGTGATGTTTTTCTCACTCCTACTAGTGAATGTAATGTAACACACACGCATAAAATGCGCACCACCCCGTGATGTTTTTCTCACTCCTACTAGTGAATGTAATGTAACACACACCCATACAATGCGCACCAACCCGTGATGTTTTTCTCACTCCTACTAGTGAATGTAATGTAACACACACCCATACAATGCGCACCACCCCGTGATGTTTTTCTCACTCCTACTAGTGAATGTATTGTAACACACACCCATACAATGCGCACCACGCCGTGATGTTTTTCTCACTGCTACTAGTGAATATAATGTAACACACCCATACAATGCGCACCACCCCGTGATATTTTTCTCACTCCTACTAGTGAATGTAATGTAACACACACCCATACAATGCGCACCACCCCGTGATGTTTTTCTCACTCCTACTAGTGAATGTAATGTAACACACACCCATACAATGCGCACCACCCCGTGATGTTTTTCTCACTCCTACTAGTGAATCTAATGTAACACACACCCATACAATGCGCACCACCCCGTGATGTTTTTCTCACTCCTACTACTGAATGTAATGTAACACACACCCATACAATGCGCACCACCCCGTGATGTTTTTCTCACTCCTACTAGTGAATGCAATGTAACACACACCCATAAAATGCAAACCACCCCGTGATGATTTTCTCACTCCTACTAGTGAATCTAATGTAACAAACACCCATACAATGCGCACCACCCCGTGATGTTTTTCTCACTCCTACTAGTGAATGTAATGTAACACACACCCATACAATGAGCACCACCCCGTGATGTTTTTCTCACTCCTACTAGTGAATGTAATGTAACACACACCCATACAATGCGCACCACCCCGTGATGTTTTTCTCACTCCTACTAGTGAATCTAATGTAACACACACCCGTACAATGCGCACCGCCCCGTGATGTTTTTCTCACTCCTACTAGTGAATCTAATGTAACACACACCCATACAATGCGCACCACCCCGTGATGTTTTACTCACTCCTACTAGTGAATGTAATGTAACACACACCCATACAATGCGCACCACCCCGTGATGTTTTTCTCACTCCTACTAGTGAATGTAATGTAACACACACCCATACAATGCGCACCACCCCGTGATGATTTTCTCTCTCCTACTAGTGAATCTAATGTAACAAACACCCATACAATGCGCAGCAACCCGTGATGTTTTTCTCACTCCTACTAGTGAATCTAATGTAACAAACCCCCTTACAATGCGCACCACCCCGTGATGTTTTTCTCACTCCTACTAGTGAATGTAATGTAACACACACCCATACAATGCGCACCAGCCCGTGATGTTTTACTCACTCCTACTAGTGAATGTAATGTAACACACACCCATACAATGCGCACCACCCCGTGATGTTTTTCTCACTCCTACTAGTGAATCTAATGTAACACACACCCATACAATGCGCACCACCCCGTGATGTTTTTCTCACTCCTACTAGTGAATCTAATGTAACACACACCCATACAATGCGCACCACCCCGTGATGTTTTTCTCACTCCTACTAGTGAATGTAATGTAACACACACCCATACAATGCGCACCAACACGTGATGTTTTTCTCACTCCTACTAGTGAATCTAATGTAACACACACCCATACAATGCGCACCACCCCGTGATGTTTTTCTCACTCCTACTAGTGAATGTAATGTAACACACACCCATACAATGCGCACCACTCGGTGATGTTTTTCTCACTCCTAGTATTGAATGTAATGTAACACACACCCATACAATGCGCACCACCCCGTGATGATTTTCTGACTCCTACTAGTGAATCTAATGTAACAAACACCCATACATTGCGCACCAACCCGTGATGTTTTTCTCACTGCTACTAGTGAATGTAATGTAACACACCCATACAATGCGCACCACCCCGTGATATTTTTCTCACTCCTTCTAGTGAATATAATGTAACACACACCCATACAATGCGCACCACCCCGTGATGTTTTTCTCACTCCTACTAGTGAATGTAATGTAACACACACCCATACAATGCGCACCACCCCGTGATGTTTTTCTCACTCCTACTAGTGAATGTAATGTAACACACACCCATACAATGCGCACCACCCCGTGATGTTTTTCTCACTCCTACTAGTGAATCTAATGTAACACACACCAATACAATGCGCACCACCCCGTGATGTTTTTCTCACTCCTACTAGTGAATGTAATGTAACACACACCCATACAATGCGCACCACCCCGTGATGTTTTTCTCACTCCTATTAGTGAATGTAATGTAACACACACCCATACAATGCGCACCACCCCGTGATGTTTTTCTCACTCCTACTAGTGAATGTTATGTAACACACACCCATCCAATGCGCACCACCCCGTGATGTTTTTCTCACTCCTACTAGTGAATGTAATGTAACACACACCCATACAATGCGCACCACCCCGTGATGTTTTTCTCACTCCTACTAGTGAATGTAATGTAACACACACCCATACAATGCGCACCATCCCGTGATGTTTTACTCACTCCTACTAGTGCATGTAATGTAACACACACCCATACAATGCGCACCACCCCGTGATGTTTTTCTCACTCCTACTAGTGAATGTAATGTAATACACACCCATACAATGCGCACCACCCCGTGATGATTTTCTGTCTCCTACTAGTGAATCTAATGTAACACACACCCATACAATGCGCACCACCCCGTGATGTTTTTCTCACTCCTACTAGTGAATGTAATGTAACACACACCCATACAATGCAAACCACCCCGTGATGTTTTTCTCACTCCTACTAGTGAATGTAATGTAACACACACCCATACAATGCGCACCACACCGTGATGTTTTTCTCACTCCTACTAGTGAATGTAATGTAACACACACCCATACAATGCGCACCACCCCGTGATGTTTTTCTCACTCCTATTAGTGAATGTAATGTAACACACACCCATACAATGCGCACCACCCCGTGATGTTTTTCTCACTCCTACTAGTGAATGTTATGTAACACACACCCATCCAATGCGCACCACCCCGTGATGTTTTTCTCACTCCTATTAGTGAATGTAATGTAACACACACCGATACAATGCGCACCACCCCGTGATGTTTTTCTCACTCCTACTAGTGAATGTAATGTAACACACACCCATACAATGCGCACCACCCCGTGATGTTTTTCTCACTCCTACTAGTGAATCTAATGTAACACACACCCATACAATGCGCACCACCCCGTGATGTTTTTCTCACTCCTACTAGTGAATGTAATGTAACACACACCCATACAATGCGCACCACCCCGTGATGTTTTTCTCACTCCGACTAGTGAATGTAATGTAACACACACCCATACAATGCGCACCACCCTGTGATGTTTTTCTCACTCCTACTAGTGAATGTAATGTAACACACACCCATACAATGCGCACCACCCCGTGATGTTTTTCTCACTCCTACTAGTGAATGTAATGTAACACACACCCATACAATGCGCACCACCCCGTGATGATTTTCTCACTCCTACTAGTGAATGTAATGTAACACACACCCATACAATGCGCACCACGCGGTGATGTTTTTCTCACTCCTAGTATTGAATGTAATGTAACACACACCCATACAATGCGCACCACCCCGTGATGATTTTCTGACTCCTACTAGTGAATCTAATGTAACAAACACCCATACATTGCGCACCAACCCGTGATGTTTTTCTCACTGCTACTAGTGAATGTAATGTAACACACCCATACAATGCGCACCACCCCGTGATATTTTTCTCACTCCTTCTAGTGAATATAATGTAACACACACCCATACAATGCGCACCACCCCGTGATGTTTTTCTCACTCCTACTAGTGAATGTAATGTAACACACACCCATACAATGCGCACCACCCCGTGATGTTTTTCTCACTCCTACTAGTGAATGTAATGTAACACACACCCATACAATGCGCACCACCCCGTGATGTTTTTCTCACTCCTACTAGTGAATCTAATGTAACACACACCAATACAATGCGCACCACCCCGTGATGTTTTTCTCACTCCTACTAGTGAATGTAATGTAACACACACCCATACAATGCGCACCACCCCGTGATGTTTTTCTCACTCCTATTAGTGAATGTAATGTAACACACACCCATACAATGCGCACCACCCCGTGATGTTTTTCTCACTCCTACTAGTGAATGTTATGTAACACACACCCATCCAATGCGCACCACCCCGTGATGTTTTTCTCACTCCTACTAGTGAATGTAATGTAACACACACCCATACAATGCGCACCACCCCGTGATGTTTTTCTCACTCCTACTAGTGAATGTAATGTAACACACACCCATACAATGCGCACCATCCCGTGATGTTTTACTCACTCCTACTAGTGAATGTAATGTAACACACACCCATACAATGCACACCACCCCGTGATGTTTTTCTCACTCCTACTAGTGAATGTAATGTAATACACACCCATACAATGCGCACCACCCCGTGATGATTTTCTGTCTCCTACTAGTGAATCTAATGTAACACACACCCATACAATGCGCACCACCCCGTGATGTTTTTCTCACTCCTACTAGTGAATGTAATGTAACACACACCCATACAATGCGCACCACCCCGTGATGTTTTTCTCACTCCTACTAGTGAATGTAATGTAACACACACCCATACAATGCAAACCACCCCGTGATGTTTTTCTCACTCCTACTAGTGAATGTAATGTAACACACACCCATACAATGCGCACCACACCGTGATGTTTTTCTCACTCCTACTAGTGAATGTAATGTAACACACACCCATACAATGCGCACCACCCCGTGATGTTTTTCTCACTCCTATTAGTGAATGTAATGTAACACACACCCATACAATGCGCACCACCCCGTGATGTTTTTCTCACTCCTACTAGTGAATGTTATGTAACACACACCCATCCAATGCGCACCACCCCGTGATGTTTTTCTCACTCCTATTAGTGAATGTAATGTAACACACACCGATACAATGCGCACCACCCCGTGATGTTTTTCTCACTCCTACTAGTGAATGTAATGTAACACACACCCATACAATGCGCACCACCCCGTGATGTTTTTCTCACTCCTACTAGTGAATGTAATGTAACACACACCCATACAATGCGCACCACCCCGTGATGTTTTTCTCACTCCTACTAGTGAATCTAATGTAACACACACCAATACAATGCGCACCACCCCGTGATGTTTTTCTCACTCCTACTAGTGAATGTAATATAACACACACCCATACAATGCGCACCACCCCGTGATGTTTTTCTCACTCCTATTAGTGAATGTAATGTAACACACACCCATACAATGCGCACCACCCCGTGATGTTTTTCTCACTCCTACTAGTGAATGTTATGTAACACACACCCATCCAATGCGCACCACCCCGTGATGTTTTTCTCACTCCTACTAGTGAATGTAATGTAACACACACCCATACAATGCGCACCACCCCGTGATGTTTTTCTCACTCCTACTAGTGAATGTAATGTAACACACACCCATACAATGCGCACCATCCCGTGATGTTTTACTCACTCCTACTAGTGAATGTAATGTAACACACACCCATACAATGCGCACCACCCCGTGATGTTTTTCTCACTCCTACTAGTGAATGTAATGTAATACACACCCATACAATGCGCACCACCCCGTGATGATTTTCTGTCTCCTACTAGTGAATCTAATGTAACACACACCCATACAATGCGCACCACCCCGTGATGTTTTTCTCACTCCTACTAGTGAATGTAATGTAACACACACCCATACAATGCGCACCACCCCGTGATGTTTTTCTCACTCCTACTAGTGAATGTAATGTAACACACACCCATACAATGCAAACCACCCCGTGATGTTTTTCTCACTCCTACTAGTGAATGTAATGTAACACACACCCATACAATGCGCACCACACCGTGATGTTTTTCTCACTCCTACTAGTGAATGTAATGTAACACACACCCATACAATGCGCACCACCCCGTGATGTTTTTCTCACTCCTATTAGTGAATGTAATGTAACACACACCCATCCAATGCGCACCACACCGTGATGTTTTTCTCACTCCTACTAGTGAATGTAATGTAACACACACCCATACAATGCGCACCACCCCGTGATGTTTTTCTCACTCCTACTAGTGAATGTAATGTAACACACACCCATACAATGCGCACCACCCCGTGATGATTTTCTCACTCCTACTATTGAATGTAATGTAACACACACCCATACAATGCGCACCACGCGGTGATGTTTTTCTCACTCCTAGTATTGAATGTAATGTAACACACACCCATACAATGCGCACCACCCCGTGATGATTTTCTGACTCCTACTAGTGAATCTAATGTAACAAACACCCATACATTGCGCACCAACCCGTGATGTTTTTCTCACTGCTACTAGTGAATGTAATGTAACACACCCATACAATGCGCACCACCCCGTGATATTTTTCTCACTCCTTCTAGTGAATATAATGTAACACACACCCATACAATGCGCACCACCCCGTGATGTTTTTCTCACTCCTACTAGTGAATGTAATGTAACACACACCCCTACAATGCGCACCACCCCGTGATGTTTTTCTCACTCCTACTAGTGAATGTAATGTAACACACACCCATACAATGCGCACCACCCCGTGATGATTTTCTCACTCCTACTAGTGAATCTAATGTAACACACACCAATACAATGCGCACCACCCCGTGATGTTTTTCTCACTCTTACTAGTGAATGTAATGTAACACACACCCATACAATGCGCACCACCCCGTGATGTTTTTCTCACTCCTATTAGTGAATGTAATGTAACACACACCCATACAATGCGCACCACCCCGTGATGTTTTTCTCACTCCTACTAGTGAATGTTATGTAACACACACCCATCCAATGCGCACCACCCCGTGATGTTTTTCTCACTCCTACTAGTGAATGTAATGTAACACACACCCATACAATGCGCACCACCCCGTGATGTTTTTCTCACTCCTACTAGTGAATGTAATGTAACACACACCCATACAATGCGCACCATCCCGTGATGTTTTACTCACTCCTACTAGTGAATGTAATGTAACACACACCCATACAATGCGCACCACCCCGTGATGTTTTTCTCACTCCTACTAGTGAATGTAATGTAATACACACCCATACAATGCGCACCACCCCGTGATGATTTTCTGTCTCCTACTAGTGAATCTAATGTAACACACACCCATACAATGCGCACCACCCCGTGATGTTTTTCTCACTCCTACTAGTGAATGTAATGTAACACACACCCATACAATGCGCACCACCCCGTGATGTTTTTCTCACTCCTACTAGTGAATGTAATGTAACACACACCCATACAATGCAAACCACCCCGTGATGTTTTTCTCACTCCTACTAGTGAATGTAATGTAACACACACCCATACAATGCGCACCACACCGTGATGTTTTTCTCACTCCTACTAGTGAATGTAATGTAACACACACCCATACAATGCGCACCACCCCGTGATGTTTTTCTCACTCCTATTAGTGAATGTAATGTAACACACACCCATACAATGCGCACCACCCCGTGATGTTTTT